>NC_079192.1:12024274-12709274 GCF_029499605.1 Hyla sarda | reverse complement strand
AAATGACACATTATCTAAATTTTGTAGGTCCATACGATTAAATACCCAATTGATATCAGATTTGTATAGGTTTTGTTTTATTTTACTACTTTTAAAAAATTATAACTTTTTGTACAAAAAAGGGTATGCTTAAATTGTCCTCTTCTGACACCTATGACTTTTTTATTTTTCTGTATACGGGGATGTGTGGAGGATCATTTTCTGTGCCAAGATCTGTCGTTTTTATCGGTACCATTTTTTTACATTTTTTTTTGTGATGGGACTTTTTGATCGCTTTTTTTATGATATATGAAGTGACCAAAAATACGCAATTCTGGATTATGGTATTTTTTTACGTATACGCCATTGACCGTGCAGTTCAGCTAACATTATATTTTAATAGTTCGTACATTTATGCATGTGGTGACACCACATATGTTTATGTTTACTTTTGTTTACAATATTTAAAGGGGTTATCCAGGGAAAAAACTTTTTATTATATATCAACAGTAAATTACTTCTATTAAAAAATCTTAATCCTTTCAGTACTTATGAGCTGCTGAAGTTGAGCTGTTCTTTTCTGTCGAAGTGTTCTCTGATGTCACCTGTCTCGGGAACCGCCCAGTTTAGAATCAAATCCCCATAGCAAACCTCATCTACTCTGTGCAGTTCCCGAGACAAGCAGAGATGTATTTTTATGTCCTGCGGCGGCTCCCGGGATATGCCACGAGGTCACGCGGTGACCCTGCGTCATATCGCGGTGGTCCGGACGGCCATCAACGGCTGGGACTCGCGGCTGATACAGGACATCACCGATCGCGTCGATGCCCTGTATTAACCCTTCAGACACGACGATCAAAGCTGACTGCCGTGTCTGAAGCGAAAGTGAAACTATCCCAGCTGCTCAGTCAGGCTGTTTGGGACCACCGCGGTGAAATCGCGGCGTCCCAAACAGCTTACAGGACACCCGGAGGGCCCTTACCTGCCTCCTTGGTGTCCGATCGGCGAATTACTGCTCCGTGCCTGAGATCCAGGCAGGAGCAGTTAAGCGCCGATAACACTGATCACAGGCTTGTTAATACCTTCCAGTGATCTGTGTAAAAGATCAGTGTGTGCAGTGTTATAGGTCCCTATGGGATAACAATGATCAATGTAAAAGATCAGTGTGTGCAGTGTTATAGGTCCCTATGGGATAACAATGATCAATGTAAAAGATCAGTGTGTGCAGTGTTATAGGTCCCTATGGGATAACAATGATCAGTATAAGAGATCAGTGTGTGCAGTGTTATAGGTCCCTATGGGATAACAATGATCAATGTAAAAGATCAGTGTGTACAGTGTTATAGGTCCCTATGGGATAACAATGATCAATGTAAAAGATCAGTGTGTGCAGTGTTATAGGTCCCTATGGGATAACAATGATCAATATAAAAGATCAGTGTGTGCAGTGTTATAGGCCCCTATGGGAGCTATACCACTGCAAAAAAAAAAAAAAAAGTGAGAAAAAAAAGTGTTAATAAAGATCATTTAACCCCTTCCCTAATAAAAGTTTGAATCACCCCCTTTTTCCCACTAAAAAAATAAAACAGTGTAAATAAAAATAAACCTATGTGGTATAGCCGCGTGCGTAAATGTCCGAACGATAAAAATATACCATTAATTAAACCGCACGGTCAATGGCGTATACGCAAAAAAATTCCAAAGTCCAAAAAAGCATATTTTTGGTCACTTTTTATACCATTAAAAAATGTATAAAAGGTGATCAAAAAGTCCGATCAAAACAAAAATGGTACCGATAAAAACTTCCGATCACAGCGCAAAAAAAAATGATCCCTCATACCGCCCCATACGTGTAAAAATAAAAAAGTTATAGGGGTCAGAATAGGACCTTTTTAAACGTATACATTTTCAATCATGTAGTTATGATTTTTTCCAGAAGTACGACAAAATTAAACCTATATGAGGAAGGTACCATTTTAACCGCATGGACCTACAGAATAATGATAAGGTATAATTTTTACCAAAATATGCACTGCGTAGAAACGAAAGCCCCCAAAAGTTACAAAATGGTATTTTTTCTTCGATTTTGTCACACAATGATGGGTAAAATGACTAATGTCACTTCAAAGTAGAATTGGTGACGCAAAAAATAAGCCATCATATGGATTTTTAGGTGGAAAATTGAAAGGGTTATGATTTTTAAAAGGTAAGGAGGAAAAAATATACTGATGGAGCTGGAGGGGTATAAGTGCGAAGGTTAATTGATTTATTCATTTAACCTGTATTTGTGGGAGGGGCGGTACTCACTCTTAAAAGCCGCAGCTCCCCACATTCAATACGCCAAGGCTCTCGCGTTGTTTGGGTCCGTGACGTCAGACGCCAGAGGAAGTTCCCCTGTGTTCCTCCAGCCTCGCGTTGGTTCTTGTGCTGTGCCGGGTCGTGCTGAGCTTCGTCCGCAGGTTAGTAAAAGGCGCTGGGTTAGTGGGTGATGGCGGAGGGTCGCCGCCGTTGCTCATGTGTTCACAGGGCTCCGCGGTGATCCCCCGTGCCGTTGTTATCACACGCTTCCGGCTGCTTGGCTCTGCGCACCGGGGAGCATGCCCTTGTTACGTGCTTGACAGATGCTGGGTACCCTGCCTGTCGCATGCCGGTACTGTCTGTTGTTCAGCGGCCACGGCGGGCTGCTATTAAACGTTGCACGCTTCCGGCTGCCCGGCTCTGCATGTCAGGGGCTTTTTACATGATATGTTTGGTGCCGGGGGGCATGGCAGCGGGAGGTGTCTTCGGAGCTCATGTCTTCTGTGGGGCTCCGCGGTTACCTCCCATCCTGTACCGCTGCCTGATTCATGCCGGCATTGTTTGTGTTCAACAGTCTCAGCCGGCTGCTTGTGTTGTTTCACGCCTACTGCTGCTCAGACTATGCATACTGGGTAATTGTTTGCATCAGGCCACAGTAGGTATTTCAGTCATGTCGCTTTCTGGGTGGTAGTCATGATAACAGTACACGTTACTGCTAGTCAGAATTCTTGTCACTACTGTACGTTTTGTGTTTCTCCTTTTTAATTAATTCTGTCTCATTCCTGCTGAGTATTCTGTCAATTTATGCTATTTTATTCCTCAGTTGCTTCTCAAATACCCATGCTGTTTCCCATTTCATGTATTTCTCCACTGTTGCTCCTTGTATCACTTCTACACTTTGGCTGCATGCTCTACTAATTTTTAAACCGTATAGTTACGTTTTAACTCATGAGTCTTTGCTGCGGTTTGTTAGTTCGCTACTTATTTTCTTTACAGCGACGTAATTTTTTTACCGGTAGTTAAAAAAAAATATGTATGTTAATGCTGTTTGGTTTCCTGTGGGGGGGGGGGGGGCTCCTGTTTCTAGTATATAAAAAAAATTAAAAAAAATAAAATAGAGGACGTTTGGTTTTCCGTTGGTCTATACGGTTTAACTTTGCATGTCGTGGTTTCATTTTCCCTGCTGCTTTACTTCGTTCGCGGTTAGTTCTCTTCATTACTTTGCCAGTTACATGCTACATAAATCACTGTGTGCTTGGCTTCCCAGGTTACGTTCTCGCTTCATACGCTGCTGATACACTACTACTACTACGCTGCTTGTCTGGTACTATAACACTGTTCTCACATAGTCGGTTTGCCTCTGCTGTTTTACTTCCATTTTATGGCCTGGTCTCCTTATTGCATTTGTTGCTAGCCATAGTTGTTACTATATTCGTTGTTTTTGTTTAGTTGGCTACCGGGCTTGTCACCAATGTGCACTGCACGTTTGTTGTATCTGTGCTCCAGTGGTATACTCTGTTAGCTGGCTAGGTGTATATGTTATGTTTGCTGGCTAAATCTCTGTCGTAGCCTCCCTGTACGCCCTGTTGGTGTCGGTCCAAGCCGGCTCCTACTCAGTTATGTGGTATGTTTACCTTGTCATTTGTTTCTGTTTCTTACATTTAGCTTTTCTCTTCTCTCTTGCCCTTATTCGCTGTCTCATTAGGCGCCCTCTGTAAACCTCTTACTTGTCTCGCTGTTCCCGCTGCATTCCTTACTAGTATATTTTCATTTTTATCTCACTGTGTTTCTACTCGTCGTCATGTTTAGTGGCTCAGTCGCGTATAGTAGCCCAGTCTCGAGTATCTTTGGTACTCGTGGTTGCTTACGTAGAATTGTTCCTTACAATTGTTTGTCTCATTCTATGTCAAGCTGTGTATTTACACATGTTTTTTCTGTTTTCAGTATATTCGCAAGAAATCTACCTCCTGCATTAGAGTGTCATCTTACTCATTCAGCATATGTTATGTAACTGTCTAGGCTCGAAGTTCGTCTTTGCGTGAGTTCGCTATTCCCTCGTCCTCGGCCCGGTCGCTTTGGAGGTATAGAAAAAAAAATATTATATATATATATATATATATATATGTATATATATATATATATATATATATATATATATATATAATAAAAAAAAATTGAATAAAGGTGTTAGTTAACTTGCAGCTTGGTTTGTTCTTCCCCCCAACTCGTCTTCGGGGCTCGGTTCATATCCTTTCCACTGACTCAACTCGTCTTTGGGTCTTCGTGTAGGTCCGTATTAGCCAGTGTTTTCAGTTATATGCCTGTGTGTTTTATTCAGCAGTTGTCCACGCATGCTCTAGTGGCTTTGACGTCTGCCGTCGTGAACGTCGTGTTGGCTTAACCATTCTCGGTACAGGTATGTGCAGTCTACTCTTTGGTAAGTTGTAATAGATGTTCTCTTTATACGGCTCTCCTTGGGCACACAGTATTCACTCTGGTGGTCTCACCTCGCTTTAGCTTCTACGTTGGTCCAGCGCCCTGATCGTGTCGAGATTGACCTACATCGCCCAGTAGTCAAGGTTGGTAGATTGTTCCTCCAGGTGTTGTCCTAAGCAGGATCGCGGTTCTTATTCATTTTTCTTTAAGGTGCAGTCTATTTTGGACTTCAGGAAGTACAGGTATTCATGTTTTAGTTCGTTACCCATCACGTCCTCGGGTATGCTCTTTACCCCCTGCCCACCACGTCTTTGGGCCAGGGGTTCGTTTGTCACGAGTAACTTTCACGTGTCGCGCAGTTAGCATGTTTTTGGTCACCACACGGCACCCTTCACTTTCTAGTTCGATTACGTTTTAGACTTGGCTCCTTCAGTACTGTTGTGTGGCGTCAGTGGCTTTTGTTTCCGGGTTGGTCTTGCTCTGATAGGTGAGTTACACTTTGGTTTGTTGCTGCTTTCCTGTGTCAGGGTTTGATTGTTATATATCTAATTTTCAGAAATGTCTCACGCTTCAGACATTGAAGATGCAGCCTCTGTTCTGGACAACGTCGCTAGAACATCGGATCTGGGTAGCGTCCCGTCACTTCGCAACTGGACTATTCCCAAGCTGACGTCTGAACTCTTCCGCAAAGGCATCCCGTTCCCGGCCACTGCCCGCAAGGCGGAACTTTGTCGCTTATTGGTCTCGGAGCAGTCGGGACCTTGTGATCAAGCAGGCACCAGCAGTGGAGAAGTGTCCATGCAGACACTTAATACGTCCATCCTGCAGTTACATACTTTAATTAACTTGCTGTGTTCTAGAGTTGATACTTTGGAGTGTAAGAATTCGTAGGTTCCCGCTCCAGCCCCAGTAGTGGGTTCGGCTTCTGCCGTTCCACAGACTTCCGTTCCCCCTCAGGTTTCTGCTACTCCGCAGGCTTCAGGGTTACCAGTTGGACTTAACATGCTCGTGCCAAATATCACACCAGCTCATTTCATCTCGGCTAATCTGAAGAAGGACATTCTCGATGGTAAGGACGTTAATCTCGCTTCCTTGCTTATTGCATCACACAATGTTTCCGAGAACAAGACTATTGCTTGTGGTGAGGTGTCAGTGATTCTGAAAGCTATGGACGTAAGGTTAAGTCGCAAGCTCACACTAGCTGAATTCAGTATGGCGTTCGCCATTTATCGTGACGTCTTATGCTGAGTCAAGCCAGAAAGACGCGAAGAGCTTGACATGTATCTGTACAAAGTCACAGAGTTAGCTCATAAATATGGTGGGTCCACGTTTTATGATTACCATAAATCGTTTTCAGCTAAGGCGGCAGCTGCTCTAGTACAGTACAACTACACAGTCAATTAGGCGTTGGTTGACACCGAGATTTTCTGCAATCATTTTGCAGGCCTTAAAGCCCCAGTTTGCTCTTGGTGTCAATCCATCACCCATACCAGTGGTGCAATACCGTTAATTCCCCATCCGAGGTGACTCCCGACACGTCCTCATCCACATTTCAGCCTAGGAATCAGAAACAGGCCGGCTTGACTGACAAACTAGGTAGACCCATTAAGTATCTCGGAAAATCGCAAATTTGCAATAATTACAATTTTGGATCTTGAAATTATAACCAGTGTAGACTTTTACATGTCTGCGCAGTCTGTTTCAGGGCCCATCCTAAGTCCAGTTGTCCACAGAAGTCGAAAGCATGACTAGCTGTGATAGATGTGTTGTGTTTAGAATATTTTCTCGCTGATCATCTGAGTTTTGTTAAATTTTTGATTAATGGATTCCGGTCAGGTTTCCATACAGGCTTCGTTACTTTACCCTCTGCTACGTATGAATGCGACAATTTACGTTCTGCTCTAAGGGACCCTGTAGTTGTAGATACCCTGATACAAGCAGAAATAGACAAGGGTTTTGTCATTGGTCCGTTTGATGAGCCCCCCTTTGACGTTTGGAGAGTAAGTCCGTTGGGGTTGGTGGCTGGGAAATTCAGCAATAAACTATGTTTAATTTATGATTTGTCCGCCCCTTACTCTGCACACACCTAGTTTAAATTCTCTTATCCCCGCAGGAGAATTCTCCTTGAAATATGCTTCCTTAGATGAGGCAATAGCGGTCATTCTGAGCATGGGCGGTAACACGTGGCTGTCCAAGATCGATATATCCGATGCCTTTAAGCTCCTGCCCATTATGCCTCAGCTATGGAAGTGGCACGGTATTAAGTGGCGCAACAAGTATTATTTTGCTGTTAAGTTAACTTTTGGCTCCAGGAGCAGTCCTTGGTTGTTTGATAAATTTGCACAATCCCTACACTGGCTCTTGGAAAACAGATTCTACTGTTCCCTAGTTATCCACTACTTGGACGACTTTTTGTTTATTGAACCGGGTAACGTGTGCCCCAGAGACTTGAGAACCTCGTTAGCAGTGTTCCAGCAACTGGCTGTTCCGGTGTCAGATAAAAAATTGAGGGCCTCATTGAGATCAGACTTGGCAAGATGGGAACGTAGGGACTTCTCCTGGTTGGGAAGAATCAGTATCTTTAAAATGAACGCTTTACCGCGACTTCTCTATCTGTTTTCTGGCATCCCCACCCATGTTCCCCGATCCTTCTTCCAGGAGATCTCAGCATTACAGTCAAAGTTTGTTTGGTCTCATCGACGTCCCAGGATAGCTAGAAGTGTCTTGTATAGACGAAAGGCGGGAGGCGGCCTGGCCATGCCCGACTGTCTCTCTTATTACCTCTCGGCAGTCCTCACACGACTGCATGATTGTTGCCATAGCCGCAATGAAAAGCAGTGGGTGACTCTTGAGAGTAGGGTCAGTGGAGTTAACCCCTTGTCAATACTGTGGCTGGTCGATGCGCCCCCCCGCCTTTCGCAAACCAGGGAATGTCACTCCGATATTAAATTCCATATTTCGGGCTCATTCCTCGTATCTGAAGAAACTGAACCTATACTCCCCAGGTGGCCCGCTCACACCACTCTTTGGGAACCCAGCATTCCCCCCGGCACTGAACTCGCGTACATTCCTTTCATACTCCAGAGACATGGGAACGTCTTTTCACTGCCTCATGACTGATGTGGGATTGAAATCTCTTTCTGACATCACAGAGGGGACTCCCTGCTCTACACTCCATATATTCCAATACAATCAGCTAAAACATTTTTACACCTCCCATAATCGCGAACTTGCGCTGCATCGTCCGCTCACAAAATTTGAATCTCTATGTGTGTCCTCCTCTTCAATATCGCACGCTGTTAGTACTGTCTACGGCCTTATTTTAGACACATACGCACTGCAGCCACTGCCCTTCCGATCTGCCTGGGAAGCTGAGATTCAGGAGAGTATCCCAGATGAACACTGGAATCGAGCTCAGACCCTCTGCCACAAATCCTCCATCTCCAGCAAAGCCCAGGAAACTAACTATAAGATTCTTACCAGGTGGTATAGAGTGCCCACCCTGTTGTCCCGCATCTACCCGTCCGTTCCAGACATCTGTTGGAGATGTGGACAACAGGGAGGGACAATGTCGCACATATGGCTCACATGCCCTGTCTTAGACTCCTTTTGGTCCCAGGTATTGGAAGCTATCACCCGCCTGACCTTACTCCCTATCACTAAATCCCTGAACGCCACATTGCTGTCTGTGCTCCCCTATCCCGCACCCCGCTACTCCACTAAATTGGCACACTTCCTATTGATCGCAGCCAGAACAGTTATACCTCGCCTCTGGAAGTCCACTTCCCCTCCTACGTTCTCGTCCTGGCGGACTCCAGAAGACACCTAAATCAGTTTCACGCCACCTGGTCCCCATGGCTGACATATATGGCCTCACCTGACTTTAGAACCCAACATCTGGAAGACACTGACTCTACAGCCCCTACACCCACATGCCCTTGACATTCTCTCCATCTCGTTCAATCACACTCACTTATCTACACATGACTTCCTTCTCCGGTGGTGTCGCCCCAGCTCACGAGGTAAGATCTACTTTGCCTGTACATTTTCCTTCCTTCTTTCTCCGCCTTTCCTCCCCCCCCCTTTTTTTTTTTTTTTCTTTCCTCCCTTTCTGTTTTCCTATTTCTCTACTTTACATATGTGTCGAATTGTTTATATAGCATATGATTGTGCGGTTGCTTAATGATACCTTACATTTAACACCAGATCTATGTGACATAACCTTGGTTGCGTTAAGTGGGTATTGACTGTATTCTTGTCAGCCATTCTATCGTTTGTGTTGAATGTCATTTGAGCGTTCTCATTACTTTTAGAACTACTGACTTATTGACATGATCATAATGCTATAGTTCTCTGCAGACTTTCTGTATGTATTGTATTGAAAAAATATTTCAATAAACACTTACTGTTAAAAAAATAAAAAATAAAAAATTGAGGGCCCTTGCAAATCACTGACCTTTTTAGGTATTGTTCTGGACACACAGGCCATGGAAGCCAGATTACCACTTGACAAGCTCTCACGTATTAGACAGACCATGCATGTTCTTGCCAATTCACCCCGGGTGACCAAGATGCAACTACAATCCATTCTCGGTATGTTGAACTTTGCCATGCGTGTAATTCCACAGGGTAGGAGTTTTGTTTCCAGGTTGTTAGACGCTATGTACTCTGTACCTGGTCAAAACGATGTAGTCATATTTGATAAACACGCGATTGCCGATTTCGCGATGTGGCATACGTTCTTGGCCGACTGGAATGGGGTATCCTTTTTCACCCCTGGTATCGACAATGCCTCTCCTTTAGTTTTTTCCGATGCTTCCTCCTCAGTGGGTTTTGCAGCCATTTGGGAGAATCATTGGTTAGCTAGTGCTTGGCCAACTGAGGTATCCCAGTCTCCAGGTTTTAGCAGGTCCTCAGCATTGTTCGAGTTGTACCCTATAGTTGCAGCTGCCAGTGTGTGGGGTCACCTATGGTTTAGGAAGTCAGTTCTGTTCGTTTCTGATAATGAAGCTACGGTGAATATTCTACTTAAAGGTAGATCCACATCCCCAAGGGTTTGATGCGTAAACTAGTATGGTTATCGTTGTCGCATAATTTTCACTTCTCTAGTGCTCATATAGATGGTGTTAGGAATACGGCTGCTGATGCACTGTCTAGGTTCAATTTTCCACTCTTCTTCCAGGTGATGCCAGAGGCCGATCCATCAGGATGCATGTTTCCAGCGTTCCACGATTTAATTTTGAACTAAATACCTATATGTCTGTAGGTCAGGACTTGATTAATTAATCAAATTAATATTTGTTTACCAAATTATGTCAGTCTCACCCGCATGACGACTTCCTTTCAGTGTCTTTTCTTTTAGCCTTTATAGGGTTTTGCCACTCCTCCTTACGGCTGGCATATAACACCATTAAAATATATTTGGCAGACATACAACACTTTGTTACTCTGAAGTTCCCGGATAGGGCGTCACTGTTTACATCGCATGCAGTTAAGGCTGCCCTTAAGGGGGTTGCTAAAAGCAGAGTACCAAAGCCTCAAGGTAGGCAGCCCATTTCAGGGTCACTGTTTAGGGAGCTGGCAGATGCTCTGGATCACTCCCCGTTTGGTCTAGGTAATAGTTTAACACTTAAAGCAGCCCTCTTCTTAGGTTACTATGGCTTTCTGAGGCCGGGCGAGTTCACGTGTAAAACTAGTACCACACCGTTTCTCAAGTTTGGGCAATTGCAGCGGGCCACGGATCATTTCACTCTCGTACTGCACGACACAAAGGCATCACTTCCCGGTCAGGAGGTGCACGTTGAATATTTTAAAACCTCTCACAAGTGGTGTCCGGTGTTGGTCTTTAACGTGTTACTTGCTCTCCGTGTTCATGACAGTCCAGGGAGCCCTTTGTTGTTGTTTAATAACGTTGCTCTTACCTCCTCAGTTTTTGTACGTTATTTACGTGTTTTAGTTAAATCCTTAGGCCACGATGCTTCAGTTATATCCGGTCATTCACTACGGATAGGGGCAGCAGCATCAGCCTCTCGTCATGGTGTTCCTGCTCATGTTATCAGGAAGTTAGGTCGCTGGAAGTCCAGCACGTATATGCGTTAATTTCTAACGCAAATTTGTTTTCCCTTAGTCCTAACAGCAGCACAAGTGGGGTGTTTCTGCCCCTGTGAAGTTGGCAGGACGGTGGAATTTTTTATTCCGCCCAAGCAATTAACATAATTGAACCCCCCATATAAGGCCTCCTCCCCAGGCCATAGTGCTTTAATAACAAGCAAAATTATACAAACTACAAGGGCGGGAAATTTGTGTGCTGCTGTTAGGACTAAGGGAAAACAAATTTGCGTTAGAAATTAACGCTTTACTGTCGTCCTAACCAGCAGCACAAGTGGGGACTTAGCAAGTAACAATCACAAATAGGGAGGGACTAAGGAGGAGCGGACGGAATGGAATGGAAGGAAAGGAAGGATGGAACGCCCAAAGGCCAGCTCTCCCATACGTTTGGCATTAACCCAGTAATGTTTGATAAATGTGTTGTGAGTGCTCCAGGAGGCAGCAGCACAAATTTGTTCTAGTGAAACAGACCTTCTTTCAGCAAAGGAGGTAGCAACTGCCTGGGTAGAGTGGGCAGTAACAAAAGAAGGAGGAGTTAGCTCCTGAGCTATAAATGCCTCCCTGATTGCCTCTTTGACTCATCTACTCAGAGAGGGTTTGGAGGCCTCTAGACCTTTGTTCCGTCCTGAAAAAGAAATTTAAAGGTTTTCGGATCTTCTAAATTCACCAGTTCTTGAGATGTATATCTTGAGACTTCTTGAAATGTCCAAGGAATGGTTAGCAGCTTCCTCAGAAGAGAAAGGGTCTGGGCACAAAACTGGTAAGGAGATAACCTGGTTAATATTGGAAAAGGTTGGTACCTTGGGAACAAAGGTCGGTAGATATCTCAACATGACCCTGTCTTTTAAAAAGAGAGTATAAGGCTCAAAAGCCGCTAGGGCCTGAAGCTCGCCAATTCTCTTGGCTGAGGTTATAGCCAACAAAAAGGTGACTTTAAGGGACAAGTACCTAAAGTCCACTTGGTTCAAAGGCTCAAAGGGGGGAGAACTCAACCCCTTGAGAATGACAGACAAATCCTGCACTTTTAGAGTGGATGGGCTAAGACCCTTGTCAAGGCCATCCTGCAGGAACTGAAGCAAAGCAGAAAGAGGAGGATCTGAGGCAACTACCTCTTTCTTAGCACACCATTGTAGGAAAATCCGATTTATCCTGGAGTAAGCTTTATTAGTAGATGCTGCTCTTGAGTGAACAACAGTTCTCAAGACCTCCGATGAGAGACCACTACCTAGTAGGGTCCCGTCAATCTCCAGGCTGTCAGATTGAGTCTCCTCAGATCTAGGCAGGAGCCTGTGTTGTGAGGCACAAGGTTCTGCACGTGGGGAAGCCTCCAATAACACCCTTGACTCATCCTCATGAGCTGGGTGAACCAGGACCTCTTTGGCCAGAATGGTATGATGGCGATTACTGAGGTCTGGTCTTGCCTGACTTTCATCAATAACCTCGGTATCATGGAAAGTGGAGGGAAAATGTAGGCCAGCCTGAACCTCCATGGAATGGACAGAGCGTCTACTGCCACAGGATTGTCCTCTTTGTAAAGAGAGCAAAATCTGTTCACCTTGGCATTCAGATGAGTTGCCATGAGATCTATCTCTGGCATACCCCACCTCCGGGTTATCTTGCGGAAGATATCCTCGTTCAGGGACCATTCCTCTCTGACTGGAAGATCGCGGCTCAGACGGTCTGCAACTATATTGAGATCCCCCTTGATGTGAACTGCTGAGAGGTGGGATAGATTGGTGCCCAAGAGAGAATTAGTCCGGTCTCCTCGAGGAGAACTTTGGACCTTGTGCCTCCCTGTTTGTTTAGGTAAGACACTACAGTCGTGTTGTCTAACCGGACTTTTATCGCTTGCCCTAGAACTAGGGGAGCGAAGTGATAGAGAGCTAGACGGACTGCTCTCAACTCTCTCATGTTGGAAGAGAGGAGTCTCTCTTGAGAAGTCCAGGTACCTTGTACCGAAGTTTTGTCCAGATGGGCTCCCCAGCCTACAAGGGAGGCGTCCGTGGTCAGAATGATCCAATGAGGTTGAATCAAGGACTTCCCATCTGACAGAGTTGTCCACCATCTGAGGGACTTCAACAGACAGGGAACATCTTTTGTCCAACCCTTTGGGGTTGCGATTCCAGACACTCAAGAGCTGATCTTGAAGTGGATGGAGATGCCATAGGGTCCAAGGTACTGCCTCTGCAGACGCTGACATGTGGCCTAGCATTTTCATCAGAGTTCTGATGGAGACCCTTTGGGGAACCATTAAGAACTCGGCGGCTCTTACGACTTTCTCCTTCCTCTCTGGGGTCAGAGATAAGGTCATGTGAGAGGAGTCGATTTTGAACCCCAGAAACCTTCTGGAGGTAGAGGGGACGATCTCTGATTTGTCCCAATTTATGATCCAGCCTACATGCTGGAGAAAATCCAGAGCCAGTTGAAGATGAGACTGCAGTACGTCTAGAGATGCGGCTTTTAGAAGCCAGTCGTCTAGGTAAGGGATGATTTCCAGGCCTTTTAACCTTAAGGCGGCCACAACCGGAGCCACAACCTTTGTAAAGGTGTGGGGAGCAGAAGAGATCCCGAAGGGCAGCACGGCAAACTGATAATGCTTTACCATACCCTTTATGGTGACAGCAATCCTCAAAAATTTCCTGTGAGCAGGATGTAAGCGGACGTGCAAGTAGGCGTCCTTGAGGTCGATGGTGACCATCAGATCTAGAGGATTCAGAATGCTGGTGACTGACCGAATAGTCTCCATTCTGAACTTTCTTTTCTTTATGAAACGGTTCAGAAAGCGAAGATCTATGATCATTCGCCAAGTGCCCGAGGGCTTCGGTACCAAAAATATAGGGGAGTATACTCCCAGGCCTCTCTGGTTTGGAGGAACCTCCTCCAGGGACCGTTTCTCTAGGTACAATAGTACCGACTCCTCCAGAATGGATTGTTCTGGTTGAGGGAGTCTTTTTGTTAGCAAAAATTTCCTTGGTGAGGGGGAAACAAATTCTATTTTGTAGCCCGACCGGACTACCTCTAGAACCCAAGGATCTTGGATTTCCTTCATCCAAGCGGAGAGAAATAAACTCAAACGGCCTCCTACTGGAGAAACAACTGGAGACAAAACTTCTGTCAGGACCTCTGGAGGGGAAGGCAGAGGGGAGACGTTGGTGGGATCTGGGTGAGAGTCATAGCTCAGACTTGCGGTCTTTGCCCCGACCGCGTCCGCCATCACGCTTAGATCTTTGATTTTGGCGCCTCTGGGTCCCAGAGGAGCCCTGAGATCTTCCCCCTCTACCGCGGCCACGGAAGGTCTGCACAGGAAGGGACTTGCCTTTTTTGTCGGCAAAACCCTCCATAATTCGGTCCAGCTCGGACCCAAAGAGCCTATTAAGTTCAAGAGGCATGGCACAAAGGTTTATCTTAGAGGTGGTATCTGCCACACAAGGGCGTAACCAGAAGGGGCGTCTGCTTGCAGAGGATAGTCCCATAGACTTTGCGGCCAATTTTAGATGTTGCTGGGTGGCCTCACAAAGAAAGTCAGCACCCAGTAGCAAGGTGCTGAACAAGTCCAAAATGTCTTCTCTGGGGACATTACCATCGATGTCGGACTGGATCCTTAGGATACGATCCTTGATAAAATTGGCCACCTCATTAGAGGCAATGGCCACCGTAGCAGAGGCTGAGGCAGCAGAGTAATTTCTCCTGAGCAGGGAGTCCACTTTCCTGTCAAGGGGGTCTTGGAGGTTGCTACCGTCATCCGCGGGAACAAGGACTGGCTTGTTTATCCTGGTAACAGCCATATCCACCTTGGGGGGTGGGACCCAGGCTTCTGACTCCGCCTCGGCCAGGGGGTACATGAGCTTAAACCTCCGAGTAAGGACAGGGGGTTTGTACGGATGTTCCCACTCAGTGGTCATTAACTTTTTTAAGGAGTCATCCACTTTAAAAAACAACGGTTCTTTAGGGGTGGATGTTGAGGCTTCCCCTTGATCCGCATCCTGGTCCCTTGACCGGATGGATCTTAGTAAACGCTGAGTTTTCTCAACGGGAAAGATGGAGGGGGAGATGACTTCTTCCACTGTCTGTTCCGAATGGTCTCCAACGGACATGGCTGTATATTCTACAATGGAGGAGGGACTAGGAGATGTCCTAGGTCTCTTGGCAGAGAGGGAGCTTTTAATCTCATTTATTGAGTTCCCCATGAACTCTTTCATCCATCCAAACATGTCCTGGATGGTAGGTTCCGCAGGATCTGCCGGAGGGCGACATCCAGGACACTTATTATATTCATAGGTGTCCGAAAGAGGAGTGCCGCAATCGGCACACGTAAGGTGATGCTTTTTAGAGGACGCCTTATGTCCGGAGTATTGGTCACCGGAGGGTGGAGTAGACATCCTCTATAAAGATAGAGAGAGATAAACCATTAAGGAAAAAAAAAATATATTTTTTTTTAAAACCCCACCCTAAGATAGGAAAAAATAGGCGGCACCTAAGCAAGGAAGCCTAGTTGAGAAGAAAACAAGCTGAATGAAATACAGCAGTCTTGCAGTCACAGGTCTAGCTGAGCGCAGCAGAGACCCTAACCAGGCAAGAGCTGCTTTATATAGGGAAGGGGATGGCGCCAACTTTGAATAGGCTCCACCCCCGGAAATTAGATACAGGAAGGGAAACTAATTCCCAGGTCAAAAGCGGTCCTACACAAAAATCTAAATAATAACAGCCAATATAAGCCTACCACAGGCTTAGATATAATAAAGAAAAGGTCCTGTAGATATTCGGAGTGAAAACTCAGAATATCAGAGAATACCAGAGAATACGCCGGGACGGAAGTGGAAAGTGACGCACTTCCGGTCCCGGCGTCCGGCCGCGCACGCGACACCGCTAGCGCCAAAGGGGGGAGCCGGTACAGCGATCTCAGAGCTGCGAGGAGATAAGCACAGGTCAGACCTGTAAAGGAAAGGGCTAAAAATAAATAAAGCAGCCACGCTGCAGAACATATGTATAAAAAGTATATAAATCCAGGCAGGCTTAATGAGCCTGCCCCGTCCTGCTGTCCAGCACAGGACAGAAAAAAAGCACTATGGCCTGGGGAGGAGGCCTTATATGGGGGGTTCAATTATGTTAATTGCTTGGGCGGAATAAAAAATTCCACCGTCCTGCCAGCTTCACAGGGGCAGAAACACCCCACTTGTGCTGCTGGTTAGGACGACAGGGAAGCGTTATGTTCTGAACCCGAAGTTGGAGATGCAATGTGCTTTTGAATCGCTTGTGTTGTAATTTCTAATAAAGCTTTGTGTTTTGATTTCTGAGTTTTGCCCTCTTATTTTCCAAGGTGTACCCTTACGCGGCAGTATATGGCACAATTCAGACTGCCTAGTCATAGCTGAGTTAGTTTTAGTTAGGTAGGCTCGCTATTCTATAGCACCGAGCACAAGTGCGAAGGTTAATTGATTTATTCATTTAACCTGTATTTGTGGGAGGGGCGGTACTCACTCTTAAAAGCCGCGGCTCCCCACGTTCAGTACGCCACGGCTCTCGCGTTGTCCCACCCTGCCCTCCCCTCTTTTTCTTCTACTTCTTTTAAGGTATGCCCTCTTATTTTCCAAGGTGTACCCTTACGCGACAGTATATGGCACAATTCAGACTGCCTAGTCATAGCTGAGTTAGTTTTAGTTAGGTAGGCTCGCTATTCTATAGCACCGAGAACAACTACTATATATCCTGAGCCCATAGAGATAGCAGCAGTATACAGATAGAGTTGGAGGGAAGGTGTTTAACTACTATATATCCTGATCCTATATATATAGCAGCAGCAGTATGCAGATATAACTGGGAGGGGAGCTATTAAACTACTATATATGCTGATCTATATGACCTATATGATATAGATAGCATATAGATTCCATATAGATAAAACAAATTGTGCTGAGTGTGCATGATATGGGCAAAAAAGAAAGACAAGGTAAAGAGAGAAGTTGCTGATTTACTGTATACAATTATTATGTAGTATTCAAATAATAACTTACAGCTAACAACTTATAATGTATTAAAATGAAGGAAACATCAAAGTAGAAAAGAGCGGTGATTGATGGCATGGTGGTACGGAGGAGACCTCTGGCAGGCATTATAACTAATTGGACCATCACAAGTTGCTGCCACCACCAAACCTGAGGACTACGATCAGACCAAGGAATCTCATGGATCAGTAGGAGTGCATGGACATTGCGGTCCCCATAGACAGCAATGTGTTATGCACATATTCAGGCGGAAGAAAGAGCAAGTTCATTCTCTCTGCGGAGGAATCTTTAGTGGCGGAAGCTTTGCCGCTGAAATCTTGTCATGTGCCCTGTGCATCGGAATCTGCAAAGTAAACCCGGCCTAAGTGAAATTATTGGTTTTATACTAGAGACACAGGTGGTCTCCAGTCCATACACCTGATTTCCTTTATTCTTTTAAGGGTTAATTATCATTTCAGTTTCATCACTATATTAAGCTATTTACAAATACTGGGCTATAATTCTTCTCTATAGCCCTGACCCAGTGATATCCAGTACATTAACTTCAGTGTCCTGATTCATCAAGTAAAACAAAGAAGTTTTACTTCAGTGGACGCCAAATAATCCTGTGATTGACGGCCCTACGGGTTTCTCTTTGCCAGGTCATCATGGACCATGTTAGTAACCTTGATTTATGAGAATCATAAGACTTGTACGGTGTTAGCCCGGCATTGTTGTCAGTCAGCTGTTGGTCCTTTAATAAACATCCGGCTGACATCAATACAGAGCCTACAGTGCACCTGTATTGTGCTCCTCATAAACCAAGGCTGCCAACGTGGCCTGTGATGACGTGGCAAGGAAAAACATGTAGGACAATACATCAAAAGATTAAAGGGGTACTCCACTGCTCAGCATTTGGAACAAACTGTTCCGAATAGCCCATAGCAACCAATCAGATTGCTTCTTTTCATACAGGACTCTAAAACTGAAAGAAGATCTGATTGGTTGCTATGGGCAACTGCCCCCCTCTTCCTCTAACAGGTTTTGATAAATCTCCCCCTCTGTGTGGAGCGCGTGTTCTATGTTATAGAGGAGAATGTAACAACTAATGTGTATGAATGTAAGGGCAGCACTGTTGTAAACAGGTTATTGTTTATTGTAATGATCCTAATTATGGCAAAGAGGTTTATACTCCATATTCTACACCCGCCCTGTATGTGTCTTCTCTCACCAAGGTGTGTCATATACTGTACATACAGCAGCACTATAGCTGCTAAGAAGGATGAGGAGGAGACGGACTGAAGTATATAGGTGCTGGAAAAACACCCCAATATTTCATGGCGCTAACCTGATAACATAAATACGGAGTGCTCGTTCCCAGTGGATACATAGAAGGGGATCCTCTAGCACATATCATATAGGGTCTCCTATTATAGCATCTGATTTTGGCCCCCAGGACAGAAGGGTCTTGTGATTATTTCCCATTACTTTCAATGGCCCATTAGTCTATACCCCCCTCCATTACTTTACTGACAATTCAGTTCCCTGGAGATTGGAGTTCTGCACAGATAACAATACACAAAGGAATGGAACCAAACAGGACGGGGACTTCTCTCTCCAAGGACCATATAGCAGCTACATGGTCTGCCACTATGGTATATATACTCTTATGCATTGCTATTAATGGGTTTTATTCAAGTGATGTCTATTCATGTGTTACAAGAGAAGAGCCGTCGTTTTTATATTTGTGCGGCTGATAAAAACCATGTGACTCCTCTAGTCTGCCCAATATTCTGATTACTATCAATATAAAAGATATCCTTATGTCTATCCTTATATTATATACTATATCCTTATGTATATCCCTATATTATATACTATATCTTTATGTCTATCCCTATATTATATACTATAGCCTTATGTCTATCCCTATCTTATATACTATATCCTTATGTCTATCCCTATCTTATATACGATAGCCTTATGTCTATCCCTATCTTATATACTATAGCCTTATGTCTATCCCTATCTTATATATGATAGCCTTATGTCTCTCATTTTCACTGCCTAACTATTGGAATAGCAGAGATACCATTTGGGTGGTTCCAGTACCCAAAAACCACTCTGGCATCGTGATCATTAGGGGTTAATAACACCTTGCCCCTGGGGTTAATCCCATCTTGCCCCATCCACCTACCCCGCTACATTCCGTGGTACCGCCATCACCGTGGGTCGCCACAGTACTATAAAAGCTCTGCAGGTAGAGCCACAAATGTAAGTAATATGTATCTCTTAAACACGTAAAGAGACATCACTTGTTCTTGTGGAAACATTGAACTGGTCTCCAGGGTCAACCAGACCATCCTCCTCTCCTTCACTATTCTACTAGCCAGGCTGCACCCACAAGTAGTACCAGGTCATTGGTGTTGTCATCATCCCCATCATTTCTCAGTGCCTCCTATTCCTCAGTGATCGGGGGTATTATAGACACCTCCACAAGTGTACAGGTCTGGGTCCAACAACAGGCCCAGCTTCTTCCACAATGGATACTTTGGTTTCTTCTAACTCGTGAGCCTGGTTGAGTGAAGCCACAGTTCCGGCTTATTACAATGTAACTGTTACGCCGAGCGCTCCGGGTCCCCGCTCCTCCCCCGAGCGCTCGCTACACTCTCCTCACTGCAGCGCTCCGGTCAGATCCACTGACCCGGGGCGCTGCGATACCGCCTCCAGCCGGGATGCGATTCGCGATGCGGGTAGCGCCCGCTCGCGATGCGCACCCCGGCTCCCGTACCTGACTCGCTCTCCGTCAGTCCTGTCCCGGCGCGCGCGGCCCCGCTCCCTAGGGCGCGCGCGCGCCGGGTCTTTGCGATTTAAAGGGCCACTGCGCCGCTGATTGGCGCAGTGGTTCCAATTAGTGTTATCACCTGTGCACTTCCCTATATCACCTCACTTCCCCTGCACTTCCTTGCCGGATCTTGTTGCCATCGTGCCAGTGAAAGCGTTCCCTTGTATGTTCCTAGCCTGTGTTCCAGACCTCCTGCCGTTGCCCCTGACTACGATCCCTGCTGCCTGCCCCGACCTTCTGCTACGTCCGACCTTGCTTCTGTCTACTCCCTTGTACCGCGCCTATCTTCAGCAGCCAGAGAGGTTGAGCCGTTGCTAGTGGATACGACCTGGTCACTACCGCCGCAGCAAGACCATCCCGCTTTGCGGCGGGCTCTGGTGAAAACCAGTAGTGACTTAGAACCGATCCACTAGCACGGTCCACGCCAATCCCTCTCTGGCACAGAGGATCCACTACCTGCCAGCCGGCATCGTGACAGTAACCTTCACTATAGTTGTATTCTTCGATGTCTGGTGTTTATGCAGAACCATCATACTTTAGTATTCCTCCAAGTGAGAATGCAAATCCTATTGTTTATAGCAATGTGTAAGAGTGTACGTACCATAATGGCAGACCATGCGGCATATATGGGGCCCATAAAGACTCCATCCTGGTTATTTCCATTCCCTTCTTTATTGATAAACTGTGCAGAACTCGTCTCTCCAGGAAACTGCATTGTCAGCAAATTAATGGAGGGGGTGTAGACTAGAGATGAGCGAACATTTCAAAGATTCGGTTCGGCCAATTCTATATTAGAAAAGGCTATTTCTATTACATACAGCCTCAATAGGGGTATAGAACACTTTGGTGTGTTCTAACACGCATATGGAGTCTGCTGGGGTAGTGAAATAATACTGTTATTCAGAATAACATGCAGATTACCGGCATCACTTTTAGAATCACTGCCACAGAGCGGCACAATGACAGAGCATAGAGGTGGCATCAGTGTGAGGAAACCATATAGTGGCTGAACGACACAGCGTGGAGGTGTTGGCAGCATGAGGAGACCATATAGTGACTGAATGGCACAGCCTGGAGTTGCCAGCAGCATGAGTAGGCACAAGGCCTTCACAATCCCTAAGATTAAAAGATGAATTTAGAAATTTAAACCAAAGATTTTGGATAGCTGGTGCTACCTAGCATAACAACATTTTTATTCCCAGAACCAAGCACTGCAGAGGTATCAGTAAACCATATATTGCCTGAATGACAAAGCCTGGAGTTGGCTGAAGCATGAGTACACATCAGGGCTTCACAATCCCCAAGAAAAAACACAAGAATTTTTGAAATTTTAAATGAAGATTTTGCATAGCGGGTGCTACCTATCATAAAATGGTAATTCCCAGACCAAGGCCCAGCAACGGGATCAGTAAACCATATATTGCCATAATGACACAACCTGGAGTTGGCTGAATAATGAGGAGACCATTGAAATGTCAGATTTTTTTATTTGAAATTTAAATCAAAGTTTGAGTGTCCCGGACCCTGGTGTGTGGGTACAAAGGACCTAATCTAACAAGCCCCCACAAGGCTCATGTGGCCATGAGATGTAGGCGCAATGTCTCCATTGCCCTGACCGGCCATTGTTTCCAAGACTTTTCGCCGAGGCAAACCATGTGAAAAACAGCGTGACACTGCCGTGCCCTGCACACATGGTATGCTGAAGGGCCACTGAGACTTGTCCGGGCAGTGGAGACTTAGGACACAGTGGAAGATGTGGAGGCGGAGTCGCACACTGTCACAGGACCAACGGGCTGACAGAGTGGAGCAGGAAGCCGCATGAGTACACAAGAGGGGTTTACAAACCCTAAAATTAAAAGGTGAACGTTAAAATCTTTATTGAAGATGCATGTTAGGTAGTGCTACCATCCAAAAAATTTAAGGCCCAAGCCCAGAAGCATCAGTAAGCCAAGTAATTCCTGAAACAAACAGGAGCAGTCAGGAGCAGGCATCAGCAGTACATCCGAGGGTTTTATAACCCCTTTCATTTAAAGATCAATGTTGAAATTTGAATTAAGCATGTATTTAGCTACTGCTAAACTTCCAAAAATTAAAGGCACATGGCCAGAAGCATCAGAGAGGCAAGTAGTTCTTGAATGACACAAGATGAGTCAGGAGCAGGCATTCGCAGTACCCAAGAGGGTTTCATAACCCCTTACATTTAAAGATCAATGTTGAAATTTGAATTAAGCATGTATTTAGCTACAGCTAAACTTCCAAAAATTAAAGGCACAAGGCCAGAAGCATCAGTGAGGCAAGTAGTTCCTGAAAGACACAGGATGAGTCAGGAGCAGGCATACGCAGTACCCAAGAGGGTTTCATAACCCTAATTGATAAACCAAGAGGGTTTCATAACCATAATTGTGAAGTGTTGGTATAGCAGCATGGTCAATCTACTCTGAGGCATCTGGCATTGGTGGCTGGAAATCCTGGCTGATCCATCCCTGATTCATCTTCACAAAGGTCAGTCTCTCCACATTTTTCGTGGACAGACGAGTTTGACTTGGGTGACTATTAGAGATGGGCGAATCGAAGCTGACGAACCCAAATTTGTTACGAATTTCATGAAATATTCACAACGAATGTGAATATCGCCGATATTCTATCGCGCAAATCGCTTCATTAAATTCCATTTTACAGCGTTCCCGGCTAAAGGAGACCTTAAATGGCAGATCCACATGTGAGTACATGGGGCAGGGGATTATGGGAGGGCGGGAAAGTACGGTGGGAAGGGAGGTAGGCGGGATGACCCTGAATCACATGCGAGATGCAGCCTATCAGCATTCATTGACCCCTGTGATGTCACAGCCCTATAAATTTGGCAGCCATCATTTCATCCATGCACTCAGAGAGAGAGAACAGACTGTGTCTGTGTGAATTGCTTATACCACAGCGTACCACTGGCAACTGCTAGTCACATCAGCATTGTGGACCGACAGAAGTGCAGTGCTTTGGTGTTCTCATGGAGAAGGATCTTACGATATATAAATCTCCTATTCACGTTATTGAGCATTTCATCAGAGAGAGTCCCCGGCTGTCACATCCTGGCGCGCGCGGCTCCGCTCCCCAGGGCGCGCGCGCGCCAGCTCTCTAAGGTTTAAAGGGCCAGTGCACCAATGATTGGTGCCTGGCCCAATCAGTCTAATTAGCTTCCACCTTCTCCCTGTGTATATTACCTCACTTCCCCTTCACTTCCTTGCCGGATCTTGTTGCCTTTGTGCCAGAGAAAGCGTTACAGTGTTAGCCTTACCAGTGTACCTGACCTCTTGCTGTTGCTATTGACTACGAACCTTGCCGCCTGCCCCGACCTTCTGCTACGTCTGACCTTGCCTCTGCCTAGTCCTTCTGTCCCACGCCTTCTCAGCAGTCAGCGAGGTTAAGCCGTTGCCGGTGGATACGACCTGGTTGCTACCGCCGCAGCAAGATCATCCCGCTTTGCGGCGGGCTCTGGTGAATACCAGTAGCAACCCTAGAACCGGTCCACCGACACGGTCCACGCCAATCCCTCGCTGACACAGAGGATCCACATCCAGCTAGCTGAATAATAACAGTAGATCCGGCCATGGATCTCGCTGAGGTCCCACTGCCAGTTGTCGCTGACCTTACCACGGTGGTTGCCCAGCAGTCCTAACAGATTGAGCAACTTGGACAACAGTTCGCCCAACAAGGACAGCAGCTGTCGCAGTTGACCGCCATGCTACAGCAACTTCTGCCACAGCTACAGCAGCAACCATCTCCTCCGCCAGCTCCTGCATCTCCTCCGCAGCGAGTGCCCGCTCCTGGCCTCCGCTTGTCCCTGCCGGACAAATTTGATGGGGACTCTAGACTTTGCCGAGGTTTCCTGTCACAATGTTCCCTACATTTGGAGATGTTGTCGGACTAATTTCCTACAGAGCGGTCACTGGTGGCTTTCGTGGTCAGTCACCTCTCTGGGAAGGCCCTGTCTTGTGCCACTCCGCTCTGGGACCGCAATGATCCTGTCACTGCCTCCGTACAGGCCTTTTTCGCTGAGATTCGAAGTGTCTTCGAGGAACCAGCCCGAGCTTCTTCTGCCGAGACTGCCCTGCTGAACCTGGTCCAGGGTAATTCTTCAGTAGACGAGTACGCCATCCAATTTCGTACTCTCGCCTCCGAATTGTCTTGGAATAACGAGGCCCTCTGCGCGACCTTTAAAAAAGGCCTATCCAGTAACATCAAAGATGTGCTGACCGCACAAGAAATTACTGCCAACCTGCATGAACTTATCCATTTGGCCACCCTCATTGACATGCGTTTTTCTGAAAGACACCAGGAGCTCCGCCAGGAAAAAGACCTTGATCTCTGGGCACCTCTCTCACAGTATCCTTTGCAATCTACCCCTGTGCCTCTCGCCGAGGAGGCTATGCAAGTTGATCGGTCTCGCCTGACCCATGAAGAGAGGACTCGCCGCAGAGATAAAAATTTATGTCTGTACTGCGCTAGTACCGAACATTTCTTGGTGGATTGCCCTATTCGTCCTCCACGTCTGGGAAACGCACGCACACACCCAGCTTACGTGGGAGTGGCGTCTCATGGTGTGAAGTCTGCTTCTCCACGTCTCACTGTGCCCGTACGGATTTCTCCTTCTGCCAACTCCTCCTTCTCAGTTATGGCCTTCTTGGACTCTTGTTCTGCGGGAAATTTCATTTTGGCCTCTTTTGTTAATAAGTTCAACATCCCTGTGACCCGTCTCGCCAAGCCACTCTACATTTCCTTGGTCAACGGAGTGAAATTGGACTGCACTGTGCGTTACCGCACAGAACCCCTGCTCATGAGCATTGGACTGCATCACGAAAAAATTGAACTTTTTGTTTTGCCCAACTGCACCTCTGAATTCCTCCTCGGTCTGCCATGGCTCCAACGCCACTCTCCTACCCTTGACTGGACCACCGGGGAAATCAAGTGCTGGGGTGCTTCTTGCCACAAAAAATGCCTCATGTCTGCTCCCAGTCCCGTAAGGCAAGCCTCAGTGCCTCCTCCTACACCTGGTCTCCCCAAGGCCTATCTGGACTATGCTTTGCCTCCTCATAGCCTCCTTCCTGGTAACACTCTGCCCCGTACCAAGCTTCACCTTCTGCCCCCCTCCCCATTGACACTCCTTCTGTACTGCCTGCCGTTGAAATGTATACCCAGGACTTCTCTGTCCTCCAGAAGGAGACTCTACAATCGCTCCCAAAGTCCTCGTCCCTGGTGGAGCGACAACCGGACAAAAAGAAGGGAAGACCTAAGGGGGGGGGTACTGTTATGCCGAGCACTCCGGGTCCGTGCTCCTCCCCGGAGCGCTCGTGGCGTTCCTCTCTCTGCAGCGCAGACCTCTCTCTGCAGACCGGGAGCGCTGCACTGACTCTGCCGACGGGATGCGATTCGCATAGCGGGACGCGCCCGCTCGCGAATCGCATCCCAAGTCATTCACCTGTCCCGGTCCCCGGCTGTCACGTCTTGCCGCTCCCTAGGGCGCGCGCGCGCGCCAGCTCTCTGAGGTTTAAAGGGCCAGTGCACCAATGATTGGTGCCTGGCCCAATCAGTCTGTGTATATTGCTCCCTGTGTATATTACCTCACTTCCCCTTCACTTCCTTGCCGGATCTTGTTGCCTTTGTGCCAGAGAAAGCGTTAAAGTGTTTGCCTTACCAGTGTACCTTACCTCTTGCTGTTGCTATTGACTACGAACCTTGCCGCCTGCCCCGACCTTCTGCTACGTCTGACCTTGCCTCTGCCTAGTCCTTCTGTCCCACGCCTTCTCAGCAGTCAGCGAGGTTGAGCCGTTGCCGGTGGATACGACCTGGTTGCTACCGCCGCAGCAAGACCATCCCGCTTTGCGGCGGGCTCTGGTGAAAACCAGTAGCAACTTAGAACCGGTCCACGCCAATCCCTCGCTGACACAGAGGATCCACATCCAGCTAGCCGAATCATAACACCTCATCAGTGCATACCGCATACGTACATCCAAGTAGTCTACCATTTTGTACCTGTTAATCTTTCAAGGGCTTACATACTGTGAAAGTCCAAACAATAGTACTCACCGACTGGTGTTTTACAAAAATACAGATTTTTTCTTCGTATTGTTGCGCATTTTTCTGCCCTCATCAGTGCATGCCGCATACGTACATCCAAGTAGTGTACCATTTTGTATGTGGAGAGACTGACCTTTGTGAAGATGAATTAGGGATGGATCAGCCAGGATTTCCAGCCACTAATGCCAGATGCCTCAGAGTAGATTGACCATGCTGCTACACCAACACTTCACAATTATGGTTATGAAACCCTCTTGGGTTATCAATTAGGGTTATGAAACCCTCTTGGGTACTGCGAATGCCTGCTCCTGACTCCTCCTGTGTTTCTTTCAGGAAATACTTGCCTCCCTGATGCTTCGGGCCTTGGGCCTTTAATTTTTGGATGTTTAGCAGTAGCTAAATACATGCTTAATGCAAATTTCAACATTTATCTTGCAATGTAAATGGGGTTATGAAACCCTCGGGTGTACGGCTGAAGCCTGCGCCTGTGTCTGTTATGATTCGGCTAGCTGGATGTGGATCCACTGTGTCAGCGAGGGATTGGCGTGGACCGTGTCGGTGGACCGGTTCTAGGGATGCTACTGGTTTTCACCAGAGCTCGCCGCAAAGCAGGATGGTCTTGCTGCGGCGGTAGCAACCAGGTCGTATCCACCGGCAACGGCTCAACCTCGCTGACTGCTGAGAAGACGTGGGACAGAAGGACTAGACAGAGGCAAGGTCAGACGTAGCAGAAGGTCGGGGCAGGCGGCAAGGTTCGTAGTCAATGTGGATAGCAGAAGATCTGGAACACAGGCTTTGGACACTAAATGCTAACACTAAATGCTTTCACTGGCACAAGGCAACAAGATCCGGCAAGGAAGTGCAGGGGAAGTGAGGTAATATACACAGGGAGCAGGTGGAAGCTAATTAGGCTGATTGGGCCAGGCACCAATCACTGGTGCACTGGCCCTTTAAATCTTACAGAGCTGGCGCGTGCGCCCTAAGTAGCGGAGCCGCGCGTGCCAGGACATGACAGCCGGGGGCCGGGACAGGTGAGTGACTTGGGATGCGATTCGCGAGCGGGCGCGTCCCGCTATGCGAATCGCATCCCCGCCGGCAGTGTCAGTGCAGCGCTCCCGGTCAGCGGGTCTGACCGGGGCGCTGCAGAGAGAGGAACGCCGCGAGCGCTCCGGGGAGGAGCAGGGACCCGGAGCGCTCTGCGCAACAGTACCCCCCCCCTTAGGTCTCCCCCTTTTTTTGTCCGGTAATTGCTTCACGTGGGACGAGGACACTGGGAGCGATTGTAGGGTTTCCTCATCAAAGGCAGGCAGTTCAGAAGGAGTGGGAATGGGGAGGGAGGGCAGAGGGTGAAGCTTGGCACGGGGCAGAGTGTTACCAGGATGGGGGCTATGAGGAGGCAAAGCATAGTCCTGATAGGCCTTGGGGAGACCAGGTGTAGGAGGAGGCACTGAGGCTTGCCTGACGGGACTGGGAGCAGACGTGAGGCATTTCTTGCGGCAAGCAGGGCCCCAATTCTTGATCTCCCCGGTGGTCCAGTCAAGGGTGGGAGAATGATGCTGGAGCCATGGCAGACCGAGGAGGACTTCAGAGGTGCAGTTGGGAAGGACGAACAATTCAATCTTTTCGTGATGGGGTCCAATGCACATTAAGAGGGGTTCTGTGCGGTAACGCACAGTACAGTCCAACTTCACTCTGTTGACCGAAGAAATGTAGAGCGGCTTGACGAGACGGGTCACCGGGATGCAGAACTTATTCACCAAAGAGTCCAGAATAAAATTTCCAGAAGCACCAGAGTCCAAGCAGGCCACGGCTGAGAAGGAGAAGTTGGCAGAAGGAGAAATCTGCACGGGCACAGTGAGACGTGGAGAAGCAGACTTTGTACCAAGAGACGCCAAACCCACGTGAGCTGGGTGCGTGAATTTCCCAGACGTGGAGGACGAATAGGGCAATCCACCAAGAAATATTCGGTACTGGCGCAGTACAGACATAAATTTTTATCCCTACGGCGAGGCCTCTCTTCATGGGTCAGGCGAGACCGATCCACTTGCATAGCCTCCTCGGCGGGAGGCACAGGGGTAGATTGCAAAGGATACTGTGAGAGAGGTGCCCAGAGATCAAGGTCTTTTTCCTGGCGGAGCTCCTGGTGTCTCTCAGAAAAACGCATGTCAATGCGGGTGGCCAAATGGATAAGTTCTTGCAGGTTGGCAGGAATCTCTCGTGCGGCCAACACATCCTTGATGTTACTGGATAGGCCTTTTTTAAAGGTCGCGCAGAGAGCCTCGTTATTCCAAGATAATTCAGAAGCGAGAGTACGAAATTGGATGGCGTACTCGCCTACTGAAGAATTACCCTGGACCAGGTTCAGCAGGGCAGTCTCGGCAGAAGAAGCTCGGGCTGATTCCTCGAAGACACTACGGACTTCAGCGAAGAAGGACTAGACTGTGGCTGTGGAAGGATCATTGCGGTCCAGGAGCGGTGTGGCCCAAGACAAGGCCTTTCCAGACAGAAGACTCACTACGAACGCCACCTTAGACCGTTCTGTAGGAAATTGGTCCGACAACATCTCCATATGTAGGGAACATTGAGACAAGAAGCCACGGCAGAGTCTAGAGTCCCCATCAAATTTTTTCCGGCAGGGACAAGCGGAGGCTAGGAGCGGCCACTCGCTGCAGAGGAGGTGCAGGAGCTTGCGGAGGAGATGGTTGCTGCTGTAGCAGTGGCAGAAGTTGCTGTAACGTGGCGGTCAACTGCGACAGCTGCTGTCCTTCTTGGGCAATTTGCTGCGATTGCTGGGCAGGGGCACCGTGATTGGCGTGGACCGTGTCGGTGGACCGGTTCTAGGGATGCTACTGGTTTTCACCAGAGCCCGCCGCAAAGCGGGATGGTCTTGCTGCGGCGGTAGCAACCAGGTCGTATCCACCGGCAACGGCTCAACCTCGCTGACTGCTGAGACGACGTGGGACAGAAGGACTAGGCAGAGGCAAGGTCAGACGTAGCAGAAGGTCGGGGCAGGCGGCAAGGTTCGTAGTCAATGTGAATAGCAGAAGATCTGCAACACAGGCTTTGGACAACACTAAACGCTTTCACTTGCACAAGGCAACAAGATCCGGCAAGGAAGTGCAGGGGAAGTGAGGTAATATACACAGGGAGCCGGTGGAAGCTAATTAGGATGATTGGGCCAGGCACCAATCATTGGTGCACTGGCCCTTTAAATCTTAGAGAGCTGGCGCGCGCGGCCCTAAGGAGCGGAGCCGCGTGCGCCAGGACATGACAGCCGGGGGCCGGGACAGGTGAGTGACTTGGGATGCGATTCGCGAGCGGGCGCGTCCCGCTATGCGAATCGCATCCCCGCCGGCAGTGTCAGTGCAGCGCTCCCGGTCAGCGGGTCTGACCGGGGCGCTGCAGAGAGAGGAACGCCGTGAGCGCTCCGGGGAGGAGCAGGGACCCGGAGCGCTCGCCGTAACAGTGTCTTTCAGAAATTTCTTGGCTTATTGATGCTTCTGGGCTTGGGCCTTACATTTTTGGATGGTAGCACTACCTAACATGCATCTTCAATAGAGATTTTAACGTTCACCTTTTAATTTTAGGGTTTGTAAACCCCTCTTGTGTACTCATGCGGCTTCCTGCTCCACTTTGTCAGCCCGTTGGTCCTGTGACAGTGTGCAACTCCGCCTCCACATCCTCCACTGTGTCCTAAGCCTCCACTGCCCGGACAAGTCTCAGTGGCCCTTCAGCATACCATGTGTGCAGGGTATGGCGGTGTCACGCTGTTCTTCACATGGTTTGCCTTGGCGAAAAGTCTTGGAAACAATGGCAGGTCAGGGCAATGGAGACGTTGCGCCTACATCTCACGGCCACATGAGCCCTGTGGGGGCTTGTTAGATTTGGTCCTTTGTACCAACACGCTGGGGTCCGGGACACTCAAAGTTTGATTTAAATAAAAATAAAAAAATCAGACATTTCAATAGTCTCCTCATGCTTCAGCCAACTCCAGGCTGTGTCATTCAGGCAATATATGGTTTACTGATGCCGCTGCTGGGCCTGGGTCTGAGAATTAAAATATTATCATAGGTAGCTCCCGCTATCCAAAATCTTCTTCAAATATTGTGTTTTTTCTTGGGGATTGTGAAGCTCTGGTGTGTACTCATGCATCAGCCAACTCGAGGCTGTGTCATTCAGGCAATATAGGGTTTACTGATGCCGCTGCTGGGCCTGGGTCTGGGAAATTCTAATTTTATCATAGGTAGCACCCGCTATCCAAAATCTTCTTCAAAAATTGCAAAAATTGTTGTGTTTAATTTTAGGGATTGTGAAGACCTGGTGTGTACTCATCCATCAGCCAACTCCAATCTGTGTAATTCAAGCAATATACGGTTTACTGATGCCGCTGCTGGGCCTTGGTCTGGGAAATTCTAATTTTATCATAGGTAGCACCCGCTATCCTAAATCTTCTTCAAAAATTTCAAAAATTGTTGTGTTTTTTCTTAGTGATTGGGAAGCCCTTGTGTGTACTCATGCATCGGCCAACTCCAGGCTGTGTCATTCAGGCAATATATGGTTTACTGATGCCACTGCTGGGCCTTGGTCTGGGAAATTCAAATTTTATCATAGGTAACACCCGCTATCCAAAATCTTCTTCAAAAATTTAAAAAAATTATTGTGTTTTATTCTAGGGATTGTGAAGTCCTGGTGTGTACTCATGCATCAGCCAACTCCAGGCTGTGTCATTCAGGCAATATATGGTTTACTGAAGCCGCTGCTGGGCCTTGGTCATGGAAAATCAAATGTTATCATACGTAGCACCCGCTATCCAAAATAATTTTCAAAAATTTCAAAAATTGTTGTGTTCTTTTGGGGGAGATTGTGAAGCCCTGGTGTGTACATCAGCCAACTCCAGGCTGTGTCATTCAGGCAATATATGGTTTACTGATGCCGCTGCTGGGCCTGGGTCTGGAAAATTTTATCATAGGTAGCACCCGCTATCCCAAATCTTCGGTTTAAATTTCTAAATTCATCTTTTAATCTTAGGGATTGTGAAGGCCTAGTGCCTACTCATGCTGCCAACACCTCTGCGCTGTGTCATTCAGCCACTATATGGTCTCCTCATGCTGCCAACACCTCCACGCTGTGTCATTCAGACACTATATGGTGTCCTCATGCTGCCAACACCTCCATGCTGTGTCATTCAGCCACTATATGGTGTACTCATGCTTCAGCCTTATCCAAGCTGTGTCATTCAGCCACTATATGGTCTCCTCATGCTGCCAACACCTCCACGCTTTGTCATTCAGCCACTATATGGTCTCCTCATGCTGCCAACACCTCCATGCTGTGTCATTCAGCCACTATATGGTCTCTTCATGCTGCCAACACCTCCATGCTGTGCCATTCAACCACTATATGGTCTCCTCATGCTGACAATACCTCCACGCTGTCATTCAGCCACCATATGGTCTCCTCACACTGATGCCACCACCAAGCTCTGTCATTGTGCCGCTAAGCGGCAGTGATTCTAAAAGCGATACCAGTAATCTGCATGTTATTCTGAATAACAGTATTATTTCACTACCCCAGCAAACTCCATATGCGTTTTAGAACACAGCAAAGTGTTCTATACCCCTATTGAGGCTGTCTGTAATAGAAATAGCCTTTTTTTAATATAGATTCGCCGCAAAATAATTGTATTGAAACAAACTTTTTCGGAAAATTTGGCGAATTGGCCGAATCAAATTTTTGAAAAGTTCGCTCATCTCTAGTGACTATAGCCCCGGCCGCACTAAACACCCACTCTGATGGCACACTACTTTCCGGGCAAGACAGCTTTTCCAGGGCAAACTCTGCTAGTTGTGGCCATAAATCAAGTTTGACTGCCCGGAAGTGCAGTCGATCTTCAAGGTTTGTTGGCATGGCCATGTCAAGGTTTGCCACCACCGGCTGGTTCAGGTCCTGCTCCATGTCTACCTGCTGCTGATGAGTGGCTTTACTATGCGGGTGAAGAAAGCTACTCATCAACGACTGTAGACTCAGGCTGCTGCTGATGGAGCTGGTACTGCTCCTGCCACCCCTCCCCTCCCCAGCAGCCATGGCAGTGGAAGGTGAGCACAGAGGGCCCCCCGAGTCAGACCTGCGAGTGGATGGACCATGTCGCCGATAGGCATCGGCCAACTGACTACGTAGGATCTCTCTGTAGTAGTTCAGTTTGTCCTCCCTCTCAGTGGGTGTAAGAAAGGCCCCCATTCTGTGACGGTAGCTCGGGTCCAATAAGGTGGAGAGGCAGAAGTCAAATTGCCGCTGACAAATTTTGACAATTCGGGGGTCACTACACAAGCAACTGAGCATGCATCGTGCCATTTCCACCGGTGACTCGAAGGGACTCCCTGCCTCCATCTCCACTGCATACTGCCACGGTGTGTCTGGGTCCTCTGTCTCCCCTTCCTCATAACCTAGCTCCTCTGGCTGCTCCTGCTCCTCTCGAGTCCGATGACTAGAAACACTGCCCATCTCATCCAACCTAAACTGTGCTCCACTCTTCCCCTTATCCTCCTCCTTCAGTTCAGCCCCCACAAGGCTCATGTAGCTGTGAGATGTAGACACAATGTCGCCACTGCCGTGACCACCCATCGTTTCAATCATTTGTTGTAGGCAATGTAGGAGTGGAATTACGTCATTCATCCTGTAATCCAGGCGACTTACAAATAATGTGGCTTCCTCAAAGCGCCTCAGCAAAGGGCAGGTGTCACGTATGAGCTGCCACTGGTTCACATTGAAATTACACAGGGGAGTACCCCTATCTGCTTGGATCATCAAGAAATCGGTGATGGCTTTTCTTTGTTCGTATAGTCTGTCCAACATATGGAGAGTGGAATTCCAACGTGTGGCAACGTCACAAATAAGAGTATGTTGTGGGATACCCTTTCTGACGCTGCAGCTCAAGGAGGTGTGCTTTGCGGTGTACGAGTGGCTGAAGTGCATGCACAGTTTCCTTTCCATTGTAAGGATGTCTTGCAAATGGGGTGAAGACGTCAGGAAGTGCTTGACAACCAGATTGAACATGTGTGCCATGCAGGGCACATGTTTCACACTTCCTTGTCGCAGCGCGGACACGATGTTCTTCCCGTTGTCGGTCACCATGGTTCTCATTTCCAGATTTCGTGGAGTAAGCCATACTCCGATTTCTTGACGAATGAATTCTAGCAGTTCCTCCCCTGTGTGACTCCGTTCGCCAAGGCAAACCATGTGAAGAAGAGCATGACACTGCTGGTGCAGAGTCCACCACTTAAAAAGGGACTGCAGCACCAGCAACTTAGACAGGAGCACATTCAACTTCTGCGCCGTTGGATGAGTGGGCGCATACTGTTGTCTCTTGGACATTGCTTCGCCGATTTATTATTGGCGGAATGGCTGACTAAAAGTGGGAGAAGCAGGAGCATCTGGAGCAACAGAAGGAGGGTTTGACACACAGCTCCCTTCGGCTGAGGTGGTGGAGCCTTGGCGGGCTGAAGGAGGGAGCGGCTGGCCACTGGGAGATGCAGCAGGCTGGACCACTACATCGGAGCCATGGTTCTCCCAGGCCTCTTTATGGTGGCTAAGCATGAATAGTAGATCTGAACCCACAGCATAAGAAACTTCTTTAGGGGAGGGAACAGCATAGGACAGAGGCAATGGGAGGAAAGAGATTGCTCCCAGAACATGCCAACTGAGGGTTGTGTCAGAGGAACCCACCGACTGTTGACTGGGGGTGTCAGATGTCACTTGTGATTAAGTGGAGTTGCGTGTTAACCAATCGACGATGGCAGATGGGTTGCTGGTCTAGACACGACCGCTAGCTGTTAACAAGAGCTCAAGCCTCTTGTTGCGACTCCTGCTGCCACTCGCCCCTAGTCTGCTGCTACCTCTGCCTGAAGTATTTAGGCCTCTGCCACTCCTCTGTGCACGTCCTGGCACTTCTCTGCCTGACATACTTAGTGCGTATATGAGGGTATTACAATACGCTTCACTACTCTTTAAACAGTATTTGTCTAGAACAGCAGCCGGTGATTGCTTTTGGCTGTCCTTTCACAGTGTGTAGGCCCTTGACAGATTAACAGGTACAAAATGGTACACTACTTAGATGTACGTATGTGGTATGCACGTATGAGGGAAAAAAATGTGCTACAGTACACTTGTATAACGTATTTTCGTAAAACACAAGCCGGTGATTACTTTGGCCTGGACTTTCCCAGTATCTAGACTTGTTACAGATTTACAAATACAAAATAGTAGACTGCTTTGATGTAGGTATGTGGTATGCACTTATGAGGGCAGAAAAATGCGCTACAATGAGCCTAAAAACTCAGTCATTTTTGTAAAACACCAGCCGGTGAGTACTATTGTTTGGATTTTCACAGTATGTAGGCCCTTGACAGATTAACAGGTACAAAATGGTACACCAATCAGATGTACGTATGCAGTATGCACTGATGAGGGCAGAAAAATGCGCTACAGTACGCCTAAAAAATCTGTATTTTTGTAAAAAAAAACAGCCGGTGAGTACTTTTGCTTGGACTTTCACAGTATGTAGGCTTTTCACAGATTAACAGGTACAAAATGGTACACTAATTAGATGTACGTATGTGGTATGCACTGATGAGGGCAGAAAAATGTGCTACAATGAACCTAAAAACTCAGTAATTTTTGTTAAAACACCAGCCGGTGAGTACTGTTACTTGGAATTTCACAGTATGTAGGCCGTTGACAGATTAACCGGTACAAAATGGTACACTTATTAGATGTACGTATGTGATATGCACATATGAGGGCAAAAAAAATTGCAAAAAAACGCAAACATTTTTTTTTGTAAAACAGCCGTTGAGTACTTTTGCCAGGACTTTCCCTGTATCTAGACTTGTTACAGATACAAAATAGTAGACTGCTTTGATGTAGGTATGTGGTATGCAGGTAAGAGGGTAGACAAATGCACTACAGTCTGCTGAAAAAAAAATATTTTTGCACAGCAGCAGGACACAACAGTGCAGCACCACAAAAAAAAAAAATAATACAGGGATTAAACCCTAAATTGCACTGTGTCATAGAGTGTTAAGAATGGTGTGCACTGGTTTTTATACAGTCTACACACAATTATGAGCAGCAGATGATTTCTGGTGGAAAAAAGGACAGAATTGCGCTGAAAAATAAGGTAATAAGATGGTTCATAAAGTTTAGGCAGCTTGTTAATATGTATGAGGCAACGAAAATCTATCTGCCCCTCTCTGATTAAATGCTCACTAACGTGAATAGGAGGTTTATATATCGTAAGATCTTTCTCAATAAGAACAAGCAAAGCCCTCTGCACTCCTATCTTTCCCTAATGCTGATGTGACTAGCAGTTGCAGTGTAACTCTCTGGTATAAACAATTCAAACACACGCAGTCCGTCCTCTCTCTCTGAGTGCATAGATGAAATGAACAGCCGCAAGATGACAGCCGATTATATAGGGCTGTGACATCACAGGGATCAATGAATGCTGATAGGCGGTATCTCGCATGTGATTCAGGGTCACCCCTCCTACCTCCCTCCCCGCCATACTTTCCCGCCCTTCCATAATCCCCTGCCCCATGTACTCACAAGTGGATCCACCATTTTAGGTCTTCTTTAGTCGGAAACGCTGTAAAAGGAGTTTAATGAAGTGATTTGCACAATAGAATCGCGGCGATATTCGCATTTGTTGCAAATTGAATATTTCATGAAATTCGTAAGGAATTCGGGTTCGTCAGCTTTAATTCGCTCAGCTCTAGTGTAGACCAATGGGTCATGTAAAATAAAGGGGAAAAAATTGCCAGACCTTTCTGTCCTGGGGAAAAAAATCAGACAATATACTATAAGGTCCTATTCGATATGTGTTACAGGATCCCCTTGTATGTACGCCACTGAAAAACATGCACTTTGAATTTTATGGTAAATTGTTGTCAAAAATCCTGGTACACTTCTGTGTTGTGTTTATACAGTCTCTATGTAGTTCAGTCAGTCTCTTCTTCCTCACATCTTCCTTGGACATTTCTGATTTATCCTTTCACATGTACAAGCTATAGTGCTGCTGTATGTACAGTATATATACAGCTGGGTGAGAGAAGACACAGCTGATCAGTATAATGTATACAACTTTATCAGATATGTATCAAAAACCTTCACACCATTATTGGGTTCATTTCAATAAACTGTAAACAGCAGTGTCACACTTTCCTTCATACACATTAGTTACATTCTTAGTCCATAACATAGGACACACACTCCACATAAAATCCAGGATTCCCTTGGTTGGACTTAAACCCAGGACCCCAGTGCTGCAAGGCATCAATGCTATCCACTGAGCCAATGTGTTGCCCACTTCAACTTCTCAGTATGGATGAGTCCAGGATTCATCCAGTTAATTTCTTGATCTATTGTCCTACATGTTTTTCCTTGCCACGTCATCACGGGCCACGTTGGTTTATGAGGAGCACAATACAGGTGCACTGTAGGCTCTGTATTGATGTCAGCCAGATGTTTATTAAAGGACCGTCAGCTGACTGACATCAATGCCGGACTTACACCGTACCAGTCTTATGATTTTCATAAATCAATGTTATTAACATGGTTCATGATGACCTGGCAAAGAGAAACCCGTAGGGCCATTGATCACAGGACTATTTGGTGTCCACTGAAGTAAAACTTCTTTTTTGTTTTACCTGATGAATCACAAAACTGAAGTTAAAGGAAAACGGTCAGCCTGTTCACCCACAATAAACCCTATACACTGGGTTATAGTGTGGGTGAACAGTATTCCATATAGAGGTAACTTATTTAAAGGGTTACTCCGCTGTTCAGCGTTTTGAACAAACTGTTCCGAAAGCTGGAGCCAGCTGCGGGAGCTCGTGACATCATAGCCCCTCTCTTCTCATGACGTCATGCCCCGCCCCCTCAATGCAAGTCTATGGGAGGTGGCATGACGGCTGTAGGTCCTGAGGTACAGGCTTCTGAAATTTTGTTGTTGCATTCAGGGAATTGCGCAGTGGAGACTGGCCTCCTCTGCCTCCCTCTGTCACGTCCTAATACCGCCCCCACTATTTGAATATTCATAGTCTTCAACTCCACGTCTTAGGGCCGTGGAGTCACCAGTCACGGGAGCGTAGTGCTCTCTCGGCAGTGCGCATGTGCCAGAAGATTTCCCCCTGCTCTCACATCCTGATGAAATCTTCTGGCGCATGCGCTATGCCGAGAGAGCGCTACACTCACGTGACTGGTGACTCCACAGCCCTAGGATGTGGAGTTGGAGACTATGAATATTCAAATACAATGTAGAAGTGGCCAGCACAATTCCCAATGCAGCATGATAACTTTGGAAGCCGTTATCTCAAGACCTACTGGACCAATTGAAAGGAGTAGTCCAGAGCTGAAAAACTTATCCCCTATCCTAAAGATAGGGCATAAGTTATAGATCGCGGGGGGACCACTGGGCCCCACCGCAATCTACTGTACAGGGCCCCAGCAGCCTGCGAGAAGGGGGAGTGTTCACCATCGCACAAAGCGGCAGCTGACACGCCCCCTCAATACAACTCGATGGCAGAGCAAGAGCGCTGCTTTCGCCAATCTCCGGCTCTGCCATTAATGTACTGGATATCACTGGGTCAGGGCTATAGAGAACAATTGAAACTATTAGCTAAGTATTTGTATATAGCTAAATATAATGATGAAACTGAACTCATAATTAACCCTTAAAAGTATATAGGAGATCACGTTTATGGACTGGAGATGACATGTGCCTCTAATATAAACTAATAATCACTCTTACTGTGGATGCCAGTGTTTAATTTATGTTATGGACTAAAGGTGGTCTTACACTTTCTGTAGCTTGGTTACCCAAAGAAGTAAGCTACGAGTATGATAGTACTCTGGTCACTTACATAAATAAACACCAATATAGATGACCAAAGTATAATTTTAGAAAAAGACATATAAAGCTTTAATGAAAGTTAGACATATAAAAACACATAACCTACATATATAATATGGCAAGATGGTGGCACAGGAAAAAATGGGAGGCCAAGAGGAGCTGTATATCCTATGTGCAGAGCATACTCATAGTATACAGATGTTGAAGGATGGCCAGGTATGGAAAGACAATTAACCACATGGGGCATTACAAATATACATGGCAGGCATGATATAAAAGTGCACAGGTACAAAAAGGAAAGTGCACAACTAGAGATGAGCGAATCGAAGTTGACGAACCCAAATTCGTTGCGAATTTCATGAAAAATTTGATTCATAACGAATGCGAATATCGCCGCGATTCGATCGCGCGAATCGCTTCATTAAACTCAATTTTACAGCGTTCCAGGCTATTGGAGAGCTAAGATGGCGGATCCACATGTGAGTACATGGGGCAGGAGAATATGGGAGAGCGGGAAACAGCGGCGGGAATGAAGGTAGGCGGGCTGACCCTGAACCACATGTCAGATGCAGCCTATCAGTGTTCACTGACCCCTGTGATGTCACAGCCCCTATATAATCGGCGGCCATCTTGCCTCTCTTCATTTTATCTATGCACTCAGATGGAGAGGACGGGACTGTGTGTGTGAATAGCTCATACCACAGCGTTACACTGCAACTGCTAGTCACATCAGCATTAGGGAAAGGCAGGAGTGCAGAGTGCTGTGCTGTTACACTGAGAAGGATCATTGATTGCTAAACCTCCTATTCACGTTATTGAGCATTGCAGCAGAGAGGGGCAGATAGCTGTCAGCTGCCTCATACAGATCTCCAAGCTGCCTGAACTTTATCATCCATCTTATCTCCTCATTTTTCAGCCCAATTGAGTTAATTTTTTGCTCCACAAATCTTCTGCTGCTCAGAATTGTGTGACAGAGTGCAAGTTAGGGTTTAATCCCTTGATTTTTTTTTGTGGTGCTGCACTGTTGGGTCCTGCTGCTGTTCAGAAATAAGTCATTAGTGTGGACTTTAGTGCCTTTTTACCATTTTTCACCTGTTACTCTGTCTCTGTGCTAAATTCAGTGTTATACCACACGTTATACACCTGCCGGTGTATTAAAGAAAAAAAAGTTTTTCCTGCGTACAAATACGCTTTTTCAGTGGCCTTATCATTGCAAAGGGCCTAAATACAAGCAAATAGCGTACCATATACCACCTTTTTTCTGTCTCTGTGCTAAATTCAGTGTTATACCACACGTTATATACCTGCCGGTGTATTAAAGAAAAAAGTTTTTCCAAATACAAATACGCTTAACAGTGCGCTCATCATTGCAAAGGGCATAAATACAACCAAGTAGTGTACTATTTAGTACCTGTATTTCTGTCTCTGTGCTAAATTTAGTGCTATTCCACACATTAGTATACACAGGCTGGTGTATACAAAAAAAAAAAGAGTTTTTTTTCTGCGTATAAATACGCTTGACAGTGCACTCATCATTGCAAAGGGCATACATACAACAAAGGAGTGTACTATTTACTACCTGTTATTCTGTCTCTGTGCTAAATTCAGTGCTATTCCACACATTAATATACACCTGCTGGTGTATTTAAAAAAAAAAAAAAATTTCTGCGTAGAAATACGCATACTAGTGCGCTCATCATTGCAAAGGGCATACATACAACAAAGGAGTGTACTATTTAGTAACTGTTATTCTGTCTAGGCCTATATACTTTGAAAGGTCAGCCGTAAGTAATCGCCTGCTGCTGTTCTATACCCTCATAAACGCACTAAGTATCTCAGGCAGGGAAGTGCCAGGACGTGCACAGAGAAGGGGCAGAGGCCTACATACGTCAGGCAGAGTTGGCAGCAGACTTGGGGCGAGTGGCAGCAGGAGTCGCAGCAATAGGCCTAAGCTCCCGTTAACACCCAGCGGTCGTGTCGTCGACCCATCTCTCCTCGTCAATTGGTTTGCACATTCATCCCCATCATCACAAGCGACATCTGACAAGCCCAGTCAAGAGTCGGTGGGTTCCTCAGACACATCCCTCAGTTGGCATGGCCCAGGAGCAGTCCCCGTAATACCATTGCCTTTGTCCTATGCTGTTCCCTCTCCCAAAGAAGTATCTCATGCTTTGGTCTCAGCTCCACTATTTAGCGAGGACGATGTAATAGAGGACAGTCAACAGCTAATGGGCAGCCAAGAATGTGAGGAGACGTGCGTCGCTTGCTCCGTAAGGCGGCCAAGTAGTGATGCGGAGAGTGATGTGGGAAGCGGTGTTTCAATTGTTCAGGGTCCTGAGGCAGACACTGTTGTGGAACACGAGGAGGACATCAGTGACGTGCACACATCTTTTGATGATGATGAAGCCGATCGCAATTGGGAGCTGGGTGCAGAAGCTGGGGCTTCATCATCATCAGGGGAGGAGATTTGCTCTTTGTCTATGAGGCAGCAAGGCGGTAGCACGGTTGGCAATCAGCGTGGTGGTGGCAGTAGTGGAAATTCAGGGGCCAAACGTGCCAGGGGGAGACCACCTGCTTCGCGGCAAGCTACCATTCAGGGAGGTAGTGGAACAGGGGTTCCTGGAGATGGCGCCAATAGCAGTGAAATAGTGCGAACTGCGGGTGGGAAAATCAGCTACTCTGTGGTGTTGTTGTTCTTCATAAAGAATCCTGGGGAACCTTAGCGTAGTCACATGCAAAATCTGTCGGCAGAAAGTGAAGCGTGGCCAGGGTCCCAATCTCGGCACCACGGGCCTGCGTCAACACATGATTCGACACCATAAAGCGGCGTGGGATAACCGTGGCTCCGATGTAGTGGTCCAGCCTGCCGCATCACCCAGTGGCCATCCGCTCCCTCCGTCATCCAGCCAAGGCTCCACCACCTCAGCCGAAGGGAGAATTGTGTCAAACCCTCCTTCTTGCGCTCCTGCTTTTTCCACTCGTAGTCAGCCATTCCGCCAACAATCCATCGGCGGAGCCATGTCCAAGAGACAACAGTATGCGCCCACTCATCCAACGGCGCAGAAGTTGAATGAGCTCCTATCCAAGTTGCTGGTGTTGCAGTCCCTCCCTTTCCAACTGGTGGACTCTGCAGCTTTCAGGGAATTGATGGCTTGTGCCGAGCCGAGGTGGAGAGTCCCAAGCCGTCATTTATTTGCGAAGAAGGCCCTGCATAAGTTTGTACAAGAGAAGGTGGGCCAGTCCTTGAGCCTGTCGGTGTGTTCAAAAGTGCACAGCAGCGCCGACGTGTGGAGCTGTAACTACGGGCAGGGACAATACATGTCTTTTACGGCCCACTGGGTAAATGTTGTTCCTGCACAGCCACAACAGCAACTTGGACAGGTCACACCGCTTCCTCCTCCACGCTCTGGCTCCCAGGCAGTTGGTCCTTTTACAGTGTGCGCCTCCTCCTCCTCCTCCCCCGTGTCCTCGGCCTCCACTGCACGTCCAAATCTCGGTGGCCCTTCATCGTACCACTTGTGTAGGGCACAGTGGTGTCAAGCCGTCCTTCATATGGTTTGCCTTGGCGAACGGAGTCACACAGGGGAGGAACTGCTAAAGGTCATTAGGGAAGAAATCCGAGTATGGCTTACTCCACGAAATCTGGAAATGGGAACCATGGTGACCGACAATGGGAAGAACATTGTGGCCGCGCTGCGACAAAGAAGTGTGAACCATTCGTCCTGCATGGCACACGTGTTGAATCTGGTTGTAAAGAAGTTCAAGTCTTCACCCCATTTGCAAGACGTCCTGACAATGGCAAGGAAACTGTGAATGCACTTCAGCCACTCGTACACCGCCAAGCACACTTTGCTTGAGCTGCAGCGTCAGAGCGGTATCCCACAACATAGTCTCATTTGTGACGTTGCCACACTTTGGAATTCCACCCTGCATATGTTGGACAGACTATACGAACAAAGAAAAGCCATCATGGATTTTTTGATGATACAAGCAGATAGGAGTACTCCCCTGAGTAACTTCAATGTGAACGAGTGGCAGCTCATACGAGACACCTGCCGTTTGCTGAGGCCCTTTGAGGAAGCCACATTTTTTGTTAGTTGCTCGAATTACGCCATGAACGACGTAATTACACTCCTACATTTACTTCAAAAAATGATTGTAAACATGGCTGGTAACGGCAATGGAGACGTTGCGCCTTCATCAGAAGTCTACATGAGTCCTGTGGGGGATGAACTGGAGGAGGAGGATGAGGGGCAGAGCAGAGCACAGTTTACGGTGGATGAGATGGCCGGTGTTTCTGGTCATTGGACAGGAGAGGAGGAGCAGGAGCAGCCAGAGGAGCTGGAGGGTTATTACGAGGGAGGTGAGACAGAGGACCCAGACACACCGTGGCAGTATGCAGTGGAGATGGAGGCAGGTAGTCCCAGCGAGTCACTGTCACAAATGGCACGATGCATGCTGAGTTGCTTGCGTAGTGACCCTCGAATTGTCAAAATTTGTCAGCGCGATGACTTCTGGATCTCCACCTTATTAGACCCTCGCTACCGGCCCAGAATGGGGGCCTTTTTTTACACCCACTGAGAGGGAGGACAAACTGACCTACTTCAGGGAGCTTCTACGTAGTCGGTTGGCCAATGCCTATCGGCCACATAGTCCATCCACTCGCAGGTCTGACTCAGGGGGCCTCTGTGCTCACCTTCCACTGCCACAGCTGCTGGGGAGGGGAGCGGTGGCAGGAGCAGTACCGGCTCAATCAGCAGCAGCCTGAGTCTACAGTCGCTGATGAGTAGCTTCCTTCAGCCGCATAGTGAAGCTACTCATCAGCAGCAGATGGACATGGAGCAGGACCTGAACCAGCAGGTGGTGGCTTACCTCGACATGACCCTGCCAACAACCGTTGAAGATCCGCTGGACTTCTGGGCAGCCAAACTCGATTTCTGGCCGCAACTAGCGGAGTTTGCCCTGGAAAAGCTGTCCTGCCCGGCTAGTAGTGTGCCATCAGAGTGGGTGTTTAGTGCGGCCAGGGCCATGGTCACCCCAAGGCGAACTCGTCTATCCACTAAAAATGTGGAGAGACTGACGTTTGTCAAGATGAATCAGGGATGGATCAGCCAGGATTTCCAGCCACTAATGACAGATGGGTCTGAGTAGATTGACCATGCTCCTACAACAAAATTTTCTCTATTGTGGTTGATTATGAAACACTTTGGGGCAGACCTGGGCATTGTACTGCCCGCTTGCCACATACGGCCCTTTGATTGGCTCTGACCGGCCAGCGCTGATTGGGGGACAACTATGCTCCTAATCTGGGGGACATCTATGCTGCCTAATCTGTGGGACATCTATGCTGCCTAATATGGGTGAAATCTATGCTGCCTAATCTGGGGGACAACTATGCTCCTTATCTGGGGGACAACTATGCTCCTTATCTGGGGGACAACTATGCTCCTTATCTGGGGGACAACTATGCTCCTAATCTTGGGGACATCTATGCTGCCTAATCTGGGGGACAAGTATGCTCCGAATCTGGGGGACATCTATGCTGCCTACTCTGGGGGACAAGTATGCTCCTAATCTGGGGGACATCTATGCTGCCTAATCTGTGGGACAACTATGCTCCTAATCTGGGGGACATCTATGCTGCCTAATCTGGGGGACAAGTATGCTCCTAATCCGGGGAACATCTATGCTGCCTACTCTGGGGGACAAGTATGCTCCTAATCTGGGGGACATCTATGCTGCCTTATCTGGGTGACATCTATGCTGCCTAATCTGGGGGACAACTATGCTCCTAATCTGGGGGACATCTATGCTGCCTAATCTGGGTGACATCTATGCTGCCTAATCTGGGGGACAATTATGCTCCTAATCTGGGGGACATCTATGCTGCCTACTCTGGGGGACAAGTATGCTCCTAATCTGGGGGACATCTATGCTGCCTAATCTGGGGGACAACTATGCTCCTAATCCGGGGGACAACTAAACTCCTAATCTGGTGGACAGCTATGCTGCCTAATCTGGGGGACATCTATGCTGCCTAATCTGGGTGACATCTATGCTGCCTAATCTGGGGGACATCTATGCTGCCTAATCTGGGTGACATCTATGCTGCCTAATCTGGGGGACATATATGCTGCCTAATCTGGGGGACAAGTATGCTCCTAATCTGGGGGACATATATGCTGCCTAATCTGGGGGACAACTATGCTCCTAATATGGGGAAAACTGATGCTTCTGGCCTTGGGCCTATAATTTTTTGAAGTTTAGCAGTAGCTAAATACATGCTTAATGCAAATGTCAACATTGATCTTTAAATGTAAGGGGTTATGAAACCCTCTTGGGTACTGCGAATGACTGCTCCAGACTCATTCTGTGTCTCTCACAAACTACTTGCCTCCCTGGTGCCTCAGGCCTTGGGCCTATAATTTTTTGAAGTTTAGCAGTAGCTAAATACATGCTTAATGCAAATGTCAACATTGATCTTTAAATGTAAGGGGTTATGAAAACCTCTTGGGTATTGCAAAGGCATGCTCCAGACGCATTCTGTGTCTTTCAGGAACTACTTACCTCCCTGGTGCCTCTGGCCTTGGGCCTTAAATTTTTGTATGTTTAGCAGTAGCTAAATTCGTGCTTAATGCAAATTTCAACAATGATCGTTAGATTCTCGGCGTTCTGCCAGGGCCCTCCCCTACCCCGCCTGGGCCGATCTGAGGACCTCACTAACCAACTCACTAACTAATCCAATCGCTTATAGTGACGGGCAGTGTGTACAAAGGGCAGGGACTTAATCAACGCCAGCTTATGACCCTCACTTACTGGTAATTCCTCATTTTAAGGTTAAATAATTGCAATCCCTATAATATTGATCCCTATCACGAACTGGTTTCAGCGTGCAACACGCACCTGTCCTTGAAAGATAGAGACATGCTAATCCGTTCAGTGGAGCGCTAGTGCGGCCCAGGACATCTGAAGCCATAACACACCTGTTATTGCTCGATCTCGCAATTGATCGGGCAAGGTAAGGTGTTATTAACCCCTTAACGATGCAGGACGTATATTTACGTCCTGCGCCGGCTCCCGCGATATGATGCGGGATCGCGCAGCGATCCTGCATCATATCGCGTCGGTCCCGGCGCTAATCAACGGCCGGGACCCGCGGCTAATACCACACATCGCCGATCGCGGTGATGTGCGGTATTAACCCTTTAGAAGCGGCGGTCAAAGCTGACCGCCGCTTCTAAAGCGAAAGTGACCCGGCTGCTCAGATGGGCTGTTCGGGACAGCCGCGGTGAAATTGCGGCGTCCCGAACAGCTGACAGGACACAGGGAGGGCCCTTACCTGCCTCCTCGGTGTCTGATCGGCGAATGACTGCTCCGTGCCTGAGATCCAGGCAGGAGCAGTCAAGCGCCGATAACACTGATCACAGGCGTGTTAATACACGCCTGTGATCTGTGTAAAAGATCAGTGTGTGCAGTGTTATAGGTCCCTATGGGACCTATAACACTGCAAAAAAAATGTTTAAAAAAAGTGTTAATAAAGGTCATTTAGCCCCTAATAAAAGTTTGAATCACCCCCCTTTTCCCATAAAAAAAATAAAACAGTGTAAAAAAATAAATAAATAAACATATGTGGTATCGCCGCGTGCGTAAATGTCCGAGCTATAAAAATATATCATTAATTAAACCGTACGGTCAATGGCGTACGCGCAAAAAAATTCCATTTCGCATTTTTGGTCACTTTTTATACCATTAAAAAATGGATAAAAAGTGATCAAAAAGTCTGATCAAAACAAAAATTACTTCGATGAAAACTTCATATCACAGCGCAAAAAATGAGTCCTCATATCGCCCTGTACGTGGAAAAATAAAAAAGTTATAGGGGTCAGAAGATGACATTTTTAAACGTATAAATTTTCCTGCATTTAGTTATGATTTTTTCCAGAAGTGCGGCAAAATCAAACCTATATAAGTAGGGTATAATTTTAACCGTATGGACCTACAGAATAATGATAAGGTGTAATTTTTACCGAAATATGCACTGCGTAGAAACGGAAGCCCCCAAAAGTTACAAAATGGCATTTTTTCTTCGATTTTGTCGCACAATGATTTTTTTTTCGTTTCGCCGTGCATTTCTGGGTAAAATGACTAATGTCACTGCAAAGTAGAATTGGCGATGCAAAAAATAAGCCATAATATGGAATGTTATGTGCTAAATTGAAAGGGTTATGATTTTTAAAAGGTAAGGAGGAAAAAACGAAAGTGCAAAAACGGAAAAACCCTGAGTCCTTAAAGGGTTAAGGACCAGGCCATTTTACACCTTAGGACCAGAGCGTTTTTTGCACATCTGACCACTGTCACTTTAAACATTAATAACTCTGGAATGCTTTTAGTTATCATTCTGATTCCGAGAATGTTTTTTCGTGACATATTCTACTTTAACATAGTGGTAACATTTTGTGGTAAATTGCATCCTTTCTTGATGAAAAATGTGAAAATTTTGCATTTTTCTAACTTTGAAGCTCTCTGCTTGTAAGGAAAATGGATATTCCAAATATTTTTTTTTATTCACAAATACAATATGTCTACTTTATGTTTGCATCATAAAATTGACATGTTTTTACTTTTGGAAAACACCAGAGGGCTTCAAAGTTCAGCAGCAATTTTCCACTTTTTCACAAAATTTTGAACCTCGCTTTTTTTTTCAGGGACCAGTTCAGGTTTGAAGTGGATTTGAAGGTTCTTCATATTAGAAATACCCCACAAATGACCCCATTATAAAAACTACACCCCCAAAGTATTCAAAATGACAATCAGTAAGTGTTTAACCCTTTAGGTGTTTCACAGGAATAGAAGCAAAGTGAAGGAGAAAATTCACAATCTTCATTTTTTACACTCGCATGTTCTTGTAAACCCAATTTTGGCATTTTAAGGGGTAAAAGGAGAAAATGTATACTTATATTTGTAGCCCAATTTCTCTTGAGTAAGGACATACCTCATATGTCTATAGAAAGTGTTCGGCGGGATTTTGGAGAGTAAGTTTTTCAGAAATGGTTTTTGGGGGGCATGTTGCATTTAGGAAGCTCCTATGGTGCCAGGACAGCAAAAAAAAAACCTACATGGCATACCATTTTGGAAACTAGACCCCTTGGGGAACGTAACAAGGAATAAAGGGAGCCTTAATACCTCACAGGTGTTTCAGCACTTTTGCATATGTAAAAAAAAAAAAAATGTTTCACTAAAATGTGTGTTTCCCCCCAAATTTCACATTTTTGCAAGGGTTAATAGCAGAAAATACCCACCAAAATTTGTAACCCCATCTCTTCTGAGTATGGAGGCACCCCATAAGTTGGCCTGAAGTGCACTACGGGCGAACTACAATGCTCAGAAGAGAAGGAGTGATATTTGGCATTTTGAGAGCAAATTTAGCTCAGTGGGATGTCGCATTTAAAAAGCCCCTATGGTGCCAGAACAGCAACAAAACAAACCCATGGCATACCATTTTGGAAACTAGACCCCTTGAGGAACGTAACAAGGAATAAAGTGAGCCTTAATACCCCACACGGGTTTCACGACTTTTGCATATGTAAAAAAAAATATATTTTTTTTTCACTAAAATGTGTGTTTCCCCCCAAATTTCACATTTTTGCAAGGGTTAATAGCAGAAAATACCCCCCAAAATTTGTAACCCCATCTCTTCTGAGTATGGAGGCACCGCATAAGTTGTCCTGAAGTGCACTACGGGCGAACTACAATGCTCAAAAGAGAAGGAGTGATATTTGGCATTTTGAGAGCAAATTTTGCTCAGGGGGATGTCGCATTTAAAAAGCCCCTATGGTGCCAGAACAGCAACAAAACAAACACATGGCATACCATTTTGGAAACTAGACCCCTTGAGGAACGTAACAAGGAATAAAGTGAGCCTTAATACCCCACACGGGTTTCATGACTTTTGCATATGTAAAAAAATATATATATTTTTTTCACTAAAATGTGTGTTTCCCCCCAAATTTCACATTTTTGCAAGGGTTAATAGCAGAAAATACCCCCCAAAATTTGTAACCCCTTCTCTTCTGAGTATGGAGGTACCCCATAAGTGGACCTGAAGTGCACTACGGGCGAACTACAATGCTCAGAAGAGGAGGAGCACCATTGAGCTTTTGGAAAGAGAATTCGTTTGGAATGGTAGTCAGGGGCCATGTGCATTTACAAAGCCCCCCCGTGGTGCCAGAACAGTGGACCCCCCACATGTGACCCTATTTTGGAAACTTCACCCCTCACAGAATTTAATAAGTGGTGCAGTGAGCATTTACACCCCACTGGCGTTTGACAGATGTTTGGAACAGTGGGCTGTGCAAATGGAAAATTAAATTTTTCATTTTCAGGGATCACTGTTCCAAAAATCTGTCAGACACCTGTGGGGCGTAAATGCTCACTGTACCCCTTATTACATTACATGAGGGGTGTAGTTTCAAAATGGGGTCACATATGGGGGGGGGTCCATTGTTCTGGTACCATGGGGGCTTTGTTAACAAAAGTGGCCTTCAATTCCGGACAAATTTTCCCATCCAACTTTAATGAAAATTTGTCAAACACCTGTGGGGTGTTCAGGCTCACTATACCCCTTGTTACGTTCCGTGAGGAGTGTCGTTTCCAAAATGGGGTCACATGTGGGTATTTATTTTTTTGGGTTTATAAATACCCACATGTGACCCCGCAGAACCGCTGTAAAATCAGCCACCCATGTGCAAATCACCAATTTAGGCTTCAAATATACATGGTGCGCTCTCACTCCTGAGCCTTGTTGTGCGTCCGAAGAGCATTTTACGCCCACATATAGGGTATTTCCGTACTCAAGAGAAATTGCGTTACAAATTTTGGCGGTCTTTTTTTCCTTTTACCTCCCGTGAAAATAAAAAGTAAAGGACAACACCAGCATGTTAGTGTAAAAAAATTTTTTTTTTACACTAACAGGCTGGTGTAGACCCCAACTTTTCTTTTTCATAAGGGGTAAAAGGAAAAAAAGCCCCCAAAATTAGTAGTGCAATTTCTCCCGAGTACGGAGATACCCCATATGTGGCACTAAACTGTTTCCTTGAAATACGACAGAGCTCCGAAGTGATAGAGCGCCATGCGCATTTGAGGACTAAATTAGGAATTGCACAGGGGTGGACATAGGGGTATTCTACGCCAGTGATTCCCAAACAGGGTGCCTCCAGCTGTTGCTAAACTTCCAGCATGCCTGGACAGTCAGTGGCTGTCCGGAAATGCTGTGAGTTGTTGTTTTGCAACAGCTGGATGCTCTGTTTTGGAAAAACTGCCGTACAATATGTTTTTTATTTTTATTGGGGGGGACAGTGTAAGGGGGTGTAAATGTAGTGTTTTTCCCTTTATTATGTGTCAGTGTAGTGTAGTGTAGTGTTTTTAGGGTACGTTCACACTGGCGGAGGTTTACAGTGAATTTACCGCTAGGAGTTTGCGCTGCGGCGAAAAATTTGCCGCAGCTCATACTTGAAGCAGAAAACTTACTGTAAACCCGCCAGTGTGAATGTACCCTGTACGTTCACATGGGGGGGCAAACCTCCAGCTGTTTCAAAACTACAACTCCTAGCATGTACTGACAGATCGTGCATGCTGGGAGTTGTACTTTTGCAACAGCTGGAGGCACACTGGTTGGAAAACCTTCAGTTAGGTTATGTTACCTAACTCAGTATTTTCCAACCAGTGTGCCTCCAGCTGTTGCAAAACTTCAACTCCCAACATGTACTGATCGCCGAAAGGCATGCTGGGAGATGTAGTTATGCAACAGCTGGAGGGATTGCAACTACAACTCCCAGCATGCAGAGACAGCTGTTTGCTGTTTAGGCATGCTGGGAGTTGCAGTTTTGCAACATCTGGAGAGCTATAGTTTAGAGAACACTGCACAGTGGTCTCCAAACTGTGGACCTCCAGATGTTGCAAAACTACAACTCCCAGCATGCCCAGACAGCAAACTGCTGTGTGGGCATGCTGGGAGTTGTAGTTTTGCAAGATCTGGAGGTGCACAGTATAGAGAGGATCTATATACTGTGCAGTGGTCTCAAACTGTAGACCTCCAGCTGTTGCAAAACTGCAACTCCCAGCAAGCCTAAACAGCTCTCTGGGCATGCTGGGAGTTGTAGTTTTGCAACATCTGGAGGGTTACAGTTTAGAGACCACTATAGTGGTCTCAGACTGTAGCCCTCCAGATGTTGCTAAGTAACTCACCGGCTTCCGTCGGATCCTGGGAGCTGCGTCGCTGTCCTCTTCTTACACCGATCGTCGCCCGCTGCCGCCGCTGATCGTCGCCCGCTGCCATCGCCGATGGGTAAGTGGATCTTCAGCGCCGGTCCCTGTCGGTTTCCCCGCCCTGCCCCGCCTATTGTGGGTGGGCAGAACGGGGAAACCGAAAGTAAACCCCTCCGCCCCCGATCTGCTATTGATGGTCGCATCTAGACCACCAATAGCAGAGATAGGAGGGGTGGCACCTTGGCCACCTCACTCCTATCGCTACAGGGGGATCGTGGGTGTCTAGGACACCCGCGATCCCCCTTCTATTCCGGGTCACCGGGTCACCATAGACCCGTAATGACCCGGAATCGGAGCAAATCACAAGTGTGAATTCACTTGCGATTTGCGCCGATCGCCGACATGGGGGGGTCTAATGACCCCCCTGGGCATTTGCGCGGGGTGCCTGCTGATAGATATCAGCAGTCACCCCGGCCCGGTCCCCGCCCGACGCGCGGCGGGGACCGAAATTCCCATGGGCGTACAGGTATGCCCTTGGTCATTAAGTACCAGGGAGCAAAGGCGTACCTGTACGCCCTTGGTCCTTAAGGGGTTAAAGCCTCTTGGGTACTGCTGAGGCCTACTCCTGACTGCTCCTGGTGCATTGTATGGGGTAATTAAACACTCTTGGGTAGTGTTATTGTAAAATTTACTGATAATTTTATCAGTAATAAAATTTTATTTTGAAGAATGCTAACCGTTACACAACGGAACGCTTGTTGCGTGTGATTTTTTAATGAAAAAAAAAAAAAAAAGTCCTTTGGTGATCTGATCTTTTGGAGACAGATTTGCTTACACACATATTGAATTAGTTTTTGTAAAAAAAATTGTAACATTGTGTGGTTTATTATTTTTGAGAAGAATGTCTTTGGGTGGTCCACCGTCCTGCATTATAGAGTCTTGTGAACTGTTGGATATGCGCTTGTTCTTACACAAAGGTATTTCTTAAAAAAAAATTCTAAAATGTTGTTGTTTTTTGGAGGGGATTGTGAAGCCCAGGTGTGTACTGATGCATCAGCCAACTCCAGGCTGTGTCCTTCAGGCAATATATGGGTTCCTGATGCCGCAGAGGTGGGGCCTGGGTCTGGAAATTTCTAATTTTTGGATAGCGGGTGCTACCTATGAGAAATCTTTGTCAAAAATTTCTCATTGTGTTGTTTTTGGAGGGGGATTGTGAAGCCCTGGTGTGTACTGGTGCATCAGCCAACTCCAGTCTGTGTCCTTCAGGCAATATATGGGTTACTGATGCTGCAGAGGTGGGGCCTGGGTCTGTTCATTTCCAATTTTTGGATAGCGGGTGCTACCAATGAGAAATCTTTGACAAAAATTTCATATATTGTGTTGTTTTTTTGATGGGGATTGTGAAGCCCTGGTGTGTAGTGTACTAGTGCATCAGCCAACTCCACGCTGTGCCATTCAGCCAGTAAATGGTCTCCTCTTGCTGCCAACATGTCCACGCTATGTCATTCAGTCACTATATGGTCTCCTGACACTGAAGCCACCACCAGGCTCTGTCATTGTGCTGCTGTGCGGCAGTGATTCTAAGAGCGATGCCGGTAATCTGCATGCTATTCTGAATAACAGTATTATTTCACTACCCCAGCACACTCCATATGCGTTTTACGACACAGCAAAGTGTTCTATACACCTATAAAGGCTGTATGTAGGCTAGAAATAGCCATTTTTAACATCGATTCGCCGCAAATAAATTCGGATCGAAACAAACTTTTCTGGAAAATTTGGCAAATCGGCCGAATCGAATTTTTGAAAAGTTCGCTCATCTCTATTAATAATGCTTAAAGTGACAGTGGTCAGATGTTCAAAGAATGGCCGGGTCCTTAAGGTATATTTGGGCTGGGTCCTTAAGGGGTTAAAGAAGGATGGGCTCAATATTCACGAATATGCGCATACATTCTTGCATAATCCAAAAGAAATCAAGGTTCAGCACTCGGCACTATCTGATTATTGCACGTGTCAATACCAGCCTGGCATGGCTGGAAAAAAATCCATAGCAGCAATAAGACACAGCAAAATAAGGCGTCAGAGATCCGGGATATTGAGGAATGGCTTCTGAGTTTATTCCACAGAGTAAAAGTGCAACGTTTCGGCATGAAGCCTTTATCAAGCATAACAACTGTTCACATAAAACTTACTTAAATACATTAAGGTACAAAATCATTGGTTAATGAACATGTGTGTGCAATACAAAATTAGCTAAAGATCCAACCTCCATTCTCTAATTGGTGGATCATATAAACATCACGTGATTACAAAGTGTCAAAAACATTCTAAAGTGCAAAATGAACAAACGGCAGTTGTAATATAGATATACAGTAGAAGAGGGTCTTCTACTCAGCATCCTTAGGGTACTCACTTCTCTTGATCGTCTGTGACTGTTGTAGATCTCTCATTTCATATACAGCGTTCGCTGGTTTGTAAACAAAGTTAGTGCGGCTGCGCCGTACACCGGCGCGACCTCACTTCCTGTAATGCGCACAACTTCCGCCCGTACTTCTCACGGACTCGAGTTGTTTAATGCGCCTGCGTGCCCTCTCAATTGGTCGTCCAGGATTCAATATACTCCGGCTCACTGTGGCTGCGCTGATAAGACAGTGCTCCGCAGCTAGCCAATGGCTGTATAGAGTCCACCGTTACTATGACAACTGGAAGTGGCCGTTTTGGGATTGTAGTAATAACTAAATTTAAGAGAGAACAAGGGGGAATATTTCATCCCAGGATGCTGAATCAGATGTACCCTCTTCTTTTCACCGCTTGTCTCACATAGTGTAAAATTGACACCTGAAAATATAAATAATCAAACAGTGTATGTGGTCTAAAAATGTTGGACAATTTATATTAAAAACAACGAGACCTTGAAAATAAACATTTCAGAAACAGAACAGGACTAGGTGTAATGAAGGGATGGAAAAGAAAGGGGGAAGAGGGGGGGAACGGGGGAATGGAAAAGTAATGAAAGAAGAAAGAAGAGGGGAAGGGGGGGTTGGGGGGGAGGGGAAAGGAAAGGGGGAGGAGGAAAGGGGGGGGAAAAGGGGAAGGCGAAAAAAGAGGGAGAGGGAGGGGGAAAGGAGGAGGGAGGGGAGAAAGGAAGGGGGAAATGGGGGGGGGAAGGGAGGGGGGGAAGGGGGGAGATAAAGAAAAAGAAGAAAGAAAAAGAAGAAAAGGGGGAAAAAAGAAAAGAGATGGAGAACACTCAATACCTTCATAATTTTACATAAATGGTTTGAGACTAAAATCGACATTGAGACCCGAGGGCTTTAAAGTGCCCAGTGCATGAATCCATTTAAGTTCCTTTTGCTTCAATATTCTCTACCAATCCCCTCCCCTCCTCAATACTGGTACATGATCGATAATTCTAAACCTAAGCTGGCTAACATTATGGCCTACCTCATGGAAATGTTTGGGGATGGGGAGATCTAACTTGCCCGTACGAATTGAAGATTTATGGCCATTGAGACGTATCCTGCACTCATTAATTGTTTCACCTATATAGTGCAGGCCACAAGGGCACTGCAACATATAGATGACAAAGGAAGACCTGCATGTATACCTATGTTCAATTGTATACGTCCGTCCTGTATGTGGGTGACAGAAGGTGTTGCCCTTGATCATACTGTTGCAGTGGCTGCAGTCCCCACAGGGAAAATTCCCTTTCTTGGTCCCCAACCACTGCTCAGTTACGCTCTTCTTAAAGCTTCCTACATCAGATTTGATCAACCTATCTCGAAAACTGTGTTGGCAGCATGAGGAGACCATATAGTGACTGAATGGCACAGCCTGGAGTTGCCAGCAGCATGAGTAGGCACAAGGCCTTCACAATCCCTAAGATTAAAAGATGAATTTAGAAATTTAAACCGAAGATTTTGGATAGCTGGTGCTACCTACCATAACAACATTTTTATTCCCAGAACCAAGCACTGCAGAGATATCAATAAACCATATATTGCCTGAATGACAAAGCCTGAAGTTGGCTGAAGCATGAGTACACATCAGGGCTTCACAATCCCCAAGAAAAAACACAAGAATTTTTGAAATTTTAAATGAAGATTTTGCATAGCGGGTGCTACCTATCATAAAATTTTAATTCCAAGACCGAGGCCCAGCAGCGGCATCAGTAAACCATATATTGCCGTAATGACACAACCTGGAGTTGGCTGAAGCATGAGGAGACCATTGAAATGTCAGATTTTTTTATTTGAAATTTAAATCAAAGTTTGAGTGTCCCGGACCCTGGCGTGTGGGTACAAAGGACCTAATAAAAATTTGTGTATGTAGAATGATTTAGCTGACCTACAAGGGGTCATATCATCTCCCAGCATCAGAAATGCAAAAAATAAACTTTTTAGAAAAAAGTGTGGGGGGAGTGCTACTAAAATATAACTTTTATTATAATTATTATTAAAATACACCACTGAAGTGATAGTGAACCACTACCATCTTAAAAACTATTACACAGGATCCACTCAAGGTTACCACCCGTGTGGTGGATTTACCAGTATTCAGAGCGCCACCAATCCGGTGGATTTATATGAATATATACTGTTCTCAGATATATATCGTTCTCTACGCGTTTCTGCCCTAATCTAGAGTGTCATCAGGAGAACTTCATATATGTAGAAAGAAAGTCTCAACAATGTGGACAATGTGTGAGATAAGGAGATAACAATAGCGTCACTCAATATATAAACATAGATAAATGCATGTAGCACCCCTGTGCCAAGTGCCACTATACAGGTGTAATTGATCTACATGTGGCACCCCGATACTAGGTGCCACTATGCGGCACCTAGAGAACGATATATATCTGAGAACGGTATATATTCATATAAATCCACCGGATTGGTGGCGCTCTGAATACTGGTAAATCCACCACACGGGTGGTAACCTTGAGTGGATCCTGTGTAATAGTTTTTAAGATGGTAGTGGTTCACTATCACTTCAGTGGTGTATTTTAATAATAATTATAATAAAAGTTATATTTTAGTAGCACTCCCCCCACACTTTTTTCTAAAAAGTTTATTTTTTGCATTTCTGATGCTGGGAGATGATATGACCCCTTGTAGGTCAGCTAAATCATTCTACATACACAAATTTTTTTGGAATCTGTTTATGTGATGGCTAGTTTGGTCACTGGATCACCAAATTTGGCAGATTGGCTCATGGAAGCAAAAGAAGTGTTTTCGGAGCGAATGTACTCACAGCCTAAATACACACCCTCTCTGAAAGTAGCCCTTAGGGACCTTGTCTCCTGTTATAAAGATTATGCAGTTTCATTCTGGGAAATCCAAACATTTGAAAACTATTTAAGACATAACATAGTTCCCCGAGGTCTGAGAATTCCGGTGTTACCGGCACCCAGACTTAGAACAACAACAGTATTAAAAAAGTGGGAAACTGAAGCTACAGCCACCTCGCTGAAATTCATTCAAATTGTTGGAGGAAGAAAAAACTAGATTAACGGTAGCAGAAGCCAAATTGAATGAGCAACGAGATACTGTATTAAGATTTAAGGACGACCCAGAATTTAATAACAAAGAAACACATACTAAAAATATATTGGAACGTTTTCAGTATCAATTAAAAGAAAGGAAACACTTACAATTCATCAGGGACTTACAGGAATTCAGAGATAATAGAGCTTACACCGTTTTGTCCAGAGTACCCACACCTCGGGAGACTGATACTGAGATTTCCTCCTCGGATACCGAGCCTGGTGAAGGAGATAGAGCTCCAGCACGCGGTAAATGAGGAGGAGTACCCTACCGCGCGCGAGGTACGCGGGGTAACTCCCGTGGACGTGGGAACTATAAAAAGAAATCTAACCACAATCAGGAATGGTCGGATACGGGCTCTTTGCCTTCATCCTCTGCTGGGCATTTTTTAGGGGGGGAATACAAGGACCAGAGTCGAGATCCTTACCCCACCCGAACCAGAGAACCCAGAGTCTAAATACAGGAGTTGATAGATCCTCATTACAAGTGGTGAATCTATCCAAACAACAACTATCCCAGGAACAAATTGGGGTCCTGGCACGGGGTCTTTCATTTGTACCCACGGTCACATTTGACCAATTCAATTTGATTAAGGACCTCCATCTGTTTGGGCGTAGATTAAAATGGCAAAAAAAATTTAAAATACGAGACAGAAAGGAATGTTTGGAGTTAGGTATTGGTATAAATGATCTACCAGCCACAAGAGATCTAGCATCATTATTAGATGACAACCATAGATCAAGAGGTGAAGGACCATTTACTACCTGTAAGTTAAAAAGTAAAGTATTCCCTCCTACAGGCGAAACATCCTGTATAGATGTGTTTCTTGATTTGGTGATCAGAGATATAGAGGACCTGAACCTTCCCTCTATGCCTCAGGATCGGACCAACTTCTCATATCAAGAGAAGTTGGCTATCAAACAACTACAGAATAATGATAAATTGGTCATCAAAGCCGCAGATAAGGGGGGTAACATTATAGTCATGGATCGTACACAATACATAGATATGTGCAATAGACTATTAAAAGATAGCCTTACTTATGAAACATTATCGGGAGACCCTACTTCCAAATATAAAAAAGAACTTACTAAAATACTATCTATAGCTAAGGAACGAAAACTCATCAGTGACTCGGAATTTCAATTTTTGCTGCCCAAATCCGTTACTGTCCCCACCTTCTATGCCCTCCCAAAGGTCCACAAGGGGACTAACCCTCTAAAAGGGAGACCCATAGTGGCGGGCATAGGAGGTCTGGGACAGAATCTCGGGATATATATTGATCAAATCTTGAGAGAATTCGTATTAGCCCTCCCTTCATACACGAGAGACACGATAGATCTCCTTAATAAAATGGAAGGAATAGAGGTGGAACAGGATGTGTTGCTGGCTAGCATTGACGTGGAGTCGTTATATTCATCTATCCCGCATGATATTGGACTAGCAGCAGTTTCGCATTACTTATCCCAACGGGGCATACAGATGAGATTACACAATTAATTTGTCTTGGAAATATTAAGGTTCACACTCACACATAATTATTTTCTCTTCGACAGGACTTACTTCCACCAGCTCAGAGGGACCGCAATGGGGAGCCCTAGTGCCCCCAGTTATGCTAATCTCACTCTGGGCTGGTGGGAGGCCACCCAAGTCTTTGTCGAGGAAAGGGAATATTTTAGTGAACGTGCCCTAGTTTGGGCGCGTTTTATAGATGATATTTTCATACTGTGGCAGGGCAGCACTGATGAGTTCAAAGAATTCCTGAGATTACTGAACCATAATAGCCTAGGACTTGCATTTACATACGAATACCATGACTCGCATATCCCATTCTTGGACATCTCAATCAAAAAAACTCCTAAGGGTAAACTGCGGACCACCATACATAGAAAAGTGACGTCCACGAACAGCCTCCTGAGGTGGGAAAGCTGCCACCCGGGACCCCTCAAAAGGGGTATCCCGAGGGGGCAGTACCTCCGCCTCAGGAGGAACTGTTCTGACAAACAGGATTTCCTGAGGGAAGCTAAGGATCTCAGACAGAGATTCAGAAATAGAGGGTATCCGGACTACATCTTAAGATCAGCTTATCAAAATGCCCTTAAAACTCCCAGGGAAAACCTGTTGACCCCCAAACAGACAGACCAGATGATACAGCCTACACGTGTGATTGCCACCTTTGATCATGCTTCTCCTATGATACGAGGAATACTTGAGAAACATTGGAGGATTCTACGGATGGATCCTGATCTGAGGGACACAGTATCGGACAAACCCCAGATCACATATCGGAGAGGTAGGAACATAGGGGATTTAGTAACACATAGCCATCTCCCCCCTATACCATCTAAAGGGAGCACTTGGCTTAATAAAACACCTATAATTGGTAACTTTCCCTGTGGACATTGTAAGGCGTGCCCTAACATGATGAAAACTAAAGAAATTCTCAATGAGAGGACAGGTAAAATATACACCATTCGTAGCTTCATTAATTGTAGCACTTGTGGTGTAATTTACTTGGCAATTTGTCCATGCCATAAGAGATATATAGGGAAAACACTCCGACCTTTTAAGAAAAGAGTGTTAGAACATCTGGGAGATATCAGAAACAATAGAGACACCTCCCTGGCTCGCCATATGAATTTCGTACATAGTGGCTGCTATGATCATCTCATGTTCATTGGATTAGAACAAATTCGTCCATCTCCAAGAGGGGGTGATTTTGATAAATTATTACTCCAGAAAGAGTGCAGACTTATATACGAAATGGGTACGATGGAACCTATAGGACTCAATGACCAATTAAGTTTTGCTCCCTTTTTATAGGTCTGGCCATGTGGGGATGATACTGGTTATGGTGACCAGTAGGCAGTAAGTGGAGATCTTAGTAGATCTATCAGCTAGTGTCACCAAACTAGTAAGGGAGTGACAGGACAAGTAGGAGGTACGAGAGCGGGGTCCGCCCTTTTTAGGGCGATAACACTGCCTAGGGATCAGGGTACCAGTTAGCATAGGGTAAGATCAGGTTCCCTAGGCCCAGTTCTAATGCCACTCCACATTCCCCATCTGTATCATCCCCACGTTGTCAGGTCAATACCGAACTGTATTTTCCCCCCCCCCCCTTTTATATAATACAATTTCTTTAAATTTATTTATCTCGTAGCTGGCTAGGAACATAATTTTTTCTCAGTTGGCTAATCGTATACTCTGGTCTGTTTTGGAGGTGCACGGTTATCTACCTGCGAATAGGGGCATTCCCTGGGAGTTTTAGTGAACTTTAATCGTAACCTCACAACCCCTTGCCCCTCTTGTTCAAGGAGAGAGGGGTGTGGAGGCACAAGCCTATCTATAGGGATTAACTTTTGAGAATATTACATCGGTGGATTTGTCCGGGATGTTTTCAAAGCTTGAGGGACCCAGTGCCTGTATTAATAAATTAGGCACCCTAGCGTCCCGGTCCTCTCCACTGATGTTTATTTATTTAATTTAAAATTAAAATTTAAATATAATATCACCCCCTCTAAGATGTATTCCATATGGCCTCAACATTAAACCTCACCTTCCCACCATATAGGGCCATATAGAGGTGCTTAGTAGCAATTAAATTATATATATTTGGGTAGCATCTCCCAATAAGCTCTAATTTTAGGCTGTCCAGTATTCTAGCGTGTGATCATAATTGGTGCCGGTCACTGAGGAGTTAATGTATTCACTCCTCTAGCTGCAAATCACATTCCAACATACCTGGCCCGAATACAGAAGTGACGAGCGGTACTTAGTCCCGCCCCCTATGGGCGTCAGAGAGAGGCGGGGACGGATGACGTCACGCTGGCGTGCCAGGATATGACGCCAGACGCCAAGGATCGCGGCAAGGCAGCGCAGAGAAGCCGGTCGGACTGTTACTGGCTCCCCGCCATTGCGGGTTTGCGCACCTTCCGGGATCCTGTAATTGGCGGTTACATCAGCGGACTGTGAGTAACAAGTGGCGGCGATACCGCTTTTTTTGCAGGTGCCACGCAGCAACTCCTTACAGGGATATTTGTTGTATTCTTTCTTTAGGTACTGGGAGACGGACCACGGACTGTGAGTGAGAGCCCTATACATGAAAGGATATTATATTGTACCGGAGCATGGGGTCTGACTGGCTTTATGTATCTTCTTTACAGGTTATCTCCTTTGGATCCGCTGTAATTACACCCGCATAGTGGCACCTAGTATCGGGGTGCCACATGTAGATCAATTACACCTGTATAGTGGCACTTGGCACAGGGGTGCTACATGCATTTATCTATGTTTATATATTGAGTGACGCTATGGTTATCTTCTTATCTCACACATTGTCCACATTGTTGAGACTTTCTTTCTACATATATGAAGTTCTCCTGATGACGCTCTAGATTAGGGCAGAAACGCGTAAAGAACGATATATATCTGAGAACGGTATATATTCATATAAATCCACCGGATTGGTGGCGCTCTGAATACTGGTAAATCCACCACACGGGTGGTAACCTTGAGTGGATCCTGTGTAATAGTTTTTAAGATGGTAGTGGTTCACTATCACTTCAGTGGTGTATTTTAATAATAATTATAATAAAAGTTATATTTTAGTAGCACTCCCCCCACACTTTTTTCTAAAAAGTTTATTTTTTACAAAGGACCTAATCTAACAAGCCCCCACAGGGCTCATGTGGCCATGAGATGTAGGTGCAACGTCTCCATTGCCCTGACCGGCCATTGTTTCGCAGACTTTTCGCCAAGGCAAACCATGTGAAAAACAGCGTGACACTGCCGTGCCCTGCACACATGGTATGCTGAAGGGCCACTGAGACTTGTCCGGGCAGTGGAGACTTAGGACACAGTGGAGGATGTGGAGGCGGAGTCGCACACTGTCACAGGACCAACGGGCTGACAGAGTGGAGCAGGAAGCCGAGTACGTAAGCATGAGTACACAAGAGGGGTTTATAAACCCTTTAAAAGGTGAACGTTAAAATCTCTATTGAAGCTGCATGTTAGGTAGTGCTACCATCCAAAAATGTAAGGCCCAAGCCCAGAAGCATCAGTAAGCCATGTAGTTCCTGAAACAAACAGGAGCAGTCAGGAGCAGGCATCAGCAGTACATCTGAGGGTTTCATAACCCCTTACATTTAAAGATCAATGTTGAAATTTGAATTAAGCATGTATTTAGCTACTGCTAAACTTCCAAAAATTAAAGGCAAATGGCCAGAAGCATCAGTGAGGCAAGTAGTTCTTGAATGACACAAGATGAGTCAGGAGCAGGCATTTGCAGTACCCAAGAGGGTTTCATAACCCCTTACATTTAAAGATCAATGTTGACATTTTCTTTAAGCATGTATTTAGCTACTGCTAAACTTTCAAAAATTAAAGGCACAAGGCCAGAAGCATCAGTGAGGCAAGTAGTTCCTGAAAGGCACAGGATGAGTCAGGAGCAGGCATTCGCAGTACCCAAGATGGTTTCATAACCCCTTACATTTAAAGATCAATGTTGACATTCGCATTAAGCATGTATTTAGCTACAGCTAAACTTCCAAAAATTAAAGGCACAAGGCCAGAAGCATCAGTGAGGCAAGTAGTTCCTGAAAGACACAGGATGAGTCAGGGGCAGGCATAAGCAGTACCCAAGAGGTTTTCATAACCCTAATTGATAAACCAAGAGAGTTTCATAACCATAATTGTGAAGTGTTGGTGTAGCAGCATGGTCAATCTACTCTGAGGCATCTGGCATTGGTGGCTGGAAATGCTGGCTGATCCATCCCTGATTCATCTTTACAAAGGTCAGTCTCGCCATATTTTTCGTGGACAGACGAGTTCGCCTTGGGGTGACTATTAGAGATGGGCAAATCGAAGCTGACGAACCCAAATTCGTTACGAATTTCATGAAATATTCTCAACGAATGTGAATATCGCTGCGATTCTATAGCGCAAATCGCTTCATTAAATTCCATTTTACAGCGTTCCCGGCTAAAGGAGACCTTAAATGGCAGATCCACATGTGAGTACATGGGGCAGGAGATTATGGGAGGGCGTGAAAGTACGGTGGGAAGGGAGGTAGGCGGGATGACTCTGAATCACATCCGAGATGCAGCCTATCAGCATTCATTGACCCCTGTGATGTCACAGCCCTATATATTCGGCAGCCATCTTGCTGCTGCTCATTTCATCCATGCACTCAGAGAGAGAGGACAGACTGCGTCTGTGGGAATTGCTTATACCACAGCGTACCACTGGCAACCTCTAGTCACATCAGCATTGTGGACCGACAGAAGTGCAGTGCTTTGGTGTTCTCATGGAGAAGGATCTTACGATATATAAACCTCCTATTCACGTTATTGAGCATTTCATCAGAGAGGGGCAGATAGATTTCTGTTGCCTCATACATATCAACAAGCTGCCTGAACTTTATGAGCCATCTCATCACCTTATTTTTCAGCGCAATTCTATGCTTTTTTTGCTCCACAAATCATCTGCTGCTTAGAATTGTGTGTAGATGGTATAAAAACCAGTGCTCACCATAATTAACACTCTGTGACACAGTGCAATTTAGGGTTTAATTCCTGTTTTTTTTTTTTTTTTTTTTGTGGTGCTGCACTGTTGTGTCCTGCTGCTGTTCACAAATACGTTTTTTCAGCGGACTGTAGTGCATTTGTCTGCCCTCATACGTGCATACCACATACCTACATCAAATCTGTCTACTATTTTGTATCTGTGACAAGTCTAGATACAGGGAAAGTCCTGGCAAAAGTAATCACCTGCTGGTGTTTTACAAAAATACAGATTTTTCCTGCGTATTGTTGCACATTTTCTGCCCTCATCAGTGCATACCGCATACGTACATCCAAGTAGTTTACCATTTTGTACCTGTTAATCTGTCAAGGGCCTACATACTGTGAAAGTCCAAACAATAGTACTCACCGACTGGTGTTTTTTTTTTTTAGGGATGGATCAGCCAGCATTTCCAGCCACCAATGCCAGATGCCTCAGAGTAGATTGACCATGCTGCTACACCAACACTTCACAATTATGGTTATGAAACCCTCTTGGTTTATCAATTAGGGTTATGAAACCCTCTTGGGTACTGTGAATGCCTGCTCCTGACTCATCCTGTGTCTCTTTCAGGAACTACTTGCCTCACTGATGCTTCTGGCCTTGTGCCTTTCATTTTTGGAAGTTTAGCAGTAGCTAAATACATGCTTAATGCGAACTTCAACATTGATCTTTAAATGTAAGGGGTTATGAAACCCTTTTGGGTACTGCAAATGCCTGCTCCTGACTCCTCCTGTGTCTCTTTCAGGAAATACTTGCCTCCCTGATGCTTCGGGCCTTGGGCCTTTAATTTTTGGATGTTTAGCAGTAGCTAAATACAGTACATGCTTAATGCAAATTTCAACATTTATCTTGCAATGTAAATGGGGTTATGAAACCCTTGGGTGTACTGCTGAAGCCTGCGCCTGTGTCTTTCAAGAATTACTTGGCTTACTGATGCTTCTGGGCTTGGGCCTTACATTTTTGGATGGTAGCACTACATAACATGCATCTTCAATAGAGATTTTAACATTCACCTTTTAATTTTAGGGTTTGTAAACCAATCTTGTGTACTCATGCGACTTCCTGCTCCACTCTGTCAGCCCGTTGGTCCTGTGACAGTGTGCGACTCCGCCTCCACATCCTCCACTGTGTCCTAAGCCTCCACTGCCTGGACAAGTCTCAGTGGCCCTTCAGCATACCATGTGTGCAGGGCACGGCGGTGTCACACTGTTCTTCACATGGTTTGCCTTGGCGAAAAGTCTTGGAAACAATGGCCAGTCAGGGCAATGGAGACGTTGCGCCTACATCTCACGGCCATATGAGCCCTGTGGGGGCTTCTTAGATTTGGTCCTTTGTACCAACACGCTGGGGTCCGGGACACTCAAAGTTTGATTTAAAAAAAAAATAAAAAAATAAGACATTTCAATGGTCTCCTCATGCTTCAGCCAACTCCAGGCTGTGTCATTCAGGCAATATATGGTTTACTGATGCCGCTGCTGGGCCTGGGTCTGAGAATTTAAATATTATCATAGGTAGCACCCGCTATCCAAAATCTTCTTCAAAAATTGTGTTTTTTCTTGGGGATTATGAAGCTCTGGTGTGTACTCATGCATCAGCCAACTCGAGGCTGTGTCATTCAGGCAATATAGGGTTTACTGATGCCACTGCTGGGCCTGGGTCTGGGAAATTCTAATTTTATCATAGGTAGCACCCGCTATCCAAAATCTTCTTCAAAAATTGTTGTGTTTCATTTTAGGGATTGTGAAGACCTGGTGTGTACTCATGCATTAGCCAACTCCAGTATGTGTCATTCAGGCAATATACGGTTTACTGATGCCGCTGCTGGGCCTTGGTCTGGGAAATTCTAATTTTATCATAGGTAATACCCGCTATCCAAAATCTTCTTCAAAAATGTAAAAAAATTATTGTATTTTATTTTAGGGATTGTGAAGTCCTGGTGTGTACTAATGCATCAGCCAACTCCAGGCTGTGTCATTCAGGCAATATATGGTTTACTGAAGCCGCTGCTGGGCCTTGGTCTGGGAAAGTCAAATGTTATCATACATAGCACCCGCTATCCAAAATCTTTTTCAAAAATTTCAAAAATTGTTGTGTTTTTTTGGGGGGGGATTGTGAAGCCCTGGTGTGTACTCGTGCATCAGTCAACTCCAGGCTGTGTCATTCAGGCAATATATGGTTTACTGATGCCGCTGCTGTTCCTGGGTCTGGGAATTAAAATTTTATCATAGGTAGCACCTGCTATCCCAAATCTTCGGTTTAAATTTCTAAATTCATCTTTAATCTTAGGGATTGTGAAGGCCTAGTGCCTACTCATGCTGCGCTGTGTCATTCAGACACTATATGGTCTCCTTATGCTGCCAACACCTCCACGCTGTGTCATTCAGACACTATATGGTCTCCTCATGCTGCCAACACCTCCACGCTCTGTCATTCAGCCACTATATGGTGTCCTCATGCTTCAGCCTCATCCAAGCTGTGTCATTCAGCCACTATATGGTCTCCTCATGCTGCCAACACCTCCACGCTGTGTCATTCAGCCACTATATGGTCTCTTCATGCTGCCAACACCTCCATGCTGTGCCATTCAGCCACTATATGGTCTCCTCATGCTACCAATTGTCACGATGCCGGCTGGCAGGTAGTGGACCCTCTGTGCCAGAGAGGGATTGGCGTGGACCGTGCTAGTGGACCGGTTCTAAGCCACTACTGGTTTTCACCAGAGCCCGCCGCAAAGCGGGATGGTCTTGCTGCGGCGGTAGTGACCAGGTCGTATCCACTAGCAACGGCTCACCTCTCTGGCTGCTGAAGATAGGCGCGGTACAAGGGAGTAGGCAGAAGCAAGGTCGGACGTAGCAGAAGGTCGGGGCAGGCAGCAAGGATCGTAGTCAGGGGCAACGGCAGAAGGTCTGGAAACACAGGCAAGGAACACACAAGGAACGCTTTCACTGGCACTAAGGCAACAAGATCCGGCAAGGGAGTGCAAGGGAAGTGAGGTAATATAGGGAAGTGCACAGGTGAAAACCCTAATTGGAACCACTGCGCCAATCAGCGGCGCAGTGGCCCTTTAAATCGCAGAGACCCGGCGCGCGCGCGCCCTAGGGAGCGGGGCCGCGCGCGCCGGGACAGAACAGACGGGGAGCGAGTCAGGTAGGGGAGTCGGGGTGCGCATCGCGAGCGGGCGCTACCCGCATCGCGAATCGCATCCCGGCTGGCAGCAGGATCGCAGCGCCCCGGGTCAGAGGACGTGACCGGAGCGCTGCAGCGGAGGGAGTGAAGCGAGCGCTCCGGGGAGGAGCGGGGACCCGGAGCGCTCGGCGTAACAGTACCCCCCCCCTTGGGTCTCCCCCTCTTCTTGGAGCCTGAGAACCTGAGGAGCAGACTTTTGTCAAGGATGTTGTCCTCAGGTTCCCAGGATCTCTCTTCAGGACCACAACCCTCCCAGTCCACTAAAAAAAAATTTTTCCCTCTGACCTTTTTGGCAGCCAAAATTTCCTTGACCGAGAAGACGTCCGAGGAGCCGGAAACAGGAGTGGGAGGAACAGATTTGGGAGAAAAACGGTTGAGGATGAGTGGTTTGAGAAGAGAGACGTGAAAGGCATTAGGGATACGAAGAGAAGGAGGAAGAAGAAGTTTATAAGAGACAGGATTAATTTGACACAAAATTTTGAAAGGACCAAGATAGCGTGGTCCCAACTTGTAGCTAGGGACACGGAAGCGGACATATTTAGCGGAGAGCCATACCTTGTCTCCAGGGGAAAAAACGGGGGGAGCTCTTCTTTTCTTATCCGCGAACCTCTTCATGCGTGAAGAAGCCTGTAAGAGAGAATTTTGGGTCTCTCTCCATATAATGGAAAGGTCACGAGAAATTTCATCCACAGCGGGCAGACCAGAGGGCAAGGGGGTAGGGAGGGGGGGAAGAGGGTGACGGCCGTACACCACGAAAAATGGGGATTTGGAGGAAGATTCAGAGACCCTGAAGTTATACGAGAATTCGGCCCATGGAAGGAGATCTGCCCAGTCATCCTGGCGGGAGGAAACAAAATGTCGCAAATAATCACCCAGGATCTGGTTAATTCTTTCTACTTGTCCATTGGACTGGGGATGATATGCAGAGGAAAAATTTAATTTAATCTTGAGTTGTTTACAGAGAGCTCTCCAGAATTTAGACACGAATTGGACCCCTCTATCCGAGACAATCTGCGTAGGCAACCCGTGAAGACGAAAAATGTGTACAAAAAATTGTTTAGCCAACTGAGGCGCAGAAGGAAGACCAGGAAGAGGGATGAAATGTGCCATTTTGGAGAATCGATCAACGACCACCCAAATAACGGTGTTGCCACGGGAAGGGGGTAAATCAGTAATAAAATCCATACCAATCAGAGACCAAGGCTGTTCGGGGACAGGCAGAGGGTGAAGAAAACCAGCGGGCTTCTGGCGAGGAGTCTTATCCCGGGCACAGATAGTGCAGGCTCGCACAAAGTCCCCAACATCCGTCTCCAGAGTCGGCCACCAATAGAAGCGGGAGATGAGTTGCACAGATTTCTTGATGCCCGCATGACCTGCGAGATGGGAGGAATGACCCCATTTGAGGATTCCGAGGCGTTGGCGTGGAGAAACAAAGGTCTTTCCTGGAGGAGTCTGCCTGATGGAGGCAGGAGAAGTGGAGATCAGGCAGTCAGGTGGAATGATGTGTTGCGGAGGGAGATCAACTTCTGAGGCATCCGAGGAACGAGAGAGAGCATCGGCCCTAATGTTCTTATCGGCAGGACGAAAGTGAATCTCAAAATTAAATCGGGCAAAGAACAGAGACCACCGGGCCTGGCGAGGATTCAGCCGTTGGGCCGACTGGAGGTAGGAGAGGTTCTTGTGGTCGGTGTAGATAATAACAGGAAATCTTGATCCCTCCAGCAGATGCCTCCATTCCTCAAGTGCTAATTTAATGGCTAGAAGCTCTCGATCCCCGATGGAGTAGTTCCTCTCCGCTGGAGAGAAGGTCCTAGAGAAAAAACCACAAGTGACAGCATGCCCGGAAGAATTTTTTTGTAGAAGAACAGCTCCAGCTCCTACTGAGGAGGCATCAACCTCCAATAGGAAGGGTTTGGAAGGGTCAGGTCTGGAGAGCACGGGAGCCGAAGAAAAGGCAGACTTGAGTCGTTTAAAGGAGTCTTCTGCTTGAGGAGGCCAGGACTTGGGATCAGCATTTTTTTTGGTTAAAGCCACGATAGGAGCCACAATGGTAGAAAAATGTGGAATAAATTGCCTGTAATAATTGGCGAACCCCAAAAAGCGTTGGATAGCACGGAGTCCGGAGGGGCGTGGCCAATTTAAGACGGCAGAGAGTTTGTCTGGATCCATCTGTAGTCCCTGGCCAGAGACCAAATATCCTAGAAAAGGAAGAGATTGGCATTCAAACAGACATTTCTCAATTTTGGCATAGAGTTGGTTGTCACGAAGTCTCTGAAGAACCATACGGACATGCTGGCGGTGTTCTTCTAGATTGGCAGAAAAAATTAGGATATCGTCCAGATATACCACAACACAGGAGTATAACAGATCACGAAAAATTTCATTGACAAAGTCTTGGAAGACGGCAGGGGCATTGCACAGTCCAAAGGGCATGACCAGATACTCAAAGTGTCCATCTCTGGTGTTAAATGCCGTTTTCCACTCGTCCCCCTCTCTGATGCGGATGAGGTTATAGGCGCCTCTTAAGTCTAATTTAGTGAAGATGTGGGCACCTTGGAGGCGATCAAAGAGTTCAGAGATGAGGGGTAAGGGGTAGCGGTTCTTAACCGTGATTTTATTAAGACCGCGGTAGTCAATGCAAGGACGTAGGGAGCCATCTTTTTTGGACACAAAGAAAAATCCGGCTCCGGCAGGAGAGGAGGATTTACGGATAAAGCCCTTTTTTAGATTCTCCTGGACGTATTCGGACATGGCAAGAGTCTCTGGGGCAGAGAGAGGATAAATTCTGCCCCGGGGTGGAGTAGTACCCGGGAGGAGGTCGATAGGGCAATCATAAGGCCTGTGAGGAGGTAGAGTCTCAGCTTGTTTTTTGCAGAAAACATCCGCGAAGTCCATATAGGCCTTAGGGAGACCGGTTACTGGAGGAACCACAGAGTTACGGCAAGGGTTACTGGGAACCGGTTTTAGACAGTTCTTGGAACAAGAGGACCCCCAACTCTTGATCTCCCCAGTGGACCAATCCAGGGTTGGGGAATGAAGTTGAAGCCAGGGAAGTCCAAGGAGAATCTCCGAGGTGCAATTGGGGAGGACCAAAAGTTCAATCCTCTCATGATGAGATCCGATGCTCATAAGAAGGGGCTCCGTGCGGAAACGTATGGTACAGTCCAATCTTTCATTATTTACACAATTGATGTAGAGGGGTCTGGCGAGACTGGTCACTGGGATGTTGAACCTGTTGACGAGAGAGGCCAAAATAAAATTTCCTGCAGATCCAGAGTCCAAGAAGGCCACTGTAGAGAAGGAGAAGGCAGAGGCAGACATCCGCACAGGCACAGTAAGACGTGGAGAAGCAGAGTAGACATCAAGGACTGTCTCACCTTTGTGCGGAGTCAGCGTACGTCTTTCCAGGCGGGGAGGACGGATAGGACAATCCCTCAGGAAGTGTTCGGTACTAGCACAGTACAGGCAGAGGTTCTCCATACGGCGTCGTGTCCTCTCTTGAGGTGTCAGGCGAGACCGGTCGACCTGCATAGCCTCCACGGCGGGAGGCACAGGAACAGATTGCAGGGGACCAGAGGAGAGAGGAGCCGAGGAGACGAAACGCCTCGTGCGAACAGAGTCCATATCTTGGCGGAGTTCCTGACGCCTTTCAGAAAAACGCATGTCAATGCGAGTGGCTAGGTGAATAAGTTCATGTAGATTAGCAGGAATTTCTCGTGCGGCCAGAACATCTTTAATGTTGCTGGATAGGCCTTTTTTGAAGGTCGCGCAGAGGGCCTCATTATTCCAGGACAATTCTGAAGCAAGTGTACGGAATTGTACGGCATACTCGCCAACGGAAGAATTACCCTGGACCAGGTTCAACAGGGCAGTCTCAGCAGAAGAGGCTCGGGCAGGTTCCTCAAAGACACTTCGGATTTCCGAGAAGAAGGAGTGTACAGAGGCAGTGACGGGGTCATTGCGGTCCCAGAGCGGTGTGGCCCATGACAGGGCTTTTCCGGACAGAAGACTGACTACGAAAGCCACCTTAGACCTTTCAGTGGGAAACAGGTCCGACATCATCTCCAGATGCAGGGAACATTGGGAAAGAAAGCCACGGCAAAACTTAGAGTCCCCATCAAATTTATCCGGCAAGGATAAGCGTATCCCAGGAGCGGCCACTCGCTGCGGAGGAGGTGCAGGAGCTGGCGGAGGAGATGACTGCTGAAGCTGTGGTAGCAACTGTTGTAGCATAACGGTCAGTTGAGACAGCTGTTGGCCTTGTTGCGCTATCTGTTGTGACTGCTGGGCGACCACCGTGGTGAGGTCAGCGACAACTGGCAGAGGAACTTCAGCGGGATCCATGGCCGGATCTACTGTCACGATGCCGGCTGGCAGGTAGTGGACCCTCTGTGCCAGAGAGGGATTGGCGTGGACCGTGCTAGTGGACCGGTTCTAAGCCACTACTGGTTTTCACCAGAGCCCGCCGCAAAGCGGGATGGTCTTGCTGCGGCGGTAGTGACCAGGTCGTATCCACTAGCAACGGCTCACCTCTCTGGCTGCTGAAGATAGGCGCGGTACAAGGGAGTAGGCAGAAGCAAGGTCGGACGTAGCAGAAGGTCGGGGCAGGCAGCAAGGATCGTAGTCAGGGGCAACGGCAGAAGGTCTGGAAACACAGGCAAGGAACACACAAGGAACGCTTTCACTGGCACTAAGGCAACAAGATCCGGCAAGGGAGTGCAAGGGAAGTGAGGTAATATAGGGAAGTGCACAGGTGAAAACCCTAATTGGAACCACTGCGCCAATCAGCGGCGCAGTGGCCCTTTAAATCGCAGAGACACGGCGCGCGCGCGCCCTAGGGAGCGGGGCCGCGCGCGCCGGGACAGAACAGACGGGGAGCGAGTCAGGTAGGGGAGCCGGGGTGCGCATCGCGAGCGGGCGCTACCCGCATCGCGAATCGCATCCCGGCTGGCAGCAGGATCGCAGCGCCCCGGGTCAGAGGACGTGACCGGAGCGCTGCAGCGGAGGGAGTGAAGCGAGCGCTCCGGGGAGGAGCGGGGACCCGGAGCGCTCGGCGTAACACCAATACCTCCACGCTGTGTCATTCAGCCACTATATGGTCTCCTCACACTGATGCCACCACCAAGCTCTGTCATTGTGCAGCTCTGCGGCAGTGATTCTAAATGCGATGCCGGTAATCTGCATGTTACTCTGAATAACAGTATTATTTCACTACCCCAGCAGACTCCATATGCGTTTTAGAACACAGCAAAGTGTTCTATTCCCCTATTGAGGCTGTCTGTAATAGAAATAGCCTTTTTTTAGTATCAAACGGAGTAAATTTATTGATGCTTAAGAATGTTACACATCATACATTACAGCATTTGCAAAGTAACAGAACTAGTGCAATAACAAAGGATTAATGCCATATAAAGGTCAACATGAACCAAAATCCAAAAGGGGAAAGGGGGAGGGGCCAGGAAGGGAATGGTAGGGGGGGGGGGAGGGTCGGGTACATAGAAGCTCAGTACATAGGAGTTCGGAGCACACAACTAGAAAGGTCAACAATTCCAGAAGTGGGGGGAAACAAACAGGCGGTGGTGAGAGGATGGCATCAGAGTAAAGTTATACATATAAGACCCATTACAATGAGATATAGTAAGAGATATCCATACCATGAGGGGATTTTATCCAGGGATACCATACTTTGTTAAAAAGCAACATCTCATCCCCCCTGATAGCATTTAAACGTTCTGATAACATAATATCATTAATTTTTGTTATGACCATCGATATGGACAGCACAGATGTTTTCCATTTGGAAGCAATATGAATTCTTGCAGCCATAAGAATAAATTGTAATAGTCTAAATTTGGCACCAGGTAAGGCCCGAGGTCTGTGTCCCAACAGGAAAATAGCCGGATTTCGTGGGCAGGAGACATGTAAGACAGAAAAAATCAGGTCCCCAACCCCGTGCCAAAATGCGGTAAAATAGCCTTTTTTAATATAGATTCGCCGCAAAAAAATCGTATTCAAACAAACTTTTTCGGAAAATTGGGCGAATCGGCCAAATCAAATTTTTGAAAAGTTCGATCATCTCTAGTGACTATGGCCCCGGCCGCACTAAACAACCACTCTGATGGCACACTACTGGCCGGGCAGAACAGCTTTTCCAGGCCAAACTCTGCTAGTTGTGGCCATAAATCAAGTTTGGCTGCCCGGAAGTCCAGTGGATCTTCAAGGTTTGTTGGCATGGCCATGTCAAGGTTTGCCACCACCTGCTGGTTCAGTTCCTGCTCCATGTCTACCTGCTGCTGATGAGTGGCTTTACTATGCGGGTGAAGAAAGCTACTCATCAGCGACTGTAGACTCAGGCTGCTGCTGATGGAGCTGGTACTGCTCCTTCCACCCCTCCCCTCCCCAGCAGCCATGGCAGTGGAAGGTGAGCACAGAGGGCCCCCCGAGTCAGACCTGCGAGTGGATGGACCATATCGCCGATAGGCATTGGCCAACTGACTACGTAGGATCTCTCTGTAGTGGTTAAGTTTGTCCTCCCTCTCAGTGGGTGTAAGAAAGGGCCCCATTCTGTGACGGTAGCTAGGGTCCAATAAGGTGGAGAGGCAGAAGTCAAATTGCCGCTGACAATATTTGACAATTCGGGGGTCACTACACAAGCAACTGAGCATGCATCGTGCCATTTCCACCAGTGACTCGGAGGGACTCCCTGCCTCCATCTCCACTGCATACTGCCACGGTGTGTCTGGGTCCTCTGTCTCGTCTTCCTCATAACCTAGCTCCTCTGGCTGCTCCTGCTTCTCTCCTGTCCGATGACTAGAAACACCGCCCATCTCATCCAACCTAAACTGTGCTCCACTCTTCCCCTCATCCTCCTCCTCCAGTTCAGCCCCCACAAGGCTCATGTAGCTGTGAGATGTAGACACAATGTCGCCACTGCCGTGACCAGCCATGGTTTCAATCATTTGTTGTAGGCAATGTAGGAGTGGAATTACGTCATTCATCCTGTAATCCAGGCAATTTACAAATAATGTGGCTTCCTCAAAGCGCCTCAGCAAATGGCAGGTGTCACGTATGAGCTGCCACTGGTTCACATTGAAATTACACAGGGGATTACCCCTATCTGCTTGGATCATTAAGAAATCGGTGATGGCTTTTCTTTGTTCGTATAGTCTGTCCAACATATGGAGAGTGGAATCCCAATGTGTGGCAACGTCACAAATAAAAGTATGTTGTGGGATACCCTTTCTGACGCTGCAGATTAAGGAGGTGTGCTTTGCGGTGTACGAGTGGCAAAGTGCATGCACAGTTTCCTTTCCATTGTAAGGATGTCTTGCAAATGGGGTGAAGACGTCAGGAAGTGCTTGACAACCAGATTGAACATGTGTGCCATGCAGGGCACATGTTTCACACTTCCTTGTTGCAGCGCAGACACGATGTTCTTCCCGTTGTCGGTCACCATGGTTCCCATTTACAGATTTCGTGGAGTAAGCCATACTCCTATTTCTTGACTAATGAATTTTAGCAGTTCCTCCCCTGTGTGACTCCGTTCGCCAAGGCAAACCATGTGAAGAAGAGCGTGACACTGCTGGTGCAGAGTCCACCACTTGAAAAGGGAGAGACTGCAGCACCAGCAACTTAGACAGCAGCACATTCAACTTCTACGCCGTTGGATGAGTGGGCGCATACTGTTGTCTCTTGGACATTGCTTCGCCGATGGATTATTGGCGGAATTGCTGACTAAAAGTGGGAGAAGCAGGAGCATCTGGAGCGACAGAAGATTGGTTTGACACACAGCTCCCTTTCGCTGAGGTGGTGGAGCCTTGGCGGGCTGAAGGAGGGAGCGGCTGGCCACTGGGAGATGCAGCAGGCTGGACCACTACATTGGAGCCATGGTTCTCCCAGGCCTCTTCATGGTGGCTAAGCATGTGTTGATGTAGGGCCGTGGTGCCGACATTGGGACCCTGGCCACGCTTCACCTTCTGCCAACATATCTTGCATGTGGCTACGTGAACCTCCTCCGGATGCCTGATGAAAAACTGCCACACCGCCGAGTAGCTGATTTTCCCACCTACAGTCCGCACTAATTGACTGGCGCCGTCTCCAGGAACCCGTGTTCCACTACCTCCCAGAAAGGTAGGCTGCCGCGAAGCAGGTGGTCTCCCCCGGGCACGTTTAGCTCCAGAATTTCCACTTCTGCCACCATGCTGACTGCCAACCATTCTACCGCCTTGCTGGCTCAGCTGCTGCCTAAAGGGCAACCTTCAACTCTCTTCTCCTGATGATGATGAAGCCCCTTCTGCACCCGGCTCCCAATTGCCAATCCCAATCATCATCAACAAGTGTGTGCATGTCACTGATGTCCTCCTCAGGTTCCCCAACAGTGTCTGCTTCAGGATCCTAAACCCTGGCAACACCGCCTCCCACGTCACTCTCTTCATCACTACTTGGCCGCCTAGCGGAGCAAGCGGTGCATATATCCTCCCCTTCTTGGCTGGGCAGTAGCTTCTGACTGTCCTCTATTAGATAGTCTTCCGTGAACAGCATAGGACAGAGGCAATGGGAGGACAGGGACTGCTCCCAGACCATACCAACTGAGGGTTGTGTCAGAGGAACCCACCGACTGTTGACTGGGGGTGTCAGATGTCACTTGTGATGAAGTGGATGAGCGTGTTAACCAATCGACTATGGCAGATGGGTTGCTGTTAACGGGAGCTCAGACCTCTTGCTGCGACTCCTGCTGCCACTCGCCCCTAGTCTTCTGCGACCTCTGTCTGAAGTATTTAGGCCTCTGCCACTCCTCTGTGCGCGTCCAGGCACTTCTCTGCCTGACATACTTAGTGCGTATATGAGGGTATTACAATACGCTTCACTACTCTTTAAACAGTATTTGTCTAGAACAGCAGCCGGTGATTGCTTTTGGTTGTCTTTTCACAGTGTGTAGGCCCTTGACAGATTAACAGGTACAAAATGGTACACTACTTAGATGTACGTATGTGGTATGCACGTATGAGGGAAAAAAATGCGCTACAGTACACTTGTATAACGTATTTTCGTAAAACACAAGCCAGTGATTACTTTGGCCTGGACTTTCCCAGTATCTAGACTTGTTACAGATTTACAAATACAAAATAATATACTGCTTTGATGTAGGTATGTGGTATGCAAGTATGAGGGCAAACAAATGCACTACAGTCTGCTGAAAAAAATGTATTTTTGCACAGCAGCAGGACACAACAGTGCAGCACCACAAAAAAAAAAAAAATACAGGGATTAAACCCTAAATTGCACTGTGTCACAGAGTGTTAAGAATGGTGAGCACTGGTTTTTATACAGTCTACACACAATTATGAGCAGCAGATGATTTCTGGTGGAAAAAAGCCCAGAATTGCGCTGAAAAATAAGGTGATAAGATGGTTCATAAAGTTTAGGCAGCTTGTTAATATGTATGAGGCAACGAAAAGCTATCTGCCCCTCAATGATGAAATGCTCAATAACATGAATAGGAGGTTTATATATCGTAAGATCCTTCTCAGTGAGAACACCAAAGCACTCTGCACTCCTGCCTTTCCCTAATGCTGATGTGAGTAGCAGTTGCAGTGTAACTCTCTGGTATAAACAATTCAAACACACGCAGTCCGTCCTCTCTCTCTGAGTGCATAGAGGAAATGAACAGCCTCAAGATGGACGCCGATTATATAGGGCTGTGACATCACAGGGATCAATGAATGCTGATAGGCTGCATCTCGCATGTGATTCAGGGTCACCCCGCCTACCTCCCTCCCCGCCATACTTTCCCGCCCTTCCATAATCCCCTGCCCCATGTACTCACATGTGGATCCACCATTTTAGGTCTTCTTTAGCCGGGAACGCTGTAAAATGGAGTTTAATGAAGTGATTTGCACGAAAGAATCGCGGCGATATTCGCATTCGTTGCAAATTGAATATTTCATGACATTCGTAAGGAATTCGGGTTCGTCAGCTTCACTCAACTCTAGTGTAGACCAATGGGTCATGGAAAATAAAGGGGAAATAATCATCAGACCTTTCTGTCCTGGGGAAAAAAAATCAGACACAATACTAGAAGGTCCTATTCGATATGCGTTACAGGATCCCCTTGTATGTACGCCACTGAAAAACATGCACTTTTAATTTTATGGTAAATTGTTGTCAAAAATCATGGTACACTTCTGTGTTGTGTTTATACAGTCTATGTACTTCAGTCAGTCTCTTCTTCCTCACATCTTCCTTGGACATTTCTGATTTATCCTTTCACATGTACAAGCTATAGTGCTGCTGTATGTACAGTATATACACAGCTGGGTGAGAGAAGACACAGCGGGTCAGTATAATGTCTACAACTTTATCAGATATGTATCAAAAACCTTCACACCATTATTGGGTTCATTTCATTAAACTGTAAACAGCAGTGTCACACTTTCCTTCATACACATTAGTTACATTCTTAGTCCATAACATAGGACACACACTCCACATAAAATCCAGGATTCCCTTGGTTGGACTTAAACACGGGACCCCAGTGCTGCAAGGCATCAATGCTATCCACTGAGCCAATGTGTTGCCCACTTCATCTTCTCAGTATGGATGAGTCCAGGATTCATCCAGTTAATTTCTTGAACTATTGTCCTACATGTTTCTCCTTGCCACGTCATCACGGGCCACGTTGGCAGCCTTGATTTATGAGGAGCACAATACAGGTGCACTGTGGGCTCTGTATTGATGTCAGCCGGATGTTTATTAAAGGACCGTCAGCTGACTGACATCAATGCCGGACTTACACCGTACCAGTCTTATGATTTTCATAAATCAATGTTATTAACATGGTCCATGATGACCTGGCAAAGAGAAACCTGTAGGGCCATTGATCACAGGATTATTTGGCGTCCACTGAAGTAAAACTTCTTTTTTGTTTTACCTGATGAATCACAGAACTGAAGTTAAAGGAAAACGGTCAGCCTGTTCACCCACAATAAACCCTATACACTGGGTTATAGTGTGGGTGAACAGTATTCCATATAGAGGTAACTTACTTAAAGGGGTACTCCGCTGTTCAGTGTTTTGAACAAACTGTTGCGAAAGCTGGAGCCAGCGCCGGGAGCTCGTGACATCATAGCCCCTCTCCTCTCATGACGTTATACCCCGCCCCCTCAATGCAAGTCTATGGGAGATGGCATGACGGCTGTAGGTCCTGAGATACAGGTTTCTGAAATTTTGTTGTTGCATTCAGGGAATTGCGCAGTGGAGACTGGCCTCCTCTGCCTCCCTCTGTCACGTCCTAATACCGCCCCCACTATTTGAATATTCATAGTCTTCAACTCCACGTCCTAGGGCTATGGAGTCACCAGTCACGGGAGCGTAGTGCTCTCTCGGCAGTGCGCATGCGCCAGAAGATTTCCCCCTGCTCTCACATCCTGATGAAATCTTCTGGCGCATGCGCTCTGCCGAGAGAGCGCTACACTCACACGAATGGTGACTCCACGGCCCTAGGATGTAGAGTTGGAGACTATGAATATTCAAATACAATGTAGAAGTGGCCAGCACAATTCCCAATGCAGCATGAGAACTTTAGAAGCCGTTATCTCAAGACCTACTGGACCAATTGAAAGGAGTAGTCCAGAGCTGAAAAACTTATCCCCTATCCTAAAGATAGGGCATAAGTTATAGATCACTGGGGGTCCGACCACTGGGCCCCACCGCAATCTACTGTACGGGGCCCCGGCAGCCTGCGGGAAGGGGGAGTGTTCACCATCGCACAAAGCGGCAGCTGACACGCCCCCTCAATACAACTCGATGGCAGAGCAAGAGCGCCGCCTTCGCCAATCTCCGGCTCTGCCATTAATGTACTGGATATCACTGGGTCAGGGCTATAGAGAACAATTGAAACTATTAGCTAAGTATTTGTATATAGCTAAATATAATGATGAAACTGAACTCTGTAATAATTAACCCTTAAGTATATAGGAGATCACGTTTATGGACTGGAGATGACATGTGCCTCTAATATAAACTAATAATCACTCTTACTGTGGATGCCAGTGTTTAATTTTATGTTATGGACTAAAGGTGGTCTCACACTTTCTGTAGCTTGGTTACCCAAAGAAGTAAGCTACGAGTATGATAGTACTCTGGTCACTTACATAAATAAACACCAATATAGATGACCAAAGTATAATTTTAGAAAAAGACATATAAAGCTTTATTGAAAGTTAGACATATAAAAGCACATAAAACACATATATAATATGGCAAGATGGTGGCACAGGAAAAAATGGGAGGCCAAGAGGAGATGTATATCCTATGTGCAGAACATACTCATAGTACACAGATGTTGAAGGATGGCCAGGTATGGAAAGACAATTAACCACATGGGGCATTACAAATATACATGGCAGGCATGATATAAAAGCGCACAGGTACAAAAAGGAAAGTTCACAACTAAAGATGAGCAAATCGAAGTTGACGGACCCAAATTCGTTGCGTTCGTTTAGTGCCTTTTTACCATTTTTCACCTGTTACTCTGTCTCTGTACTAAATTCAGTGTTATACCACACGTTATATACCTGCCGGTGTATTAAAGGAAAAAAAAAGTTTTTCCTGCGTACAAATACGCTTAACTCATCATTGCAAAGGGCCTACATACAACAAAGGAGTGTACTATTTAGTAACTGTTATTCTGTCTAAATTCAGTGCTATTCCACACATTAGTATACACCTGCTGGTGTATTTAAAAAAAGAAAAGTGTTTATTCCTGCGTAGAAATACGCATACTAGTGCGCTCATCATTGCACAGGGCATACATACAACAAAGGAGTGTACTATTTACTACCTGTTATTCTGTCTAGGGCCTATATACTTTGAAAGGACAGCCGTAAGTAATCGCCTGCTGCTGTTCTATACCCTCATAAACGCACTAAGTATGTCAGGCAGGGATGTGCCAGGACGTGCACAGAGAAGGGGCAGAGGCCTACATACATCAGGCAGAGTTGGCAGCAGACTTGGGGTGAGTGGCAGCAGGAGTCGCAGCAATAGGCCTGAGCTCCCGTTAACACCCAGCGGTCGTGTCGTCTACCCATCTCTCCTCGTCAATTGGTTTGCACACTCATCCCCATCATCACAAGCGACATCTGACAAGCCCAGTCAAGAGTCAGTGGGTTCCTCAGACACAACCCTCAGTTGGCATGCCCCGGGAGCAGTCCCCGTAATCCCATTGCTTTTGTCCTATGCTGTTCCCTCTCCCAAAGAAGTATCTCATGCTTTGGGCTCAGCTCCACTATTTAGTGAGGACGATGTAATAGAGGACAGTCAGCAGCTAATGGGCAGCCAAGAATGTGAGGAGACATGCGTCGCTTGCTCCGCAAGGCGGCCAAGTAGAGATGCGGAGAGTGATGTGGGAGGCGGTGTTTCAATTGTTCAGGGTCCTGAGGCAGACACTGTTGTGGAACATGACCCTGCCAACAACCGTTGAAGATCCGCTGGGCTTCTGGGCAGCCAAACTCTATTTATGGCCGCAACTAGCGGAGTTTGCCCTGGAAAAGTTGTCTTGCCCGGCCAGTAGTGTGCCATCAGAGCGGGTGTTTAGTGCGGCCGGGGCCATAGTCACCCCAAGGCGAACTCGTCTGTCCACTAAAAATGTGGAGAGACTGACGTTTGTCAAGATGAATCAGGGATGGATCAGCCAGGATTTCCAGCCACCAATGACAGATGGGTCTGAGTAGATTGACCATGCTCCTACAACAAAATTTTCTCTATTGTGGTTGGTTATGAAACCCTCTGGGGCAGACCTGGGCATTTTACCGCCCGCTTGCCACATACGGCCCTTTGATTGGCTCTGACCGGCCCGCGCTGATTGGGGGACAACTATGCTGCCTAATCTGGGGGACATCTATGCTGCCTAATCTGAGGGACAACTATGCTCCTAATCTGTGGGACATCTATGCTGCCTAATCTGGGCGACATCTATGCTGCCTAATCTAGGGGAAAACTATGCTCCTTATCTGGGGGACAACTATGCTCCTAATCTGGGGGACATCTATGCTACTAATCTGGGTGACATCTATGCTGCCTAATCTGGGGGACAACTATGCTCCTAATCTGTGGGACATCTATGCTGCCTAATCTGGGTGACATCTATGCTGCCTAATCTGGGGGACAACTATGCTCCTTATCTGGGGGACAACTATGCTCTAATCTGGGGGACAACTATGCTCCTAATCTGGGGGACATCTATGATGCCTAATCTGGGGGACAAGTATGCTCCGAATCTGGGGGACATCTATGCTGCCTACTCTGGGGGACAAGTATGCTTCTAATCTGGGGGACATCTATGCTGCCTAATTTGGGTGACATCTATGCTGCCTAATCTGGGGGACAACTATGCTCCTAATCTGGGGGACATCTATGATGCCTAATCTGGGGGACAAGTATGCTCCTAATCTGGGGAACATCTATGCTGCCTACTCTGGGGGACAAGTATGCTCCTAATCTGGGGGACATCTATGCTGCCTAATCTGGGTGACATCTATGCTGCCTAATCTGGGGGACATCTATGCTCTCTAATCTGGGGGACAACTATGCTCCTAATTCGGGGTACAACTATGCTCCTAATCTGGTGGACATCTATGCTGCCTAATCTGGGGGACATCTATGCTGCCTAATCTGGGTGACATCTATCCTGCTTAATCTGGGGGACAACTATGCTCCTAATCTGGGGGACATCTATGCTTCCTAATCTGGGGGACAAGTATGCTCCCAATCTGGGGGACATCTATGCTGCCTAATCTGGGTGACACCTATGCTGCCTAATATGGGAGACAAGTATGCTCTTAATCTGGGAGACATCTATGCTGCCTAATCTGGGTGACATCTATCCTGCTAAATCTGGGGGACAACTATGCTCCTAATCTGGGGGACATCTATGCTTCCTAATCTGGGGGACAAGTATGCTCCCAATCTGGTGGACCTCTATGCTGCCTAATCTGGGGGACATCTATGCTGCCTAATCTGGGTGACAAGTATGCTCATAATCTGGGGGACCTCTATGCTGCCTAATCTGGGTGACAAATATGCTCCTAATCTGTGGGACATCTATGCTGCCTAATCTGGGGGACAACTATGCTCTTAATATGGGGAAAACTGATGCTTCTGGCCTTGGGCCTATAATTTTTTTGAAGTTTAGCAGTAGCTAAATACATGTTTAATGCAAATGTCAACATTGATCTTTAAATGTAAGGGGTTATGAAACCCTCTTGGGTACTGCGAATGACTGCTCCAGACTCACCTATGCTGCCTAATATGGGAGACAAGTATGCTCTTAATCTGGGGGACATCTATGCTGCCTAATCTGGGTGACATCTATGCTGCCTAATCTGGGTGACATCTATGCTGCCTAATCTGGGGGACATCTATGCTCTCTAATCTGGGGGACAACTATGCTTCTAATCCGGGGGACAACTATGCTCCTAATCTGGTGGACATCTATGCTGCCTAATTTGGGTGACATCTATGCTGCCTAATCGGGGTGACATCTATCCTGCTTAATCTGGCGGACAACTATGCTCCTAATCTGGGGGACATCTATGCTTCCTAATCTGGGGGACAAGTATGCTCCCAATCTGGGGGACATCTATGCTGCCTAATCTGGGTGACACCTATGCTGCCTAATATGGGAGACAAGTATGCTTTTAATCTGGGGGACATCTATGCTGCCTAATCTGGGTGACATCTATCCTGCTTAATCTGGTGGACCTCTATGCTGTCTAATCTGGGGGACATCTATGCTGCCTAATCTGGGGGACAACTATGCTCCTAATCTGGGGGACATCTATGCTGCCTAATCTGGGGGACAAGTATGCTCCTAATCTGGGGGACATCTATGCTGCCTAATCTGGGGGACAACTATGCTCCTAATATGGGGAAAACCGATGCTTCTGGCCTTGGGCCTATAATTTTTTGAAGTTTAGCAGTAGCTAAATACATGTTTAATGCAAATGTCAACATTGATCTTTAAATGTAAGGGGTTATGAAACCCTCTTGGGTACTGCGAATGACTGCTCCAGACTCATTCTGTGTCTTTCACAAACTACTTGCCTCCATGGTGCCTCAGGCCTTGGGCCTATAATTTTTGAAGTTTAGCAGTAGCTAAATACATGCTTAATGCAAATGTAAACATTGATCTTTAAATGTAAGGGGTTGTGAAAACCTCTTGGGTACTGTAAATGCATGCTCCAGACGCATTCTGTGTCTTTCAGGAACTACTTACCTCCCTGGTGCCTCTGGCCTTTGGCCTTAAATTTTTGTATGTTTAGCAGTAGCTAAATACATGCTTAATGCAAATTTCAACAATGATCGTTAAATTCTCGGCGCTCTGCCAGGGCCTTCTCCTACCCCGCCTGGACCGATCCGAGGACCTCACTAACCAACTCACTAACTAATCCAATCACTTATAGCGACGGGCAGTGTATACAAAGTGCAGGGACTTAATAAATGCCAGTTTATGACCCTCACTTACTGGTAATTCCTCATTTTAAGGTTAAATAATTGCAATGCCAGATCCCTATCACGAACTGGTTTCAGCGTGCAACACGCACCAGTCCTTGAAAGATAGAGACACGTTAATCCGTTCAGTGGAGCGCTAGTGCGACCCAGGACATCTGAGGCCATAAAACACCTGTTATTGCTCGATCTCGCAATTGATCGGGCAAGGTAAGGTGTTTTTAAAGCCTCTTTGGTACTGCTGAAGCCTACTCCTGACTGCTCCTGGTGCAATGTATGGGGTAATTAAACACTCTCGGGTAGTGTTATTGTAAAATTTACTGATAATTTTATCAATAATAAAATTGAATTTTCCAGAATGCTAATCGTTACACATCGGAACGCTTGTTGCGTTTGATTTTTTAATGAAAAAAAAAAAACGGACAGGGATTAACTCTGCTTCATCATTTTGGGCGAAAAAAGTCCTTTGGTGATCTGATCTTTTGGAAACAGATGCACTTACACACATATTGAATTTGTTTTTGTAAAAAAAATTCAAACATTGTGTGGTTTATTATTTTTGAGAAGAATGTCTTTGGGTGGTCCACCGTCCTGCATTATAGAGTCTTGTGAACTGTTGGATATGTGCTTGTTCTTACACAAAGGTATTTCTTAAAAAAAATTCAAAAATGTTGTTGTTTTTTGGAGGGGATTGTGAAGCCCGGGTGTGTACTGATGCATCCGCCAACTCCAGGCTGTGTCCTTCAGGCAATATATGGGTTCCTGATGCCGCAGGGGTGGGGCCTCGGTCTGGAAATTTCTAATTTTTGGATAGCGGGTGCTACCTATGAGAAGTCTTTTGACAAAAATTTCTCATTGTGTTGTTTTGGGAGGGGGAATTGTGAAGCCCTGATGTGTACTGGTGCATCAGCCAACTCCAGGCTGTGTCCTTCAGGCAATATATGGGTTACTGATGCCACAGAGGTGGGGCCTGGGTCTGTTAATTTCAAATTTTTGGATAGCGGGTGCTACCAATGAGAAATATTTGACAAAAATTTCATATATTGTTTTGTTTTTTTGATGGGGATTGTGAAGCCCTTGTGTGTAGTGTACTAGTGCATCAGCCAACTCCAGGCTGTGCCATTCAGCCACTAAATGGTCTCCTCTTGCTGCCAACATGTCCACGCTATGTCATTCAGTCACTATATGGTCTCCTGACACTGATGCCACCACCAGGCTTTGTCATTGTGCTGCTGTGCGCGGCAGTGATTCTAAGAGCGATGCCGGTAATCTGCAGGCTATTCTGAATAATAGCATTATTTCGCTAACCCAGCACACTCCATATGCGTTTTAGGACACAGCAAAGTGTTCTATTCCCCTATAGAGGCTTATGTAGGCTAGAATTAGCCTTTTTTAACATTGATTCGGACGAACAAATTCGGATCGAAGCAAACTTTTCTGGAAAATTCGGCGAATCGACCAAATCGAATTTTTGAAAAGTTCGCTCATCTCTATTAATAATGCTTAAAGTGACAGTGGTCAGATGTTCAAAGAATGGCCGGGTCCTTAAGGTATATTTGGGCTGGGTCCTTAAGGGGTTAAAGAAGGGAGGGCTCAATATTCGCGAATATGCGCATACATTCTTGCATATGCGCACACATTTTTGCATATGCGCAAAAAAAAAGCGAATATTCGTAATTTACGAATATATAGTGCTATATTCGCAATATTCGTGAATATGCGATATTCGTGATTAAAAATCGAATTGAAAATATTCGCGAGCAACATTAATAGGTAGCACCCGCTATCCAAAAGTCTTCTTCATAAATTTCTACAATTGTTGTGTTTTTTGGGGGGGATTGTGAAGCCCTGGTGTCTACTCATGCATTAGCCAACTCCAGGCTGTGTCATTCAGGCAATATATGGGTTACTGATGCCGCTGTGGGGCCTGGGTCTGGGAATTTCAAATTTTCTCATAGGTAGCACCCACTATCCAAAATCTTCGGTTTAAATTTCTAAATTCATCTTTTAATCTTAGGGATTGTGAAGGCCCATGCTGCTGCCAACTCAGGGCTGTGCCATTCAGCCACTATATGGTCTCCTCATGCTGCCAACACCTCCATTCTGTGCCATTCATCCACTATATGGTCTCCTCATGCTGCCAACACCTCCACGCTGTGTCATTCAGCCACTATATGGTCTCCTCATGCTGCCAACACCTCCATTCTGTGCCATTCATCCACTCTATGGTCTCCTCATGCTGCCAACACCTCCACGCTGTGTCATTCAGCCACTATATGGTCTCCTCATGCTGCCAACACCTCCACACTGTGTCATTCAGTCACTATATGGTCTCCTCACACTGATGCAACCACCAGGCTCTGTCATTGTGCTGCTGTGCGGCAGTGATTCTAAGAGCGATGCCGGTAATCTGCATGCTATTCTGAATAACAGTATTATTTCACTACCCCAGCACACTCCATATGCGTTTTAGGACACAGCAAAGTGTTCTATATCCTTATAGAGGCTGTATGTAGGCCAGAAATAGCCTTTTTTTTAATATAAATTCGGCGTGAAAAAATTTGTATCGAAATGAACTTTTTCGGAAAATTCGGCAAATCGGCCAAATCAAATTTTTCAAAAGTTCGCTCATCTCTAGCACTGGGCAAGTGGGCACAATATACACTGTGAGCCTGTGACACACGCTGCAAGGAAGGCAAATGGTATTAGATTACACAGAGGGAAAAAAAATGCAGACTGATGTTTAAGCCCTAAAAAGGGCTTTTTGGGGTGCTGTCCTTACAGCAGAGATCAGATGAGTCCTTCCGGACTTTTGTGGACACTGAATACTGTAGTTGATTGAAAGAAAAAAAGTTTTCCACCGGAGTACCCCTTTTAACCAGTGTTTCCCAACCAGGGTGCCTCCAGCTGTTGCAAAACACACCTGTGAAAGAAACTGACTGCTATTATATTACTGTCAAAAAAGTTTTTATTTTTTTTAAATGCAAGCTATTATGACACCAGATATGAGTGGTTGCACTGGGCAAGTGGGCACAATACACGCTGCAAGGCAGGCAAATGCTTTATTTGTGATATTTAGATTTTTTGGGGTGGCACTTCACAATCATTTAAATCATTTATAGATACCCTTAATGATAACAGTATAGGTATGCACTTCACTTTTGAGATTCACGAGTCACAATTGCACTTTTTGGATTTAAAGGGGTACTCCCACCCTAGACATCTTATCCCCTATCCAAAGCATAGGGGATAAGATGTCTGATGGCGGGGGTCCCGCCGCTGGGGACCCCCGCATTATTGCACGCGGCACCCGCCTCTTATTACGCCGGAACCGCTGGAGGCTCTTAGTCGCAAGTCCGGGACCGAAGTCCGTGACGTCAGGACTCCGCCCCCGTGTGACGTCACGCCCGTCCCCTCAATGCAATTCTATGGGAGGGGGGTGGGACGTAATAAGAGGTGGGTGCCGCATGCAATAATGCGGGGGTCCCCAGCGGCGGGACCCCCGCCATCAGACATCTTATCCCCTATCTTTTGGATCATGATGGACAAGTACATTCAGAAATCTATCGGAAACTTACCTCAACTAATAGTCTTCTAAACTGGCAAAGCTATCATCCAAAACCATTGAAAAAAGGAATACCTATAGGTCAGTACTTTAGAGCTAAAAGGAATTGTTCTGATGAGAACAAGTTCCAAGAGGAATGCGATCTTCTGTACCATCGATTTATTTTGCGTGGTTACCCAAAGAAAGTATTACATAAAGCATATGCCAGGGCTCGGGCGACTCCTCGTGAAGCTTTGTTACAAGAAAAACCTAGGAGTGCACAAGTAAAAACGATAAGATGCATTGGAACTTTTGATCAAAATAATCCCAAGATCCCAAGATTTGGGCCAATTTTGCTGGCTGATACGGGTTTGAAGGAGGTTATTACAACTACCCCTTCAATTACTTACCGAAGAGGGCGGAACATCAAGGAACAACTGGTGAAGAGTATGTATCAGGAACGGACGCAGATATCATGGCTTCAGTCATCCATAAAGGGCTCTCACCCCTGTGGAAGCTTGTGTTGGTATATGCCCCGTACGAAGGAATTTCAAAACCCTGTTGATAATAAAATATATAAGATCAGAGCTTTTATAACGTGTCGTACAACTGGGGTAGTTTATGCAGCCAAATGTTCATGTCCCAAACTATATGTTGGGAAAACCTATCAAGAACTAAGGAGACGTATATCAAAACATATCAGTACCATAAATACCGCAGTAGATACACCTATATCCAGACATATGAGAGAAATACACTCCGAGAATCCTTTAAGTCTGCAATTTTGGGGTATTACACATTGTAAACTTGGTCCTAGACGCGGAAACCTGAACCAAAAGCTTTTGAAGGAGGAAGCGCGGTGGATTTAACGCCTGAAAACTAAAAGCCCAAATGGTCTTAATGAAGGGTTCACCTTCTCAGCATTTTTATAAAAAATTACATATAACCCGCAGTAATATAATAATGGACACTTTCAGGTAGCCTAGTCATGGAGCTTAGGAATTTGGTGTCATCTTACAGGATGTATTTGGATATATAAAACTATACAGTTCATGTACAAATGTTTAACAACTAATTTAAGATGGTAATGGATAACACTTACCTGTTCAGTATGTAAATAGTATTAAATTGGGCCTACTGTGAATCAATTGTTATGGTCCCATATTGATATTTAAATATAAAGGAAGAGGGTGTATACCCAGCGTTGGTGTATCCACGCACAAGAATTTATCTGTTTGCGCAGACAATACTGTGCAGGAAACCAAATCCATCTATTAGTCCGTGCAGATTCTTCTGCGCAGATGGGACGTTCCTGACCAATAGGAGGAGAGGTATGGCCAGCGAATTGCAAGCGGCCGCGTCACTAGACAAGCCAGCCAATGAGCGCACATGTAAACAGTGGACACATGCACAGGCGCTGTCAGCATCTGTACGGCACAGGGATTTTCTCTATTAGCTTGCGCATGAGTTCGGGCGCAGAAGCGGAAGTCCCGCGCAACTAATCAATATAGCCGACCACTGAACCAGTGTTAGGATTGGCGGTAATTCTGTCAATCTAAACAATCTGAAGTGAATGCATGCTGGGATACCTCTCACGTCACACTAAATAATGCAGGGGATTGGCTCATGTATGCATCAATCTTGGATCCACCAATGCGCATATAGGTTACAAACCTCTTGATGATATCCTGTTTGATGACGTTATACAGGGGAGGTTATAAAACCCCACGCTCGGCTCCTTTACACGCCATTTGCCCAAAAACCCTTGAGAAAGCCACCTGTTGGTGGTGAAACGTCGGGGGGGGGGGGGGCGATGTGTATTGAATTTTAAAATAACAATAGTTAGGTCTCTCACAATAATATGAATCATTGAGCACACAATAGAGAAACCAATTGTTGGGTTTTTAATTAGTAGGCAGAATAATAAAAGTTATGTTTTACGTTTAATATCAATTCAGTGGATGGTAAATTTAGGGTATTAATGACCACTGATGTGGTCACTTGTTTAAAATAAATTGCACTCGGCAAGTGGGCACAGACTATGCTGTGAGCCTGCGACACACGCTGCCAGGCAGGTAAATGCTATTAGATTACACAGGGGAAAAAAATGCAGACTGATGTTTGAGCCCTAAAAAGGGATTTTTTGGGGTGCTGTCCTTACAGCAGAGATCAGATGAGTCCTTCCGGACTTTTGTGGACACTGAATACTATAGTTGGCTGAAAGAAAAAAAGTACCCCTTTTAACCAGTGTTTCCCAACCAGGGTGCCTCCAGCTGTTGCAAAACACACGTGTGAAAGAAACTGACTGCTATTATATTACTGTCAAAAAAGTTTTTTGTTTTTTTTAAATGCAAGCTATTGTGACACCAGACATGACTGGTGGCACTGGGCAAGTGGGCACAATATACGCTATTAGATTACACAGGGGGAAAAAATGCAGACTGATGTTTGAGCCCTAAAAAGGGCTTTGTTGGGTGCTGTCCTTACAGCAGAGATCAGATGAGTCCTTCAGGAGTGTAGTGGACCCTGAATAAACTACCTAGCTATAGCTTTCCCTATTAAATCAGGATCAGGTTCACTATCCCTGTTCTCATTACGAATGCAGCTTCAGAATGATTCTAAAATGGAGTCCATCCGAGAGGTGGGAGGGTCTTGGAGGGAGGGTCTGCTGCTGATTGGCTGGAATGTGTCTGCTGACTGTGAGGTAGAGGGTCAAAGTTTACTCAATGATGACGAATAGGGGGCGGATCGAACATCGCATATGTTCGCACGGTGCGGCGAACAAGCTATGTTCGCCGGCGAACAATTCGTGACATCTCTACTTGGAGAGAGAAGTCCCCATCCTGTTTGGTTCCATTCCTTTGTGTATTGTTATCTGTGCAGAACTCCAATCTCCAGGGAACTGCATTGTCAGTAAAGTAATGGAGGGGGGTATAGACTAATGGGCCATTGAAAGTAATGGGAAATAATCACAAGACCCTTCTGTCCTGGGGGCCAAAATCAGATGCTATAATAGGAGACCCTATATGATATGTGCTAGAGGATCCCCTTCTATGTATCCACTGGGAACGAGCACTCCAAATTTATGTTATCAGGTTAGCGCCATGAAATATTGGGGTGTTTTTCCAGCACCTATATACTTCAGTCCGTCTCCTCCTCATCCTTCTTAGCAGCTATAGTGCTGCTGTATGTACAGTATATGACACACCTGGGTGAGAGAAGACACATACAGGGCGGGTGTAGAATATGGAGTATAAACCTCTTTGCCATAATTAGGATCATTACAATAAACAATAACCTGTTTACAACAGTGCTGCCCTTACATTCATACACATTAGTTGTTACATTCTCCTCTATAACATAGAACACGCGCTCCACACAGAGGGGGAGATTTATCAAAACCTGTTAGAGGAAGAGGGGGGCAGTTGCCCATAGCAACCAATCAGATCTTCTTTCACTTTTAGAGTCCTGTATGGAAAGAATCGATCTGATTGGTTGCTATGAGTTGCTATGGGCTATTCAGAACAGTTTGTTCCAAATGCTGAGCAGTGGAGTGCCCCTTTAATCTTTTGATGTATTGTCCTACATGTTTCTCCTTGCCACGTCATCACAGGTTACGTTGGCAGCCTTGGTTTATGAGGAGCACAATACAGGTGCACTGTAGGCTCTGTATTGATGTCAGCCGGATGTTTATTAAAGGACCGTCAGCTGACTGACAACAATGCCGGGCTAACACCGTACAAGTCTTATGATTCTCATAAATCCAGGTTACTAACATGGTCCATGATGACCTGACAAAGAGAAACCCGTAGGGCCGTCAATCACAGGAATATTTGGCGTCCACTGTAGTAAAACTTCTTTGTTTTACTTGATGAATCAGGACACTGAAGTTAATGTACTGGATATCACTGGGTCAGGGCTATAGAAAAGAATTATAGCCCAGTATTTGTATATAGCTTAATATAGTGATGAAACTGAAATGATAATTAACCCTTAAAAGAATAAAGGAAATCAGGTGTATGGACTGGAGACCACCTGTGTCTCTAGTATAAAACCAATAATCTCACTTAGGCCGGGTTTACTTTGCGGATTCCGATGCACAGGGCACATGACAAGATTTCAGCGGCAAAGCTTCCGCCACTAAAGATTCCTCCGCAGAGAGAATGAACTTGCTTTTTCTTCCGCCTGAATATGCGCATAACACATTGCTGTCTATGGGGACCGCAATGTCCATGCACTCCTACTGATCCATGAGATTCCTTGGTCTGATCGTAGTCCTCAGGTTTGGTGGTGGCAGCGACTTGTGATGGTCCAATTAGTTATAATGCCTGCCAGAGGTCTCCTCCGTACCACCATGCCATCAATCACCGCTCTATTCTACTTTGATGTTTCCTTCATTTTAATGCATTATAAGTTGTTAGCTGTAAGTTATTATTTGAATACTACATAATAATTGTATACAGTAAATCAGCAACTTCTCTCTTTACCTTGTCTTTCTTTTTTGCCCATATCATGCACACTCAGCACAATTTGTTTTATCTATATGGAATCTATATGCTATCTATATCATATAGGTCATATAGATCAGCATACATAGTAGTTTAATAGCTCCCCTCCCAGTTCTATCTGCATACTGCTGCTGCTATATCTATAGGATCAGGATATATAGTAGTTATACACCTTCCCTCCAACTCTATCTGTATACTGCTGCTGTCCCAATGGGATCAGAATATGTAGTAGTTATACACATCTCCTCTAGCTCTATCTGTATACTGCTGCTGTCTCTATGGGCTCAGGATATATAGTAGTTATACCCCTCCAGCTCTATCTGTATATTGCTGCTGTCATCTATATAGGATCAGAATATATATATTTGTTATCCCCTTAAAGGGTTACTCCGCTGCTAAGCGTTTGGAACAAACTGTTCCGAATGCTGGAGCTGGTGCGGGAGCTCGTGATGTCATAGCCCCACCCCTCATGACATCACACCCCGCCCCCTTAATGCAAGTCAATGGAAGGTGGCGTGTCGGCTGTCACGCCCCCTCCCATAGACTTACATTGAGGGGGCGGAGTGTGAAGTCATGAGGGGACGGGGCTATGACGTCACAACCTCCCGGCGCCAGCTCCAGCGTTCGGAACAGTTTGTTCCAAACGCTGAGCAGAGGAGTACCCCTTTAAGGACAATGGACATATATTTATGTCCAGTGCCTCCTCCGGTTATATGAAGCGCGCTCAGGATCTGAGCAGGCTTCATACCCGGTGGGTCCTGGTTGCTATCAGCAACCAGGACCCATGGCTAATACTGAACATCACTGATCAGGCTGATGCCTGGCATTAACCCTTTAGATGCCACAATCAACCTTGTTCACAGCATCTAAAATGGGAGAAAACACATCCCGGCTAGCTCAGTAGGCTGATCGGGACAATGGTGGCATCCGGATTAGCTGAGAGGACAGTGGGAGGTCTCTTACCTGGTTCCTTGCCCTCTGATCGGTGCTTCGAGGCTTCAGTCAGCCATAGCAGACCAATAACACTGATCAATGCTATGTAATGGCATAGCATTGAACAGTGTACACAATGTAATGATTTCATGTAAAAGTCCCCTATGTGGACTACAGAAAGATAAGAAAAAAGTGTAAAAAAAAAAAAAAAAGGTAATAAATTGGAATTAACCCCTTCCCTAATAAAAGTTTTAATCACCTCTTTATCTGTTTTTTTTAATTAAATACTGTAAACAAAAGTAAACATAAACATACATGGTGTCACCACATGCATAAATATATGAACTATTAAAATATAATGTTAGCTGAACTGAACGGTCAATGGCGTATACGTAAAAAAATACCATAATCCAGAATTGCATATTTTTGGTCACTTCATATATCATAAAAAAAGCGATCAAAATGTTCCATCACCAAATTTTTTTTTTAAATGGTACCGATAAAAACTACAGATCTTGGCACATAAAATGATCCTTCACACATCCCCGTATACAGAAAAATAAAAAAGTCATAGGGTCAGAAGAGGACAATTTAAGCATACTAATTTTTGTACAAAAAGTTATAATTTTTTAAAAGTAGTAAAATGAAACAAAATCTATACAAATCTTATATCAATTGGGTATTTAATAGTATGGACCTACAAAATTTAGAAAAGTGCACTGTGTGGAAATGGAAGGCCCCAAAAGTCAGAATTTTTTTTTTTTTTTTTAAATAAAATGACAAGGTGCAATAATCAAATACCCCACCCAAAGCTAGAGGATTCATGGGACATGTAGGCTTCATTACACAACACACATCATTGTGAATCTGTGAACCAAAATGGAGACTATCTATGCCTGCCACATCACCAAAAATAGGGAAAAATAAATAAAAGCATTGAAAAAAATAAATAAAAAAAACCTCCCCATTTTTATATAATAATAACCTATGCTGCATTATATAACTAAAAGGAAAATAATTTCATGTAATGCTTCTTTAAATGTATGGACTAACTGGGTCTACAAGAGAAGGTCGTCTTTGTGGATACATGTTAGTGATGGAGTAAATGACTCCTTATAGGCCATGCAATGTCCCAGTGGGAACAAAATCTGCATTGAAGCTCTCCTAAAAAAATGTAAAAAAAAAGTTTGCCTTCTGGCTCCGCCTATTGTAGGCAACACTCTACTCTTTGAGGGAGGACTACTCCCTCTAGGCTATAAAATCAGGCTGGGATATTACAGCTCCACTCACTTTGAGCTACTTCTGTGAAGCTGACCTGATCTCTCAGTCCAGAAGATGTTGTTCCCACTTGTGATATCATTGCTAATACAGACAACATTGGCCCAAGGCACTTGGATCTCAGTTGACAATGGCGGTGATTTGGGTGAATGGGGGCTTAAACAGGAATGTCCTCCTGGGACCTCAGCAAGTGGATTCAGCATAAAGGTACAGTAAATGGGTCTTGTAACATCTGATTAGAGAAATGAGATAATAATGATGGGTCCCCATATCCATTCCTCACTAACAAAACCAATGTTTTCCAACTTTTTTTTTTTTTTTAGCTTGGGGCACCCATCAGAAAAAGATATTGTGGGAAACCCCAACCAAAATATTTTCAACAAGAGATCAAAAATGGCTAAAAACGAAGCAATGCTCAATACCTATATATCTATATATCTGACTGATAGCTTTGTATATTACAGTGCAGTGACATGCAGTGACCCACAGGTGACATCATCTGTGACCGGAGTTGTTTACTTTCCTTTTTTAATAACCAAACAGTAATAATTCCACCATTTAGTGGGGTGTGTAGGTCGGTTGGGGAGGAGTAGGTAGCTCCCCCCTTACCCGCCTTTTGGATAGATCGGTAGTTTTTCCTATTAGTTAGGTGCCCTTCTATATGACCTGTCGGTGCACCCAGTATGTAGTTTCCCCAGTAGGTAGGTATCCCCAGTATGCAGGAACCCCCTGTAGGAAGTTTCCCCAGTACGTATTTTTCATCAGTAGGTGGTTTGCCCCCTCTAAGTAGGACCCCCACTAATATAAATACTAAAATGGTTAAAAATGAAGGTGTTGGCCCTCTAAAGTTTTAAGTGATGAGGAAGAAATTATACACGGGGATCAGGAAAAAGCAAATATATTAAACACATTCTTCTCCACTGTATTCACAGAGGAAAATGAAATGTCAGGTAAAATACAACCAGATAAGGTAAACTCCCCAGTACAAGTCACCTGTCTAATCCAGGAAGAAGTAAAGGTCACCTGTCTAATCCAGAAAGAAGTACAGTGCCACATACAAAAAATCAAAATAAACAAATCATCAGTTCCAGATGGCATTCACCCCTGTGTTCTAAGGAAGTTAAGTAATATAATAGACAGATTTCTAATATTCAAGGACTCTATAGGGACATGGACTGTTCCCCAGTACTAGCGCATAGCAAATGTGATGCCAATATTTAAAATAGGGCAAAAAGGGGCCCCGAGAATTATAGACCTGTTAATTTAAACTCCATTGTGATGTAAATTGTTTGAGGGTTTTCTAAGAGATGCTATCACATGGGTTTATGAGAGATCGGTCCTGTCAATTTGACCTGATCAGCTGTTATGAGGAGGTGAGCTCCAGACTGGACCAGGGGGAATCGCTGGATGTCTTATAACTGGATTTTTCCAAATCAATTGATGCAGAGCTACATAAAAGGTTAGTACATAAAATGAGAAGCATTGGGCTGGGGTAGAATTTGTGTACGTGGATGATAGCACACAGAGGGTGGTTATTAATGGAACACACTCTGAGTGGGAGACTATTACTAGTGGGGCCCACTAAGGGTCACCTTTTGGTACTATTTTTTTAAATATATTTGTTAACAACCTTGTCAAGGTTTTAAATAGTAGAGTATCACTCTTTGCAGATGATATTAAGTTCTGTAAAGTGGTTAACACAATAGAGTGCAGTACACTGTGTACAGTAGATAATACAATAGAGGACCGTACACTGTATATACTAGATAACACAATAGAGGATAGTGCATTGTTACAGCTGGATCTGGATAGGTTGGAGGTTTGGGCTGAGAAGCAGAAGATGAGGTAGAACACTGATAAATGCAGGGTAATGCACATTGGGAGGAAAAATCCAGGCTGAAATTACGTACTAAATGGTAAAAGACTGGGGATGACTGACATGGAAAAGGACTTTGAAAAGAAGGTTTCTACACAGGCACAGACAGGGTTCTTTACTGTAAGAGCAGTTAGAATGTGGAACTCTCTTCAGGAGGAGGTGGTCATGGTGAACTTGGTAAAAGGGGCCTGGATGCATTTTTGGAGAGTAATAACATTGCATATTATGGATACTAGGTCTATCGGGACAGAACTATGATCCAGAGATATATTCTTATTACCATATTTGTAGTTGGGGAAAAAACGTTTTCCTCTTAATATTTGGCAATTGGCATCAGCCTCATGAGGTTGTTTTTTTGCCTTCCTCTGGGTCAACTCAGTATGGACTCATTAGGGTTATTGGTTGAACATGTTGGACTCTGGTCTTTTTTCAACTTTATAAACTATGTTGCTAAGTAGTTTTCCCCTATGTTTATACTTTGCCCCTAAGTAGGACCCCCGCCAGTAAGCAGTTTGTCCCTTTAGTAAGGACTACCCTGTTGGAAAGTTGCCCCTGTAGGTAGGGTCCTCTCCCTAAGGTAGTTTTCCCTATGTAGGTAGGACCCCTTAGAAGCTTGCCCCCTGTAGGTTGTTTGCCCCCTGTAGGTAGCTTACCCCCTATAGAAATGATTGTCCTGTAGGTAGCTTGCCCCCTTGTATATATGATCCCTTTGTATGAAATTTGCCCCAGGTAGGCAACACCCTCTTAACCTCTTCAGGACGCAGGGTGTATGCATGTGCCCTGCATCCTGGGTCCTTAAGGACGCAGGGTGTGCAGGTAAACCCATGGGAATTTCGGCCCCCGCCGCTAGCCTGTTCAGCATGTCACACCGCCTAGGGAGGTCCTAAGACTCCCCCAATGTCGGTGATCGCCGCAAATTGTCGGTGATCGCCGCAACCCCCCCCCCATGTAAATGTACAGGGTAAATTCACACGGGTGGGGTTTACATTGAGTTTCCTGCTTCATGTTTGAGCTTTGGCAAATTTTCCGCCGCAGCTCAAACTCCTAGTGGGAAACTCACCTTAAACCCCCGCCAGTGCGAATGTACCCTAAAAATACTACACTTCACTACACTAACACAAAATAAAGGGAAAAACACTACATATACACCCCCTTATACTGTCTCCCCCAATAAAAATGAAAAACGTTTCATACAGCAGTGTTTCCAAAACGGAGCCTCCAGCTGTTGCAAAACAACAACTCACAGGATTTCTGGACAGCCATTGACTGTCCAGGCATGCTAGGAGTTTAGCAACAGCTGGAGGCACCCTGTTTGGGAATCACTGATGCAGAATATTTTTGATAACGGAGCCAATTGTAACAATTGCATCCGAGTCCACCCCTATGCAAATCCCTAATTTAGGCCTTAAATGCGCATGGCACTCCCTCACTTCGGAGCCCTGTCGTATTTCAAGGAAACAGTTTAGGGCCACATATGAGGTATTTCCATACTCGGGAGCAATTGCCTTACAAATTTTGGGGGCTTTTTCTCCTCTTACACCTTATAAAAAGGAAAAGTTGGGGTCTTCACCAGTCTGTTAGTATAATTTTTTTAAATCTTTTTACACTAACATGCTGGTGTTGCCCTATACTTTCCTTTTCACAAGCGGTAAAAGGAAAAAAAAGACCCCCAAAATTTGTAACGCAATTTCTCCTGAGTACGGAAATACCCCATATGTGGATGTTTGATGCTCTGTGGACGCACAACAAGGCTCAGGAGTGAGAGCACACTATGTACATTTGAGGCCTAAATTGGTGATTTGCACATTGGTGGCTGATTTTACAGCGGTTATGACATAAACGCAAAAAAATAAATACCCACATGTGACCCCATTTTGGAAACTACACCCCTCACGGAACATAACAAGGGGTATAGTGAGCCTTAACCCCGTAAGGACCAAGCCCATTTTCACCTCTAGGACAAGGCCAATTTAATTTTTGCATGTTCGTTTTTTCCTCCTCGCATTCTAAAATTCATAACTCCTTTATATTTCCATCTACAGACCCATATAAGGGCTTGTTTTTTTGCGTGACCCATTGTACTCTGTAATGAAACCTCTCATTTTACCATAAAATGTACGGCGAATCCCCCAAAAAAAGGAAATTTTTATGAAAACCACAATTTTGCGCATTTTGGAGGGTTTTGTTTTCACACTATACACTTTACGGTAAAAATGACATGTGTTCTTTATTCTGTGGGTCATTATGATTAAAATGATACCCATGGCTAGATGCTTTTATATTTTTGTACCGTTTAAAAAAAATCTAAAACTTTTTATACAAAATCAGTAATCTAAAAATCGCCCTATTTTGACCACCTATAACTTTTTCATTTTTCCATATATAGGGCGGTATGAGGGCAAATTTTTTGCACCGTCATCTGTAATTTTTATCGATACCACATTTGCATATATAAAACTTTTAGATCATTTTTTATAAATTTTTTTAATAAAATGTGACAAAAAAGCTACATTTTTGGACATGTTTTAATTTTTTACATTTATGCCATTCACCGTATGGGATGATTAACATTATATTTTGACAGTACGGACATTTACGCATGCGGCAATACCAAATATGTTTATAAAAAACTATTACGCTTTTTGGGGGTAAAATGGGAAAAACTGACAATTTTCATTTTTATTGGGGGGGGGGATTTTTCACTTTTTTTTTACTTTAGATTTTTTACATTTTTCTACTTTTATTTTACACTTTTTATGTGCCCATAGGAGACTATCTATAGCAATCCTTTGATTGCTAATACTGTTCAGTGCTATGTATAGGACACAGCACTGATTAGTATTATCGGTCTTCTTCTACTCTGGTCTGCTCGATCGCAGACCAGAGCAGAAGACCCCGGGAGACGGCCAGAGCCAGGTGGCAGCGCTGCAGGCGATCCGATCATCCATTCAAAGTACCGCACTGCCGCAGATGCCGTGATCTGTATTGTTTACGGCATCTGAGGGGTCAATGGCGGATATCCACGTGATCGCGGATGTCAGCCACTACGGGTGGGTCCCCGGCTGCTAGTAACAGCTGGAACCTGCCGTGTATGACGCGAGCACCGTTCCAATGCTCGTGGTCATACACAGGACGTAAATGTACGCCCTGGTGCGGGAAGTCCGACCAAACCAGGACGTACATTTACGTCCGTGGTCATTAAGGGGTTAACACCCCACAGGTGTTTGATGCATTTTCGTTGAAGTTGGATTGGAAAATGAAAAAAAAATATTTTTTCACTAAAATGCTGGTGTTACCCTAATTTTTTCATTTTCACAAGGGAAATAGGAAAATAGCCCCCCCCCCCCAATTTGTAACACCATTTCTTCTGAGTAAGGAAATACCCCACATTTGGATGTAAAGTGCTCTGCGGGCGCACTACAATTGCCATTGGGCTTTTGGAGAGAAAATTTGTCCAGAATTGAAAGCCACGTGTGTTTTCAAAGCCCCCATGGTGCCAGAACAATGGACCCCCCCACATGTGAAACCATTTTGGAAACTACACCCCTCACACAAATGTAATAAGGGGTACAGTGAGCATTTACACCCCACAGGTGTCTTACAGATTTTTGGAACAGTGGTCCGTGAAAATGAAAAATGTAATTTTTCATTTGTACAGCCCACTGTTCCAAAGATCTGTCAAACGTCAGTGGGGTGTAAATTCTCACTGCACCCCTTATTAAATTCCGTGAGGGGTGTAGTTTCCAAAATGGGGTCACATGTGGAATGGTCCACAGTTCTGGCATCACGGGGGGGGGGGGGGGGGGGGGCTTTGTAAACGCACATGGCCCCCGACTTCCATTCCAAACAAATTCTCTTTAACGAAAAGTTGTCAAACACCTGTGGGGTTTTAAGGCTCACTGTACACCTTGTCACGTGCCATGAGGGGTGTAGTTTCCAAAATAGTATGCCGTGTTTTTTTTTCTGTTCTGGCACCATAGGGGCTTCCGAAATGCGACATGCCCCCCAAAAACTATTTCAGCAAAATTCACTCTCCAAAATCCCATTGTCACTCCTTCCCTTCTGAGCCCTCTAGTGCACCCACGGAGCACTTGACATACACATATGAGGTATTTCCTTACTCGAGAGAAATGAAGTTACAAATGTTGGGGGGATTTCTCTTTTACCCCTTGCAATGATTTAAAAAAAATGGCTCTACAAGAACATGCAAGTGTAAAAAATGAAGATTTTGAATTTTCTCCTTCACGTTGCTGCTATTCCTGTGAAACACCTAAAGGGTTAAAAAAAACTTTCTGACTGTCATTTTGAATACTTTGAGGGGTGCAGTTTTTATAATGGGGTAATTTATGGTGAATTTCTAACATAAATTCCTTTCAAATCCACTTCGAACTGGTCCGCGAAAAATTGGAAAATTGCTGCTGAACTTTGAAGCCCTCTAATGTCTTCCAAAAGTAAAAACATGTCAACTTTATGATTCCAACATAAAGTAGACATATTGTATATGTTAATCAATATGTAATTTACTTAGAATATCCATTTTCCTTTAAAAGCAGAGAGTTTCAAAGTTAGAAAAATGCTAAATTTTCATGAAATATTGAGATTTTTCACCAAGAAAGGATGCAAGTAACGACAAAAATTTACCACTATGTTAAAGTAGAATATGTCACAAAAAAAATTATCTCGGAATCAGAATGAAAGGTAAAAGCATCCCAGAGTTATTAATATATAAAGTGACGGTGGTCAGAATTGCAAAAAAGGGCTGTGTCCTTAAGGTGAAAATGAGCTACGTCCTTAAGGGGTTAAAAAGAGCTTGTCCTAAGAAGGTAGGTAGAACCCCCTTGTAGGAAGTTATCCCAGGTAGGCATATAGGCAGGTAGGACCCCCTTGTAAAAGGTTTTTCCCAAGTAAGTAGGACCCCCTTATAGGTAGTCTGTCTTGGGTAGAAAGGTAGGTAGGACCCCTTGTAGGAAGTTTTTTGTAAGTAGGTAGGAAACTTAGTTGATAGGTAAGGACCGCCTGTAAGGAAGTTTGTTTTAGGACGTTCATCCCAGGTAGGTACGCAGGCAGGAAGTTAGGTTAGTAGGTAGGACCCAGTTGTAGGAAGATTGTGCCAGGTATGTAGGTAGGACCACCTCACAGAAAGTAAGTCGTAAGTAAGTAGAAAGTCTGGTTGGTAAGTAGGTAGGATCTCCTTGTAGGAAGTTTGTTGTAGATAGAAAGTATCAGCCAGATACCAACCAAGCAGCAACAGCCTGACGTTACCAGAGTGGGTGAGGACCATTGTTACTGGCCCTCCCCAGCCTAAATAACACCAGCCTGTTACCGTCTAGGCCCAGGAACGCCATTTTTGAAGCTCCGGGCCTGTTGGTACCGGCTCTTCCTGGCACCCCTGTGGCGGTGGGTGCCGGGGTAATAATTTGGGGTTAGCGTTAGCTGATTTTGGGGCTAACAATAAGCCCCAGCTTAGTAATGGATTCCGTCTATATGACAGCTTTCACCACTAACCCTGAAAATTCAATTATAAAAAACACGGCACATTGAAAACATTTTTTATCTAAAAACAACACTCCCCCACAGCCCTCGTTAACCATTTTATTGAAATTTCAAAAAAAATGCTGGTCATCGTTGCAGTCCACCGAATCTGACATATTCCTCCGCATTCACGTATTTGAAATGAGAAGAAAAGAAATACAAGAAATATGGGTTAGTACATTTTTTGCGCTCTCCCCTAAAAAGAGCGCACATAATGCAGCGTGTTCCTAAACAGGGAGCCTCCAACAACCTACAACTCCCATCATGCAACAGCTGGAGTCTCCCTGTTTCGGAACACACTGCCAGAAAGGCTCTGTTTCCATTATGCAAAACGCATAATGTGAACAGAGATCTGTCCCTCTGCCCTTGGACTACTACTCCTATCATGGGACAGAGTCTGTCCCATGATGGGAGTAGTTGTAGTACCGCGGTGCTACTGAAGGCTGGCACTTGCACATCCCCTGGCTGCAGGACTTTTAGAACTACTACTCCCATCATGGACAGACGGATCACAGCAGGTCCCCAGAGAATGATCTGCTGCAATCCGCATTTAAAATAAAAAGCCTGTGGTTCATGCGTCTACACTGCGCACCCCGCCGGCTTCTATATACAGCTGTCATAATTCATAATCCCCACTGCCGGAACACGAGAGCTCTAATTGGTGAATAGCTATTGACCAATCAGAGCTCCCCTCTCCCGGTGGCGGGGATTATGAATTATGACAGCTGTATATAGAAGCCGGCGGGGTGCACAGTGTAGACGCATGAACCACCGGCTTTTACAGTTTATAAATGCAGATCTCAGCGGGTCTCTGCAGAATGACCTGGTGCGATCTGCACCTCAGCCCCTGGACTACAACTCCCATCATGGGCAGAGTCTGTCCATGATGGTAGTAGAAGTCCTAAAAGTCCAACAGCCGGAGGATGTGCTAGTGCCATCCCTCAGCAGCGCAGCGGTACTAGAACTACTCCCATCATGGGACAGACTCTGTCCCATGATGGGAGTAGTAGTCCAAGGGCAGAGGGGCAGATCGCAGCAGATCATTCTCTGGAGATCCGCTGCGATCCGCATTTATCAACTATACAAGCCAGCGGTACATTCGTCTACACTGCGCTGCCCGCGGGCTCCTATATACAGTTCTTATAATTCATAATCCCCGCCGGGAGACGGGAGCCCTGATTGGTTAATAGCTATTGACCAATCAGAGCTCCCATGTTCCAGCGGCGGGGATTATGAATTATGACAGTGTTCATAGGACCCGGCGGCAGCGCAGTGTAGGCGCATGTACCGCCGGCCAAAATAGACACTTTGGTATGTGTCCTCTTAGGTGGTGTATATTTGCGCAAGAAAATGCTGTTTGCACATTTTTTTCTGCAAAAAAAAAACAAAAAAACGCAGTTAGTAAATTTGATTCTACAGCAGAAAATCCTATGCGGTAAACTTAACCATAGACAATGCGATGAAAAATTCTATCTAAATTTGCGCAAAAAAATAGACACAAAACAGCTCTACATACAATGATATATTCCCCCCCCCCCCTGTGCGCACTACATTTTATGGTAAAATGGAAGATCTCATTACAAATTGGATTAAGTTGTGCAAAAAATAAGCCCTCTGAATTGTACAATTGCCGGACTGTAGAGTTCACAGCAAAACATATGTATAGAAATGGTGGAGGGTCGGCACCAAGAGGAGTTGGGGTAAGAATCAGGTACTGTATTCATTTTTTGTCTATGAACATTGTTCACAGTTACCACAATGGTCCTCATTTACTAAGAGTGTCGGGTTTTTACTAGTGGGAAAAGTTGTTTCAGACTTGCAGGATTCCTCTCTATTTACTATTGGGAAAAGTCGGAAACATTTTCTAACCAGCTTTTTCTAAGTCGATATTTCCAGCCATTTACCCACAGGATTTTCTGTGAATTCAATAGTAAATCGGTCGGGTTGTGAAACCACGCCCCCCATTTTGACCGGCCACGCCCCCTTTGTGACATACCACGCCCCTTTTTGGCTTTTCACAGTGCAATGTCGGGTTTGTTGGATTTTCCAGGCGCACACTTTCGCACACTGGCGCAGCCTGGCGCAGACATGTCTCAGACATAATAACCTGACAAAAACTGGTCGGTTTCAGCTGAGTAAATGAGGCCCAATGTGTTTGTTTTACAGGTGCAGCAACCAACTGCAAAGTCTGGGGATAACACAGCCCTGAACGCCATTAGATTATATTGTACCTTCCCTGATTCGCAAGATAAACAGGAGACAATTACATCTACAGTCGGAGGGTAAGGCCATTCAATTGTCTTTTTAACCCCATAAAATGTAATTACCTCGTCTTTTGAAAGCCATATCTCTTTCCATTTTCCAACCACAGACCGATAAAAAGAATACTTGTAAGGTGAAAAAAAATTACAATTTAGCAAATTTGGGGTGGTTTAGTTTTTTTTTTTAAATTAAAACTGACACATTGGGAAACATTTATTAAAGGGGTACTCCGGTGGAAAACTATTTTTTTTTTTAAATCAACTGGTGCCAGAAAGTTAAACAGATTTGTAAATTACTTCTATTTAAAAATCTTATTCCAGTACTTATTAGCTGCTGAATACTACAGAGGAAATTCTTTTCTTTTTAGAACACAGAGCTCTCTGCTGGCATCTCTGTCAATTTTAAGAACTGTCCAGAGTAGGAGAAAATCCCCATAGCAATCATATGCTGCTCTGGAATGTTCCTAAAATGGACAGAGATGTCAGCAGAGAGCACTGTGCTTGTGATATCAGCAGAGAGCACTGTGTTCCAAAAAGAAAATAATTTCCTCTGTAGTATTCAGCAGCTAATAAGTACTTAGCGGATGAAGATTTTATAATAGAAGTAATTTACAAATCTGTTTAAGTTTCTGACACCAGTTGATTTATCCTGTTGGGGACGCCCTTGCTCCCTGGTACTTAAGGACCTGTACGCCCGTGGGAATTTCAGTCCTTGCCACTCACCGGGCGGGGATTGGACCAGGATGCCTGCTGAAATCATTCAGCAGGCATCCTGTGCAAACCCCTGGGGGGACCTGAGACCCCCCATGTCGGCGATCACTGCAAATCGCCGGTCGATTCAGACCAGCGATCTGCGCCAATCCCAGGTCATCCGGGTCTCCGATGACCCAGGAAATAAGGGGGATCGGGGCTGTCCAAGACACCCATGATCCCCCTGAAGGGATAGAAGTGAAGTGGCAGGGGTGCCACCCCTCCTATCCCTGCTATTGGTCGGTCAGAAGCGACCGACCAATAGCAGATCGGGGGCGGGGGGGGGGGGGTTAAGGTTCGGTTCCAGATGTTCCAGATACTCACCGACTTCTGTAGGATCGCCGCACCAGGGAGCCGCACCTCATCGCCGCCCGCCTGCCGAATGCCGCCGGTAAGTGACCTCTGGCGTCGGCCACTGCTAATTCCCCGCTCTTCCCGGACTACAGTGGGTGGGCAGAGGGGGGGAACTAGCGGTGGCCGATGCCAGGGGTCACTTACCGACAGAATTCGGCGGTGGGCGGCGATGAGGTGCGGCTCCCTGGTGCGGCGATCCTACAGAAGTCGGTGAGTAGTTGCCTAGCAACATCTGGAGGGTTACAGTTTGGAGACCACTATACAATGGTCTCTAAACTGTAGCCCTCCGGATGTTGCAAAACTACAACTCCCAGCATGCCCAGAAAGCAGTTTGCTGTCTGGGCATGCTGGTATTTGTAGTTTTGCAACATCTGGAGGGCCACAGTTTGGAGATCGCTATGTGGTGGTCTCTAAACTGTTGCCCTCTAAATTTTGCAAAACTACAACTCCCAACATGCACGAACAGTAAATGGCTGCCAGTCTCGCCATGCTAGGAGTTGTAGTTGCGTACCTCCAGCTGTTGTATAACTACATCTCCCTGTTTTGCAACAGCTGGAGGCACACTGGTTGAAAAATGCTGAGTTAGGTAACAGAACCTAACTGAAGGTTTTCCAACGGGTGTGCCTCCAGCTGTTGCAAAAGTACAACTTCCAGCATACACGGTCTGTCAGTCCATGCTGGGAATTGTAGTTTTGCAACAGGTTTGCCCCCCCCCCATGTGAATGTGCAGGCTTTTTCTCCTTTTACTCCTTATGTAAAGGTAAAGTTGGGGTCTATATTTTACTATAAATAAATAAAACTTTTTACACTAACATGCTGGTGTTGCCCCATACTTTTTATTTTCACAAGAGGTAAAAGGAAAAAAGACACCCAAAATTTGTAACGCAATTTCTCCTGAGTACGAAAATACCCCATATGTGGGCGTAAAGTTATCTGCGGACGCAAAACAAGGCTCAGGAGTGAGAGGGCACTATGTACATTTGAGGCCTAAATTGGTGATTTGCACAGGGGTGGCTGATTTTACAGCGGTTCTGACATAAACGCAAAAAAAGAAATACCCACATGTGACCCCATTTTGGAAACTACACCCATCATGGAACGTAACAAGAGGTATAGTGAGCCTTAACACCCCACAGGTGTTTGACAAATTTTCTTTAAAGTTGGATGGGAAAATGAAAAAAAATATATTTTTTTTTTTACTTAAATGCTGATGTTACCCTAAATTTTTCATTTTCACAAGGGAAAATAGGAAAAAAAAAGCCCCCCAAAATATGTAACCCCATTTCTTCTGAGTAAGAACATACCCCACATGTGGATGTAAAGTGCTCTGCGGGCGCACTACAATGCTCAGAAGAGAAGGAGCACCATTGGGCTTTTGGAGAGAAAATTTGTCCAGAATTGAAGGCCACGTGTGTTTACAAAGCCCCCATGGTGCCAGAACAATGGACCCCCCACATGTGACCACATTTTGGAAACTACACCTCTCACGTAATGTAATAAGAGGTACAGTGAGCATTTATGCCCCACAGGTGTCTGACAACATTTTTGGAACAGTGGTCCATGAAAATGAAAAAGATAATTTTTCATTTGCACAGCCGACTGTTCCAAAAATCTGTCAAACACCAGTGGGGTGTAAATGCTCACCAGTGGGGTGTAAATTATGTGAGGGGTCTACTTTCCATAATGGGGTCACATGTGGGGGGTCCACTGATCTGGCACCACGGGGGGCTTTGTAACATTTTCTCTCCAAAAGCTCAATGGCGCTCCTTCTCTTCTGAGCATTGTAGTGCGCCTGTAGAGCACTTGATGTCCCCACATGGGGTATTTCCATGCTCAGAAGAAATGGGCTTACAAATTTTGTGGGGCATTTTCTCCTATTACCTCCTATTAAAATGTAAAATTTGGGGAAAAAATAGCATTTTAGTGGAAAAAAAATGTTTAATTTACACATCTGACTATCGAAAAGTTGTCAAATACCTGTGGGGTTTTAAGGATCACTGTATCCCTTGTTATGTTTCTTGGGGGGTGTAGTTTCCAAAATAGTATGCAATGTGTTTTTTTTTTTTTTTTTTTTTTTTGCTGTTCTGGCAACATAGAGGCTTCCTAAATGTGACATGCCCCCCAAAAACCATTTCAGCATAATTCACTCTCCAAAATCCCATTGTCGCTCCTTCCCTTCTGAGCCCTCTACTGCGCCCACAGAGCATTTTACATACACATATGAGGTATTTCCTTACTTGAAAGAAATTGGGTAACAAATTTTGGGGGGCTTTTTCTCCTATTCCCCCTTTTGAAAATTCAAAGACTGGGTCTACAAGAACATGTGAGTGTAAAAAATGAAGATTTTGAATTTTCTTCTTCACTTTGCTGCTATTCCTGTGAAACACCTAAAGGGTTAACAAACTTTCTGAATGTCATTTTGTATACTTTGAGGAGTGCAGTTTTTATAATGGGGTCATATGAAGGCCCTTCAAATCTACTTGAAAACTGACCTGATCCCTGAAAAATTCTGATTGTGAAAATTTCGTGAAAAATTTGGAAATTGCTGCTGGTACTTTGAAGCCCTCTGATGTCTTCCAAAAGTTAAAACATGTCAACTTTATTATGCCAACATAAATAGACATATTGGCTGACATTTATCATTGTCTTTAGACAGTTTTTTGTGTCTACAAAAGGCACAAAAAGGCGCAAGCAGGGTTTATTTGTGCCTCTTTTGCGCCTTTTTGTTTACACATTTCTGTTGATTTTGAGTTGCAATCCACTGATTTGGGCAATACACATGATATAGAAGGGATTTATGAACTGCGCCTTTTTGTAAAAAGGAGCAAAAAAGGCACAAAGCCACTGAAAAGTCTCTAAAACTACACCAGCCCAGACTTAGCTTAGCTTTTTAGTGTATGTGAAGAGAGAAATTTGAGAAAATGTGACCTGCACAAAATGTATCAAATGCTCTGTGACCATTTAATAAATTTGGTGCAACTACACATCACCAGCACACAAAAAAAAGGTGTAAAAAAAAATGCTTCACTTACACCTACAATGATAAATGTGGGCCACTGTATATGTGAATCAATATAACATTTATTTGGAATATCTATTTTCCTTACAAGCAGAGAGCTTCAAAGTTAGAAAAATGCAAAATTGTTAAAGTAGAATATGTCACGAAAAAACTATCTCGGAATCAAATTCATAAGTTAAAGCATCCCAGAGTTATTAATACTTAAAATGACAGTGGTTAGATTTGCAAAAAAAAATTCTTTGCAGCACAAATCATCTACAGACGCATATTTATGCTCAAAAATGGCGGTCTACTAAAATAAATTTGCTCAGCTCCAGCGTGAAGGAGGCCTGCAGGACGCTGGAAGAGAGCTCAGTCTGACATGAAAGGGGTGTACCAGGGCAACCCCTCCTAAATGCGACTTAAGGGGCTTTACAATGGCTAATTTTTTGGGTACGTGATCTGTTTTCAACAGTAACAATTTTGGATTAAATGAGATCTTTTCTGATCACTTTTTTTTTTCCTGATGTATGATGTCATGAAAAACCAGCAATAATGCTTTGTTTTTGTTTTTTTTGTCTTTTATTTACACTGTTCAATTAGGGGAATAAATAAATTTGTATTTTAACATGACAATTCCATACAAAGCCACAAGGGTATTTCAATATTTATTATTGAGGGAGGAACGAAAGGCAGATAATGTTTTGTGTTTTTTTTTTACATCTGCGCCGCCCGTCTCACCGCCACTCCCAACTGGTCTTCACTGCGCATGTGCCGCTTCCTGACATGCACAGTGAAGACCAGTTAGGAGCGGGGCGGGGAGAGCCGAAGGGAGGGGGGATGAATATTCACAAGCGGGCGGCGCTGCGGACAGGCAGCACAGATGTCACAGTGCCACTAGGCTCCTGAAAACCACGCCCGTGCCAGTTACAGCCACATTTGCATATATAGAAAAACTAACATTGCGGCCAAACGGCCAGACGGATCCGGGCAAGGTAGGAATCATATGAATCAGCGTCCCCCGCAATATCCATCAGTACCTGTGGTTAGTACGGGAGTGGACATGGGACAGTTTTCCTTTAAAGGGGTATTACAGGATTTTTTGACTATGCTACAGGGGCTGTAAAGTTAGTGTAGTTCATAATATAGTACACAGTTCAAAAAGAAAGAGAATGCACTCACCCAGATCTTTTGCTTGCAGTAATCTTATCTTTATTAAGCTTCCATTACAGTAGTGAAGCGGGTAGACGCAGAGGAGCAGCCTCGCAGTGCCGGTGTCTAATTTCCTAGAAGGGTCTCTATATGGACTGCAGTGCCGGGCTCTCCTGCTTCTATTAGCTTTTCATAATATAGTGTCTGTACCTGTTGGTAACACCGCAACTGGTGTGGACCCACTGTCCCACTTACCAGTTTGGCTTTGGGCAAAACTTGAGAGCGGTGTCTAAGTATCTACCTTCTTTTCACGCTTTATCTCGCTCCAGATGAGCAAGCTGTTCTTAGCTGTAGGGGGATTCCAGGTCGCTGCAGCAAGTGTGGTCCCGGTAAAGTGGCATCTGGCAAAGTAGGTCTGAAAACCCTGGTGCAAAGCACTTGGGATACAGGCAGGTGGAGATAGCTGAGCCTAGGTGGAGTTAACAGCAGGGTCTGTAGAGACTTGACAGGCTAGATGCTATAAGGGTTATAAGAGTTAGAGCCGTGAACAGCAGAGCTGAAAAGCACGGGTGCAGATGTTGTTTAGCTCAATAAAAGGCAGAGGCGAAGTCCAGCACTCTGAGGTCTGTACCAGGAGAGTCAGGAAAGTAACAAGGTGTCAAGTAAGAGGAGGCGTCACAAAACAGGCAGAGGTCTGAAAACACCGGATACAGCAGAATGGCGCAATCAATGGAACCTTCGCAATGGATAAACAGTCCCAGCAGCTAAGTGAAGAATGGCGAGAGGGCCCTTTCCTGCCTCCTCACTGTCCGATCTTTGTTCCATGGTAGGCTGGAGCAGCAGAGCACCAATAACACTGATCAATGCTACACTATGGCATAGCATTAAACAGTGTATTCAATCTGAAGATTGCATGTAATAGTCCCCTAGAGGGAATATAAAATATTGTAAAAAAAATAAATAATCATCTATGAAGCTCGCATCATAGTTCCTGAATAGTGTTGAGCAGCATAGGCCATATTCGAATTCGCGAATATTCGCGAATATATGGATAAATATTCGTCATATATTCGCGAATATTCGTTATATTCTCGTTTTATTTTCGCATATGCGACAATTCGCGTATGCGAAAATTAGCATATGTGAATATTAGCCCATACAAAATTAACATCCCTTAAAATTCGCATATGCGAAATTAGCATATGCTAATTTTCGCATATGCGAATTTTCGCGCGCCAGTCTCTCACAGTAGTATTAGAGCCTTCTTTACACCACACAAGCTGGAAGCAGAGAGGGGGGATCACTGTGATGTGTACTGTGAAGAGAAAAAAAAAAAAAAAAAACGAATATTCGTAATTACGAATATATAGCGCTATATTCGCGAAATTCGCGAATTCGCGAATATGCGATATTCGCGAATAATATTCGAATTGCGAATATTCGTGAGCAACACTATTCCTGAAGGCTCATCCACTGTACATGCATGGAAGATGTTGTCAAAGGGTTAAATGGATATCTGTCTTGGGTACTGAAAGCTTCAGACATTTTTTTTTACTCAGACTACCCATGTGTATAAGCCTGTTAAGGCTGAATTTGTGGGAGGGGCGTGAGAGTATAGAACACCCCTCTGCGTACAGGTCAGGGTGTCTCCGGTGTTTGGCGTCATGACGCTTGCGGAAGAGTCTTGTCTGCACGTGGGGATAGGGGAGTCCGAGGGGTAAGTGCCAGTCTCTGGCTTTCAGGTATGCAGCCGGGTGCTGCAATACTACAGCAGAAAACTCTACCTGCCGGGCGCACAGGCTTGGAGTCTGCATCGGAGTCCTGCGGTGGCATTTGAATTATGCTTCTCCGTATATTGGCGGCCGCTCGGGTTTAGTACCTGATTGGCTGCTGACTTCACTCTGGGTAATGCCATCCTGGCTTCTGGCGCATCCCCGTCAGCTGCCTCCGTGCGGGGCAGCGCGTCACACAGGGTGACAGGTCAGGTTCACGGCTTTACTGTCTCATTAGCTCTGTGTCAGCCGGGTTGTTCTGCCATGTCTGCAGGCTCGCTGGAGCCAGCAAGGGCATGGTTGATGTGATCATGACGGCTCCTGGTCATGGGCAGCTGCCGGAGTCACCGCGCTCAGGCAGAAATTCTCTGGAGGCAGTGTCTCCAGCTTCAGGAGAAACATGTTGTTATTGTTACCAACATATCATCAGAGTTATAATAGCACGATTCATAGGAGGTAGTATACCTGTTGTGCCTGCCACGTCTGCAGGGTCAAGCATTATGTAATTATTGTTCATGACACGATTTCAGAACCATAATATCACAGGTAGGGGATGGTAGGAAGTCAAAGGACATTGGTTTTTTTGGCCCTTTATGGGTGGGGCCCTGCAAGAGGTTATAGCTCACGTTTAGTATCATCAATCGTATAGGTACAGGTACAAGGTTTACAGCCAGTCGAACAGATGTTACACTGGCTTTGGTACGCCCCTGGCACCTCAATGTGGAGGGTACATTATTATGGGGTTCCTGGTATTCTTTAAATGGGTACTCCGCTGCCCTGTGTCGGAAGATCCGCTCCCCAGCGTCCGGAAGTTTATTGTTCCGGACGCTGTGTGCGGGCTTCCGTGTTCAGGGCTGCCCCTCGTGACGTCACTCCCGCCCCCTTCATGACGTCACGCCCGCCACCTCAGCGAAAGTCTATGCGAAGGGGGCGCGATGGCTTCACGAAGGGGGCGGGTGTGACGTCACGAGGAGCAGCCCTGAACATGGAAGCCCGCACACAGCGTCCCTAACAATAAACTTTCGGAAGCTGGGGAGCGGAGCTTCCGACACAGGGCAGCGGAGTACCCCTTTAATATTCTTCAAGGGTGAGTTTGGATGAGGTAAGTGATAATTGGGTTGTTTGATTACTGCCAGGTTTTTTGGCCCTCTATAGGCATGCCCACGATCGCGGTTTTTGGGCACACTTCTGACCGCTGTAAGTAAGTATTATTATTATGACTGCATCATTATAAAGGTTTATTGTTATTACAGTTAGGGTGGGTTAGGGTAGTGAATTAGTTGCAGTCAGCTGGTCAGATGTGTAGCCCCGACCACAAGTATAAGCCTGTTAAGGCTGAGTTTGTGGGAGGGGCGTGAGAGTATATAACAGGTCAGGGTATCTCCGGCGTTTGTCGACACCCACCCAACCCTAACCTTATTCTATCATTCTCCTTCTGGGTAGGCCCTCTAAAAGCATGCCCACGGTTGCGGTTTTTGGGCACACAGTGTCATTCAGGCAATATATGGGTTACTGATGCCGCTGTGGGGCCTGGGTCTGGTAATTTAAAATTTTCTCATAGGTAGCACCCGCTATGCAAAATCTTCTCCAAAAATTTCAAAAATTGTTGTGTTTTTTCTTAGGGATTGTGAAGCCATGGTGTGTATTCGTGCATCAGTCAACTCCAGGTTGTGTCATTCAGGCAATAAATGGGTTAGTGATGCTGCTGCTGGGCCTGGGTCAGGGAAATTCAAATGTTCTCATAGGTAGCACCCGGTATCCAAAATCTTCGGTTTAAATTTCTAAATTCATCTTTTAATCTTAGGGATTGTGAAGGCCTAGTGCCTACTCATGCTGCTGGCAACTCCGGGCTGTGTCATTCAGCCACTATATGGTCTCCTCATGCTGCCAACACCTCCACGCTGTGTCATTCAGCCACTATATGGTGTCCTCATGCTGCCAACACCTCCACACTGTGTCATTCAGCCACTATATGGTGTCCTCACACTGATGCCACCACCAGGCTCTGTCATTGTGCTGCTGTGCGGCAGTGATTCTAAGAGCGATGCCGGTAATCTGCATGTTATTCTGAATAACAGTATTATTTCACTACCCCAGCACACTCCATATGCGTTTTAGGACACAGCAAAATGTTCTATACCCCTATAGAGGCTGTATGTAGGCTAGAAATAGCCTTTTTTAATATAGATCGCCGCACAAAAATTCGGATCGAATCAAACTTTTTTGGAAAATTCGGCGAATTGGCCGAATCGAATTTTTGAAACTTTCGCTCATCTCTACTTCTGACATAGCGGAAACTCATTCTGGAAGACAGCATATGTATGACAGTACTATACAGTGCCAATCATGAGGACATCACCAACATTATTTATACCTGGACCCCAATCTTAACTAAATTATGGTGAACATTTATCCCCTAGACTATACTGTATAATGTTTTTTTACACCACAGACCCGGAGGATCATAGAGGTGCAGTGAAATTCCAGGTCCTCAAAACAGTTCAGCTCATCCCAAAACATAGTATTGTATCAATATGACCTTATGTAGACGTAGATCACAGAACACACATACAATGCTCAAAATAACAGAAACATATCTGAGGCATCACACTAGATTTACCAAAGACAATACAGAGGAGATATGCGTTAGGCCAGTGATTCCCAACCATGGTGCCGCGGGATTATGCCGTGATTTTTTTATTCCTTTTTTTTTTAATGTCCCGTCCCGGACTGACGGCGCAGGGGGGAAGGGAAGCCTGCGTGCGCACTGCGCACATAGCGTCCCCCTGCGTCCCCCTCTCCCTTGCGGCGCAGTGAGCTGAAAATGGTGCCCTGGGGCGGAACGAGCTGCATCTGGACTCCCGTGCCTGCCGTGGAACTGCAAGCTGCGCGGGCCGGCTTGCTTAAGGTACCGTACCCTTTCCATCCCTCTGTTACCCCTTCTCAACCCTGTCCAAACCCCCCACCACCACCGTCACCCAGGTCCACCCTCTACCCCCCCGTCACCCATGTCCAGCCCCCCTGTCACCCATGTTCACCCCCCCTGTCACCCATGTCCACCCCCCCTGTCACCCCGTCCACCCTCCCTGTCACCCCGTCCCCCCTCCCTGTCACCCGTCCACCCTCCGTCACCCATGTCCACCCCCCGTCACCCATGTCCACCCCCCGTCACCCATGTCCACCCCCCCTCTCACACATGTCCACCCTCCTATCATCCCCGTCACCCATGTCCATCCCCCTCACCCATGTCCACCCTCCTGTCATCCATGTCCGCCTTGTCAACATCCCTGTTCATCCCTGTCACCCATGTCCACCCCCACTGTCACCCATGTCCACCCTCCCTGTCACCCCTGTCCACCTTCATTGTCACCCCTGTCCACCCCCCGTCACCCATGTCCACCCCCCCGTCACCCACGTCCACCCCCCCGTCACCCATGTCCACCCCCCGTCACCCATGTCCACCCCCCTCTCACACATGTCCACCCTCCTATCATCCCCGTCACCCATGTCCACCCCCCTCACCCATGTCCACCCTCCTGTCATCCATGTCCGCCTTGTCCACTCCCCCATCCATCCCTGTCACTCATGTTCCCCCCCCGTCTATCCCCGTAGTCTACCCTGTTACCCATGTCCACCCTCCTGTTCACACATCTGTCCCTTTGTCACCCCAGTCCACCCCTCTGTCACTCCTGTCCCTCTTTTACCCCCTTGTCCACCCCCCTGACCCCGTCTCCCATGTCCACCCTCCTGTCATCCATGTCCACCCCCCATCCAACACTCTGTCACCCCTGTCCATCCCTGTCACCCATGTACACCCTCCATTGTCCACCCCTCTGACCACATCCTTGTCACCCATGTCAACCCCCTATTCACCCCTCGGTCACCTCTGTCCACCCCTCTGTCACCCCCTATACCCCCGTCACCCATGTTCACTCTTCTACACCCATCTGTCACCCTTGTACACCTCCCTACACCCCTCTGTACACTCCTCTAAACCCCTCTGTCTCCCATGTACATCCATCTGTCATACATATACACTCCTCTACACCCATCTGTCACCCATGTACACCCCTCTGTCACCCATATACACTTCTCTACACCCCTCTGTCACCCATGTACACTCCTCTATACCCCTCTGTCACCCATGTACACTGCTCTATACCCCTCTGTAACCTATGTACACCCAACTTTCACCCATGTTCACTCCTCTACACCCCTCTGTCACCCATGTACACTTCTCTACACCCCTCTGTCACCCATGTATACTCCTCTATACCCCTCTGTCACCCATGTACATCCATCTTTCACCCATGTACACCCCTCTGTCACCCATGTGCACTCCTCTATACCCCACTGTCACCCATGTACACTTCTCTACACCCCTCTGTCACCCATGTACACTCCTCTACACCCCTCTGTCACCCATGTACACTTCTCTACACCCCTCTGTCACCCATGTACACTCCTCTACACCCCTGTCACCCATGTACACTCCTTTATACCACTCTGTAACCCATGTACACTCCTCTATACCCCTCTGTCACCTATGTATTCTCGCCTATATCCCTCTGTCACCCATGTACACCCCTCTGTAACCCATGCACACTCCTCTACACCCCTCTGTCACCCATGCACACTCCTCTATAGCCCTCTGTGACCCATGTGCACTCCTCTATACCCCACTGTCACCCATGTACACTTCTCTACACCCCTCTGTCACCCATGTACACTCCTCTATACCCCTCTGTAACCCATGTACACTCCTTTATACCCCTCTGTCACCCATGTACACTCCTCTATATCCCTCTGTCACCCATGTACACTGCTCTATACCCCTCTGTCACCCATGTACACCCAACTTTCACCCATGTTCACTCCTCTACACCCCTCTGTCACCCATGTACACTCCTCTACACCCCTCTGTCACCCATGTATACTCCTCTATACCTCTGTCACCCATGTACACTGCTCTATACCCCTCTGTCACCCATGTACATCCATCTTTCACCCATGTACACCCCTCTGTCACCCATGTGCACTCCTCTATACTCCACTGTCACCCATGTACACTTCTCTACATCCCTCTGTCACCCATGTACACTTCTCTACACCCCTCTGTCACCCATGTACACTTCTCTACACCCCTCTGTCACCCATGTACACTCCTCTACACCCCTCTGTCACCCATGTACACTCCTCTATACCACTCTGTAACCCATGTACACTCCTCTATACCCCTCTGTCACCCATGTACACTCCCCTACACCCCTCTGTGACCCAAATACACTCCTCTACACCCCTCTGTCACCCATGTACACTTCTCTACACCACTCTGTCACACATGTACACTCCTCTATACCACTCTGTAACCTATGTACACTCCTCTATACCCCTCTGTCACCCATGTATTCTCCCCTATACCCCTCTGTCACCCATGTACACCCCTCTGTCACCCATGTACACCCATCTGTCACCCATGTACACTCCTCTATACCCCTCTGTGACCCATGTGCACTCCTCTATACCCCACTGTCAACCATGTACACTTCTCCACACCCCTCTGTCACCCATGTACACTTCTGTACACCCCTCTGTCACCCATGTACACTCCTCTATACCCCTCTGTCACCCATGTACACTGCTCTATACCACTTTCACCCATGTACACTCCTCTATACCCCTCTGTCATCCATGTACACTTCTCTACACCCCTCTGTCACCCATGTACACTCCTCTATACCCCTCTGTAACCCATGTACACTCCTTTATACCCCTCTGTCACCCATGTACACTCCTCTATATCCCTCTGTCACCCATGTACACTGCTCTATACCCCTCTGTCACCCATGTACACCCAACTTTCACCCATGTTCACTCCTCTACACCCCTCTGTCACCCATGTACACTCCTCTACACCCCTCTGTCACCCATGTACACTCCTCTATCACCCATGTACACTGCTCTCTACACCCCTGTCACCCATGTACACCCAACTTTCACCCATGTTCACTCCTCTATACCCCTCTGTGACCCATGTACACTCCTCTACACCCCTCTGTCACCCATGTATACTCCTCTATACCCCTCTGTCACCCATGTACATCCATCTTTCACCCATGTGCACTCCTCTATACCCCACTGTCACCCATGTACACTTCTCTACACCCCTCTGTCACCCATGTACACTTCTCTACACCCCTCTGTCACCCATGCACACTCCTCTACACCCCTCTGTCACCCATGTATACTCCTCTATACCCCTCTGTCACCCATGTACACTGCTCTATACCCCTCTGTCACCCATGTACATCCATCTTTCACCCATGTACACCCCTCTGTCACCCATGTGCACTCCTCTATACCCCACTGTCACCCATGTACACTTCTCTACACCCCTCTGTCACCCATGTACACTTCTCTACACCCCTCTGTCACCCTAGTACACTTGTCTATACCACTCTGTAACCCATGTACACTCCTCTATACCCCTCTGTCACCCATGTACACCCCTCTGTCACCCATGCACACTCCTCTACACCCCTCTGTCACCCATGTACACCCATCTGTCACCCATGTACACTCCTCTATACCCCTCTGTCACCCATGTAAACTCCTCTACACCCCTCTGTCACCCATGTACACTTCTTTACACCCCACTGTCACCCATGCACACTCCTCTACACCCCTCTGTCACCCATGTACACCCATCTGTCACCCATGTACACTCCTTTATACCCCTCTGTCACCCATGTACACCCATTTGTCACCCATGTACACTCCTCTATACCCCTTTGTCACCCATGTACACTTCTCTACACCCCTCTGTTACCCATGTACACTCCTCTACTCCTCTCTGTCACCCCTGTACACTTTTCTATACCCATCTATCACCCTTGTTCACTCCTCTACACCCCTTTGTCAACCATGTGCACTCCTCTACATCCCTCTTTCACTCATGTACACTCTTCTACACCCATCTTTCACCCATGTACACTCCTCTGCACCCCTCTTTCACCCATGTACACTCCTCTACTTCCCTCTGTCACCCATGTACACTCCTCTACACCAATCTGTCACCAATGTACACTCCTCTATACCCCTCTGTCACCCATGTACACCCATCTTTCACCCATGTACACTTTTCTACACCCCTCTGTCACCCATGTACACCCATCTGTCACCCATGTACACTCCTCTATACCCCTCTGTGACCCATGTGCACTCCTCTATACCCCACTGTCAACCATGTACACTTCTCCACACCCCTCTGTCACCCATGTACACTTCTGTACACCCCTCTGTCACCCATGTACACTGCTCTATACCACTCTCACCCATGTACACTCCTCTATACCCCTCTGTCATCCATGTACACTTCTCTACACCCCTCTGTCACCCATGTACACTCCTCTATACCCCTCTGTAACCCATGTACACTCCTTTATACCCCTCTGTAACCCATGTACACTCCTCTATACCCCTCTGTCACCCATGTACACTCCCCTACACCCCTCTGTGACCCAAATACACTCCTCTACACCCCTCTGTCACCCATGTACACTTCTCTACACCCCTCTGTCACACATGTACACTCCTCTATACGACTCTGTAACCTATGTACACTCCTCTATACCCCTCTGTCACCCATGTATTCTCCCCTATACCCCTCTGTCACCCATGTACACCCCTCTGTCACCCATATACACCCATCTGTCACCCATGTACACTCCTCTACACCCCTCTGTGACCCATGTGCACTCCTCTATACCCCACTGTCAACCATGTACACTTCTCCACACCCCTCTGTCACCCATGTACACTTCTGTACACCCCTCTGTCACCCATGTACACTCCTCTATACCCCTCTGTCACCCATGTACACTGCTCTATACCACTCTCACCCATGTACACTCCTCTATACCCCTCTGTCATCCATGTACACTTCTCTACACCCCTCTGTCACCCATGTACACTCCTCTATACCCCTCTGTAACCCATGTACACTCCTTTATACCCCTCTGTCACCCATGTACACTGCTCTATACCCCTCTGTCACCCATGTACACCCAACTTTCACCCATGTTCACTCCTCTACACCCCTCTGTCACCCATGTACACTCCTCTACACCCCTCTGTCACCCATGTATACTCCTCTATACCTCTGTCACCCATGTACACTGCTCTATACCCCTCTGTCACCCATGTACATCCATCTTTCACCCATGTACACCCCTCTGTCACCCATGTGCACTCCTCTATACCCCACTGTCACCCATGTACACTTCTCTACACCCCTCTGTCACCCATGTACACTCCTCTATACCCCTCTGTAACCCATGTACACTCCTTTATACCCCTCTGTCACCCATGTACACTCCTCTATATCCCTCTGTCACCCATGTACACTCCTCTATACTCCACTGTCACCCATGTACACTCCTCTATACTCCACTGTCACCCATGTACACTTCTCTACATCCCTCTGTCACCCATGTACACTTCTCTACACCCCTCTGTCACCCATGTACACTCCTCTACACCCCTGTCACCCATGTATACTCCTCTATACCACTCTGTAACCCATGTACACTCCTCTATACCCCTCTGTCACCCATGTACACTCCCCTACACCCCTCTGTGACCCAAATACACTCCTCTACACCCCTCTGTCACCCATGTACACTTCTCTACACCCCTCTGTCACACATGTACACTCCTCTATACCACTCTGTAACCTATGTACACTCCTCTATACCCCTCTGTCACCCATGTATTCTCCCCTATACCCCTCTGTCACCCATGTACACCCCTCTGTCACCCATGTACACCCCTCTGTCACCCATGTACACCCATCTGTCACCCATGTACACTCCTCTATACCCCTCTGTGACCCATGTGCACTCCTCTATACCCCACTGTCACCCATGTACACTTCTCCACACCCCTCTGTCACCCATGTACACTTCTGTACACCCCTCTGTCACCCATGTACACTCCTCTATACCCCTCTGTCACCCATGTACACTGCTCTATACCACTCTCACCCATGTACACTCCTCTATACCCCTCTGTCATCCATGTACACTTCTCTACATCCCTCTGTCACCCATGTACACTTCTCTACACCCCTCTGTCACCCATGTACACTTCTCTACACCCCTCTGTCACCCATGTACACTTCTCTACACCCCTCTGTGACCCATGTGCACTCCTCTATACCCCACTGTCACCTATGTACACTTCTCCACACCCCTCTGTCACCCATATACACTTCTGTACACCCCTCTGTCACCCATGTATTCTCCCCTATACCCCTCTGTGACCCATGTACACCCTCTGTCACCCATGCACACTCCTCTACACCCCTCTGTCACCCATGTACACTCCTCTACACCCCTCTGTCACCCATGTGCACCCATCTTTCACCCATGTACACTCCTTTATACCCCTCTGTCACCCATGTACACCCATCTGTCACCCATGTACACTCCTCTACACCCCTGTCACCCATGAACATCCATCTGTCACCCATATACACTTCTCTACACCCCTCTGTCACCCATGTACACTCCTCTACACCCCTCTGTCACCCATGTACACTCCTCTATCACCCATGTACACTGCTCTCTACACCCCTGTCACCCATGTACATCCATCTGTCACCCATATACACTTATCTACACCCATCTGTCACCCATATACACTCCTCTACACCCATCTGTCACCCATGTACACCCCTCTGTCACCCATGTACACTGCTCTATACACCTCTGTCACCCATGTACACCCAACTTTCACCCATGTTCACTCCTCTATACCCCTCTGTGACCCATGTACACTCCTCTACACCCCTCTGTCACCCATGTATACTCCTCTATACCCCTCTGTCACCCATGTACATCCATCTTTCACCCATGTGCACTCCTCTATACCCCACTGTCACCCATGTACACTTCTCTACACCCCTCTGTCACCCATGTACACTTCTCTACACCCCTCTGTCACCCATGCACACTCCTCTACACCCCTCTGTCACCCATGTATACTCCTCTATACCCCTCTGTCACCCATGTACACTGCTCTATACCCCTCTGTCACCCATGTACATCCATCTTTCACCCATGTACACCCCTCTGTCACCCATGTGCACTCCTCTATACCCCACTGTCACCCATGTACACTTCTCTACACCCCTCTGTCACCCATGTACACTTCTCTACACCCCTCTGTCACCCTAGTACACTTGTCTATACCACTCTGTAACCCATGTACACTCCTCTATACCCCTCTGTAACCCATGTACACTCCTCTATACCCCTCTGTCACCCATGTACACTCCCCTACACCCCTCTGTGACCCAAATACACTCCTCTACACCCCTCTGTCACCCATGTACACTTCTCTACACCCCTCTGTCACCCTAGTACACTTGTCTATACCACTCTGTAACCCATGTACACTCCTCTATACCCCTCTGTCACCCATGTATTCTCCCCTATACCCCTCTGTCACCCATGTACACCCATCTGTCACCCATGTACACTCCTCTATACCCCTCTGTCACCCATGTAAACTCCTCTACACCCCTCTGTCACCCATGTACACTTCTTTACACCCCACTGTCACCCATGCACACTCCTCTACACCCCTCTGTCACCCATGTACACCCATCTGTCACCCATGTACACTCCTTTATACCCCTCTGTCACCCATGTACACCCATCTGTCACCCATGTACACTCCTTTATACCCCTCTGTCACCCATGTACACCCATTTGTCACCCATGTACACTCCTCTATACCCCTTTGTCACCCATGTACACTTCTCTACACCCCTCTGTTACCCATGTACACTCCTCTACTCCTCTCTGTCACCCCTGTACACTTTTCTATACCCATCTATCACCCTTGTTCACTCCTCTACACCCCTTTGTCAACCATGTGCACTCCTCTACATCCCTCTTTCACTCATGTACACTCTTCTACACCCATCTTTCACCCATGTACACTCCTCTGCACCCCTCTTTCACCCATGTACACTCCTCTACTTCCCTCTGTCACCCATGTACACTCCTCTACACCAATCTGTCACCAATGTACACTCCTCTATACCCCTCTGTCACCCATGTACACCCATCTTTCACCCATGTACACTTTTCTACACCCCTCTGTCACCCATGTACACTCCTCAACACCCCTCTGTACACCCCTCTACACCCCTCTGTCACCCATGTACACTCTTCTTCACCCCTCTGTCACCCATGTACACTCCTCCACACCCCTCTGTCATCCATGTAAAAAAAAAAAGAAAAAAAAAGCCTAATAGGTTTATCTTGCAGGTTTAACCCCTTAAGGACGCAGGACGTAAATGTACGTCCTGGTGAGGTGGTACTTAACGCACCAGGACGTACATTTACGTCCTAAGCATAACCGCGGGCATCGGAGCGATGCCCGTGTCATGCGCGGCTGATCCCGGCTGCTGATCGCAGCCAGGGACCCGCCGGCAATGGCCGACGCCCGTGATCTCGCGGGCGTCCGCCATTAACCCCTCAGGTGCCGGGATCAATACAGATCCCGGCATCTGCGGCAGTTCGCGATTAAAATGAATGATCGGATCGCCCGCAGCGCTGCTGCGGGGATCCGATCATTCATAACGCCGCACGGAGGTCCCCTCTCCTTCCTCCGTGCGGCTTTCGGCGTCTCCTGCTCTGGTCTGTGATCGAGCAGACCAGAGCAGGAGATGACCGATAACACTGATCTGTTCTATGTCCTATACATAGAACAGATCAGTATTAGCAATCATGGTATTGCTATGAATAGTCCCCTATGGGGACTATTCAAGTGTAAAAAAAAATGTAAAAAAATGTAAAAGTAAAAGTAAAAAAAAAGTGAAAAATCCCCTCCCCCAATAAAAAAGTAAAACGTCCGTTTTTTCCTATTTTACCCCCAAAAAGCGTAAAAAACATTTTTTATAGACATATTTGGTATCGCCGCGTGCGTAAATGTCCGAACTATTAAAATAAAATGTTAATGATCCCGTACGGTGAACGGCGTGAACGAAAAAAAATTTAAAAAGTCCAAAATTCCTACTTTTTTAATACATTTTATTAAAAAAAAATTATAAAAAATTTATTAAAAGTTTTTTATATGCAAATGTGGTATCAAAAAAAAGTACAGATCATGGCGCAAAAAATGAGCCCCAAACCGCCGCTTATACGGAAAAATAAAAAAGTTATAGGTCATCAAAATAAAGGGATTATAAACGTACTAATTTGGTTAAAAAGTTTGTGATTTTTTTTAAGCGCAACAATAATATAAAAGTATATAATAATGGGTATCATTTTAATCGTATTGACCCTAAGAATAAAGAACACACGTCATTTTTACCAGAACTTGTACGGCGAGAAAACAAAACCTTCCAAAATTAGCAAAATTGCGTTTTTCGTTTTAATTTCCCCACAAAAATAGTGTTTTTTGGTTGCGCCATACATTTTATGATATAATGAGTTATGTCATTACAAAGGACAACTGGTCGCGCAAAAAACAAGCCCTCATACTAGTCTGTGGATGAAAATATAAAAGAGTTATGATTTTTAGAAGGCGAGGAGGAAAAAATGAAAACGTAAAAATTAAATTGTCTGAGTCCTTAAGGCCAAAATGGGCTGAGTCCTTAAGGGGTTAACGGTGAAGAATTGTGTGTGGAAGAAATTGTGATGATGGCCCGGACCAGATGGAGAAGAGAAGGCAACGAAGCAAATTAGAGAAGACGTCATTTGTGAATTGCTATATAAAGCAGCACTTTATACTACATACCCACTGATAAATAGATATAGCGCATTGCATTTTTTACCGTTCTTCCCTTATGTTCACTTCACCAAGACAATACCGAGAAGCTATGGTTTAGGTCAGGAGTAGGCAACCTTTTGGTAGTGCTGTGCCCAAATTTTTTTGGAAGTCGCTTTGTGTGTCGGCAATATGGGTGTGGCTTTTTGTGGTTGTGTCTTGCTGTGGGTGGGGTTTGTGAGGGTGTGGCTTGTGACAAAGTTTTTTTTTTTCAGAATTGTCCCTATATACTGTATTGTTCTCGCTGCAAGGATCTTACAGTGAGAACAACCATTTTAACTCAGACCTGCATTATACAGACCCCAGAATCAGTCCCCACCATAATACAGACCCCAGAATCAGTCCTCACCATAATACAGACCCCAGAATCACCACCTACCATAATACAGACCCCAGGATCACCACCCACCATAATACAGACCTCAGAATCTCCACCCACCATAATACAGACCCCAGAATCACCACCCACCATAATACAGACCCCAGAATCAGTCCTCACCATAATACAGACCCCAGAATCAGACCCCGCCATAATACAGATCCCATGATCACCACCCACCATAATACAGACCCCAGAATCATACCAAACCACAATACAGACCCCAGGATCAGAACCCACCATAATACAGACCCCAGAATCACCACCCACCATAATACAGACCCCAGAATCAGTCACCACCATAATACAGACCCCAGAATCACCACCCACCATAATACAGACCCCCAGAATCAGTCCTCACCATAATACAGACCCCAGAATCAGACCCCGCCATAATACAGACCCCAGAATCACCACCCACCATAATACAGACCTCAGAATCTCCACCCACCATAATACAGACCCCAGAATCACCACCCACCATAATACAGACCCCAGAATCAGTCCTCACCATAATACAAACCCCAGAATCAGACCCCGCCATAATACAGATCCCATGATCACCACCCACCATAATACAGACCCCAGAATCATACCAAACCACAATACAGACCCCAGGATCAGAACCCACCATAATACAGACCCCAGAATCACCACCCACCATAATACAGACCCCAGAATCACCACCCACCATAATACAGACCCCAGAATCAGTCCTCACCATAATACAGACCCCAGAATCAGACCCCGCCATAATACAGATCCCAGGATCACCACCCACCATAATACAGACCCCAGAATCACCACCCACCATAACAGACCCCAGAATCAGTCCTCACCATAATACAGACCCCAGAATCAGACCCCGCCATAATACAGATCCCAGGATCACCACCCACCATAATACAGACCTCAGAATCTCCACCCACCATAATACAGACCCCAGAATCACCACCCACCATAATACAGACCCCAGAATCATACCAAACCACAATACAGACCCCAGGATCAGAACCCACTATAATACAGACCCCAGAATCACCACCCACCATAATACAGACCCCAGAATCACCACCCACCATAATACAGACCCCAGAATCACCACCCACCATAATACAGACCCCAGAATCAGTCACCACCATAATACAGACCCCAGAATCACCACCCACCATAATACAGACCCCCAGAATCAGTCCTCACCATAATACAGACCCCAGAATCACCACCCACCATAATACAGATCCCAGGATCACCACCCACCATAATACAGACCTCAGAATCTCCACCCACCATAATACAGACCCCAGAATTACCACCCACCATAATACAGACCCCAGAATCACCACCAACCATAAGACAGACCTCAGAATCTCCACCCACCATAATACAGACCCCAGAATTACCACCCACCATAATACAGACCCCAGAATCACCACCCACCATAATATAGACCCCAGAATCACCACCCACCATAATACAGACCCCAGAATCACCACCCACCATAATACAGACTCCAGAATCACCACCCACCATAATATAGACCCCAGAATCACCACCCACCATAATACAGACCCCAGAATCACCACCCACCATAATACAGACCCCAGAATCACCACCCACCATAATACAGACCCCAGAATCACCACCCACCATAATACAGACCCCAGAATCACCACCCACCATAATACAGACCCCAGAATCACCACCCACCATAATACAGACCCCAGAATCACCACCCACCATAATACAGACCCCAGAATCAGTCCTCACCATAATACAGACCCCAGAATCAGACCCCACCATAATACAGACCCCAGAATCACCACCCACCATAATACAGACCCCCAGAATCAGTCCTCACCATAATACAGACCCCAGAATCACCACCCACCATAATACAGATCCCAGGATCACCACCCACCATAATACAGACCTCAGAATCTCCACCCACCATAATACAGACCCCAGAATTACCACCCACCATAATACAGACCCCAGAATCACCACCCACCATAATATAGACCCCAGAATCACCACCCACCATAATACAGACCCCAGAATCACCACCCACCATAATACAGACCCCAGAATCAGTCCTCACCATAATACAGACCCCAGAATCAGACCCCGCCAATTTTCCGAATCTAGAGCGGGGAGGAGCGAGGGCAGAGGCCGAGAGGCACGTCTGCAGGACAACACCAACACCTATATTGTATCTTAGTAGTCTCCTGGGAGTTGTAGTTCACCAACACCTATATTGTATCTTAGTAGTCTCCTGGGGGTTGTAGTTCATCAACACCTATATTGTATCTCAGTAGTCTCATGGGGGTTGTAGTTCATCAACACCTATATTGTATCTTAGTAGTCTCCTGGGGGTTGTAGTTCACCAACACCTATATTGTATCTTAGTAGTCTCCTGGGGGTTGTAGTTCATCAACACCTCTATTGTATCTCAGTAGTCTCATGGGGGTTGTAGTTCACCAACACCTATATTGTATCTCAGTAGTCTCATGGGAGTTGTAGTTCATCAACACCTATATTGTATCTCAGTAGTCTCATGGGGGTTGTAGTTCACCAACACCTATATTGTATCTCAGTAGTCTCATGGGAGTTGTAGTTCATCAACACCTATATTGTATCTCAGTAGTCTCATGGGGGTTGTAGTTCACCAACACCTATATTGTATCTCAGTAGTATCATGAGGGTTGTAGTTCACCAACACCTATATTGTATCTCAGTAGTCTCATGGGGGTTGTAGTTCACCAACACCTATATTGTATCTTAGTAGTCTCCTGGGGGTTGTAGTTCACCAACACCTATATTGTATCTTAGTAGTCTCCTGGGGGTTGTAGTTCACCAACACCTATATTGTATCTTAGTAGTCTCCTGGGGGTTGTAGTTCACCAACACCTATATTGTATCTCAGTAGTCTCCTGGGAGTTGTAGTTCACCAACACCTCTATTGTATCTCTGTAGTCTCCTGGGAGTTGTAGTTCACCAACACCTATATTGTATCTTAGTAGTCTCCTGGGGGTTGTAGTTCATCAACACCTATATTGTATCTCAGTAGTCTCATGGGGGTTGTAGTTCACCAACACCTATATTGTATCTCAGTAGTCTCATGGGGGTTGTAGTTCATCAACACCTATATTGTATCTTAGTAGTCTCCTGGGGGTTGTAGTTCACCAACACCTATATTGTATCTCAGTAGTCTCATGGGGGTTGTAGTTCACCAACACCTATATTGTATCTCAGTAGTCTCATGGGGGTTGTAGTTCACCAACACCTATATTGTATCTCAGTAGTCTCATGGGGGTTGTAGTTCACCAACACCTATATTGTATCTTAGTAGTCTCCTGGGGGTTGTAGTTCACCAACACCTATATTGTATCTTAGTAGTCTCCTGGGGGTTGTAGTTCACCAACACCTTTATTGTATCTCTGTAGTCTCCTGGGAGTTGTAGTTCACCAACACCTATATTGTATCTTAGTAGTCTCCTGGGGGTTGTAGTTCATCAACACCTCTATTGTATCTCAGTAGTCTCATGGGGGTTGTAGTTCACCAACACCTCTATTGTATCTTAGTAGTCTCCTAGGAGTTGTAGTTCACCAACACCTCTATTGTATCTTAGTAGTCTCCTGGGAGTTGTAGTTCACAACACCTCTATTGTATCTCTGTTGTCTCCTGGGAGTTGTAGTTCACCAACACCTCTATTGTATCTCAGTAGCCTCCTGGGAGTTGTAGTTCACCAACACCTATATTGTATCTCAGAAGTCTCCTGGGGGTTTTAGTCCATACACCAGTGTTTCCCAACCAGGGTGCCTCCAGATGTTGCAAAACTACTACTCCCAGCATTCCCTGGTTGGGAAACCCTGGCATACACACATATAACAGGGACTACAACTCCCAGCATGTGTCATTCAGGAGCCCCCCCCCCCCCCACACACACACATAGAATTCATCCCCAGTATGATATTTATTCCCCTGCAGTCTGTGTCTCCTTCATACACAGAAATCCTCCCCGTGCAGTGCAGTCTATCCTCCTCACACACAGAAATCCTCCTCAGCCCCGTGCAGTGCAGTCTATCCTCCTCACACACAGAAATCCTCCCCGTGTAGTGCAGTCTGTCCTCCTCACACACAGAAATCCTCAGCCCCGTGCAGTGCGGTCTATCCTCCTCACACACAGAAATCCTCCCCGTGCAGTGCAGTCTATCCTCCTCACAAACAGAAATCCTCCCCGTGCAGTGCAGTCTATCCTCCTCACACACAGAAATTCTCCCCGTGCAGTGCAGTCTGTCCTCCTCACACACAGAAATCCTCAGCCCCGTGCAGTGCAGTCTATCCTCCTCACACACAGAAATCCTCAGCCCCGTGCAGTGCGGTCTATCCTCCTCACACACAGAACTCCTCCCCGTGCAGTGCAGTCTATCCTCCTCACACACAGAAATCCTCAGCCCCGTGCAGTGCAGTCTATCCTCCTCACACACAGAAATCCTCAGCCCCGTGCAGTCTGTCCTCCTCACACACAGAAATCCTCAGCCCTGTGCAGTGCGGTCTATCCTCCTCACACACAGAAATCCTCCCCGTGCAGTGCAGTCTGTCCTCCTCACACACAAAAGTCCTCCCCGTGCAGTGCAGTCTATCCTCCTCACACACAGAAATCCTCAGCCCCGTGCAGTGCAGTCTATCCTCCTCACACACAGAAATCCTCCCCGTGCAGTGCAGTCTATCCTCCTCACACACAGAAATCCTCAGCCCCGTGCAGTGCAGTCTATCCTCCTCACACACAGAAATCCTCAGCCCCGTACAGTGCAGTCTATCCTCCTCACACACAGAAATCCTCAGCCCCGTGCAGTGCAGTCTATCCTCCTCACACACAGAAATCCTCAGCCCCGTGCAGTGCAGTCTATCCTCCTCACACACAGAAATCCTCAGCCCCGTGCAGTGCAGTCTATCCTCCTCACACACAGAAATCCTCCCCGTGCAGTGCAGTCTGTCCTCCTCACACACAGAAATCCTCAGCCCCGTGCAGTGCAGTCTATCCTCCTCACACACAGAAATCCTCCCCGTGCAGTGCAGTGCAGTCTATCCTCCTCACACACAGAAATCCTCCTCAGCCCCGTGCAGTGCAGTCTATCCTCCTCACACACAGAAATCCTCCCCGTGCAGTCTGTCCTCCTCACACACAGAAATCCTCAGCCCCGTGCAGTGCAGTCTATCCTCCTCACACACAGAAATCCTCAGCCCCGTGCAGTGCAGTCTATCCTCCTCACACACAGAAATCCTCAGCCCCGTGCAGTGCAGTCTATCCTCCTCACACACAGAAATCCTCAGCCCTGTGCAGTGCAGTCTATCCTCCTCACACACAGAAATCCTCAGCCCCGTGCAGTCTATCCTCCTCACACACAGAAATCCTCAGCCCCGTGCAGTCTGTCCTCCTCACACACAGAAATCCTCAGCCCCATGCAGTCTATCCTCCTCACACACAGAAATCCTCCCCAGCCCTGTGCAGTGCAGTCTATCCTCCCTCACACACAGAAATCCTCCTCAGCCCCGTGCAGTGCAGTCTGTCCTCCTCACACACAGAAATCCTCAGCCCCGTGCAGTGCAGTCTATCCTCCTCACACACAGAAATCCTCAGCCCCGTGCAGTGCAGTCTATCCTCCTCACACACAGAAATCCTCCCCGTGCAGTGCAGTGCAGTCTATCCTCCTCACACACAGAAATCCTCCTCAGCCCCGTGCAGTGCAGTCTATCCTCCTCACACACAGAAATCCTCCCCGTGCAGTCTGTCCTCCTCACACACAGAAATCCTCAGCCCCGTGCAGTGCAGTCTATCCTCCTCACACACAGAAATCCTCAGCCCCGTGCAGTGCAGTCTATCCTCCTCACACACAGAAATCCTCAGCCCCGTGCAGTGCAGTCTATCCTCCTCACACACAGAAATCCTCAGCCCTGTGCAGTGCAGTCTATCCTCCTCACACACAGAAATCCTCAGCCCCGTGCAGTCTATCCTCCTCACACACAGAAATCCTCAGCCCCGTGCAGTCTGTCCTCCTCACACACAGAAATCCTCAGCCCCATGCAGTCTATCCTCCTCACACACAGAAATCCTCCCCAGCCCTGTGCAGTGCAGTCTATCCTCCCTCACACACAGAAATCCTCCTCAGCCCCGTGCAGTGCAGTCTGTCCTCCTCACACACAGAAATCCTCAGCCCCGTGCAGTGCAGTCTATCCTCCTCACACACAGAAATTCTCAGCCCCGTGCAGTGCAGTCTCCTCCTCACACACAGAAATCCTCCCCGTGCAGTGCAGTCTATCCTCCTCACACACAGAAATCCTCCGCCCCATGCAGTCTATCCTCCTAACACACAGAAATCCTCCCCAGCCCTGTGCAGTGCAGTCTGTCCTCCTCACACACAGAAATCCTCAGCCCCGTGCAGTGCAGTCTGTCCTCCTCACACACAGAAATCCTCAGCCCCGTGCAGTGCAGTCTGTCCTCCTCACACACAGAAATCCTCCCCGTGCAGTGCAGTCTGTCCTCCTCACACACAGATGTCCTCCCTGTGCAGTGCAGTCTATCCTCCTCACACACAGAAATCCTCAGCCCCGTGCAGTGCAGTCTATCCTCCTCACACACAGAAATCCTCAGCCCCGTGCAGTGCAGTCTGTCCTCCTCACACACACAAATCCTCCCCGTGCAGTGCAGTCTGTCCTCCTCACACACAGAAATCCTCAGCCCCTTGCAGTGCACTCTGTCCTCCTCACACACAGAAATCCTCAGCCCCGTGCAGTGCAGTCTATCCTCCTCACACACAGAAATCCTCAGCCCCGTGCAGTCTATCCTCCTCACACACAGAAATCCTCAGCCCCGTGCAGTGCAGTCTCCTCCTCACACACAGAAATCCTCAGCCCCGTGCAGTGCAGTCTATCCTCCTCACACACAGAAATCCTCAGCCCTGTGCAGTCTATCCTCCTCACACACAGAAATCCTCAGCCCCGTGCAGTGCAGTCTATCCTCCTCACACACAGAAATCCTCAACTCCGTTCAGTGCAGTCTCCTCCTCACACACAGAAATCCTCCCCGTGCAGTGCAGTCTATCCTCCTCACACACAGAAATCCTCCCCAGCCCCATGCAGTGCAGTCTATCCTCCTCACACACACAAATCCTCAGCCCCGTGCAGTGCAGTCTATCCTCCTCACACACAGAAATCCTCCGCCCCGTGCAGTCTATCCTCCTAAAACACAGAAATCCTCCCCAGCCCCGTGCAGTGCAGTCTATCCTCCCTCACACACAGAAATCCTCCTCAGCCCCGTGCAGTGTAGTCTATCCTCCTCATACACAGAAATCCTCAGCCCCGTGCAGTGCAGTCTGTCCTCCTCACACATCATTATGGAGGTGAAGGAGCTCTGCACGGACGTCCTTATATAACTTGTGTTATTATTACATTTGGGCCCTTATTTGCTAGCGCTGCAGTTGTCCTTTAGGGCCCAAATGGGCTGCATCCTTAAGAGGTTAAATGTGTTTTTTTAGATTTTTGTTCTTATTCTGTTTCTCACTGTTCAAATAAACCAACCATTTAAATTATAGATTACTGCAATATCCTCCTCTGCAGCCTCCCATTAAAAACATTTGCCCCCCTCCAATCCTTCCTGAACTCTGCTCCTGGTATAATCCACCTTTCACCTCGCTTCTCCTCTGCCTCTCCCCTGTGACAGTCCCTTCACTGGATACCTGTTGCCCAACATATTCAAGTTAAACTGTTCTCCACGACATATAAGGCCATCTACAAGCCGTCCCCCCCATACATCTGACCTGATCTCCCTATACCTCCCTGCACGTAATCTACAATCATCTCAAGACGTTGGCATATGCTTCCCCCCCTGGTTCGCACTTCATGACGTCAAGAACGTGCCACCGCTGCCAGCCCGGAGATTGTGGGGGTACCCCTTTTTAGGGTCTATTCACAAGTACAGTATTCTGCACAGATTTGATGCTGTGCTCAGTCATTCAGTTTACATTGAAATCTGCAGCAGAAAATCCTGCGCATCAAATGTGCGCAAAATATTGTACGTGTGAATAGACCATTAAGGAAACAGGTCATTTGGGCCTTAAGGACAAAGCCAGTTTCATTTTTGCATTTTTCTTTATTTTCTGCTTGCCTTCTAAAATCCATAACTTTTTTTTTGTTTTTCCATCCACAGACCAATTGGTTTTTAATTTTATCATAAAATGTGCTGCGCAACAAAAAAATATATATTTTTTGTGGGGAGATTGAAATGAAAACTGCAATTCAGCAACTTTTGAAGGGTGTCGTTTTTAAGCAGTGCCTTTTACGGTTAAAAGGACCTGTTTTCTTTATTCTGTGTGTCAATACGAATAAAATGATACCCATGATAACATGCTTTACTAATATTGTACTACGTTAAAATACATATATATATTTTTTAACAAAATTAGCATTCTGACCGTTCTAAATCTCTAATTTTTTTTATATACGGGGCTGTATTAGGGCTGATTTTTTTACACCATTTTCTGTTGTTTTTATCGGTACTACTTTTGTATATATGTGACATTTTGATCACTTTTTATTTCATTTTTCTGGGATGTGATGAGACCAAAAAGCAGCAATTTAAAGGGGTACTCCGCCCTTAGACATCTTATCCTCTATCCAAAGGATAGGGGATAAGATGTCAGATCACCGGGGTCCCGCCGCTGGGGACACCCGCAATATAGCAAGCTGCACCCACCTGTAACTGGTTCCAGAAACGCTGGAGGCTCTCAGACTAATTCCTCCCAACCACAGGGACGGAAGATCGTGACATCACGACTCCGCCCCTGTGTGACATCACACCCCACCCCCTCAATGCAAGTCTATGGGAGGGGGCGTGGTGTCGAACTGACATCTTATCCCCTATCCTTTGTATAGGGGATAAGATGTCTAGGGGCGGAGTACCCCTTTAAAACTTTTTTTTTTTACATTTACGCAATTCACCATACAGGATCATTAACATTATATTTTGATAGTTTGGACATTTATGCATGCGTCAATACCAAATATGTTTATTATTTTTTTTTACACTTTTTAGGGTGAAATTGGAAAACGGGCATATCCCTGATCAGTTGTCACGATTCGGCTGGCTGGAGGTGGATCCTCTGTGCCAGAAAGGGATTGGCGTGGACCGTGTCGGTGGACCGGTTCTAAGTTGCTACTGGTATTCACCAGAGCCCGCCGCAAAGCGGGATGGTTTTGCAGCGGCGGTAGCAACCAGGTCGTATCCACTGGCAACGGCTCAACCTCTCTGACTGCTGAGATAAGAGCGGTACAAGGGAGTAGACAAGAGCAAGGTCGGACGTAGCAGAAGGTCAGGGCAGGCAGCAAGGATCGTAGTCAGGGGCAACGGCAGGAGGTCTGGAACACAGGCTAGGAACACACAAGGAAACGCTTTCACTGGCACAATGGCAACAAGATCCGGCAAGGGAGTGCAGGGGAAGTGAGGTATAAGTAGGGAAGTGCACAGGTGAAGGTATTGATTAAAACCTAATGCGCCAATCAGTGGCGCACCGGCCCTTTAAATCGCAAAGACCCGGCGCGCGCGCGCCCTAGGGAGCGGGGCCGCGCGCGCCGGGACAGCACAGACGGGGAACGGGTCTGGTAAGCGAGTCGGGATGCGCATCGCGAGCGGGCGCGTCCCGCATCGCGAATCGCATCCCGGCTGGAAACATTATCGCAGCGCACCCGGTCGGCAGGTCTGCCCGGGGCGCTGCGCATAGGAGAACGCTGTGAGCGCTCCGGGGAGGAGTGGGGACCCGGAGCGCTCGGCGTAACATCAGTATAATTGTGATCTTCTTTGATCTACTTGATGTTAGACCAGAGAAGCAAGGATGATAGCCAGAGCAGGTGATGGGGACCCCCGTCCACCTTCATGGATGATCAGACCCCATGGCAGTGACGTGGGCAATCCAATCATCCATTAGAACACCTGCATTGCCGCAGATGCCGCAATCTGTATTGATCACGGCATCAGAGGGGTTAATGGCAGACATCAGCGCAATCGCTAATGTCGGCCAATATTGGTGGGTACCTGGCTGCTGATAGAAGCCAGGATCTGCCTTACATAATAGAAGCCAGGACCAGCCATACATGATAGAAGCCAGGACCGGCTGTACAGGATAGAAGCCAGGACCGGCCATACATGATAGAAGCCAGGACCTGCCATACAGGATAGAAGCCAGGACCGGCCATACATGATAGAAGCCGGCACCGGCCGTACATGATGGAAGCCAGGACCGGCCTTACATGATAGAAGCCAGGACCGGCCATACATGATAGAAGCCAGGACCGGCCATACATGATAGAAGCCGGCACTGGCCATACATGATAGAAGCTGGCGCCAGCCATACATGATAGAAGCCGACACCGGCCTTACATGGTAGAAGCCGACACCGGCCTTACATGATAGAAGCCAGGACCGGCAGTACATGATAGAAGCCAGGACCGGCAGTACATGATAGAAGCCAGGACCGGCAGTACATGATAGAAGCCAGGACCGGCCGTACAGGATAGAAGCCAGGACCGGCCGTACATGATAGAAGCCAGGACCGGCCGTACAGGATAGAAGCCAGGACCTGCCGTACAGGATAGAAGCCAGGACCGGCCGTACATGATAAAAGCCATGACCGGCCGTACATGATAAAAGCATCGGTCCAGTACTTGCATCATGTGCAGGATATAAATGTATGTCCTGGTACGTTAAGTACCATCGCATAAGGATGCACATTTACAGCCATTGTCCTTAAGAGGTTAAAGGAAAATGTAAATTGTTTTTGTATTTATATCATACAACAAAATCTTTTTTGCCATCAATTCAGTGTGTGCTTCTATCCTTTTTAAGAGTAAAATAAGCATTTACATCAAAGAGTTACTGTCATTTTAACCTATGTGTCTTTCTCCACAGTGCGGGGACCTGGGGTGACGAGTATTGGTGTCCCAGTGGAAATCTTAAATATTTTATCTTGAGAGTTCAGGCACCGCAGGATGAAGGAGATGACACAGCAGCCAACAACATCTTAATGATTTGTTCAGATTCCACAGTTCTAGAGCCAAAGGGTGGCCAATTGGGAACTTTTGGGAAAATCAGTGGAAAATGCTCAAGTGGTATCTGTGCAATCCAAACCAGATTGGAACCATCACAAGGTCCAGAAGAAGATGACACCCAGCTCAATGATGTCAAGTTTAGATGTTGCTAAACCTAAAGCATCATCATAATGAAAATTAAAATCAAAATCTCATGAATAAAATCATTAATAAAAACTTCTGCCCTAAATTTCTTGTATGTGATATTATATGTGATATGAGCGCCCATCACTGCTGTGTACTAGGGATCTATCGATTATCGGTTTGGCCGATATTATCGGCCGATATTCATGATTTTGGGCATTCTCGGTATCGGCAATTACCTTGCCGACAATCCGATAATTCCCCGCCCCGCCCCCACCACACCGCACCACCCACCACGACCCCCCCCCCCCCCCCACCGCACCGTGCCGCACCCCCCACCGCACCATGCCGCACCCCCCACCAAACCAACCCGGCCCCATTGCCTCCCCCATCCCCGGTTTTATAAGTACCTGTTCCCGGGGGCCACACTAATTCTGGCTCCTGCTGCTTCCTGTGTTACGCTGTGCGGTGCGCAATGACGAGTGACGTCCTCAACGCGACGTCACCGTCAGTGCGCACAGTGACAGCTCAGGAGGACGCCACCTGAGCCCGATGTAGCACGGACCGGGAACAGGTAATTATAAAACCGGGGATGGGGGAGGCAATGGGGCTGGGCCGGTGCGGTGGGGGGTGCGGCGCAGTGGTGGGGAAGGGGGCGGTCGCTGTGGCGGTGATAGGACTCATGAGTACCCCCGGACCTTAAGGGGGAGAGAAGCGGGTGGCGGCGGCAGTCTATGGCACCGTAAAAGCCGCTGCAGTTCATTGATTTAAAGCGCCCGCTTTAAATCAATGATCTGCAGCCGTTTAGCGGGAGGGGGGGGGGATAAATAACCAATAACTTATACCAGAATATCGGTATAAGTTATCGGCTATTGGCCCTAACCTCCACAGATTATCGGTCGATCCCTACTGTGTACGTAAACTTGTGTCTTGTTGGCTCTGTTATTTTTAAACTTTTTAGTACACATAAGGATGAATGTAAAGTTGTGGCTATAATCACAGGAGGGCAAATAGATACAGTCAACAAGTATGTTGTCAGACACTCCCCTAATAGATATAGTCAGTAAGCATGTTGTCAGACACTCCCCTAATAGATACAGTCAGTAAGCATGTTGTCAGACACTCCCCTAATAGATACAGTCAGTAAGCATGTTGTCAGACACTCCCCTAATAGATATAGTCAGTAAGAATGTTGTCAGACACTCACCAAATAGATACAGTCAGTAGGCATGTTGTCAGACACTCCCCTAATAGATATAGTCAGTAAGCATGTTGTCAGACACTCCCCTAATAGATATAGTCAGTAAGCATGTTGTCAGACACTCCCCTAATAGATATAGTCAGTAAGCATGTTGTCAGACACTCCCCTAATAGATACAGTCAGTAAGTATGTTGTCAGACACTCCCCTAATAGATACAGTCAGTAAGCATGTTGTCAGACACTCCCCTAATAGATACAGTCAGTAAGCATGTTATCAGACAATCCCATAATAGATAGTCAGTAAGCATGTTGACAGACACTCCCCTAATAGATATAGTCAGTAAGCATGTTGTCAGACTCTCCCCTAATAGATACAGTCAGTAAGCATGTTGACAGACACTTCCCTAATAGATCCAGTCAGTAAGCATGTTGTCAGACACTCCCCTAATAGATACAGTCAGTAAGCATGTTGTCACACACTCCCCTAATAGATATAGTCAGTAAGCATGTTGTGAGACACTCCCCTAATATATACAGTCAGTAAGCATGTTGTCAGACACTCCCCTAATAGATAATGTCAGTAAGAATGTTGTCAGACACTCCCCTAATAGATACAGTTCGTAAGCATGTTGACAGACACTTATCTAATACATACAGTCAGAAAGCATTTTGTCAGACACAACCCTAATAGATACAGTCAGTAAGCATGTTATCAGACACTCCCCTAATAGATACAGTCAGTAAGCATGCTGTCAGACACTCCCCTAATAGATAATGTCAGTAAGAATGTTGTCAGACACTCCCCTTATAGATATAGTCAGTAAGCATGTTGTCAGACACTCCCCTAAAAGATAGTCAGTAAGCATGTTGTCAGACACTCCCTTAATAGATATAGTCAGTAAGCATGTTGTCAGACACTCCCCTAATAGATATAGTCAGTAAGCATGTTGTCAGACACTCCCTTAATAGATATAGTCAGTAAGCATGTTGACAGACACTCCCCTAATAGATATAGTCAGTAAGCATGTTGCCAGACACTCCCGTAATATAGTCAGTAAGCATGTTGCCAGACACTCCCCTAATAGATGTAGTCAGTAAGCATGTTGTCAGACACTCCCCTAATAGATATAGTCAGTAAGCATGTTGCCAGACACTCCCCTAATAGATATAGTCAGTAATCATGTTTTCAGACACTCCCCTAATAGATAGTCAGTAAGCATGTTGACAGACACGCCCCTAATAGATACAGTCAGTAATCATGTTGTCAGACACTCCCCTAATAGATACAGTCAGTAAGCATGTTGTCAGACACGCCCCTAATAGATACAGTCAGTAAGCATGTTATCAGACACTCCCCTAATAGATACAGTCAGTAATCATGTTGTCAGACACTCCCCTAATAGATATAGTCAGTAAGCATGTTGTCAGACACTCCCCTAATAGATATAGTCAGTAATTATGTTGTCAGACACTCCCCTAATAGATACAATCAGTAATCATGTTGTCAGACACTCCCATAATAGATACAGTCAGTAATCATGTTGTCAGACAGTCCCCTAATAGATACAGTCAGTAAGAATGTTGTCAGACACTCCCCTAATAGATATAGTCAGTAATCATGTTGTCAGACACTCCCCTAATAGATATAGTCAGTAAGCATGTTGTCAGACACTTCCCTAATAGATATAGTCAGTAATCATGTTGTCAGACACTCCCCTAATAGATATAGTCAGTAAGCATGTTGTCAGACACTTCCCTAATAGATATAGTCAGTAATCATGTTGTCAGACACTCCCCTAATACATACAGTCAGTAAGCATGTTGTCAGACACTCCCCTAATAGATACAGTCAGTAAGCATGTTGATAGACACTTCCCTAATAGATATAGTCAGTAAGCATGTTGTCAGACACTCCCCTAATATATATAGTCAGTAAGCATCTTGCCAGACACTTCCCTAATAGATACAGTCAGTAAGCATGTTGACAGACACTCCCCTAATAGATATAGTCAGTAAGCATGTTGTCAGACACTCCCCTAATAGATATAGTCAGTAAGCATGTTGTCAGACACTCCCCTAATAGATATAGTCAGTAAGCATTTTGTCAGACACTCCCCTAATAGATACAGTCAGTAAGCATGTTGTCAGACACTCCCCTAATAGATATAGTCAGTAAGCATGTTGTCAGACACTCCCCTAATAGATAGTCAGTAAGCATGTTGTCAGACACTCCCCTAATAGATAGTCAGTAAGCATGTTGTCAGACACTCCCCTAATAGATATAGTCAGTAAGCATGTTGTCAGACTCTCCCCTTATAGATACAGTCAGTAAACATGTTATCAGACACTCCCCTAATAGATACAGTCAGTAAGCAATGATATAGCAAGACAGAAAGAAGTTGCACTCACCCGGACTGTAGTATACATGCAGAGAGATTTATTCTTGCAACAAACAGCTGTGGAGATACGAAGGGTTACGAATCCATAGCGGGGAGTGAGAGCCGGCACACCACCGACTCTCCGCCGGCTCTCAGACGCGGGGCACACCACCGAAGGCTACTAGTTGCGCGTCACTGCGGACGCTTCTACCTGCTCAGGTATACGCCTTTCTCAGGTGGTAGGTGTCTTATATATTAATAAAAAAGAAAGTAGAAGAATGGAGAGTTTCTGTGACTGTGAATTTTTGTGTGTGTAGTATATGAGAATTATTACATAGGGATAAGACCTAGAGGGTGGTGTTGATTGTGAAAAATGGTAGTATTATTATAATAGGATGTTCAAATAAAAGGTCTAGAATCGAGAGCAGGAACATTTATGAGTTTCAGACACTTGCCCCATATGTGCTGAATGCAGAACTAGAAATCTTTGGCTTCCTTTCATAATGTTTCCAAAATATATTTTTAATATTTGTTTTATTATTTTTTATTATTATTATTATTATTATTTTTTTATTTTTTATTTTATATTTTACTTATTTTTTTACTATTTTAAAAATACTTAAAAAAATATTTTTTTAAATACTTTTAATATTTTTTTCATTATTATTATTATTATTTTTTTTTAAAGTAGAAGTTTATTAAATTTCACATGGTGAGAGAACAAGTCAGTAACAGTCATCAGTAAATGCCATATCAACATGCAAGAAAAGCAATCAGGGCAGTAGCCAGGGGACAACACGTCCCAGGCAGTCAAAATGGGTAGCCATCTGAGTAGCACATTATGGGAAGCATGAGAATAACCGGGCAGCTACGAGGTTCAAGTGTTCGTAACAATATTCAATGTTGGAGAGCATCTGGACACTCGTACTACAACTATACATAAGCCTTAAAGGAGTAGTCCAGTAGTGAACAAGTGGTGAACAACTTATCCCCTATCCTAAGGATAGGGGATAAGTTGCAGATCGCAGGGGGTCCGACCGCTGGGGCCCCCCGCGATCTCCTGTACGGGGCTCCGACAGCCCGCGCGAAGGGGGCGTGTCGACCCTCGCACGAAGCGGCGGCCAACATGCCCCCTCAAGACAACTCTATGGCAGAGCCGAAGCGCTGCCTTCGGCAATCTCCGGCTCTGCCATAGCGATGTATTGAGTCGGCGTGTAAGCCGTCGCTTCGTGCGGGGGTCGACACCCGCTATCTGGCCGGAGAGCCTGGCCCCCGTACAGAGAGATTGCAGGGGGCCACAGCGGTCGGACCCCCTGCGATCTCAAACTTATCCCCTATCCTTAGGATAGGGGATACGTTTTTCACCACTGGACTATCCCTTTAAGAGAAATTAAGTGTGACTCATATGGTGGCAAAAACTGGTATTACAAAGAATGTGGAGGAGAAGGAGTGGGAGAGAGCAAAGGAGAAAGAAGAGAAGAAAATAAAAGAATAAAAGAAAAAGAGAGGTCTATAAGAGAAGGCTGGGAGGTAGGAGAGGCGAGAAAGGTATCACAGGCTTAAGGAAGGGACTTACCTTGCAAACCGGACGCCCAACGGAGGAACCCCCTGACCCGGGCGACACCACACAAAGGACATGAGTGTTATAGATATTTAGTCTACTTAGAGGGGCCTGTTGTCTAGTGTGCCTGGAGGAAGTCAGGAGTAGACATGTAATCTAACCAGGGTTGCCATACGTAATAGAATTTATCATAATGTCGTTTGGAATCAGCTGTAAGTTCTTCCATCCTACAGAAGTGGGATACTTCTTGCATCCAGGACGATATTGAGGGAGGGGTCGTGGATTTCCACAACCTGGGGATTACAGTTCTGGCTGCCAATAGGAGGAAGCCTAGGAGTTTGCGGGAGTGATGGGAAAACGTTGTGGGTATGATGGAGAGGAGAAGCAACTCTGGCGTCTTTTGGATCGGTGTGGAGACAAGGCGCGATATGATAGCTAAGACACCCGACCAGAACTCATCAAGTGCTGGGCAGGTGAGCCAGACATGCATCAATGTCCCTCTGCCATTAGCACATCTCCAGCAAACATCAGGAAGAGTGGGGTAGATACGGGACAATAAGGACGGTATTCTGTACCATCTGGTAAGGATCTTATAATTTGTCTCCTGCGCCTTGCAAGAGATAGACATTTTATGACACGATGAGAGCTCCTTGCTCCAATCCTCATCCGAAAGAGGGTGCCCCAGCTCTCTCTCCCACGAGAACCGGAAAGGTAGTGGGTCTGTGGAGATGTCATCGAGGAGGAGGGTATGGGAGATGGGAATGGGAGATGGGGCGGTGCAGAGCTGTTCAAGTTTCTTGAGCGGACGGTGTGGGTTTAGCCTCAGCTTATTGGCCTGATAAAAGTGACGCAATTGTGAGTATTGGAACATGTGTATGGGGAAATGGGATTGTCTCCAAGGATGTCTGAGAGTGGTTTTAGTCCCAACGGAGTGAGCAAGGAACCCATAGTGGGGCTCTCCAAACGTGAAAGAGCAAGAAACGTCTGGGGCATCTGGGCTGGAAGAAAGATGCTCATGTTAAAAAGGGGCATCAGTGGGCCATCTGAGGAGAACAACGACGACCTCGAGAGGTACGTCGAGCGAGCATACAGAATGGAGCGCGTTATGGGCGGGAGGCCGGAGGACAATCGGGAGCGGGGTGACCATTTTGGGAGCCATAACAATGATCTGGGATCCAGGCCCGCTAGCGAGTGTTCTAGAGTCACCCATTGTTTATCTCGACTATGGTGGAAGCTATCCAATACTCTCGTAAGGACTGCCGCCAGGTAATACGAGAAAGGGTCAGGGAGGGCAAGGCCTCCCTCGATTTTCTTTCTGATAAGGATGGATCTAGCTATTCGGGGATGTTTATGGGCCCATACATAGCCAGTCTGGAGGGCAGAGACCTCCCTAAAGAAGGAGCGGGGTAAATGTATCGGGATGCAGGCAAACAGATACAATAATGAAAGAATGTTCATTTTATAAACATTAATTCTCCCAATCCATGAGAAATCTCTGCGCTCCCACCTGGCCATGTCTGCCCGCAAGGTAGTCAGCAATGGAGGAAAGTTGACTTTATAGGTGCCTTCCAGGTTAGCAGGGACCCGTATTCCTAAGTTTCTTAAGGGAGCCTGATTGCCACTTAAAGGGGAATGAGGTTTGTAGTGTCCTAACAATGTTGTCCGGAATGGAGATATTGAGGGCCTCGCTCTTGGAGGCGTTAAGCTTGTAATTACTATTATTTGAGAATGTTCGGATAGTGGAGAGGAGGGAAGGGAGGGAGGTAATTGGGGACGATAGGAACAGTAGCAGGTCGTCTGCATACGCAAAACATTTATATGGCACGAGGACAGAGATACCCCTCTAATGTCAGGATTCTGTGTTATGTCAACCAAAAGATGCTCCATGCATAATACATACAGGAGGGGAGAGAGTGGACAACCCTGCCTCATGCCATTACCAATATGGAAGGGAGCGGACAATTGGCCATTGACACGTACCTGTGCATGGGGATTAGTGTATAGCGCCATAATGCGAGACTTCATCACAGAACCCAATCCCACTTGCGAGAGCGTTGCCTGTAAAAACTTCCAGTCTATCCGGTCGAAGGCTTTCTCCGCGTCCAGGGAGAACAAGAGGAGAGGTATGTCATGTTGACATGCAAGGTGAACCATGGAGAAAGCACGGAGAGTGTTGTCCCTTGCCTCCCTGCCGCGGACAAAGCCCACCTGATCCGGGTGTATCAAGGACCCCAGGTGGTTTGCCAATCTATTTGCAATGAGCTTGGCAAACAGCTTAACATCAACGTTGAGCAATGAGATCGGGCGGTAGCTGGAGCAAAGCATGGGGTCCCTGCCCTCTTTGGGAATTACCATGATGAAAGGTTTCAAGAAGGCAGGTGGGGGTGGTGTATCGCTTGAGATAGAATTAAACGCAAGTAGGAGTTTAGGGGACAAGTCAGCACAGAGGGTTTTATAAAATTTGGCTGTGTAGCCGTCAGGGCCTGGGCTTTTCCCCGCTGGCAGAGAAGAAATGGCAGAGGTCAGTTCTTCCACAGAGAAGGGGGCTTCCAAGTCAGTGGCAATCTCCTGTGGCAGAGTAGGTAGAGCGGTGTCTGCAATGTATTTGGCGAGGGAGGGGGGAACAACTCCCGGGGAGTAGGCAGTATGTGGGTTTGGCAGGTTGTACAAGTCGGAATAGTATCGGCGAAACGCCTCTAGGATATCAGGGGTGAGGTGGGAGGGTTCCCCCGAAGTAGATTTAATGCATGGATTAAAAAGTCTACATTTCTTCTCCCTGAGAGCGTTCGCCAGAAGCCGTCCCGACTTGTTTCCCCATTCATAATAAAGACGACCCGTTATTTGTCTATAATGTCGGTACTGTTTATTTAGGAACTCTAGGAGTTCATGTCGAACCCAGATTATGTCGCGGTATACCACATCTTGTAAGGACAGTTTATGCTTTGTTTCAAGGGATTCTAGTTCAGTAAGGAGGCGTGTCAGTTTGGCACCATTTTCCCTCTTCAGTCTGGCCCCATGACTTACAAGCACTCCCCGAAGGACACACAAGTGTTTCCCATTTAATCAGGAGGGTAGAGGGGTCCGAATCATGATCGGAGCTAAAATGTAAGATCGCTTCTTTCAAGGCTTGTAAACACAAAGGGTCCAATAAGAGGGACTCGTTAAGCTTCCAAGACGCATGGGGCCTGACAAAAGAAGGGAGGGTAAAGGTACAAAAGACCGGAGCATGGTCGGACAGGGTTATGAGCCCAGTCCGAGCAGACGATACAGAGGGAAGGAGGTGGTGGGAGCAAAAAATGTAATCGATCCGACTATATGATTGTCTAGGTGGGGATTAGTACGTGTAGTCCCTCCCTTGAGGGTAGTGTGCCCTCCAGACATCGCTCAGTTGTAGCATGCAAAGTTTCAATCTAAGGCAGCAGAGCTGCCGATGTGAGATGTGGGAGCATCCCGAGGAGGTATCAACATTGGGAAACAGTGGGAGGTTTAGATCACCGCACAGGAAGATGGGTCCATGTGCGAAAGCAAGTAACGTGTCTAAAGTTTTCAGGAGAAAGGGAATTTGGCTATGATTAGGCGCGTAAATTGTGGCAACAGTAAGGCGCTGGCCAGAGAGCTCACAGTTTGCGAAAACGTATCTGGCTGCAGAATCAACGGAAGAGGACAATATGTTTATTGATAAGGAGCGGTGAAAACCCAGGGAGACACCTTTTGTTCTGGCCTCCGGGTTAGCGCTATGTACCCATTGTGTGTAGTATCGGTTAGACAGCTTAGGGAGGTGGTCTATTTTAAAGTGAGTTTCTTGGAGCGCTAAGATATGCACTTTTTGTCTATGAAATGTATACAATGTCTGTGCCCTCTTTTCAGGTGTGTTAAAGCCCCTCACGTTCAGAGTGGCTAGTTTGATGTTAGCTGCCATAGTGTATCAGTAAGGGAATGCAACACTCACCCTTGGGTCCAGGGGTCCTCCAGACGTCCGGCTCACAAGGCACAGGTGGGAGTGGATGAAAAAGCCTGTCATAAGAGAAAAAGGAGAAGAGCAAATGAGGAGAGGGCAGAAGAAAAGGAAGCGTCCGAACAGACTCAGATGCAGAGGTACTAAAAGAGCAGGCCATAAGGGCCAAGAGAAAGGTCAGAACCAGTCCGACCATCGGCCTAGTGGGGGTACGTAGAGGGAGCGCCGGGCAGAAAGCACGAACACTCTGGGTCATAGGGAGTAAACTGTGTCAAACGCTTTGGACAAGCGCAAAGGCCGATATGTAAACATTTTTCCCCCCCGATCACGGTAATGATCGAGGGACTATCGGGTGGTATAGGCTATAGAAATCTAGTCGGGTACAACACCCTCTGATACGTAATGGGTGTAGGACAAACTAACTGTAGGACAAATCTAGCAATGTCACAGAAAACAGATAAGGTATTGGATCAACCAGAATATATCAACTATGGGAAATTTCCCAGGAGGAGGACCCTGAGCATGAAGCTCCACTAAGGGCCCCCAGTTGGGAAAAATCAAACCAGGTAGAGCAAAATATCATTATGCAGACTACTTATGCAGAAAGTCAGGTTCTTTTCTTCTGGCGTTGAGGCAGGGGTCCAGTGGGAGTCCCAGTCGTCCATCCCCTCTGAGAGTGAGGGCGGGTTGAGACAGGGTGAGGCATCAGTGAATACGGTTGATATAGTAGATCCCATTCCGGTAGTGCAACAGGAGGCAGTCGGAAAGTTGACAGGAAGCCAGGAAGATCATCTGAACGTCTCAGTGATGCAGTGGTAGTCCCGTGTTTGGTGATCAAAGAAAAGGGATATCCCCATCTATAGGCTATCTGAGCACTGTTGAGCATCTGCAATAAAGGCTTCAAGGAGGCTCTTAATTTGAGCGTGCGGAGAGAGAGATACGGGTAGAGATGTACAGTAGTCCCATTATAGGTGAGAGTCTTGATCTGCCTAGCGCAGTTCATGATCTCTTCCTTTTGGAGGTAATGATGGACGCGGCATATGACATCCCGTGGTCTGTTGGGGTCGGGACTCTTCGCCTTAAGAGCCCTGTGTGCCCTATCAAGTTTGATGGGATTCTCAGGTGGCTTCTTTAGGACTTCATTGAAGAGCCTTTGAAGAGTGGAAGACAAGTCCTGTGGGGGCACCGTTTCAGGAAGGCCTTTCGGCCTAATATTATTTCGCTGGTTGCGATTATCCATGTCATCTATCTGTTCAATGGTCGCCGCGTGCTGTAGAGAGAGACTTCTCGTGGTTTCCTGCAGGGTGTGAATCTGAACAGTAACCGTAGCTTGAAAAGTCTCTAGGTCTCGCACTTGCGCGGTGAGTTTTTTAATTTCCACCTTCACTGGTTTCAAATCTTGTTTCCATGAAGCTTTTAAGTCTGAGGCTAGCGAAATCAAATCCATCTTAGTAGGCAGGAGAGCCAACAGAGCTTGCAGCTCAGGATGATCCTTTAAGGTGTTGGCAGCCATTTTAGGGGAGGGCAGGTGCGGTACAAGAGAAGAAGGTTTTGAAGCCTCATAAGTATCCTTTGAGCAGAGTTGTGGCGGGGGGTGCCAACAACCGTACCCTGCGAGTCAGAACAGGTATTTTCAGCATGTCGAGATTGGGAGTATTTCCTGGGGGTTATAAATAACTTCTTTTTGGCTGGAGGACAGTTATCCCAGTAGTCAGGCTTATCACTCCCGTCAGAAGAATCATGAGATCTGCGACCAGAGCCAGGTCCGTCAGAGTCCATCGCAGTGGCCCAGTCAGTGACGTCTCGAGCAGGGGGGCCAGGGACAGGCGTGAGAGGTAATACAGATGATGTGCAGGTATTAGCAATCACAGAAACAGTTATAGGCGACTGGTGGGAGCTAGGAGTGACTTGACCCTCATTGGTAGATAGAACAGCAGTATTTCTTCTCTGTGCATGTTGTACCATCAGGGCCGTGGATAATGCTGGTACTGCAGCTTGAGAGAGAGGAAAAGGAGGTGGGGTGTCTGAGCAGTCCATCTCATGTGGATGAGGGCGAGAGTTTATGACTACAGCTTTGGCAGAGGAGCTCATCTGTGTGAGTGCTGCGGTGCATGAAGCTCCACTGTGGGCTTGTGTAGGGGCAGCCAGGAGAGCTAAGGCCATTTGCTGTGGCTGGGTGCTAGCACACTGCGAGCCCTTCTGTGAGGGCACAGGGGAGACCGCAGAATCAGGGCGCCATGTTGCCTTGGCCGCGCTCTGCGGCGACTTCTCAGTGGGCGCCATGTGTACAGTTCTAATGCGCTCGGGTCGGGGGCAGCCGGAGCTCAGGGCTGAGAGGGAGCGCTGTGAGGCGGCAGCCGGAGGTGAGCGGTGTGCGTCCCCGCTCCTTTCGTGCGCCCCAGTGTCCGGAGGTGCAGCGGGACTGTGAGGATCTCCGGGGAGGAGTGAGAGAGCGCCACTTACTTTCACAGCGCGAGCGCTGTCAGCAGAGTGTCCCGTAATGGCGGCGGTATGCCAAGGGGGAGCAGGAGATTCCGTAGCCGTCTGGGTCCCTTCAAGGTCTTGGGATGTTTAGGCTTCTTTTGGTGCTTTTTAGGTTTTGATATGCCTCCCATAACCTAATTAATTAGCCTAAAGAGAGCCGGCCAGAGCGGGGGCTCTCAGCATGCACGTCTTCTCTCCAGCGTGCCTAGCCACGCCCCGCTATTATTATTATTTTTATGTACTCATTTTATTTTTATTTCTATTATTTTATTTAATCTAATTTGTATTTTTATTTCTATTCATAATTTTTTATATTAATATTTATATTTATTTTTATTCTTATTTTCACATTCATTTTTACCACTACTTATACGACTTCTCTATTCACTGTTACATCTATATGTAACCTATATATCATGTTACATTTATTTATATTCATTTAAATCCATTTTTAAATTTGTATATATTATCACATTTTATATTTTTATATATTTATTGATAAAAGTGGTTGTTCTTTATGAATACATTAATTCCCTATAGGTCACCTACCCAAGTTTCCCTTTCTGATACACTCTATTTATTTATCTTAATATTTTCCAGCTTTAAATATATCGGATTCTTTTTTTTAAATATCGGATTCTTTTATAACATCTGACTCTTTCAAACATACCATTTTTTTCCTATATATTTATTTTCTCACATCTAAGTACCATTAGTCTGTTCAGCTGATATCTTCCATTATATTTAATTTTATCTACCTATGTACATACACCTACACTCACATAATTTACACCAACATACAACATTCCATCTTCAATCCAATCCACATTTTCCATATACCTTTCTAACACACATCCAGTCCAAGGTACCACTCCTGTTTTTACTAATTGCTAAGTTTTGCCGCCAATTTGGCTATTTAAATCCAGACATTTGCCAACCCTCCATGATCACTGAGGATGGACCACGCAGGTCGTAAACGCGTCTGATCTTATTGCCACAGACACACATCATAAAAAGAACTACATCTACCATTTGGAAAGAACTACATAGCTATCAGGCAACCAACTTACCTACGACCATCTGACCTCCAACAACGCTGACCTCTCACAACGTAGGCCGATACCACCACAAGGAAGGGAGACCGGTGAATCAACCTTGGAGGCGACGAGCTCAGCCAGTGACCGGTCTGTTGGAAGACAGACCCCGCCGCAGGAACCCACTCCGCCGCAGCCATCAGGACACCGAGGACCCCAGCCCCTCTATGGTTGGGTAAGCGGTACATAGTACCGTAAGGCTTACAAATTAGATTGCGGCCGCCGAGCCGCCTTGCAGCTATCTTGGCACTTTCCCCCACCTGACCGCTGTTCCACCATAAGGGGAAGTACCACTACACTATCATTGAACTTAGTAACAGCTTTGGAGGATTTGTGTGTCCTATTTTTCTATTGCTGCCGTGCGATACTCTGGAAACAATGGGCTATTTTTCATGCAGCTCTAGAGGTTGCAAACTGTAGTTCTGTAATCAAGACGTTAAGCCATCCTCACATAAGAACTGTGGCATACCATACCCATTAATTATTTTTTGTGGCATTAGGCACTATTTTGTCCTCTGTATTACCTATATTTCCTTTATTATCTTAATTATTTGTATTGTGTATATAGGAGAAGAGTGCAAGGGCCCTGCATCTCCCTCTCCACACTGTCTTTTGATTATTTATTTGAATAAATATTCTTGTACCTTGGACCTTTAGTTTTAGTGTCATTTAGTTACATTTTTATTTTAGATATATTGTCACTAGCTACAAAACACAGCGCTTTCTAACACCCAACACACAGCTATCAATACACTTGACACATTCTGCTCAGTTTGATACAGTTACATTTCATATCCCGAAGCTACATTACACATTCTACACAACACTTGCTTTATATTTGAACATCCTATTATAATAATACTACCATTTTTCACAATCAACACCACCCTCTAGGTCTTATCCCTATGTAATAATTCTCATATACTACACACAGACCAATTCACAGTCCTTGAGAACCTCTCCATTCTTCTACTTTCTATTTTTTCAATATTTAAGGTGGGTTGAGGATACCACCAGGCGAAAGTTCTCGGACCATCACACAGATTGAGTACATCCACATCAAATTATTGTCTTATATATTAGTTGCCGGCCATGTGTGCTAGACAAAACGCAACTCAACTAAAAATAATGTGAACAGTCACCAAAAAGCAGAAAACATAAAAGACACTGAAAAAATAAAATATATGTAAAATAGTGAACATATATATTAAAACCATAAGAAAGACAAATAAATTCACAGGAATGAGGACAAGTCATTTCTTTCATTAAGTCCAAGTGGACCTGTGGCGTTTAACCTTATTATCCAGAGGGCTTCTCTGCGCAATAAATAGGTTTCTTTGTTCATACCACTAGGAGCTTCTATTATTCTTTCCAGTCCGACAAATTTCAAGTCCCTCCCGTCACTACCATGGCATTCAGCCATATGGGCAATGAATCGGGGGGCACCTTTGCCTGTACGGAGAGAATAAAGATGTTCTCTAATACGTATATGCAATTTTCTTTGAGTTTTGCCTGTGTAATATAGTTTGCACTGGCAGATAATGCAATATACGATAGGAGTTGACTTGCATGTAATAAGCTGGTCTACATAGATATTATTTCCTCCTAAGGTAAAATTTCATTTTGCAGATTATACTGGCAATAATTATAATCTCTACATGGGAAATTACCTTTAGGTTCTATGTTACGCAGCCAGTTCTTATTTTTGTTAGCTTGAATTTTCTTTTTCTTCTGTTTCAGAGCATCACCTTTGGTGGTGGATTTCCTGAAAGTTATTATTGGTTTTTCCTTTGCCTTCTTCCCCAAATCGTTGTCTTGGGAGAAAAAATACCAATTATCAAAAATGCTTTTACCTATTATATGATTAAGTGGGGAATTAGCAAAGGAAAAAACTATTCGTTTATCATTGTTGTTAGTGGCAGGATCTTTTCGTTGTTTGTATTTTTTGGGTTTGAGCAAATCTTCTCTGGTCTTATTTTGTATTTTTTGCATTGCTTTTTCTAGAATATCAGCAGGATAGCTTCTTTTGCCTAGACGTAACAATAGATTTTTTTGCTTGTTCATTAAATGTAGTTTGATCATTATTTACTCTTTTTAATCTCAAAAGTTGACTGTATGGAATATTATTCCTAATATAAGCAGGTTGTGAGCTGTTATAGTGCAGTATCAAATTTTTTGCGATGGGTTTCCTAAAACCAGCAGTCTTTAGCCAGCCTTTTTCTATAGATAGTCTAACATCCAAGAAATCAATAGTTGTTCCGCCATAGGCACTAGTAAACAGCATGTTAACAGTATTTTTGTCATTCAAAAAATTGATAAAACCCTGGAACTCTGTTTCTGAATTGTCCCAAACATTTATGACATCATCTACATAGCCTAGATAATATTTAATATAATGTTTATAGGGGTTCTTAGTAGAAAAAATGTAATCCTGCTTCATCATAGCCAGAAAGATATTAGCATAGGTACATGATACAGGAGAGCCCATGGCTGTGCTATGGGCCTGCCTGTACCATGTACCCTCATGAAGGAAATCATTATTATTTAGAATAAATTATAAAGCTACGCACGCAAATTCCATGAATTCTCTAGATTTACCTGTTCCTATAAGGAACTTGTGCATAGCCTGTACACCCGCATCGTGGGGGATGCGGGTGTACAGGCTTTCAACGTCTATAGATACAAGAAGGTAGGAATCCTGCCATGTAAAATTGTCAAATGCTGACAGGAGTTCACTGGAATCTTTTAATAGTGTAGGAATGCCCTTTAAGAGGGGAGCAATAAGCCACTCAAGGTAACTGGATAGAAATTCGGTTGGTGCTCCTATGCCTGCCAAAATTGGTCTACCAGTGGGGTGAGAAATATTTTTGTGCACTTTTGGCAATATATACCATTTGGCAGGTATAGGAGCCATCGGTACAAATTTTTCTGCGTTTTTTAATGAAATAATAGATTTTTCAACATATCACCTTAGGAGGGAGCGGAGGTGGTCTATGGTTCTTCCAGTAGGATTTTCTTTCAGAATTTGACAGGTGTTGCTGTCGCTCAAATAGCGTTGCACTTCTTTATTATATTCTGAAGAACTCCAGACCACCACCGCTCCCCCTTGTGTGCTTTAGTTATATGGAGGTTCTCTTGCTCACTGAGCCAATTGAGAGCTGCCTGTTCATTAGCTGTTAGGTTTTTCTTAGGGGTGGGATAGATAAGCGTTTGAGTATCTTTGAGCACAGCTTTATAAAAAAGATCGACATTGCTCCCAGGTATGATGGGGGGAATTAAATGTTGATTTATTACCGCCAGTAAAAAATAAAGTAGCATTTTCATCAGTATCATCAATGGCCGGTAGACATTCATGTCCCTCCATCAATTCTGTGAATATGTCAGTACATAGCTTATCCTGTGGAGTGAATTCGTTAAACACCATAAAGCCCAATTGTGAAACTCGACAAGGGTCTTCCCCCTCCAAAACATTATGCTCAATGTTACTTTTATTAGCTTACTGAGGACGTAGACGTACTGAGGACGTAGAACCAGGAGGTTCAGGAATCAATCTACGTACATCTGATACACCTGCTGTCCCTTTAGGAGGCGCACACGGCGAGGAGGAAGAAAGAAGAAAAAGTTTCTATGCACGATTCAAGAAGAGAAAGAGCATCAGTTGGAAGACATAGACATTGGGGACAATGTCATTAACCTCACTGATATTCCTCTTGATAAAGACTGCCTGTCAGTTCTATCCAAAGGGTTACATTTCGGGCTTCATGATAAATTTAATAGAGAACTATTTGAAGTTGATCTTCATAAAGCCCTGAGAAAAATTTATTTAAAAAAATTCTTTGCACAAGCTAATAAAAGTAACATTGAGCATAATGTTTTGGAGGGGGAAAACCCTTGTTGAGTTTCACAACTGGACTTTATGGTGTCTAACGAATTTACTCCACAGGATAAGCTATTTACTGACATACTCACAGAATTGATGGAGGGACATGAATGTCTTCCGGCCATTGATGATACTGATGAAAATGCTACTTTATTTTTTACTGGCGGTAATAAGTCAACATTTAATCCCCCCATTTTACCTGGGAGCAATGTCGATCTTTTTTATAAAGCTGTGCTCAAAGATACTCAAGCGCTTATCTATCCTGCCCCTAAGAAAAACCTAACAGCTAATGAACAGGCAGCTCTCAATTGGCTCAGTGAGCAAGAGAACCTCCATATAACTAAAGCAGACAAGGGGGAGCAGTGGTGGTCTGGAGTTCTTCAGAATATAATAAAGAAGTGCAACGCCATTTGAGCGACAGCAACACCTGTCAAATTCTGAAAGAAAATCCTACTAGAAGAACCAAAGACCACCTCCGCTCCCTCCTAAGGCGATATGTTGAAAAATCTATTATTTCATTAAAAAACGCAGAAAAATTTGTACCGATGGCTCCTAGACCTGCCAAATGGTATATATTGCCAAAAGTGCACAAAAATATTTCTCACCCCACTGGTAGACCAATTTTGGCAGGCATAGGAGCACCAACCGAATTTCTATCCAGTTACCTCGAGTGGTTTATTGCTCCCATCTTAAAGGGCATTCCTACACTATTAAAAGATTCCAGTGAACTCCTGTCAGCATTTGACAATTTTGCATGGCAGGATTCCTACCGTCTTGTATCTACAGACGTTGAAAGCCTGTACACCCGCATCCCCCACGATGCGGGTGTACAGGCTATGCGCAAGTTCCTTATAGGAACAGGTAAATCTAGAGAATTTGTGTGCAAAAATGTATTCTAATTAATAATGATTTCCTTCATGAGGGTACATGGTACAGGCAGGCCCATAGCACAGCCATGGGCTCTCCTGTATCATGTACCTATGCTAATATCTTTCTGGTTATGATGGAGCAGGATTAAATTTTTTCTACTAAGAACCCCTATATACATTATATTAAATATTATCTACGTTATGTAGATGATGTCATAATTGTTTGGGACAATTCAGAAAAGAGAAAATAGTGATCAAACTACTTTTAATGAACAAGCAAAAAATCTATTGTTACGTCTAGGAAAAAGAAGCTATCCTGCTGATATTCTAGAAAAAGCAATGCAAAAAATCCAAAATAAGACCAGAGAAGATTTGCTCAAACCCAAAAAATACAAACGACGAAAAGATCCTGCCACTAACAACAATGATAAACGAATCGTTTTTTCCTTTGCTAATTCCCCACTTAATCATATAATACATAAAAGCAATTTTGATAATTGGTATTTTTTCGTCCAAGACAACTATTTGGGGAAGAACGCAAAGGAAAAACCAATAATAACTTTCAGGAAATCCACCACCAAAGGTGATGCTCTGAAACAGAAGAAAAAGAAAATTCAAGCTAACAAAAATAAGAACTGGCTGCGTAACATAGAACCTAAAGGTAATTTCCCATGTAGAGATTATAATTATTGCCAGTATAATCCGGCAAAACTAAGTTTTATCTTAGGAGGAAATAATATCTATGTAGACCAGCTTATTACATGCAAGTCAACTCATATCGTATATTGCATTATCTGCCAGTGCAAACTATATTACATAGGCAAAACTCAAAGAAAATTGCATATACGTATTAGACTCAAAAAATCCCAACGGGGGAATGAGGGGTCCTAAGACACAATAACTACAAACCCCAGGGCCGAAGCCCAGGAGTCACTAACTCCCCTCTTGATAAGTCCCCTAAAATATAACTTTTAATAGTGTAATAAAATATTCCCACTCAATTGATTAAAAATAAATGTCAGAGTGTTGCTTGAACAGTGAGAAATAACCAGTGGGGGACCCCCTATCTGAGAGTATAACTGTTTTAGCGGCGCTGCAGCCTGCCGCAATGGCAACACTATGACGTGCGACTTAAAATATAAGCACAGCCACCCCCGACATGTTTCGCTGTTGAGACAGCGTTATCAAGAGGTAATGTGGCTAGCGTTTTGTCTAGCACACATGGTTGGCAACTAATATATAAGACACCTACCACCTGAGAAAGGCGTACACCTGGGCCGGAAGAAGCGTCCGCAGTGACGCGCAACTAGTAGCCTTCAGTGGTGTGCCCCGCGTCTGAGAGCTGTGCCGGCTCTCACTCCCACGCTATGGATTTGTAACCCTACGTATCTTCACAGCTGTTTGTTGCAAGAATAAATCTCTCTGCATCTATACTAAAGTCCGGGTGAGTGCAACTTTTCTGTTTTGCTGTATCATTTCATCTGGAAGCTATACCTGTTTTGGAATGTTTGCACCCAGAAGACTGAGTTCAGCTGTTGTCTGCACCGATTAGCCGTCTTGAGCAGTTCTATGGGACTATCTATAGTAGTCAGAGCAGTGCCTGGTATATCTATTCTACAAGTGTGTTTTACAGTCAGTAAGAATATTGCAGGCATTCCGCTAAAACATGCAGTTTGTAAGCATGTTGACAGACACTGATCAAATAGATACAGTCAGTAAGCATGTTGTCAGACACTCCCCTAATATATACAGTCAGTAAGCATGTTGTCAGACACTCCCCTAATACATACAGTCAGTAAGCATGTTGACAGACAATCTCATAATAGATATAGTCAGTAAGCATGTTGTCAGACACTCCCCTAATAGATACAGTCAGTAAGCATGTTGACAGACACTGATCTAATAGATACAGTCAGTAAGCATGTTGTCAGACACTCCCCTAATAGATACAGTCAGTGAGCATGTTAACAGACACTCCCCTAATATATATAGTCAGTAAGCATGTTGACAGACACTCCCCTAATAGATACAGTCAGTAAGCATGTTGTCAGACACTCCCCTAATAGATACAGTCAGTAAGCATGTTGACAGACACTCCTCTAATAAATACAGTCAGTAATCATGTTGTCACACACTCCCCTAATAAATACAGTCAGTAAGCATGTTGACAGACACTCCCCTAATAGATATAGTCAGTAAGCATGTTGTCAGAAACTCCCCTAATAGATACAGTCAGTAAGCATGTTAGCATGTTGTCAGAAACTCCCCTAATAGATATAGTCAGTAACCATGTTATCAGACACTCCCCTAATAGATATAGTCAGTAAGCATGTTGTCAGACACTCCCCTAATAAATACAGTCAGTAAGCATGTTGACAGATACTCCCCTAATAGATATAGTCAGTAAGCATGTTGTCAGACACTCCCCTAATAGATACAGTCAGTAAGCATGTTGTCAGACACTCCCCTAATAGATACAGTCAGTAAGCATGTTGACAGACACTTATCTAATCTATATAGTCAGTAAGCATGTTGTCAGACACTCCCCTAATAGATACAGTCATTAAGCATGTTGTCAGACACTCCCCTAAGAGATACAGTCAGTAAGCATGTTGTCAGACACTCCCCTGATACAGTCAGTAAGCATGTTGTCAGACACTCCCCTAATAGATACAGTCAGTAAGCATGTTGTCAGACACTCCCTTAATATATATATATAGTCAGTAAGCATGTTGTCAGACACTCTCCTAATATATATATATATATATATATATATATATATATATATATATAGTCAGTAAGCATGTTGTCAGACAATCCCCTAACAGATACACTTTGTACAGAGTAGGGATTGTCTTTTAGTTGTGGGATCGTCGTTGAGCGTGATTACGCAATAGGCAGGGACAGTGGTTCTGGGTGAGTACAGGAGTGCACTCATTCCCTGCCCATACATAACAGGGTTCTTTTATTTATTTTTATACAACATGAATACACCCTTTCAAGAGTGTTGGCTCGGTTGTGCCAGATTTACATTGGGGTATCTCATGTACAGTCCGTGCACCAGACTTAGGGCCCAAATATGAGCAAAATTTACTCACATTTGTACACAAAAATGTGCTACTTTCGTAAGCAAAAAAAAAAAATCTTGCATACAACCAATATTTGTATAGGAAGTTAAGTGGGCACTGTCTTGAAAAAACTTGATATGTCATAGAGGCATATGTTATATAGACATACCAAAATGATTATATAGGGAAGATTGACTGTCATTAAGACCGCCCTCTGGACTCCTAAGGTTAGAAGGAGCAGAGGTTTACATTGGAAAAAAAAGTTGTGTTGACAGGTTAAATGGTGCAATGTGTTCTACCAGGGGTCAAGTGCCAATCTACGAACTATTGATGACTAAACAACACATTAATTCCAAATAACCCGAAACCTGGATGGGTGGTCCAAGAATAAACTAAGATAATACTCAGGGAGATCTTCAAAACCTGCGTAGAGGAAAAGTTGACCAGTTACCAATAGAAACCAATCAGATCACTTTTTTTTCTCTTTCAGATACCTTTTATAAATGACAGAAGCAATCTAATTGGTTACTATGGACAACTAGTTACCTTTTCCTCTGCACAGCTTTTAACAAATCGCCACAACTGTCCCTATATTCAGACTATAATCCCAATCCCATAGCGCCATCCTGGTCTGTCACTTCTAACAAGAAGCTATTGATTCCGGTTGTAGCATTGCCTGTTCTGCAGTCATCATCAGCCTATGGAGACATAACCAACTCTAGTAATGGTGGGCATTAGAGGAACTGGGGGAATTAAGAATCTTGAGCCTTAGAAATATAAGAAGATAAAGGAGGCCACACCTTCTAAAGTAGTCAGCAGATCTCTGGTGGAGCCCAACATGTCCGCTCATTGCTTCCTGTCATATATTATGTATATAAACCTCCTTTATCATGTACAGCGTCCGGGAATAAATGCCAATTCAGAATAAAGAATAATAATAAGTATAATACACAATCTGCCATTATTATGTGTGTTCAGTACATGTGCCGGACTCCATTACACTCCTCCATTTTGTATATATTCTCCATGGAGAAGACCTCCCCCTGTAAACCACTTCTCTGTGCACATTTGGGGTTCGTCCCATAGATGTTTGTATGTCTGGGAATATGGCAGAAATGTCTTAGAAGGTGATGACCCTACTGAAGAGCCTGATATAAGAAGATCAGAGAGCTTCAAAGAGCAGACCAGTCATGGTGTATCGTGGGTATATACCACGGCAACAGACTGGCCTTTAATTTAACCCCTTAAGGACCGGGGGTTTTTCCGTTTTTGCATTTTTGTTTTTTGCTCCTTGCCTTTAAAAAATCATAACTCTTTAAATTTTGCTCCTAAAAATCCATATGATGGCTTATTTTTCTGCGCCACCAATTCTTCTTTGCAATGACAACAGACATTTTGCCCAAAAATCTACGGTAAAACAGGAAAAAAAATCATTGTGACACTAAATTGAAAAAACAAACTGCTTTTTTGTAACTTTTGGGGGCTTCCGTTTCTACGTAGTACATTTTTCGGCAAAAATGACACCTTATCTTTATTCTGTTGGTTCATATGATTAAAATGATTTTGTCGCACTTCTGGAAAAAATCATAACTTCATGCAGGAAAATGAACACGTTTAAATTTTAATCTTCTGACCCCTATAACTTTTAGATTTTTCCGTGTATGGGGCGGTATGAGGGCTCATTTTTTGCGCCGTGATCTGAAGTTTTTAACGGTACCATTTTTGCATCGATAGGACTTATTGATCTTGGATTTGGAATTTTTTTGCGCGTACGCCATTGACCGTGCGGTTTAATTAATTACATATTTTTATAATTCGGACATTTCCGCACGCGGTGATACCAAATATGTATATTTTTATTTACACTGTCTTTTTTTTATGGGAAAAGGGGGTTGATTCAAACTTTTATTAGGGAAGGGGTTAAATGACCTTTATTAACACTTTTTTTTATCTTTTTTTTTGCAGTGTTATAGGTCCCATAGGGACTGTATTAACACGCCTGTGATCAGCGTTATCGGCGCTTGACTGCTCCTGCCTGGATCTCAGGCATGGAGCAGTCATTCGTCGATTGGACACCGAGGAGGCAGGTAAGGGCCCTCCCGGTGTCCTGTAAGCTGTTCCGGACAACGCGATTTCACCGCGGCTGTCCCGAACAGCCCGACTGAGCAGCTGGGATAATTTCACTTTCACTTTAGACGCGGCGTTCAACTTTGCGCGGCATTGATCGCGGTGCCGCACGCTATTAGCCATGGGTCCCGGCCGTTGTCCCCGCGTTATAGATCGTTCCAGTACGTCATGTGTCCTTAAGAGGTTAATTAAATTAGTAGAAAGAAGGAGGAAGTCCAGTATACGAAACTCCAACATCAACTTTATTCGGCAATAAAAGCAGGTACAAAACGGTGACACACCATCAGATAGTCAACTGGACGCGTTTCGGGTGGATATACCACCCTTTATCACAGATAGTTTTTTCCGCCCATCATGGTTTCCTTAAATAAGGAAAAAATTTCCAGGGGGCGGAAACTTCCTGGCTAGCATCTTCACATGTGAACACAATCGTAAGAGATACACATATAAAATAGCCATGATAGACATGACTTGAAGTAAAATACATGAAAAGGAAAAACATGAAAAGAGAGGAAAAATGTATCATATACACTGTATACATCTATGTATATGTAATGAACTCTACATTGTAACTCACGTAAATCCTGGTTTTTCTCATTTATTGCAGCTAGGGTATAACCCTATGAGGCTTGCATATAATGTGAATTACCATTGCTCCGGCAAGAATTCCGACATGCACACCAAATAATCGAGTAATAGAAATTCATAATAATGAATGATTGGAGATACTTACTAATGATGATATTATGGTCATGGATAGTGTTGAGAGGCATAGGCTAGGCTATATTCGAATTTGCGATATTTTGCGAATATATGGATGAATATTCATCATATATTCGCTAAATTTGCATATTTGTAATATTGCATATGCAAAAATTAGCATAAAAAAATTTGCATGTGCGGAAATTATCATATGCGAAAATTAGCATATGCAAAAATTTGCATATGTAAAAATTAGCATAAAGGGAAATTTGCATGTGTGATCACTGTGATGTGTGCTGTCAGAAAACAAAACAAAAACAAAAACGAATATTCGTAATTACGAATATATAGTGCTATATTCGCGATATTCGCAAATAAAATTCGCATTGCGAATATTTGCGAGCAACACTAGTCACGGATACAAAAAAATGATAATGAAAATTAAAAATTAAAAATAGCAAAAATGGAAATGCTAGTATTGCTATATATAAAAACCTGGGGTATTGAGGGACATAACTGCCAATGGCATTGATGTATTTCTATATTTAACCCACTCCACCCCTAAACTTGTGAATTTTCATATCAATAATGCAGTAGGAATTCTTGTCTTACTTTCAGACCAGCAGGGGCATGCGTTTTAAGCATGAATGGCCAATACGCTTCTCTGTTTCTTAATTTTCGGTCTGTATTACCACCCCTACTGCTCGCACATATTTTTTCAATGGCATATGCCACAAACGTACGGTGTGAACCGTGGTGTGCATCCAAGAAAAGGATCTAGAGGGACGTCTTGTAGATAGAGGATTTTCTAAATCCCATCTACAACGGGTATAACAAATTGTAGCCAAAAAGGATGGACAACATTTGCTCATAAACCGGAGTAACTTATCATCATCCAACAATATATCAATGAACAAACCAGTTCTTGCCCTCACTTTTTCCCATGGGTTTAACTAAGCCAAAGCCATTATACAGCAACATCTACATATTTTGCATCATGACCCGATTTTAGCCAAGTTGCTTGAAAATGGCTGCGCGATTGTAGCCAAAAGAGCTACCACATTGGGTGACATGTTGTCCCCAAGTGAAGTCAAACCTACCACTGTTTCCACACGGACTTGGTTACAACACACTGGATTCCACCAGTGGCGTTGCTAGGGTTGGTGTCACCCGGTGCGGTAGAAAATGGTGTCACCCCATACCCCCCCCCCTGAGTAAGTTTTTAGCCTGTTGTGACAGACACCACTGTTGTAGCGCATTGTGAGAAATTCCAGAATAATAATCAGATATACCAGTTGCCACAGAATGAGAAAAGTGTTAAAGAAGTTTTCACCATTTAAATATACAGCTCCCAAAATTACTTAAAGGGGTACTCCACTGGAAAACATTTACTTTTATATCAACTGGTGCCAGAAAGTAAAACAGATTTTTAAATTACTTCTATTTAAAATCTTAATCATTACATTACTTATAAGATGTTGTATTCTCCACAGGAAGTTGTGTAGTTCTTTCCAGTCTGTCCACAGTGCTCTGTCTGTCCATGTTAGGAACTTTCCAGAGCAGGATAGGTTTACAATGGGGATTTGCTCCTACTATGGACAGTTCTTGACATGGACAGAGGTGTCAGCACAGAGCACTGTGGTCAGACAGAAAATAAATGAAAAAAGAAAAGAACTTCCTGTGAATCACTTATACAGCAGCTAATAAGTACTGGAGGGATTAAGATTTTTAAGTAGAAGTAATTTATAAATCTGTTTAACTTTGTAGCACCAGTTGATAAAAAAAAATGTTTTCCAGTAGAGTACCCCTTTATGCAGTGGTGAGGTTATGCTGGGAGTTGTAGTTTCACTCATCTTAACTGTAGAACTGACAAGTGACTACAGCTCTGATAGGACATAGTGAGGAGAATGTACAATGATATCAGTGACTACAGGTGACGTCTTCTCTATAGTGAGGAGAATACACAATGATATCAGTGACTACAGGTGACGTCTTCTCTATAGTGAGGAGAATACACAATGATATCAGTGATTACAGGTGACATATTCTCTATAGTGAGGAGAATACACAATGATATCAGTGATTACAGGTGACGTCTTCTCTATAGTGAGGAGAATACACAATGATATCAGTGACTACAGGTGACGTCTTCTCTATTGTGAGGAGAATACACAATGGTATCAGTGACTACAGGTGACGTCTTCTCTATAGTGAGGAGAATACACAATGATATCAGGGATTACAGGTGACATCTTCTCTATAGTGAGGAGAATACACAATGATATCAGTGATTACAGGTGACGTCTTCTCTATAGTGAGGAGAATACACAATGATATCAGTGACTACAGGTGACGTCTTCTCTATAGTGAGGAGAATACACAATGATATCAGTGATTACAGGTGACGTCTTCTCTATAGTGAGGAGAATACACAATGATATCAGTGACTACAGGTGATGTCTTCTCTATAGTGAGGAGAATACACAATGATATCAGTGACTACAGGTGACGTCTTCTCTATAGTGAGGAGAATACACAATGATATCAGTGACTACAGGAGACATCTTCTCTATAGTGAGGAGAATACACAATGATATCAGTGATTACAGGTCACATCTTCTCTATAGTGAGGAGAATACACAATGATATCAGTGATTACAGGTGACGTCTTCTCTATAGTGAGGAGAATACAGAATGATATCAGTGATTACAGGTGACGTCTTCTCTATAGTCTTTCCTTATCTAATTCAGATGGTACATACCGCCACGACTTGTTCCAGCTAAAACTTCTGTCTGTAGAATGTGACGCCCAGACGTCTCCTCACTATGTCAGCGCATTCTCATCCTCTATATGAAAACAATTATTATTATAAACCTGCCAGACACTGTATCCTCTAAATATAATACTACTATAAACTGCACCCTTTGATTATAAACCTTCCATACACCGTACCTACACACTGTAAATTCTGAATATAATACACACATACTGTACCCTCTGAATATAAATCTGCCACATACTGTACACTCTGAATATATATCTGCCACATTCTATACCCTCTGAATATAAATCTGGTGGCGTTGCTAGTGGATGATGGGGGTGCTAGTACTGGGGGTTTGTTGCTGGAGGATGATGAGGGTGCTACTGGCCATCCCCCCTGGCAGTATCACCCCCATCATCCATCGGCAGGATCATCCTACTGGCAGGAGCACCCCCATCATCCACCATCAGGATCTGCTGATGGAGGTGCTGCTGGGGGTGGGGGGGTTTTGCTGGTGGATGATGAGGGTGCTACTGCCAGGGGGGAGCATTAGGTAGGTAGCAGTTCCCCCACATTAGGTATGTTACGCCGAGCGCTCCGGGTCCCCGCTCCTCCCCGGAGCGTTCGCAGCGTTCTCTCATTCGCAGCGCCCCGGTCAGACCTGCTGACCGGGTGCGCTGCGATATTACTCCCAGCCGGGATGCGATTCGCGATGCGGGACGCGCCCGCTCGCGATGCGCATCTCGGCTCCCGTACCTGACCCGTTCCCCATCTGTGTTGTGCCGGCCCTAAGGAGCGGGGCCGCGCGCGAGCCGGGTCTCTGCCATTTAAAGGGCCGCTGCGCCACTGATTGGCGCAGCAGGCCTAATCAGTATTCTCACCTGTGCGCTCCCTACTTATACCTCACTTCCCCTGCACTCCCTCGCCGGATCTTGTTGCCATTGTGCCAGTGAAAGCGTTTCCTTGTGTGTTCCTAGCCTGTGTTCCAGACCTCCTGCCGTTGCCCCTGACTACGATCCTTGCTGCCTGCCCTGACCTTCTGCTACGTCCGACCTTGCTCTTGTCTACTCCCTTGTACCGCGCCTATCTTCAGCAGTCAGAGAGGTTGAGCCGTTGCTGGTGGATACGACCTGGTTGCTACCGCCGCTGCAAGACCATCCCGCTTTGCGGCGGGCTCTGGTGAATACCAGTAGCAACTTAGAACCGGTCCACCAACACGGTCCACGCCAATCCCTCTCTGGCACAGAGGATCCACCTCCAGCCAGCCGAATCGTGACAGTAGATCCGGCCATGGATCCCGCTGAAGTCCCACTGCCAGTTGTCGCCGACCTCACCACGGTGGTCGCCCAGCAGTCGCAACAGATAGCGCAACAAGGTCACCAGCTGTCTCAACTGACCGTGATGCTACAGCAGCTATTACCACAGCTCCAGGAACAATCTCCTCCGCCAGCTCCTGCACCTCCTCCGCAGCGAGTGGCCGCTTCCGGCTTACGATTATCCTTGCCGGATAAATTTGATGGGGACTCTAAGTTTTGCCGTGGCTTTCTTTCGCAATGTTCCCTGCACTTGGAGATGATGTCGGACCAGTTTCCAACTGAAAGGTCTAAGGTGGCTTTCGTAGTCAGCCTTCTGTCTGGGAAAGCTCTGTCTTGGGCCACACCGCTCTGGGACCGCAATGACCCTGTCACTGCCTCTGTACACTCCTTCTTCATGGAGATCCGAAGTGTCTTTGAGGAACCTGCCCGAGCCTCTTCTGCTGAGACTGCCCTGCTGAACCTGGTCCAGGGTAATTCTTCTGTTGGCGAGTACGCCATCCAATTCCGTACTCTTGCCTCCGAATTATCCTGGAATAATGAGGCCCTCTGCGCGACCTTTAAAAAAGGCCTATCCAGCAACATTAAAGATGTGCTGGCCGCACGAGAAATTCCTGCTAACCTGCATGAACTTATTCATCTTGCCACCCGCATTGACATGCGTTTTTCCGAAAGGCGTCAGGAGCTCCGCCAGGATATGGACTTTGTTCGCACGAGGCGGTTTCTCTCCCCGGCTCCTCTCTCCTCTGGTCCTCTGCAATCCGTTCCTGTGCCTCCCGCCGTGGAGGCTATGCAAGTTGACCGGTCTCGCTTGACACCTCAAGAGAGGACACGACGCCGCATGGAGAACCTATGCCTGTACTGTGCCGGTACCGAACACTTCTTGAAAGATTGTCCTATCCGTCCTCCCCGCCTGGAAATACGTATGCTGACTCCGCACAAAGATGAGACAGTTCTTGATGTCTACTCTGCTTCTCCACGCCTTACTGTGCCTGTGCGGATATCTTCCTCTACCTTCTCCTTCTCTGCTACGGCCTTCTTGGATTTCGGATCTGCAGGAAATTTTATTTTGGCCTCTCTCATCAACAGGTTCAACATCCCAGTGACCAGTCTCGCCAGACCCCTCTACATCAATTCTGTTAACAATGAAAGATTGGACTGTACCGTGCGTTACCGCACGGAACCTCTCCTAATGTGCATCGGACCTCATCACGAAAACATTGAATTTTTGGTCCTCTCCAACTGCACTTCTGAAATTCTTCTTGGATTACCGTGGCTTCAACGCCATTCCCCAACCCTTGATTGGTCCACAGGAGAAATCAAGAACTGGGGTACTTCTTGTCACAAGGACTGTCTTAAATCGGTTCCCAGTACTCCTTGCCGTGACCCTGTGGTTCCCCCTGTATCTGGTCTTCCTAAGGCTTATATGGACTATTCTGACGTTTTTTGCAAAAAGCAAGCTGAGACTTTGCCTCCTCACAGGCCTTATGACTGTCCTATTGACCTCCTCCCGGGTACTACCCCACCCCGGGGCAGAATCTATCCTCTGTCTGCTCCTGAGACTCTTGCCATGTCGGAGTACATCCAGGAGAATTTAAAAAAGGGGTTTATCCGCAAGTCCTCCTCTCCTGCCGGAGCTGGATTTTTTTTTGTGTCCAAAAAAGATGGCTCCCTACGTCCTTGTATTGATTACCGCGGACTTAATAAAATCACGGTAAAAAACCGCTACCCCTTACCTCTTATCTCGGAACTCTTTGATCGCTTACAAGGTGCCCACATCTTTACCAAACTGGACTTAAGAGGTGCTTATAATCTCATCCGCATCAGGGAGGGGGACGAATGGAAGACCGCATTTAACACCAGAGATGGACACTTTGAGTATCTGGTCATGCCCTTTGGCCTATGCAACGCCCCTGCCGTCTTCCAAGACTTTGTTAATGACATTTTTCGTGATCTCCTATATTCCTGTGTTGTGGTTTATCTGGACGATATTCTGATTTTTTCTGCCAACTTAGAAGAACACCGCCAGCATGTCCGCATGGTTCTTCAGAGACTTCGTGACAATCAACTTTATGCCAAAATGGAGAAATGTCTCTTTGAATGTCAATCTCTTCCTTTCCTAGGATACTTGGTCTCTGGCCAGGGACTACAAATGGACCCAGATAAACTCTCTGCCGTCTTAGATTGGCCACGCCCCTCCGGACTCCGTGCTATCCAACGTTTTTTGGGGTTCGCCAATTATTACAGACAGTTTATTCCACACTTTTCCACTATTGTGGCTCCTATCGTGGCTTTAACCAGGAAAAATGCCAATCCCAAGTCCTGGTCCCCCCAAGCGGAAGACGCCTTTAAACGGCTCAAGTCTGCCTTTTCTTCCGCTCCCATGCTCTCCAGACCTGACCCATCTAAACCCTTCCTATTGGAGGTAGATGCCTCCTCAGTGGGAGCTGGAGCTGTCCTTCTACAAAAAAATTCTTCCGAGCATGCTGTGACTTGTGTTTTTTTTTTTAGGACCTTCTCCCCGGCGGAGAGAAACTATTCCATTGGGGATCGAGAACTACTGTCCATTAAATTGGCGCTTGAGGAATGGAGGCACCTGCTGGAGGGATCAAAATTTCCAGTTATCATATACACTGATCACAAGAATCTCTCCTATCTCCAGTCTGCCCAACGACTGAACCCTCGCCAGGCTAGGTGGTCGTTGTTCTTTGCCCGTTTTAACTTTGAAATCCATTTTCGCCCTGCTGACAAGAACATTAGGGCCGATGCCCTCTCTCGTTCTTCTGATGCCTCTGAATTAAACTTCTTTTCTTCTTATCATCCCCAATCCAATGGGCAAGTAGAAAGAGTTAATCAGGTCCTGGGTGACTATTTACGGCATTTTGTTTCCTCCCGCCAGGATGACTGGGCAGATCTTCTACCATGGGCCGAATTCTCATACAACTTCAGAGTCTCCGAATCTTCTGCTAAATCCCCATTTTTCGTGGTGTACGGCCGTCACCCTCTTCCCCCCCTCCCTACTCCCTTGCCCTCTGGTTTGCCCGCTGTGGATGAAGTGACTCGTGATCTTTCCAGCATATGGAAAGAGACCCAAAATTCTCTTTTACAGGCTTCATCCCGGATGAAAAGATTTGCTGATAAAAAAAGAAGAACTCCCCCCATTTTTGCTCCCGGAGACAAGGTATGGCTCTCCGCTAAATATGTCCGCTTTCGTGTCCCCAGTTATAAACTGGGACCACGCTATCTTGGCCCTTTCAAAATCAAGTGCCAGATCAACCCTGTCTCTTACAAACTCCTTCTTCCTCCTTCTCTCCGTATTCCCAATGCCTTCCATGTCTCTCTCCTTAAACCACTCATCCTTAACCGCTTCTCTCCCAAAGTTGTTTCTCCCACTCCAGTTTCCGGATCTTCTGACGTCTTTTCTGTGAAGGAGATTCTAGCATCCAAGACGGTCAGAGGTAAAAGATTCTTCTTGGTCGACTGGGAGAATTGCGGCCCTGAGGAGAGATCCTGAGAACCTGAGGACAACATCCTGGACAAAAGTCTTATCCTCAGGTTCTCAGGCTCCAAAAAGAGGGGGAGATCCAAGGGGGGGGGGGGGGGTACTGTTACGCCGAGCGCTCCGGGTCCCCGCTCCTCCCCGGAGCGCTAGCAGCGTTCTCTCATTCGCAGCGCCCCGGTCAGACCTGCTGACCGGGTGCGCTGCGATATTACTCCCAGCCGGGATGCGATTCGCGATGCGGGACACGCCCGCTCGCGATGCGCATCTCGGCTCCCGTACCTGACCCGTTCCCCGTCTGTGTTGTCCCGGCGCGCGTGGCCCCGCTCCTTAGGGCGCGCGCGTGCCGGGTCTCTGCCATTTAAAGGCCCGCTGCGCCACTGATTGGCGCAGCAGGCCTAATCAGTATTCTCACCTGTGCACTCCCTACTTATACCTCACTTCCCCTGCACTCCCTCGCCGGATCTTGTTGCCATTGTGCCAGTGAAAGCGTTTCCTTGTGTGTTCCTAGCCTGTGTTCCAGACCTCCTGCCGTTGCCCCTGACTACGATCCTTGCTGCCTGCCCTGACCTTCTGCTACGTCCGACCTTGCTCTTGTCTACTCCCTTGTACTGCGCCTATCTTCAGCAGTCAGAGAGGTTGAGCCGTTGCTGGTGGATACGACCTGGTTGCTACCGCCGCTGCAAGACCATCCCGCTTTGCGGCGGGCTCTGGTGAATACCAGTAGCAACTTAGAACCGGTCCACCAACACGGTCCACGCCAATCCCTCTCTGGCACAGAGGATCCACCTCCAGCCAGCCGAATCGTGACAAGGTAGGTAGCAGTTTCCCCACATTAGGTAGCATGGATATTCCCCACATTTGGTTCCAGTTACCCCACATCAGGTAGTAATTTCCCCACATTAGGTAGCACAGGACCCCACATTAGGTAGCACAGATTCCACACATTAGGTAGCAGTTTCCCCACATTAGGTAGCACAGATTCCCTACATTAGGTAGCAGTTTTTCCACATTATGTAGCAGATTTCGCACATTAGGTAGCAGTTTTCCAACATTAGGTAGCAGTTTCCCCACATTAGGCAGCATAGATTCCCCACATTTGGTAGTAGTTTCCCCCCATTAGGCCGCAGGTTCCCTTGCATGTTCCCCAAAATAGGTCAAAGTCTCCCCACATTAGATCGCTGGTTCAAACAACCCCCCCCCCCTCCCCCCACACAAAAAAAAAACACACACAACACAGAGACAAACACAGATAGATAGAGAGAGAGATACACACACACAGTCAGAGAGACACACACTCACAGACAGAGTCACACACTGTCACACGCAGTCACACACAGACAGAGAGTCACCCGCAGACAGTCACAGACAGAGAGTCACACACAGACAGAGATAGCGACAGACAGACACACACACAAATACACACACACAGAGACACACACTCACAGACAGAGACACACACACACAGACAGAGAGTCACACACACACAGAGTCACACACAGTCACACACACACAGACAGAGAGTCTCTCTCACACACACACACACACACAGAGAGTCACACACAGTCACACACACACAGTCACACACAGTCACACACACACACACACAGAGTCACATACACACAGTCACACACACACACAAAGACAGAGACACAGACACACAAACAGAGATAGAGTGAGACACACACTCACCAACCCATCCAGCGCAGGGCTCCTTCTCTCCGGTGCTCTGCGAGTGACGTCACGACCTCCTGCGCGGCCCTGCGGAGTGACATCGGGCCGGCGCAACAGAAGACGTGGGGGCGCAGGCCGGTTCACTGTGCAGGTGACGGGGGAGGGGGGGTGCTACTAGTACGGAGACAAGTGAGAAAGCGCAAGTGAGGACGGGGGGGAGGGGGGTGCTATTACAGAGACAGCGCAAGTGAGGACGAGGGGGTGCTATTACAGAGACAGCGCAAGTGAGTACGGGGTGGGGGGTGCTATTACAGAGACAGCGCAAGTAAGAACCAGGGGCGTACCTGGTGTCACCCCATCAGGATGGTGTCACCCGGTTCGGGCCGCAACGCCACTGGATTCCACAAATGCGGCTCTCACCTGTGCAAAGCATGTCGTTTCGTCAAATCCACCACCACTTTTACTGACATCAATAACACCCGCACATACAAAATAAAACAATTTCTTAATTGTAATTCGTATAGTGTTGTCTATGTCATCGAATGTTCCGAGTGCAATTTAAAATATATAGGAAGCACCAAAAGAACATTTAAAACATGCATTCGTGAGCAAATGAATGACATAGAGAACACTTCAAATAGAAGAAACAAATCTGGTGCATCCAAGCATTTCTTGGATGCACACCACGGTTCACACCGTACGTTTGTGGCATATGCCATTGAAAAAATAAGTGTGAGCAGTAGGGGTGGTAATACAGACAGAAAATTAAGAAACAGAGAAGCTTATTGGCCATTCATGCTTAAAACGCATGCCCCTGCTGGTCTGAATGTAAGACAAGAATTCCTACTTCATTGTTGATATGAAAATTCACAAGTTTAGGGGTGGAGTGGGTTAAATATAGAAATACATCAATGCCATCGGCAGTCATGTCCCTCAATCCCCCCAGTATATATATAGCAATACTAGCATTTCCATTTTTGCTATTTTTTATTTTTATTTTTCATTATCACTTTTTGTATCCATGACCATAATATCATCATTAGTAAGTATCTCCAATCATTCATTATTATGAATTTCTATTACTCGATTATTTGGTGTGCATGTCAGAATTCTTGCCGGAGCAATGGTAATTCACATTATATGCAAGCCTCATAGGGTTATACCCTAGCTGCAATAAATGAGAAAAACCAGGATTTACATGAGTTACAATGTAGAGTTCATTACATATACATAGATGTATACAGTGTATATAATAAATTTTTCCTCTCTTTTCATGTTTTTTACTTCAAGTCATGTCTATTATGGCTATTTTATATGTGTATCTCTTACGATTGTGTTCACATGTGGAGATGCTAGACAGGAATTTTCTGCCCCCTGGAAATTTTTTCCTTATTTAAGGAAACCATGATGGGTGGAAAAAACTATCTGTGATAAAGATATATCCACCCGAAACGCGTCTAGTTGTCTATCTGATGGTGTGTCACCGTTTTGTACATGCTTTTATTGCCGAATAAAGTTGATGTTGGAGTTTCGTATGCGCACCTGGGTCAGTGCGAGTCCGAGCACAGAATTTGTGAGTCAGTGAAGCTGGTCTCAATCCACCTGCATATACGGACTGTTTCTTTGACCAGAGCCGTGCTCCTGACCACCCAACTTGCTATCGTAAACAGCAGGTTCCATTGTTACGGTGCTCACCACAGAAATCTCATTGTCTCACGCTTTTCCTTGCCTGGAAAACTCACCTCACTTCCATGATGAGTGGGGACACGAGAAGCCGCAAAGAGAAAGCTGCACACCTGTTTTCATCCACTCACACGCAGAACCCCAGCCATGTGAGTTTTAAAGTACTCCTACACGATTGGGAAAACTTGCTCAACCAAGAGATGCGTTTGTGGTGGGACCATGCCACCCTCACTAACTACCTGGAAAAGGACATTATACCGAAAGGACTACACATCAAAAAGTAACCCACCACTATTTTCTGCGCTGAATTTGTGTGTGAGTGGAATCATGTCTTAATCTCATGTTCACTTAAGCTCATGGAACTTATTGTTAAATATGAGACTGTTAATGGATGAGCTTAAAGTAGACATTGAGAAAATTGAATCTAATATAGACTTGTGTAAAGACTTTAACGAATATGAAACACTTACTATGCAAGTCAAAGACAGGGTCATCAAAATAGAAAATTCTATTATGGAAACCCAAAGAATTAAATTTCAGCGGGACGTAAATGATTACAAGCTCAATCAAGTTTACGAGGGGGGTAGGTGGGAACGAGCCAGTTATACGCCCAAATTAATCCTGAAGAGAAACCCCAATTTTCATCAAAAAATGCAAGAGAAACCGCATGTAACCTTCAGCTTGTCTGAATATGATTCGGAAAGCGGAGATAATTTGGAAGCCAATCGGGCTACCCCCTTAACACCGCAGCAGCCAAAAAACTCTCGTATTACCGCAAGCCCAAGAAGAGCAAACCGCGAGCAAAAAATACTGCAGAGGAGGCAGGAAACATGCCGGCAAGTTCAGGGGACACAACTCGACAATTGAGGAATCAAGGGGTCCTAAATCTTTCATCCAAAGTTTTGACAGATAATCATGTTGCAGTCCTTTCCTAGGGACTTAAAGGAGTACTCCGGCACGCACTTTTTTCCTTTTATCCCGTCCGGGCTGCAAAATAAAAGAGAACACGCTTTATCTCACCTGCCAACGAGCTCCCAGAGCTCCGGTACACTCCGGTACAGGTGTTCGGTCCAGGGGCTGTATTTCTTTCTGTACTTCTTACTTCCTGTTAGCCCGGCACGTCACACGGAGCTTCAGCCTATCACTGGCCGCAGCGATGTCCCGCCTCAACCAGTGATAGGCTGAAGCTCCGTGTGACGTGCCGGGCTAACAGGAAGTAAGAAGAATACAGCCCGGGGACCGAACACCTATACCGGAGCTCCGGGGGCTCGTTGGCAGGTAAGATAAAGTGTGTTTTCTTTTATTTTGCAGGTCGGACGGGATACAATGAAAAAAGTGCGCGCCGGAGTACTCCTTTAATTATGCTCCTACTAATAGTTTTGATGTATTCTCTTCTATATGTGAAGTAAACAAATTCATGCACAACTTAACTGTCAAAAAGCACTTTTTCGATTTTCCCTCCGCAGAGTCTGTGTCAGCACGAGGTAACATTGGGAATGAATATAAAAATATGGATTTCAATGAACAACAATCTCTGTGCACATTACAAGAACTAAGTAGTGCTGATAATACTCAAGAATTAACTATCAACAACAATATGTATCACAAAAACAGAAATCCATATTTTTATCCCGTTCACACTCGATCAGAATGCATGAACATTTTACAAGAAAGAGTTATGAGTGATTTCATGGCTCTAGGGTCCAATTTAACACAAAAAAAGTTGTCCCATAGAAATAACCTTACCAAAGGGGAACAAAATGCTTTAATAGAACTGAAGTCAGACCCTAGCATCATTATTAGAATGTTGGACAAAGTTGGGGTGGTTACAGTTAGAGATGATCGAATTTTTCAAAAATTCGATTCGACCGATTCACCGAATTTACCCGAAAAGTTTGTTTCGATCCGAATTTGTCCGCGGCGAATTGATATTAAGAAAGGCTATTTCTAGCCTACATACAGCCTCTATAGGGGTATAGAACACTTTGCTGTGTCCTAAAACGCATATGGAGTGTGCTGGGGTAGTGAAATAATACTGTTATTCAGAATAGCATGCAGATTACCGGCATCGCTCTTAGAATCACTGCCGCACAATGACAGAGCCTGGTGGTGGCATCAGTGTCAGGAGACCATATAGTGACTGAATGACATAGCGTGGAGGTGTTGGCAGCATGAGGAGACCATATAGTGACTGAATGACATAGCGTGGACATGTTGGCAGCAAGAGGAGACCATTTAGTGGCTGAATGGCACAGCGTGGAGTTGGCTGATGCACTAGTACACTACACACCAGGGCTTCACAATCCCCCCCAAAAGAACAACACAATATATGACATTTTTGACAAAGATTTCTCATTGGTAGCACCCGCTATCCCAAAATTTGAAATTAACACACCCAGGCCCCACCTCTGCGGCATCAGGAACCCAAATATTGCCTGAAGGACACAGCCTGGAGTTGGCTGATGCACCAGTACACACCAGGGCTTCACAATCCCGCCTCCAAAATCAACACAATGAGACATTTTTGTCAAAGATTTCTCATTGATAGCACCCGCTATCCAAAAATTTAAAATTTCCAGAACCAGGCCCCACCCCTGCGGTATCATTAACCCATATATTGCCTGCATGACACAGCCTGGAGTTGGCTGATGCAAGAGTACACACCAGGGCTTCACAATCCCCCCCCAAAAAAATAACACAATATATGAAATTTTTGACAAAGATTTCTCATAGGTAGCACCCGCTATCCAAAAATTAGAAATTTCCAGACCCAGGCACCACCTCTGCGGCATCAGAAACCCATATATTGCCGGAAGGACACAGCCTGGAGTTGGCTGATGCACGAGTACACACCCGGGCTTCAAAATCCCCTCCAAAAAACAACAACATTTTAGAAATGTTTTAAAGAAATACCTTTGTGTAAGAACAAGCGCATATCCAACAGTTCACAAGACTCTATAATGCAGGACGGGGGACCACCCAAAGACATTCTTCTCAAAAATAATAAACCACACAATGTTTGAATTTTTTTTACAAAAACGAATTCAATATGTGTGTAAGCGCATCTATCTCTAAAAGATCAGATCACCCAAGGACTTTTTTCGCCCAAAATGATGAAGCAGAGTTAATCTCTGTCCGTTTTTTTTTTTCATTAAAAAATCACACGCAACAAGCGTTCCGTTGTGTAACGATTAGCATTCTGGAAAATTCAATTTTATTACTGATAAAATTATCAGTAAATAAAAAAAAAAAACACTACCCAAGAGTGTTTAATTACCCCATACAATGCACCAGGAGCAGTCAGGAGTAGGCCTCAGCAGTACCCAAGAGGCTTTAATAACCCCCTACCTTTGCACGATCAATTGCGAGATCGAGCAATACCAGGTGTGTTATGCCCTCTGATTTCCAGAGCCGCAGGCGCGCTCCACTGAACGGATTAGCGTGTCTCTATCTTTCATCGACCGGTGCTGGTAACCCACTAACTCCCGGAAAGGTAAGCTGCCGCGAAGCAGGTGGTCTCCCCCGGGCACGTTTGGCTCCAGAATTTCCACTACTGCCACACCACGCTGACTGCCAACCGTGCTACCGCCTTGCTGACTCAAGGGCAACCTGCAACTCTCTTCTCCCCATGATGAACCCCCCTTCTCCTGAGATCGAGCAATAACAGGTGTGTTATGCCCTCAGATGTCCGGGGCCGCAGGCGCGCTCCACTGAACGAATTAGGGTGTGTCCATCTTTTTTTGTAGCAACCGCAGTCCAAAAATTTTAAATTCCCAAACCCAGGCCCCACCTCTGCGGCATCAGGAACCCATTTATTGCCTGAAGGACACAGCCTGGAGTTGGCTGATGCACCAGTACACACACGGCTTCACAATCCGCCCCAAAATCAACAAAATTGTATATTTTTTATTTTTTTATTTACAACTTTGTGTAAGCACAAGCGCATATCCAACATTTCACAAGACTCAATAAGGCAGGACGGTTGACCACCGAAAGACTTTCTTCTCAATAATAATGAACCACACAATTGTTGAATTTAAAAAAAAAATTTGAAATTCCTAGACCCAGGCCCCACCTCAGCTGCATCAGTAACCCATAGATTGCCTGAAAGACACAGCCTGGAGTTGGCTGATGCACGAGTACACACCCGGGCTTCACAATCCACCCCAAAAAATGCAATTTTTTTTCAAATTGTCTGACAAAATACCTTTTTGTTAAAACAAGCTCATATACAGCAGTTCAGAAGACTCTATAATGCAGGACGGTGGACCACCCAAAGACATTCTTCTATAATATAATAAACCACACAATATGTTCAATTTTTTAAAATAATTGAAATTCCAAAACCAAGGCCCCACCTCTGCTGCATCAGTAACCCATATATTGCCTAACGGACACAGACTGGAGTTGACTGATGCACGAGTACACACTACACACCCATCACCCGGGCTTCATAATCTGCCCCCAAAAAACGCTAAATTTTATCGAAAGTGTCTGACAAAATACCTTTTTTTTTTTTTTTTCTTTGTTAAACAAGCGCATATACAGCAGTTCAGAAGACTCTATAATGCAGGACGGTGGACCACCCAAAGACATTCTTCTCAAAAATAATAAAATTTGGTTAAAAAAATTATTACATGTGTGTAAGTGCATCTGTCTCCAAAAAATCAGATGACAAAAGGATTCTAATCTCCAAAAATGATTAAGCAGAGTTAATCCCTCTCCATCTATTTTTTTTTTCATTAAAAAATCGCACGCAACAAGCGTTCCATTGTGTAACGGTTAGCATTCTGCAAAATTCAACTTTCTTACTGATAAAATTACCAGTGAATTTAACAATAACACTACCCAAGAGTGTTTAATTACCCCATACATTGCACCAGGAGCAGTCAGGAGTAGGCCTCAGCAGTACCCAAGAGGCTTTAATAACCCCTTACCTTGCCCGATCAATTGCGAGATCGAGCATTAACAGGTGTTTTATGGCCTCAGATGTCCTGGGCCGCACTAGCGCTCCACTGAACGGATTAGCGTGTCTCTATCTTTCAAGGACAGGTGTGTGTTGCACGCTCAAACCAGTTCGTGATAGGGATCTGTGATTGCAATTATTTAATCTTAAAACGAGGAATCACCAGTAAGTGAGGGTCATAAACTGGCGTTGATTAAGTCCCTGCCCTTTGTACACACCGCCCGTCGCTATAAGCGATTGTATTAGTTAGTGAGTTGGTTAGTGAGGTCCTCGGATTGGCCCAGGCAGGGTAGGAGAAGGCCCTGGCAGAGCGCCGAGAATTTAACGATCATTGTTGGAATTTGCATTAAGCATTTATTTAGCTACTGCTAAACATCCCCAAATTTAAGGCCCAAGGCCTGAGGCACCATGGAGGCAAGTAGTTCCTGAAAGACACAGAATGAGTCTGGAGCATGCATTTGCAGTACCCAAGAGGTTTTCCTAATTTAAAGATCAATGTTTACATTTGCATTAAGCATGTATTTAGCTACTGCTAAACTTCAAAAAATTATAGGCCCAAGGCCAGAAGAATTAGTTTTCCCCATATTAGGAGCATAGTTGCCCCCCAGATTAGGAGCATAGTTGTCCCCCAGATTAGGAGCAAAGTTGTCCCCCAGATAATGAGCATAGTTGTCCCCCAGATTAGGCAGCATAGATGTCCCCCAGATTAGGAGCATACTTGTCCCCCAGAGTAGGCAGCATAGATGTCCCCCAGATTAGGCAGCATAGATGTCCCCCAGATTAGGCAGCATAGATGTCCCCCAGATTAGACATCATAGATGTCCCCCAGATTAGGCAGCATAGTTGTCCCCCAATCAGCGCATGCCGGTCAGAGCCAATCAAAGGGCCGTATGTGGCAAGTGGGCCGTACAATGCCCAGGTCTGCCCCAAAGGGTTTCATAACCAACCACAATAGAGACGATTTTGTTGTAGGAGCATGGTCAATCTACTCAGACCCATCTGTCATTGGTGGCTGGAAATCCTGGCTGATCCATCCCTGATTCATCTTGACAAACGTCAGTCTCTCCACATTTTTAGTGGACAGACAAGTTCGCCTTGGGGTGACTATGGCCCCGGCCGCACTAAACACCCGCTCTGATGGCACACTACTGGCCGGGCAGGACAGCTTTTCCAGGGCAAACTCCGCTAGTTGCGGCCATAAATCGAGTTTGGCTGCTCAGAAGTCCAGTGGATCTTCAACGGTTGTTGGCAGGGTCATGTCGAGGTAAGCCACCACCTGCTGGTTCAGGTCCTGCTCCATGTCCACCTGCTGCTGATGAGTAGCCTCACTATGCGGCTGAAGGAAGCTACTCATCAGCGACTGTAGACTCAGGCTGCTGCTGCTTGAGCCGATACTGCTCCTGCCACCCCTCCCCAGCAGCCGTGGCAGTGGAAGGTGAGCGCAGAGGGCCCCCCGAGTCAGACCTGCGAGTGGATGGACCATGTGGCCGATAGGCATCGGCCAACCGACTACGTAGAAGCTCCTGAAGTAGGTCAGTTTGTCCTCCCTCTCAGTGGGTGTAAAAAAGGCCCCCATTCTGGGCCGGTAGCGAGGGTCTAATAAGGTGGAGTCATCGCGTTACCGAATTTTGACAATTCGGGGGTCACTACGCAAGCAACTCAGCATGCATCGTTCCATTTGTGACAGTGACTCACTGGGACTACCTGCCTCCATCTCCACTGCATACCGCCACGGTGTGTCTGGGTCCTCTGTCTCGCCTCCCTCGTAATAACCCTCCAGCTCCTCTGGCTGCTCCTGCTCCTCCTCACCTGTCCAATGACCAGAAACACCGGCCATTTCATCCACCGTAAACTATGCTCCGCTCTGCCCCTCATCATCCTCCTCCAGTTCATCCCCCACAGGACTCATGTAGCCTTCTGATGTAGGCGCAACATCTCCATTGCCGTGACCAGCCATGTTTTCATTCATTTTTTGGAGTAAATGTAGGAGTGGAATTATGTTGTTCATGGCGTAATTCGAGCAACTAACAAAAAATATGGCTTCCGTAAAGGGCCTCAGCAAAGGGCAGGTGTTACGTATGAGCTGCCACTCGTTCACATTGAAGTTACACAGGGTAGTACTCCTATGTGCTTGTATCATCAAAAAATCTGTGATGGCTTTTCTTTGTTCGTATAGTCTGTCCAACATATGGAGGGTGGAATTCCAACGTGTGGCAACATTACAAATGAGACTATGTTGTGGGATACCGTTCTGACGCTGCAGCTCAAGCAAAGTGTGCTTGGCGGTGTACGAGTGGCTGAAGTGCATGCACAGTTTCCTTGCCATTGTCAGAATGTCTTGCAAATGGGGTGAAGACTTGATGAACTTCTTGACAACCAGATTCAACACGTGTGCCATGCAGGGCGAATGGTTCACACTTCCTTGTCGCAGCGCGGCCACAGTGTTCTTCCCATTGTCGGTCACCATGGTTCCCATTTCCAGATTTCATGGAGTAAGCCATACTCGGATTTCTTCCCTAATGAACTTTAGCAGTTCCTCCCCTGTGTGACTCCGTTCGCCAAGTCAAACCATGTGAAGGACGGCTTGACACCTCAGTGCCCTACACACGTGGTATGATGAAGGGCCACCGAGATTTGGACGTGCAGTGGAGGCCGAGGACACGGGGGAGGAGGCGCACACTGTAAAAGGACCAACTGCCTGGGAGCCAGAGCGTGGAGGAGGAAGCGGTGTGACCTGTCCAAGTTGCTGTTGTGGCTGTGCGGGAACAACATTTTCCCAGTGGGCCATAAAAGACATGTATTGTCCCTGCCCGTAGTTACAGCTCCACACGTCGGCGCTGCCATGCACTTTTGAACACACTGACAGGCTCAAGGACTGGCCCACCTTCTCTTGTACAAACTTATGCAGGGCTGGTACTGCCTTCTTCGCAAATAAATGATGGCTTGGGACTCTCCACCTCGGCTTGGCACAAGCCATCAATTCTCTGAAAGCTGCAGAGTCCACCAGTTGGAAAGGGAGGGACTGCAACACCAGCAACTTGGACAGGAGCACATTCAACTTCTGCGCCGTTGGATGAGTGGCCGCATACTGTTGTCTCTTGGACATGGCTTCGCCGATCGATTGTTGGCGGAATGGCTGACTACGAGCGGAGGAAGCAGGAGCGCAAGAAGGAGGGTTTGACACACAGCTCCCTTCGGCTGAGGTGGTGGAGCCTTGGCTGGATGACGGAGGGAGCGGATGGCCACTGGGTGATGCGGCAGGCTGGACCACTACCTCGGAGCCACAGTTATCCCAGGCTGCTTTATGGTGGCGAATCATGTGTTGACGCAGGGCTGTGGTGCCGAGATTGGGACCCTGGCCACGCTTCACTTTCTGCCGACAGATTTTGCATGTGACTATGCTAAGGTCCTCCGGATTCTTTATGAAGAACAACCACACCGCAGAGTAGCTGATTTTCCCACCCGCAGTCCGCACTATTTCACTGCTATTGGTGCCGTCTCCTGTTCCACTACCTCCCTGAATGGTAGCTTTCTGCAAAGCAGGTGATCTTCCCCTGGCATGTTTGGCTCCTGAATTTCCACTACTGCCACCACCACGCTGATTGCCAACCGTGCTACCGCCTTGCTGCCTCATAGACAAAGAGCAAATCTCTTCTCCTGATGATGATGAAGCCCCGGCTTCTGCACCCGGCTTCCAATTGCGATCGGCTTCATCATCATCAAAAGATGTGTGCATTTCACTGATGTCCTCCTCGTGTTCCTGCCTCAGGACCCTGAACAATTGAAACACCGCCTCCCACGTCACTCTCCGCATCACTACTTGGCCGCCTTGCGGAGCAAGGTATGCATGTCTCCTCACATTCTTGGCTGCCCATTAGCTGCTGACTGTCCTCTATTACATCGTCCTCACTAAACAGTGGAGCTGAACCCAAAGCATGAGATACTTCTTTGGTAGAGGGAACAGCATAGGACAAAGGCAATGGGATTACGGGGACTGCTCCCGGGCCATGCCAACTGAGGGTTGTGTCTGAGGAACCCACCGACTCTTGACTGGGGTTGTCAGATGTCGCTTGTGATGATGGGGATGAGTGTGCAAACCAATTGACGAGGAGTGATGGGTCGACGACACGACCGCTGGGTGTTAACGGGAGCTCAGGCCTATTGCTGCAACTCCTGCTGCCACTCGCCCCAAGTCTGCTGCCAACTCTGCTGGCCTCTGTCTGGCCTCTGCCCCTTCTCTGTGCATGTCCTGGCACTTCCCTTCCTGACATACTTAGTGCGTTTATGAGGGTATAGAACAGCTGCAGGCGATTACTTACGGCTGTCCTTTCAAAGTATATAGGCCCTAGACAGAATAACAGTTACTAAATAGTACACTCCTTTGTTGTATGTATGCCCTTTGCAATGATGAGCGCACTGGTATGCGTATTTATACGCAGAAAAAAAATCATTTTTTTGTTGTATACACCAGCAGGTGTATACTAATGTGTGGAATAGCACTGAATTTAGCACCGAGACAGAAATACAGGTACTAAATAGTACACAACTTGGTTGTATGTATGCCCTTTGCAATGATGAGCGCACTGTTAAGCGTATTTGTTATACGCAGGAAAACCTTTTTTTTTTTTTTTCTTTAATACACCGGCAGGTGTATAACCTGTGGTATAACACTGAATTTAGCACAGAGACAGAAAAAAAGGTGGTATATGGTACACTATTTGCTTGTATTTAGGCCCTTTGCATTGATGAGCGCACTGTTAAGCGTATTTGTACTCAGGAAAAAAATAATAAATTCTTTAATACACCGGCAGGTATATAACGTGTGGTATAACACTGAATTTAGCACAAAGACAGAGTTACAGGTGAAAAATGGTAAAAAGGCACTAAAGTTCACACTAATATGACTTATTTCTGAACAGCAGCAGGACCCAACAGTGCAGCACCACAAATAAATAAAAAATCCGGGGATTCAATCCTAGATTGCCCTCTGTCACACAATTCTGAGCAGCAGAAGATTTGTGGAGCAAAAAAAAAAATAAACTCAATTGGGCTGAAAAATGAGGAGATAAGATGGATGATAAAGTTCAGGCAGCTTGGAGATCTGTATGAGGCAGCTGACAGCTATCTGCCCCTCTCTGCTGCAATGCTCAATAACGTGAATAGGAGGTTTAGCAATCAATGATCCTTCTCAGTGTAACAGCACAGCACTCTGCACTCCTGCCTTTCCCTAATGCTGATGTGACTAGCAGTTGCAGTGTAACGCTGTGGTATGAGCTATTCACACACACATAGTCCCGTCCTCTCTATCTGAGTGCATAGACGAAATGAAGACAGGCAAGATGGCCGCCGATTATATAGGGGCTGTGACATCACAGGGGTCAGTGAACACTGATAGGCTGCATCTCAAATCTGATTCAGGGTCATCCCGCCTACCTTCATTCCCGCCCTCCCATAATCCCCTGCCCCATGTACTCACATGTGGATCCGCCATCTTAGGTCTCCAATAGCCTGGAACGCTGTAAAATGGAGTTTAATGAAGCGATTCGTGCGATAGAATCGCGGCGATATTCGTATTCATTGCAAATCGAATTTTTCATTAAATTCGTAACGAATTCGGGTTCGTCAACTTCGATTCGCTCATCTCTAATCATAATAGACAAGCGAAACATTGGGTGACGTTTCAGAATAAGGCAACTAAGCTTGATCTTAAGTCACTGCTCTGGCTACCCGGTGACGAGTTCTCGAGGAGAAGAATGCAAGACGCCCCACCAGTCGCCGCTTCCCTCATAGCAGCTAATAGGACCTACTTGAAATATCTACCCATTGCTTCTGCTTTAGGTCCCCTCATCCCATTATTTAATAACCCAACCTTCCCGCCGGCGCTTAACTCCTCTACCTTTCTATCCTTTCATAGGGATGACGCGCCCTCAATGCATGACCTCTTAATGCCGCGGGGTCTGAAACTCATCTCTGACTTCTTCCATGACGCTTCTCCCACACCCATACATCATTTACAATACTACCCACTCAAGAAATCTCACACAAGAAATCTCACTAGGTTTGAGAATCTCTGCATTTCCACAACTCTGACCAGTAAACCCGTCAGTACTAATTATGCCCTTCTGTTAGATTCCCTCACGGACTCCCCAATGGCCTTCTGCTCTGCTTGGGAACATGAACTGGGGTGCACGATCTCAGATACGGAATGGAAAGGTGTGTTCTGACGGTGCCACCGCTCCTCTATATCTTGAAAGGGCACAAGACCAATTACAAGATTATCACTAGGTGGTACTGTGTACCTTCACTCCCAGCACGTATTTATCCAAATGTAATGGACGCCTGCTAGCGATGTGGGAGTCCCAGTGGCACCATGACACATATTTGGCTTGACTGTCCGATACTAGCCCCCTTCTGGTCGCAGGTCTTAGATATAATGTCCCGACTGACTTCATGTCAGGTCCCTAAAACCCCTAAGCTAATCCTCCTTTCTATTCCTCCAAGCTCCTTCACCAACTCCTCCACTAGGTTACTGCTACATCTATTGCTCGCAGCTATTGCTACTGGTTATTCCGCGACTGTGGAAATCCACTCTCCCCCCCCCCCCCCCCTCCGTCTCGTCCTGGCTTTGTGAGGTTTCCCATATACACAAAATGGAAGAGCTCTTAGCCGACTCCAAGAATCAGTTAGATAGGTTCCTTCATATTTGGAGACCTTGGTCGGAATTCATGTCCTCTAGGGACTTTGATACCCAGCATATATCTACTTAATGATCGCCACTGTCCTTGTTTTTGCTAAGCCACTGCCGGAATTGGTGCCTAGTGCCTGCTTTGAGAGGTAGGTGTTCATCCTCCACCAGACCTTCCCTGCTTTTCTGTCCTTTCCCTTTCTCGCTTCCTCTTTCTTCTGACCTTCTCTTTCCTCTCCCCCCCCAGTCCCCCGCTCTCTCCTCCCAGGCCCTACCCCCCTACTACTATATACATTCCGTTGCTAAATACCAGTCACCTCAGCCCATGCAGACATTTTCAGGGCCCACACAGTACCATACTTTGCTCCAAGTCCTGCTTTCTAACATACTTCATTTTTTTTCACTCAACTTACTTACTCGATTATAATGCTCGCTTATTCACTGTATGATGACACTGATGGTTACTGCAGTTGTGTTGGCTATCTGTCTTTAGACCCGGATGCCACACTGACCTAACATGACTGTTTTCTGCATGTTCATGGCTTATTGGATGTTTGTGCATATGACAACTGTGTACTGCATTACTTTTTGGCATTATGTCAGCTTTAGTGATGTCGCGAACATAAAATTTTCGGTTCGCGAACCGCGAACGCGAACTTCCACAAAAGTTCGCGAACCAGGTGAACTGCCATTGACTTCAATGGACAGGCGAATTTTAAAACCCACAGAGACTCTTTCTGGGCACAATAGTGATTTAAAAGTTGTTTCAAGGGGACTAACACCTGGACTGTGGCGTGCCGGAGGGGGATACATGGCAAAACTCCCATGGAAAATTACATAGCTGATGCAGAGTCTGGTTTTAATCCATAAAGGGCATAAATCACCTAACATTCCTAAATGGTTTGGAATAATGTGCTTTAGCTACCTTTAGGCAGCACATAGAGCCCCCCTTTAGGCATCACAGAGTTAGATCCCCCCTTTAGGCATCACATAGTTAGATGCCCCCTTTAGGCAGCACATAGATTCCCCCATATTAGGCAGCACATAGTTAGAGCCCCCCTTTAGGCAGCACATAGTTAGATCCCCCCTTTAGGCATCACATGGTTAGAGCTCCCCTTTAGGCAGCACATAGTTAGATCCCCCCTTTAGGCAGCACATAGTGTGATTTGAACCCAAGGCCCCAGCGCTGCAAGTCAGCAGTGCTAACCTCTGAGCCACAATGCTACCCCTAGCATACATCTACCGTATATACTCGAGTATAAGCCGAGTTTTTCAGCACGATTTTTCGTGCTGAAAACACCCCCCTCGGCTTATACTCGAGTGAACTCCCCCACCCGCAGTGGTCTTCAACCTGCAGACCTCCAGAGGTTTCAAAACTACAACTCCCAGCAAGCCCGGGCAGCCATCGGCTGTCCGGGCTTGCTGGGAGTTGTAGTTTTGAAACCTCCGGAGGTCCGCAGGTTGAAGACCACTGCGGCCTTCGACATCATCCAGCCCCCTCTCACCCCCCTTAAGTTCTGTACAGTACTCACCTCCGCTCGGCGCTGGTCCGGTCCTGCAGGGCTGTCCGGAGAGGAGGTGGTCCGGTGGCATAGTGGTTCCGGGCTGCTATCTTCACCGGGGAGGCCTCTTCTAAGCGCTTCGGGCCCGGCCTCAGAATAGTCACGTTGCCTTGACAACGACGCAGAGGTGCGTTCATTGCCAACGTACTTCTGCGTCATTGTCAAGGCAACGCCTCTATTCCGGGCCGGAAGTGCGGAGAAGAGGCGCCCCCGGTGAAGATAGCAGCCCGGAACCACTATCCCACCGGACCACCTCCTCTCCGGACAGCCCTGCAGGACCGGACCAGCGCCGAGCGGAGGTGAGTACTCAGAACTAAAGGGGGTGAGAGGGGGCTGGATGATGTCGAAGGCCGCAGTGGTCTTCAACCTGCGGACCTCCGGAGGTTTCAAAACTACAACTCCCAGCAAGCCCGGACAGCCGATGGCTGCCCGGGCTTGCTGGGAGTTGTAGTTTTGAAAACTCTGGAGGTCCGCAGGTTAAAGACCACTGAGGGTGAATGATGAGAAGAGGATGATGAAGGGGGGGGGTGGTGGGATGGTGAAGGGGGGATGTGTGGGATGATGACAAGGGGATGATGAAGGGGGGATGTGTGGGATGATGACAAGGGGATGATGAAGGGGGGATGTGTGGGATGATAAGGGGATGATGAAGGGGGGATGTGTGGGATGATGACAAGAAGATGATGAAGGGGGGGTGTGTGGGATGATAAGGGGATGATGAAGTGGGGATGTGTGGGATGATGAAAAGGGGATGATGATGAGGATGTTAATGACGGGTCTGGATGATGACGGGGGGATGATGTATTTCCCACCCTAGGCTTATACTCGAGTCAATAACTTTTCCTGGGATTTTGGGTTGAAATTAGGGGTCTCGGCTTATACTCGGGTCGGCTTATACTCGAGTATATACGGTAATATCCACGACTGCTAAAATGGACAGAGATGTCAGCAGAGAGTACCAGAAAAATTAGGCATGTAAACATGCATGAAAAATTGGGTATTGTTGCAGCCGCATCTGTAGCAGAGGCCAGAAAAATTGCAGCACCAGAAAAAGTGCAGCTGCAGAGGCCAGAAAAATTAGGCATGTACACCTGGCTGGAAAATTTGGTATTGTCGCAGCTGTAGCAGCGGCCAGAAAAATTTCAGCACCATAACAAGTGCAGCAGCAGACACCAGAAAAATTAGGCATGTACACATGGATGAAAAATTGGGTATTGTCGCAGCTGTAGCAGCGGCCAGAAAAATTGCAGCAGCATAACAAGTGCAGCAGAGGCCAGAAAAATTAGGCATGTACACATGGAAGAAAAATTGGGTATTGTCGCAGCCGCAGCTGTAGCAATGGCCAGAAAATTGCAGCACCAGAAAAAGTGCAGCAGCAGAGGCCAGAAAAATTAGTCATGTACACCTGGCTGGCAAATGGGAATTATGACTTACCGATAATTCTGTTTTCTTGAATCATCACTTCAGCACCACACGAGATTGCCCCCCATTGATCCTAAAGGAACAGGAAGCACAAAGAGGTTAAAAAGCCCCTCCCCGGACAAACCCTCAGTGTTTATAAATTAACTAAGAAGCATAAATATATATCAACATACGTACACAACTTGGGGAGGGATTAAAAGGTGCTGATGTGATGATTCAAGAAAACAGAATTGTCGGTAAGTCATAATTCCCATTTTTCACCTCATCATCACATCAGCACCACACATGAGACATACCAGATAAATAATGTCTAGGGAGGGACCACAGCTTGCAGCACTTTCCGTCCAAAGGCCAAATCTTGAGACGAGGCTACATTCAACTTGTAGTGTTTAAAAAAGGTATGAGGTGTAGACCAAGTTGCCGCTCTGCAGATCTGTTCTAAAGAGGCAGAAGACTTTTCAGCCCAGGAGACCGACATTGCTCTTGTTGAATGAGCTTTTAGATGCTCCGGGATTTGATTTCCAGATCTTCTGTAAGCTTCAAAGATAGCTCACTTTACCCATCTAGCAATAGAGGCTCTAGAAGCTTTCTTTCCCTTGTTAGGGCCTTGAAATTGAACAAAAAGATTTAGATCCTTCCTCCAATCCTTTGTTTGCTGTAAATAAAGAAGGATTGTCCTTCTCATGTCTAGGAAATGGAACATTTCTTCCTTCTTGTTTTTTGGAGAGTTACAGAAGGTGGGAAGGATGATGTCTTGAGACCCATGAAAGTCTGTCACTACTTTTGGTAGGAAAGCCGGATTTAATTTTGAAATAATCCTGTCTTCAAGGACCGTTAGGTAAGGTTCTTCAATAGATAGAGCCTGAATTTTGCTTACCCTTCTTGCGGTTGTAATGGCTGTTAAGAAAACTGCTTTCCATGTAAGAAATTTTATTGAGGAATCGGACAGTGGTTCAAAAGGTTCCTTTGTAAGACCAGTAAGGACTAGATTTAAATCCCAAGGTGGTGATAGATTTGATATCTTGGGTTTCAATCTGACTACAGCCCAAAAGAATCTTATAATCCACTTGTCTGCAATATTTGAGTCAAAAAAACAACCCAAAGCTGATGTCTGTACTTTTAGAGTACTACTAGATAACCCCTTGTCCAGACCGTCTTGGAGAAAATTAAGAATTTGAGGGATATTAGGATTCAAAGGATCCGGAGGACAGGAACCAAACCAGGAGACACATTTTTTCCAATAAATTGCCAAAGTTGTAGGTTTTTTGTTTTTCAAAAGAGTGTCAATAACCCTATGAGAGACCCTTTTGATTTAAAATTGACCACTCAAGAGCCAAGCTGTTAACTGCAGGCTCGACAGGTCTTTGAAGAACAGCGGACCCTGCATTAGAAGATCTTCTGTTATGGGAAGAGGATAAGGATGATCTATTGACAGATGTTGAAGTAGAGTGTACATCCTCTCTTGGGCCACTTTGGGGCTATGAATATAACCTTGCTTTTCTCCATACGAATCTTCTGCAGAGTCCTGCTGATCAGAGGGAACGGAGGAAATGCATAGACTGTTTTGAAGTCCCATCTTTGTTGTAGAGCATCTATCCCGTCTGGGAGATTGCCTGGAAAAAGGGAAAAGAATTTGTCTACCTTTCGACTTTTCCGAGTAGCGAAAAGGTCTACTTCGGGTATTCCCCACTTCAAGACTAGCTCCTGGAAAACTCGAGGATTGAGTTCCCATTCCCCCGGATTGATTTGGTGGCGACTTAAATAATCCGCCTGAATATTTTCGCTTCCTTTGAGATGTATAGCAGACAATATCTTGTCCTCTGACCAAAGGAAGATTTTTCCTGTCAATACTTGAAGGAGGCTGTGTCTTGTTCCTCCTTGATGGCTCAGGAAAGCTACTACAGTGGCATTGTCGGTATAAATGCTTTCAAAGCTTTGAGAACCGCTTTTACTTCCCAAAAATTTGAAGAGCAAAAGATGTGTTTCCTCTGACCATGTGCCCTGGAGAAAGAGATCTTAAACATGTGCTCCCCAGCCTTTTTTTTGTTCTTCCTGAGGAACCGGAATGATCGCTCCTAGAGCTAACAGTTCCTGGACCCCCTGAAACAACTGATTGGTTAAACAAGTGGAACTGAGATTTGTTGTGCGGAATTTCTGAGGTGGAGGGGAAACAAACTCTATTCTGAACGCGCTTCTCATAGAATTCAAAATGAACTGGTTCTTTGTTATACTCTCCCATTGATGGTAGAATAGAGTCAGTCTCCCCCCCCCCCCCCCACCGGAGACAAGTCATTGTTTTTTGTCTGGATTGTTAGGATTGAGCAAGAAGTCTCGTCCTTTACCTCCTTTAACATAGCTCCATCTGCCCGACTTCCCTTTACCTTTATATTCCCTCTGTTTGTTCTTAAAGGGACAAAAATTCCACTTTGGTTTTACAGCTTTGTCTTGTTGTCTGCTGCTTGCTTTAGGGTGTTATCTAACACAGATCCAAAAACCAGTTTACCTTCAAAGGGAATAGAACATAATTTACTTCTTGAAACAGAGTCCCCTTGCCAATTCTTGAGCCACAGAGCTCTTCTGGCCGAGTTAGATAATGCTGCTGACTTAGCCGCCATCCTTACAGATTCTTGCTGAGACATCAACCAAAAAAGCAGTGGCAAGTTTTAGCATAGGAATGGAGGAAAGCAGTTGATCTCTAGGAGTTTTATTTTCAATATGGCTTTCCAATTGACCTAGCCATAAAAATAAAGATCTTGCTACATTTGTGGCTGCAATGTTGGGGTTTAATGGGCGGATGAGGCATCCCAGTTCATCTTCAGAATCGCCTCCATTCTCCTATCTAATGGTTCCTTCAATTGTGAGGAATCCCTAAAGGGTAGAGTCGTTTTTTTCACAACTTTAGCCACATGTATATCTATTTTAGAAGCTTCACTCCATAATACTGTATCCTCACTATTAAATGGGAACCTCGCTCTAAATTCCTTAGCGTTCATGAGTTTTTTATCAGGATCCTTCCATTCCTCTAAGATCAGGCTATTAAGGTTCTCATGAATAGTGAACGTATTCTGTTTTTTAGGTTTTAATCCTGCAAACATTTCATCTTGTACAGAAAGGGTTACCTGAGGATCTTCTATGTTCATGGTACTTTTTACTGCATTTAAAAGAGTATCAGTATCTTCTGCAGAAAAATAGTATCTCTTATCTTCTACTTTTTTGGAAGTAGAAGAAAGATCTTCTTCTGAATCCAAGTTAGAAGAAAGAATATTTACTTCAGATTCTGAATCTGAATTCACCAGAAAGGATGGCTTAGATTTTTTAGCAGGAGGAGGATCATGATAAGATGGCGTAGGCAGAGCAGCTGCCACAGAGGCCTGGACCTGTTGATTAATTATTGATCTTCATTCGTCCATAAAGGACGGGGTCTCCTGCTGAACAATCTTGGCCGTACAAGAATTACATAGAGCTTTAAGATTCCCTTCAGGTAACCTCTCTTTACAAATGGCACATTTCTTAGGCTTGGCCTTAGAAGGTTTTTTCGGGGTCTCCTTGTCTCCCTAAAAAGAGGAGAGAAGGAAAACCCATCAACAAACGGGAAAAAACCTTCCAAACATAAGTAAGTGAACCCCAGAGGGCCAGATACTTACTGGGCTGATGGACTTCCCCAGCTCCACAGACTCAGAGCGGTTAGAAGCAGCCTCCATACTGACAAGTAGACAAAGAAAGGAAGGAGGTCTCACCTTAAAAAGCCCAGCTGTGTTTAAAATTTGGCGTCCTTCAGCCACCTCCACCTCCCACGGCAAATTTTCAAATTCCCCGCTGCTGGAGAGGCGGAACTTCCGGTCTTCGGCTATCCCAGCACTCCGCACGCGACGCACGTAACGCGACGTCACGTGCCGGAACCGCCTCGGACCTGGAAGACAGACCAGGGGAAACACACTCGTGCGTCCGAGGTCCTGTCTGTATTCTCCCCGCCGCATAAACTCACCGAGCTACGCGGCGGGGAACTCGAGGGTCCAGGAGGCAGGCCTACAACAGGCACGCGACCCGGAGCAGCAAAGAGAGGGGGAGATTCAGCGGACGCCGACCTCTACCGCCTGGATAGGTCAACCTTGATCCCGTCAACAGCCCCAGGACCAAGAGGTTAAAACCTCCATGCTTCCTAAAGGAACAGGAAACACTGAAGGTTAGTCTGGGGAGGGGCTTTTTAACCTCTTTGTGCTTCCTGTTCCTTTAGGATCAATGGGGAGGCAATCTCATGTGTGGTGCTGATGTGATGATGAGGTGAAAAATTTGGTATTGTCGCAGCTGTATCAGCGGCCAGAAAAATTGCAGCACCATAACAAGTGCAGCAGCAGAGGCCAGAAAAATTAGGCATGTACACATGGATGAAAATTTGGTATTGTCGCAGCCGCTGCTGTAGCAGCGGCCAGAAAAATTTGTTTGTTTCGCCATGCAGAAAGTGTCCTAAAACATTGCGGCTTGAACCCTACTTGGTGGCGGATAAGTCACGCAAGTCATCCGGCATTCAGAGTTCAAATACAGCAGTGTGTGCCCAAGGCAGCTCATCTGATCAGGCCTTGTTCAGTCAAATATATCGCCCAGTGTCAGTCCCTTCGGGATTCATTCCTCATTCATCTTAATAACGGCGAGGTAATCCAGACTTTTTTGACCAAGGCGACTCCTCTTCTCAGTGACAATACCTCCTGCTGCACTGAAGGTCCTTTCTGACAGGACACTTGAAGCGGGACAGGCCAGAAGTTTGAGCGCAAATTGGGATAGCTCAGGCCACAGGTCAAGCCGGCACACCCAGTAGTCAAGGGGTTCATCGCTCCTCAGAGTGTCGATATCAGCTGTTAAGGCCAGGTAGTCTGCTACCTGTTGGTCAAGTCGTTCTCTGATGGTGGACCCCGAAGGGCTGTGGCGATGCGTAGGACTTAAAAAGCTCTGCATGTCCTCCATCAACAGCATGTCTGTAAAGCATCCTGTCCTTGCTGGCGTGTTCGTGGGAGGGGGAGGAGGATTACTTTGACCTCTTCCCCTGTTAGATCCCTGTTGTGCTGTGACATGACCCTTATACGCTGTGTACAGCATACTTCTTAATTTATTTTGGACCTGCTGAATCATTTCCGCCTTGCTGTAATGCGGTAACATGTCAGGCACTTTATGTTTATACTGGTGGTCTAGTAGCGTGGACACCCAGTACAGGTCGTTCTCCTTCATCCTTTTTATACGAGGGTCCCTCAACAGGCACGACAGCATGAAAGACCCCATTTGCACAAGGACGGATGCCGAGCTACTCATGTCAGGGAAGGTATAACCTTCTTCCCCCCAGCCACGTACAACACCACGGGAACCAGATAGGTGACAAGGAGCACCCTGGGATGCCTGCTGTGGTTGGTCTTCCTCCTCCTCTTCAAAGCCACATTCCTCCTCTGACTCCTCTTCCTCACAATCCTCTTCCAGCATTGCCACAGGTCCAGCAAGCGATGCTGATAAGGCTGTTTCTGGTGGTGATGGTGTCCACAACTCTTCCTCTTCACGCTCATCTACTGCCTGATCCAGCACTCTTTGCAGGGCACGCTCCAGGAAGAAAACAAACGGTATGATGTCGCTGATGGTGCCTTCGGTGCAACTGACCAGGTTTGTCACCTCCTCAAAAGGACGCATGAGCCTACAGGCATTGTGCATGAGCCTCCAGTAACGTGGCGAAAAAATTCCCAGCTCCGCTGATGATGTCCTAGCACCCCGGTCATACAAATATTCATTGACGGCTTTTTCTTGTTGGAGCAGGCGGTCGAACATTAGGAGTGTTGAATTCCAACGTGTCGGGCTGTCGCAAATCAAGCGCCTCACTGCCATGTTGTTTCGCCGCTGGATATCTGACAAGTGCGCCATGGCCATGTAGGAACGCCTGAAATGGCCACACACCTTCCTGGACTGCTTCAGGACATCCTGTAAGCCTAGGTACTTGAGCACAAAGCATTGTACAATCAGATTACACACATGTGCCATGCACGGCACATGTGTCAACTTGCCCAACCTCAATGCCGCCAACAAATTTGTTCCGTTGTCACAAACCACCTTGCCGATTGTTACGCCGAGCGCTCCGGCTCCTCCTCCTCCGGAGTGCTCGCGGCGTCTCCTGCCCTGCAGCGCTCCGGTCGGCAGTGCTGACTGGAGATGCTGATCAGTTGTGCCCGGCAGAGATGCGATCCGCCTAGCAGAACGTGCCCGCTCGCGGATCGCACCCCGTCCCACTCACCTGTCCCGATCTCCTGCTGGGTCCCGGTGCGCGCGGCCCCGCTCTCTAGGGTGCGCACGCACCGGGGCTCTCAGGTTTAAAGGGCCTGAGCACTGCTAATTGGTGCCTTGCCCAATCTTCCTAATTAGCTCCCACCTGCTATATGTGAATAAAAAACCACTTCCCCTTCCTGTCCTTGCCGGATCTTGTTGCCTTAGTGCCCTGTGAAAGCGTTTAGTGTGTTCCTAAGCCTGTGTACCCAGACCTTCTGCTGTTGCCCCTGACTACGACTCTTGCGGCCTGCCCTGACCTTCTTGCTACGTCCGACCTTGCTCTTGCCTTGTCCCTGTGTACCGCGCCTGTCTCAGCTGTCATTTGGGGTTGAGTCGCTATTGGGTGGAACGACCTGGGGGTTACCTGCCGCTGCAAGTCCATCCCGCTTTGCGACGGGCTCTGGTGAAAACCAGTAACCCCTTAGACTCCGTTCCCCTGGTATGGCCCATGCCCTCCCCCCACTGACACAGAGGATCCACCTCCAGTGTCCTCGCTGCATACCAGTCCGGATCCTGACAGTAGATCCGGCCATGGATCACGCTGAGGTCCCGCTGCCTAGTGTCGCTGACCTAACCACGGTGGTTGCCCAGCAATCACAACAGATCGCGCAACAAGGACAGCAGCTGTTTCAACTGACTGTTATGCTACAACAGCTTCTGCCGCAACTACAGCAATCATCTCCTCCACCAGCTCCTGCATCTCCTCCACAGCGAGTAGCTGCTCCCAGCTTCTGCCTGTCTCTACCGGACAAGTTTGATGGGGACTCAAAACAGTGCCGTGGATTCCTGTCCCAGTGTTCCCTACACCTGGAGATGATGTTGGACAAATTCCCTACTGAACGGTCTAAGGTGGCTTTTGTGGTCAGTCTCCTGTCTGGAAAGGCCTTGTCATGGACCACACCGCTCTGGGACCGCAACGATCCTGCTACCGCTACTATCCAGTCCTTCTTCTCAGACGTACGTAGTGTCTTTGAGGAGCCAGCTCGGGTCTCCTCAGCCGAGACTGCTTTGCTGAACCTCGTCCAAGGGAGTTCTTCTGTGGGCGAATACGCCATCCAGTTCCGTACCCTCGCCTCTGAGCTATCCTGGAACAATGAGGCCCTCTGCGCGACCTTCCAGAAAGGCTTATCCAGTAACATCAAAGATGTCCTGGCCGCACAAGAAATTCCTGCAAATCTGTCTGAACTTATCCATTTGGCCACCCGCATCGACATGCGTTTCTCGGAAAGACGCCAGGTACTTCGACAGGAAAAGGATCTTGTTCGCACCAGGCTATTTCTCTCCCCGGCTCCTCTCTTCCAACGTCCTTAGCAATCTGTTCCTGTGCCTTCCACCGAGGAGGCTATGCAAGTGGATCGGTCCCGCCTGACCCTACAAGAGAGGACTCGCCGCAATAATGGGAATCTGTGCCTGTATTGTGCTTGTACCAAACACTTCCTAAAAGACTGTCCTATCCGCCCTCCGCGTCAGGATAAACGCACTCAATTACTTCACAAGGGTGAGACGACTCTTGGTGTGAATTCTGCCTCTCCACATCTGACTGTACCTGTTTGGATTTCTCCTTCCGCCAACTCCTGCTTCTCAGCAGTGGCCTTTTTGGACTCAGGTTCTGCAGGAAACTTTATTTTTGCCTCTTTCGTTAATAGGTTCAGCATCCCAGTAACCCGTCTCGTCAAACCGCTCTATATCTCTTCTGTTAACAGAGAAAAATTGGACTGCACTGTGCGTTACCGCAGAGAACCCCTGCCCATGAGCAGTGGACTGCACCATGAAAAAATAGAATTTTTCGTTCTGCCCAAGTGCACCTCTGAAGTTCTTCTCGGCCTGCCGTGGCTCCAATGTCATGCTCCTACTCCCGACTGGACCACTGGGGAGATCAAAAGTTGTGGTCCTTCTTGTCACAAACGATGCCTCACATCTGCTCCCACTTGTCAAACCCTTGAGACTCCCCCTTTTCCGGGCCTTCCCAAGGCTTACCTGGACTTTTCTAATGTTTTCTGCAAAAAGCAAGCAGAGATCTTACCACCTCATAGGCCTTATGATTGTCCCATTGACCTCCTTCCTGGTACCACTCCGCCCCGTAGCAGGATTTACCCTCTGTCTTCCCCAGAGACTCAAGACATGTCTGAGTATATCCAAGAGAACCTAAAGAGAGGTTTTATTTGGAAATCCTCATCCCCTGCTGGAGCGGGGTTCTTCTTTGTTTCAAAAAAGGATGGATCCTTATGACCATGTATTGACTACCGCGGTTTAAATAAAATTACCATCAAAAAACGCTATCCCCTGCCTTTGATCTCTGAACTCTTTGACCGTCTTCGCGGAGCAAATATATTCACTAAATTGGACTTAAGGGGCGCGTATAATCTTATTCGCATCCGGAAAGGTGATGAGTGGAAGACGGCTGTCAATACCAGAGATGGACATTTTGAATAGTTAGTTATGCCCTTTGGGCTCTGCAACCCCCCTGCAGTCTTCCAGGACTTCGTTAATGAGATCTTTCGTGACTTATTGTATACCTGTGTTGTGGTTTACTTGGACAACATCTTGATTTTTTCCTCTAACTTAGAGGAACACCGTCGTCATGTCCGTCAAGTACTCCAAAGACTTCATGAAAACCACCTGTATGCTAAATTTGAAAAATTTCTCTTTGAATGCAACAGTCTTCCTTTCCTAGGTTACCTAGTCTCTGGCCAAGGGCTTCAAATGGATCCAGATCAACTGTCAGCGGTTTTGGATTGGCCACGCCCTTCTGGACTCCGCACTATCCAACGCTTCCTGGGATTTGCCAACTATTACCGACAGTTTATTCCCCACTTCTCCACCATAGTGGCCCCTATTGTGGCCCTGACCAGGAAGAATGCTAATCCTAATTCGTGGCCTCCTCAAGCAGATGAGGCCTTCAGTCGTCTCAAAACTGCCTTCGCCTCTTCACCAGTGCTGTCCAGACCTTATCCATTGAAGCCATTCTTCCTGGAAGTTGACGCTTCCTCAGTCGGAGCCGGAGCCATACTCCTCCTTCCTTTCCCCTTCCCTGAGCAACCATGGTCCCAAATTGCCATGGATTTCATTACTGATCTTCCCGTATCCCATGGCAATACCATCATCTGGGTGGTCGGTGATCGTTTTTCCAAAATGGCTCACTTAATTCCGCTTCCAGGTCTTCCTTCTGCGCCACAATTGGCAAAGCAATTTTTTCTGCACATTTTTCGCCTTCACGGGCTTCCCACGCATATCGTCTCGGATAGAGGCGTTCAATTTGTGTCGAAATTTTGGAGAGCTCTCTGTAACCAATTAAAGATCAAATAAAATTTCTCGTCCTCCTATCACCCCCAATCCAATGGACAAGTAGAGAGAGTAAACCAGATTCTTGGTGACTACTTGCGACATTGTGTCTCCTCTCGCCAAGACGATTGGGTCGACCTTCTGCCATGGGGTGAATTCTCGTACAATTTCAAAAATTCGGAATCCTCCGCTAAATCCCCATTCTTTGTGGTGTACGGCCGTCACCCTCTGCCCCCCCTTTCCCTTCCCACTACTTCTGGAGTTCCTGCCGTAGATTAAGTAACCTGGGACTTCTCTGTTATCTGGAAGGAGACTCAAAAGTCGCTCCTAGTGGCCTCGTCTCGTATGAAGAGACATGCAGATAAGAAGAGAAGAACTCCTCCTGTCTTCGCTCCTGGGGACAAAGTATGGCTCTCTGCCAAATATATCGGGTTTCGTGTTCCTAGCTACAAGCTGGGTCCACGTTACCTTGGACCATTTAAAGCCAAAAGTCAAATCAATTATGTCTCCTACAAGCTTCATCTTCCTCCTTCTCTTCGTATTCCTAACTCCTTTCATGTTTCCCTCCTCAAACCCCTTGTTCTTAACTGCTTTTCCTCCAAGGTCACCGTTCCTGCTCCTGTCTCTGGCTCCTCTGATGTCTTCACGGTAAAAGAAATCCTCGCCTCCAAGGTGGTCAGAGGTAAAAAAAATTCTCGTTGACTGGGAGAATTGTGGCCCCGAAGAGAGGTCTTGGGAGCCCAAGGACAATATCCTCGACAAGGAGCTCATCCATTGGTTCCTGGGCTCCAAAAAGAGGGGGAGACCTAAGTGGGGGGGGACTGTTACGCCGAGCGCTCCTCCTCCGGAGCGCTCGCGGCATCTCCTGCCCTGCAGCGCTCCAGTCGGCAGTGCTGACCGGAGACGCTGCTCAGTTGTGCCCGGCGGGGATGCGATCCGCCTAGCAGGACGTGCTCGCTCGCGGATCGCACCCCGTCCCACTCACCTGTCCCGATCTCCTGCTGGGTCCCGATGCGCCCGGCCTCACTCTCTAGTGTGTGCGTGCGCCGGGGCTCTCAGATTTAAAGGGCCTGTGCACCGCTAATTGGTGCCTTGCCCAATCTTCCTAATTAGCTCCCACCTGCTCTAAGTGAATAAAAACCCACTTCCCCTTCCTGTCCTTGCCGGATCTTGTTGCCTTAGTGCCCTGTGAAAGCGTTTAGTGTGTTCCCAAGCCTGTGTACCCAGACCTTCTGCTGTTGCCCCTGACTACGACTCTTGCTGCCTGCCCTGACCTTCTGCTACATCCGGCCTTGCTCTTGCCTTGTCCCTGTGTACCACGCCTGTCTCAGCTGTCAGTTGAGGTTGAGTCGCTATTGGATGGAACGATCTGGGGGTTACCTGCCGCTGCAAGTCCAACCCGCTTTGCGGCAGGCTCTGGTGAAAACCAGTAACCCCTTAGACTCCGTTCCCCTGGTACGGCCCACGCTATGACCCCACTGACACAGAGGATCCACCTCCAGTGTCCTCGCTGCATACCAGTCCGGATCCTGACACCGATCTCCAGTTGGTGCGGAGTCAGCCACTGGTCCACCTGTGCGTTCAGGGCCATCAGGAGCGCTGGTGCGGTGTGACTCTCCGCTTTGAGGCAAGTCAACCCCAAGATGGCGTGACACTGCTGTATCCGGGATGTGGAATAGCACCTGGGGAGCTGCGGGGGGGTGCTGGTGATGTGGACCAAGACGCAGCAGTGGAAGAGGACTCGACCAAGGATGTTATGGAAGAGGATGGAGTAGGAGGAGTAGAGGAGGTGGAAGCAGGCCTGCCTGCAAGTCGTGGCAGTGCCACCAACTCCTCTGCAGAGCCACGCATTTCATGCTTGGTAGCCGTCACCAGGTTTACCCAATGCGCAGTGTAGGTGGTATACCTGCCCTGACCATGCTTTGCAGACAAGGTATCAGTGGTCAGATGGACCGTTGCCCCTACACTGTGTGCCAGACATGCCATAATTTCCTTTTGCACAATGGAGTGAAGGTTGGGGATTGCCTTTTGTGCAAAAAAATTTCGGACGGGTATCTTCCACTGCGGTGTCCCAATGGCTACAAATTTTTTAAAGGCCTCAGACTCCACCTGCTTGTATTGTAAAAGCTGGCGGGCTAGCAGTTCCAACAAGCCAGCTGTCAGACGACAGGCTAGGGGGTGACTTTGAGACATTGGCTTCTTGTGCTCAAACATCTCCTTGACAGACACCTGACTGTGGGCAGATGAGCATGAACTGCTTAAGGCGAGAGACAGAGAGGCGGATGGTTGAGAGGGGGCAAGGAGGGCAGCAGTGGTTGACCTGGCTGAAGATGCTGGACCAGGAGGAGGATGGCGGCTTTGACTTTGTGTGCTGCTTGTACTGACGTGTTGATCCCATAGGCGTTTGTGATGTGACATCATGTGCCTTCGCAAAGCAGTTATGCCTAGGTGGGTGTTGGACTTCCACGACTCAGTTTCTTCTGGCACAGGTTGCAAATGGCCTCGTTGTTGTCAGAGGCAGACACACCCAAAAAATGCCACACTGCTGAGCTCTGCGATGACGACATTCTGGTGGTGGCAACAGCATGCGTTGATTGGCGTCCCGTCTGGCTGACCCCGGGTGCCGATGCATGCTGTCTGACTGTGCCACTAGCTCCTTGCGACGACCTCCCCCTGCTTCCAACTCGTCTCCTACTCCTCTCTGTCTCCCCATCTGAACTTTCCCCCTCTTCTTCTCTTCTAACGGGCACCCACGTGGCATCCACAGACACATCGTCATCATCAACACCTTCACCGCTATCTGACATCTCAAGAAAGGAAGCAGCAGCCATGTGTGTAATGCTGCCTGACTGAGATATATCCCTGTTAACTACATCCTCTGGCAATAATGGTTGCGCATCACTCATGTCTTCAAACTGATGTGTAAATAACTTCTCTGACGGATCAAGTAAAGCTGCTGTGGTGCTAGTGTTGGTGGTGGTGGTAGGCAGGCAAGTGGTAGCATGAGAGGTGCCAGAAGCTAAGCTAGAGGAGGAGAAAGATGGTGCGTCAAGGTTCCGAGCGGAAGCTGTAGTAGATTGGGTGTCTTGTGATAGCCAGTCAACTAAGTCCTCAGAACTTTGTGGGTTCAGGGTACGTGTCCTCTGAACACTGGCCATTCTAGGGCCAAAGGGAATCCCAGCACCACGATGGCCCCTGCGGGGTGGCCTTCCTCTGCCTGTCATTTTACTGGTTAAATTTGCACAAGTGTCACACCAAATGTGATTTGCACTAGGGTGACACAAAACAACTGCCAACTGTGACGTGAACTGACAGTGACTGGTTTTATTTAACAGCCAAAAAAGGGATTTTTTTTTGCACAAGTGTTACACCAAATGTGATTTGCATGAAGGTGACACAATTTGCCCTGCAGGCAAAAAAACTGACAACTGTGACGTGAACTGACAGTGACTGGTTTTATTTAACAGCCAAAAAAGTTTTTTATTTTTAATTTTTTAATTTGCACAACTATCACACCAAATGTGATTTGCACTAGGGTGACACAATTTGCCCTGCAGGCAAAAAAAAAAAAAAAAAGGGCAACTGTGACGTAAACTGACAGTGACTGGTTTTATTTAACAGCCAAAAAAGTAATTTTTTTTTTATTTGCACAACTATCACACCAAATATGATTTGCACTAGTGTGACAATGAGCAAAAAAGCTTGCCAGCGAAGTTCACCTTTTAAGCAGTGGTCCCCAACCAGGGTGCCTCCAGCTTTTGCAAAACACATGGACTGATATCATTCAGCCCTTTGAATACTGTAGTAGTTAGTTGATTGAAGGAACTTAAGTTTTATTCTGGAGTACCCCTTTTAACCAGCGGTTCCCTCTCAACCAGGGTGCATCCAGCTGTTGCAAGACCCACGGACTGATATTTGAGCCCTAAAAAGGGCTTTTTTGGGTGCTGTCCTTCAAGCAGATGTTACACTAGTGCTTTAGGAGTAAACTGGACCCTGAATACACAACCTAGCAGCAACCTAGCTATCGCTATCCCTATACAGCAGGAGCAGCTTCTCTGACCCTCCACTTCCTAAGCCTGCAGCATGCCAAATGAGGGTAAAATGGTGTCCGTGCGAGAGGTAGGAGGGTCTGGAAGGGAGGGACTGCTGCTGATTGGCTGTAATGTCTCTGCTGACTCTGATTCACAGGGTCAAAGTTTACCGCAATGTTAAAGTATAGGGGGAGGATCGAACTTCACATATGTTCGCCCGGCGAGGCGAACGCGAGCATGCTAAATTTGCCGGAAACTGTTCACCGGTAGAGATGTCGCGAATAGTTCTGCTGCAAACAGTTTGCATCGAATTTCGCATGCTTGCGTTCGCCACTAACGGCGAACATATGTGAAGTTCAATCCGCCCCCTATTCATTAACATTGCAGTAAACTTTGACCCTGTGAGTCAGAGTCAGCAGACACATTACAGCCAATCAGCAGCAGACCCTCCCTTCCAGACCCTCCTGCCTTCTGCACGGATGCCATTTTACTCTCATTCAGCATGCTGTAGGCTTAGAGAGAGGAGGGATAGTGAAGCTGCTCTTGCTGTAATAGGTGTTAGGTGGTTAATTCACGGTCCACTACACTCCTAAACCACTAATATTACATCTGCTTTAAGGACAGTACCCAAAAAAGTCCTTTTTAGGGCTCAAATATCAGTACGTCTCTCTTGCAACAGCTGGAGGCACCCTGGTTGGATAACCACTGTTTAAAAGGGGTACTCCGCTGGCAAACTTTTCTCCAGTCCAGCAACTACAGTATTAGAAGGGCTCAAACATCAGTCCATGTCTCTTGCAACCCTGGTTGGGTAACCTCTGGATAAGGGGTACTCCGCTGGCAAACTTTTTTTCAGTCCAGCAACCACAGTACTAAAAGGGATCACACATCAGTCCATGTGTTTTGCAACAGCTGGAGGCACCCTGGTTGGTTAACCCTGTTTAAAAGGGGTACTCGGCTGGCAAACTTTTTTCCAGTCCAGCAACTATTGCAAATCACATTTGGTGTGACAGTTGTGCAAATTAAAATAAATACCTTTTTTTGGCTGTTAACTAAAACCAGTCAGTCAGTTCAAGTCACAGTTGCCATTTTTTTGCCTGCAGGGCAAATTGTGTCACCCTAGTGCAAATCACATTTGGTGTGACAGTTGTGCAAATTAAAATAAATACCTTTTTTGGTTGTTAAATAAAACCAGTCAGTCAGTTCAAGTCACAGTTGCCATTTTTTTTTGCCTGCAGGACAAATTGTGTCACCCTAGTGCAAATCACATTTGGTGTGACAGTTGTGCAAATTTAACCCAAAAAAATGACAGGCAGAGGAAGGCCAACCCGCAGGGGCCGTCGTGGTGCTGGGATTCCCTTTGGCCCTAGAATGGCCAGTGTTCAGAGGCCACGTGCCCTGAACCCCCAAAGTTCAGAGCACTTAGTTGACTGGCTATCACAAGACACCCAATCTACTACAGCTTCCGCTCGGAACCAAGACGCATCATCCTTCTCCTCCTCTAGCTTAGCTTCTGGCACCTCTCAAGCTACCACTTGCCCGCCTGCCTCCACCACCAACACTAGCACCACAGCAGCTTTACTTGATCCGTCAGAGAAGTTATTTAGACATCAGTTTGAAGACATGCGTGATGCGCAACCATTATTGCCAGAGGATGTAGTTAACAGGGATATGTTTCACTCAGGCAGCATTACACACATGGACGTACGGTGTAATGATGATGCTGTACCCGCCGCTGCTTCCTTTCTTGAGGTGTCAGATAGCAGTGAAGGTGTTGATGATGACGATGTGTCCGTGGGTGCCCGCTAGAAGAGAAGAAGAGGGGGAAAGTTCAGATGGGGAGACAGAGAGGAGGAGGAGACGAGTTGGATGCAGGGGGAGTTCGTCGCAAGGAGCTAGTGGCACAGTCAGAAGCATGCATCGGCACCCGGGGTCAGCCAGACGGGAATGCCAATCAACGCATGCTGTTGCCACCACCAGAATGCTGCCATTGCAGAGCTCAGCAGTGTGGCATTTTTTTGGTGTGTCTGCCTCTGACAACAGCGTGGCAATTTGCAACCTGTGCTAGAAGAAACTGAGTCGTGGGAAGTCCAACACCCACCTAGGCACAACTGCTTTGCGAAGGCACATGATGTCACATCACAAACGCCTATGGGATCAACACGTCAGTACAAGCATCACACAAAGTCAAAGCCGCCATCCTCCTCCTGGTCCAGCATCTTCAGCCAGGTCAACCACTGCTGCCCTCCTTGCCCCCTCTCAACCATCCGCCTCTCCCACTCTCGCCTTGAGCAGTTCCTGCTCATATGCCCACATTCAGGTGTCTATCAAGGAGATGTTTGAGCACAAGAAGCCAATGTCTCAAAGTCATCCCCTAGCCCGGTGTCTGACAGCTGGCATTTCGGAATTGCTAGCCCGCCAGCTTTTACCATACAAGCTGGTGGAGTCTGAGGCCTTTAAAAAATTTGTAGCCATTGAGACACCGCAGTGTAAGGTACCCGGCCAAAATTTTTTTGCACAAAAGGCAATCCCCAACCTTTACACCATTGTGCAAAAGGAAATGATGGCATGTCTGGCACACAGTGTAGGGGCAAGGGTCCATCTGACCACTGATACCTGGTCTGCAAAGCATGGTCAGGGCAGGTATATCACCTACACTGCGCATTGGGTAAACCTGGTGACGGGTGCCAAGCATGGAATGCGTGGCTCTGCAGAGGAGTTGGTGACACCGCCACGACTTGCAGGCCGGCCTGCTGCCACCTCCTCTACTTCTCCTACTCCATCCTCTTCCATAACATCCTCGCTCGAGTCCTCTTCCACTGCTGCGTCTTGCTCCACATCACTGGCATCACCCAGCTCCCCAGGTGCTATTCCACATCCCGGATACGGCAGTGTCACGCCATCTTGGGGTTGACTTGCCTCAAAGCGGAGAGTCACACTGCACCAGCGCTCCTGTCAGCCCTGAACGCAAAGGTGGACCAGTGGCTGACTCCGCACCAACTGGAGATCGGCAAGGTGGTTTGTGACAATGGAACAAATTTGTTGGCAGCATTGAGGTTGGGCAAGTTGACACATGTGCCGTGCATGGCACATGTGTGTAATCTGATTGTACAACACTTTGTGCTCAAGTACCCAGGCTTACAGGATGTCCTGAAGCAGGCCAGGAAGGTGTGTGGCCATTTCAGGCATTCCTACACGGCCATTGCGCACTTGTCAGATATCCAGCGGCGAAACAACATGCCAGTGACGCGCTTGATTTGCGACAGCCCGACACGTTGGAATTCAACACTCCTAATGTTCGACCGCCTGCTCCAACAAGAAAAAGCCGTCAACGAATATTTGTATGACCGGGGTGCTAGGACATCATCTGCGGAGCTGGGAATTTTTTTGCCACGTTACTGGAGGCTCATGCGCAATGCCTGTAGGCTCATGTGTCCTTTTGAGGAGGTGACAAACCTGGTCAGTCGCACCGAAGGCACCATCAGCGACATCATACCGTTTGTTTTCTTCCTTGAGCGTATCCTGCGAAGAGTGCTGGATTAGGCAGTAGATGAGCGTGAAGAGGAAGAGTTGTGGACACCATCACCACCAGAAACAGCCTTAGCATCGCTTGCTGGACCTGCGGCAACGCTGGAAGAGGATTGTGAGGAAGAGGAGGAATATAGCTTTGAAGAGGAGGAGGAGGAAGACCAACCACAGCAGGCATCCCAGGGTGCTCCTTGTCACCTATCTGGTTCCTGTGGTGTTGTATGTGGCTGGGGGGAAGAAGATTATACCTTCCCTGACATCACTGAGGACGAGGAAGGGGACATGAGTAGCTCGGCATCCGTCCTTGTTAAAATGGGGTCTTTCATGCTGTCGTGCCTGTTGAGGGACCCTCGTATAAAAAGGATGAAGGAGAACGACCTGTACTGGGTGTCCACGCTACTAGACCCCTGGTATGAACATAAAGTGCCTGACATATTACCGCATTACAGCAAGGCGGAAAGGATTCAGCAGGTCCAAAATAAATTAAAAAGTATGCTGTACACAGCGTATACGGTTCATGTCACAGCACAACAGGGATCTAACAGGGGAAGAGGTGAAAGTAATCCTCCTCCCACGAACACTCCGGCAAGGACAGGATGCTGTACAGACATGCTGTTGATGGAGGACATGCAGAGCTTTTTAAGTCCTACGTATCGCCACAGCCCTTCGGGGTCCACCATCAAAGAACGACTGGACCGACAGGTAACAGACTACCTGGCATTAACCGCAGACCTTCAGTGCAGCAGGAGGTATTGTCACTGAGAAGAGGAGTCGCCTTGGTCAAAAAAGTCTGGATTACCTCACCTTTCTTAAGATGAATGAAGGATGGATCCCGAAGGGACTGACACTGGGCGATACATTTGACTGAACAAGGCCTGATCAGATGAGCTTCCTTGGGCTAAAAATGGTCCACACTGCTGTATTTGAACTCTGAATGCCGGATGACTTATCCTCCACCAAGTTGGGTTCAAGCCGCAATGTTTTAGGGCACTTTCTGCATGGTGAAACAAACAGAAATTTTTCTGGCCGCTGCTACAGCTGCGGCTGCGACAATACCCAATTTTTCATGCATGTGTACATGCCTAATTTTTCTGGCCTCCGCTGCTGCACTTGTAATGGCGCTGCAATTTTTCTGACCGCTGCTACAGCAGTGACTGCAACAATACCCAAATTTTCATGCATGTGTACATGCCTAATTTTTCTGGCCTCTGCTGCTGCACTTGTTATGCTGCTGCAATTTTTCTGGCTTCTGCTACAGCTGCGGCTGCGACAATACCCAATTTTTCATGCATGTGTACATGCCTAATTTTTCTGGCCTCTGCTGCTGCACTTGTTATGGTGCTGCAATTTTTCTGGCTGCTGCTACAGCAGCGGCTGCGACAATACCCAATTTTTCATCCTTGTGTACATGCCTAATTTTTCTGGCCTCTGCTGCTGCACTTGTTATGGGAATCTATGTGCTACCTAAAGGGGGATCTAACTATGTGATGCCTAATGGGGGGATCTAACTATGTGCTGCCTAAAGGGAGGCTCTAAGTTTGTGCTGCCTAATATGGGGAATCTATGTGCTGCCTAAAGGGGGGATTTAACTATGTGCTGCCTAAAGGGGGCTAAAGCACGTTATTCCAAATAATTTAGGAATGTTAGGTGATTTATGCCCTTTATGGATTAAAACCAGACTGCATCAACTATGTAATTTTCCATGGGAGTTTTGCCATGTATCCCCCTCCGGCACGCCACAGTCCAGGTGTTAGTCCCCTTGAAACAACTTTTAAATCACTATTGTTCCCAGAAAGAGTCCCTGTGGGTTTTAAAATTCGCCTGCCCATTGAAGTCAATGGCGGTTCGCCGATTCGCGGACTTTTGCGGCAGTTTGCGACATCACTATTCACCGGCGAACAATTCGCTACATCTCTAATCAGCTTTTTTTTTTAAAAATTTCAATAAACATATACTTTGAATAGCGATCAAAAAGTCACATAAATGCAAATGTACTAAGAAAACTACAGATCATGGCGCAAAAAATGAGCCCTCACGCATCCCTGTATACAGAAAAATGAGAAAATTAGAGGTTGTCAAAATAGGACAATTTTAAACATACTTACAGGTGAAACTCCAAAAATTTGAATATCGTGCAAAAGTTGATTTATTTCAGTAATGCAACTTAAAAGGTGAAACTAATATATGAGAGCGACTAATTACCTGCAAAGCAAGATAGTTCAAGCCGTGATTTGTCATAATTGTGATGATTATGGCTTAAAGCTCATGAACCCCCCCCCCCCATTACTATGATTTAGGGAGCCATATCATCTGCTGGTGTTGGTCTACTGTGCTTTATTAAGTCCAGTGTCAACGCATCCATCTACCAGGAGATTTTGGAGCACTTCATGCTTCCTTCCGCAGATGAGTTACATTACTGAAAAAAGTTTACATTACTAAAAAAAAGTACTCAGTTTGCTCAGCCAATTAGAATCATCCTGCTAGCAGCACAGGGATATATAAGGAAGTCTTTCTCAGTCATGCTTTGCTGTGAAAGTTCTTGCAACTGAAACTAGCTACCTCTGTATATTATTGTCTATTTGGTTCTCTTACTTTTTGGCTTGGCTTTTGACTACTCTTTAGCTCACTGTTATTGCACTCTATTCCCTCCTAAGCTTGACTTGGCTTGTTGTCTTCGTATTCAGGTGACTGTAACACTCACGTTTCTGAAGACAGGAACTCCGGTTTATGTGGATCCACTGGACCTGTTTGGCAGATGACTCGGACCGTACCAGGGAGCGGAGTCTAAGGTGCTGCTGGTTTTCACCAGAGCCCGCCGCAAAGCAGGATGGGCTTGCAGCTGCAGGCGACACCTTGGTCGCTACCCCTTGCACGGCTCGATCACACAGGTGGCTGAGAAGATGCGAGGCACAGGAGGGATGAGGCAACTCGTAGTCTGGATAGCAGTAGGTCATGGCAGGCGGCACAGTAGCATAGTCAGGACGTAGCAGGAGTTCGGTAGGCAGGCGGCAGAGGAGCAAGGTCAAGTCACAAGATCAGAAGATCTGGTACACGGCAAGGCAATACAATGGAATGCTTTCTCTAGGACACAAGGTAACAAAGATCCGGCAGAGAACTGAGGAGGGTGGAGGAATTTATAAACAAGCCACAGGTGGTTACACTAATGAGCGTACTGGCCCTTTATATCTTAAAGCTCCGGTGCGCGCACACCCTAAGGGACGGGGACACACACGCCGGAGCAGAGAGGTGGAGGCAGAGGCAGGAGTAACACCCGGAGAATGACGGACTGGGGCTCGCATGCGGGTGTGTCCCACGATGCGAGTCCCAGCCCCGTCGGCAGCAGAAGGTAAGGGGGACCATGCACTCACGGCCAGCGTGTGAGGCCAGAGCGCATAGTGTAACAGTCCCCCCCCCTTTGGTCTCCCCCTCCTTTTACGAGAGAGAAAACTCCTGAGAAAGTCATGGCCTAGAAATTCTCCTCAGGTTCCCAAGATCTCTCCTCATGACTGTAACCCTCCCAGTCGGACCCAAAAAAATTTTTTCCTCTCACAATTTTTGTAGCAAGAATCTGTTTAACTTTGTAGACGTCAGATGAGCCGGAGACAGGTGTTGGGACAGGATTCTTTTGAGAGAATCGGTTTACGACAAGAGGCTTGAGGAGAGAGATGTGGAAGGGAATTGGGAATATGTAACATAGCAGGTAGACGGAGTTTGTAGGAGACAGGATTGATCTTTTGTAGAATCTGGAAGGGACCAGGGTAGCGGGGACCGAGCTTGTAACAGGGGATCTTGAAGCGGATGTATTTGGATGAAAGCCACACCATGTCACCAGGGGAGAAAGACGGAGGAGGTCTTCTACTTTTATCTGCTTGCGCCTTCATGCGTGAAGAAGATTGGGACAATGACTGTCGGGTCTGTTGCCAGATGTTGGAGAAGTCACGGACCAGCTCATCAACAGCAGGCACACCCGAGGAGACTGGGAGAGGAAGAGGAGGATGGAGATGTAGTCCGTTGACAACAAAAAAGGGAGGCGACATCGTGGACTCTGAATCCTTAAGATTATATGAGAATTCAGCCCAGGGGAGAAGGTCAACCCAATCATCTTGGCGAGCTGAAACAAAATTCCGAAGAAAGTCTCAAGGATTTGATTTACCCAATCCACCTGACCGTTGGACTGAGGGTGGTAGGCTGAGGAGATGTCCAGATTGATGTCCAGACGGTATCAAAGGGCTCACCAGAACTTAGAAACAAACTGCACCCCTCGATCCGAAACTATATGATGTGGAAAACCATGTAAACGAAGGACATGCGACAAGAAGTACTTCGCCAGCTGCGGAGAAGAAGGAAGACCTGGTAGAGGTATGAAATGAGCCATCTTGGAAAACCGGTCTACCATGACCCAGATGACAGTGTTATTATGAGAAGGTGGCAAATTGGTGATTAAATCCATGGCGATATGGGACCAGGGAGTCTCTGCAATAGGTAAAGGCTGTAAGAGTCCTGCAGGTCTTTGCCGAGGAGTTTTGTCACGGGCTCAAGTTACACAGGACCGAACAAAATCAGAAACACCATGTTCAAGAGGGGGCCACCAGTAGTGTCGAGTCTTGCGTATTCCAGGATGCCCTGCTGTCAAGGAAGAATGACCCCATTTCAGTACCTTGCATCTCAATCTGGTGGGCACAAAGGATTTTCCCGAAGGAACTTGCTGAATCTCGGCCGGAGCGGTAGGACTCAAACGTTCAGGAGGAATAATATGCCTAGGAGTCCAAACCAATGACGTCAGAGGACCTGGAGAGAGCATCAGCACTGATGTTCTTGTCTGCTGGACGGAAGTGAATGAAGAAGTTGAACCTGGAAAAGAACAATGACCATCTTGCCTGGCGGGGGATCAAAAGCTGAGCAGATTGAAGGTATAGAAGATTCTTATGATCGGAGTAGATGCTGACCGGATGAGAAGAACCTTCCAATAAATGTCACCATTCCTCCAAAGCTAGCTTGATAGCAAGGAGTTCACGATCTCCAACGGAGTAATTCCTCTCAGCAGGAGAGAAAGTCTTGGAGAAGAACCCACAAGTCACACTCTTGCCCTTGGTGTTTTTCTGAGTGAGAACGGCACCCGCTCCAATTGATGAGGCATCAACCTCCAAAGCAAAGGGCCTCTCCGGATCAGGTCTTGTAAGCACGGGAGCAGAGGCAAACGTAGACTTTAAACGGGAGAAGGCTTCTTCAGCCTCTCGAGGCCAAGATTTAGGATTAGATGCCTTTTTAGTGAGAGCTACAAGAGGAGCAACCAAGGATGAAAAATGTGGGATAAACTGACGATAATAGTTAGCAAATCCCAGAAAGTGCTGAATCGCACGTAGGCCCGAGGGACAAGGCCAATCCAATACTGCAGACAACTTATCTGCATCCATCTGCAGGCCCTGGTGAGAGACAATGTAGCCAAGAAACGGAAGACTAGATTTCTCGAACAGACATTTCTCCAGTTTGGCGTAGAGATGATTCTTCCGTAGTCGCTGAAGAACCAGAGGAACATGAGTACGATGCTCTTCTAGGTTGGAAGAGAAGATCAGTATGTCATCTAGGTATACAACAACACAGGTGTAGAGAAGATCACGGAAGATATCGTTGACGAACTCCTGGAGACCAAAAGGCATTACAAGATACTCAAAATGTCTGTCACGAGTATTGAAGGCCATTTTCCATTCAGCTCCCTTGCGGATACGAATGAGGTTATACGCACCGCGTAAGTCCAACTTGGAGAAGACCTTGGCACCACGTAGGTGGTCAAAAAGCTCTGAAATAAGAGGTAGAGGGTAACGGTTCTTGGTCTCAGGAACTGAAAGAGGGTATATCCTCCCACGAGGAGGAGTGGTACCAGGCAGAAGATCAATAGGGCAGTCATAAAGACGATGTGGAGGCAGAGATTCAGCCTGTTTTTTGGAGAAGACGTCCGAGAAATCTTGGTAAGGTGGCGGCAGGCCAGGTAAAGGTGAAAGACGAAAAACAACTTTACGCAGAACAAGTTGGAGGCAAAAATTTTGACAGGATTGTCCCCAGCGAATTATTTCTCCAGTTCTCCAATCCAGTTGCGGGGAATGGCGTTGCAGCCAAGGAGGACCAAGAAGAATCTCAGAAGTACAGTGTGGCAGAACATAGAATTCAATCTTTTCTTTATGTGATACTCCCACTTGCATGACGAGAGATTCAGTACGGAAGTGAATCTTACAGTCCAGATTTTGTCCATTAACAGAGGAGATGAACAAGGGCTTGGCAAGCCGAGTAAGGGGAAGATGATACTTGTGGACTAAAGCCGCATAAATAAAGTCACCTGCTGATCCGGAATCCAAAAATGCTGTAGCACTGAAGGAAGACTTGGCTGAAGCGAAGACTTGTACAGGAATAGTTAAGTGTGGAGAGGTAGTATTCACACCCAGGGACGCCTCTCCCACGTACCCTAGGTGCGGGCGAACTGTACAGTCCTTGAGAAAGTGCTCCGGGCTAGCATAGTACAAACATAAATTCTCATTGCGTCGTCGTGACCTCTCCTGTTGCGTAAGACGAGAACGATCTCCTTGTTTAACCTCTTCAGCAAGAGGCGCGAGACAGAAGAGGTGGACGTTGGAACACAGGTGTCAGGCGAGCAGATTCCCTCTCAAAGCACAATTCTTCCTGTCTTTCGGCAAAACGCACATCAATGCCTGTGGCCAAGTGGATAAGTTCTGTCAAAGAAGATGGATGATCTCGTGCGGCAAGGGCATCTTTGATCCTGCTTGAAAGTCTTTTTTGAATGTGGCACACAAGACCTCTTCATTCTAGGCAAGTTCAGAGGCTAAAATGCGAAATTGAACTGCGTAGTCACCAACGGTAGAATTCCCTTGACAGAGGTTCAGCAACGTCATCTCAGCTGAAGAGGCACGTGTGTGTTCCTCAAAGACGCTGTGAAATTCAGCTAAGAATGCCGACAAATTGGAGGATACTGGATCACCACGGTCCCAAAGGGGTGTAGCCCAAGCCAGGGCTTTTCCGGAAAGTAGACTAATGACAAAGGCCACCTTACTACGTTCTGTCAGAAACAGTTCAGACATGAGCTCCAAATGCATGGAACACTGTGTAACAAAGCCTCTGCACGACTTGGAATCCCCATCATACATGAAAGGCAAAGGCAGTTGCAGCTGGGAGCCAGGAGACACTGCAGAAGCTGGAGGTGGGAGTGGACCAGATTGTGGTACCTGCTGCTGTTGCAAGACCAAAAGCTGTGGCATCATGGCTGCAAGTTTCGAAAATTGCTGCGCCTGTCGAGCCAACTGCTGTGACTGACTTATCACAATGGAGGAAAGATACGGAACTTCAGGCAGGGGTACCTCAGCGGGATCCATGGCCGGATCTTACTGTAACACTCACGTTTCTGAAGACAGGAACTCCGGTGTATGTGGATCCACTGGACCTGTGTCGCAGATGACTCGGACTGTACCAGGGAGCGGAGTCTAAGGTGCCGCTGGTCTTCACCAGAGTCTGCCGCAATACAGGATGGGCTTGCAGCTGCAGGCGACACCCAGGTCGCTGCCCCTGGCACGGCTCAACCACACAGGCGGCTGAGGAGATGCGAGGCACAGGAGGGATGAGGCAACTTGTAGTCAGGATAGTAGTAGGTCAGGGCAGGCGGCACAGTAGCGCAGTCATGATGTAGCAGGAGTTCGGTAGGCAGGCGGCAGAGGAGCAAGGTCAAGTCACAAGAGCAGAAGATTTGGTACACGGCAAGGCAATACAATGGAATGCTTTCTCTAGGGCACAAGGCAACAAAGATCCGGCAGAGAACTGAAGAGGGTGGAGGAATTTATAAACAAGCCACAGATGGTTATGTGGTGACCCGGTCCTGTATCTAATCCGGTACATGTATGTTGTTGGGTCCCCATAGCCAGAGTCCCTAGGACGGGGGGAGCCCTGTGGTATAGTCTGCCCCTAGTCGCCTCTATTACAGCTCAGATAGGATGGAAGCCTATAAGGTTTTTGTAAATAGAGTTAAATATATGTAAATAGAGAGTTAATCACCTGTTTCCATGGGCGTTACAGGACCTGCGGGTCATGTGACTAGGTGAACTCTATGGTATTTGGCTTCAGGACCTTCGGAGGCCCTGCTACGTCACCAATCCCATTACACCATGTAATGGTGAATGGCAGATGTTCGGACCAGTCAGATTCGCCCCGCCCCCTGCCCATATAAGGGAGCGGCGGACATCTTTTCTCTCTCTTGTTTCTGGCTGACAGTCAAGCAGCATCCTCTCTTTTTCCTGGCTGCCAGTCAAGCAGCATCTCTCTTGTTCCTGCACCACCAAAGGAGAAGCATCTGTACCGCAGCTGTCACAGTGAGTTAGGCCCGAGCCTTGAGGCAACGGCCGGATCAATCCAAATCTAGAGTGTAGCTATTCCCAAATACTCTGCAGCAGCACCGGACCTAATAACTCCCCTTAATCCGGACGGATCTGCAAATCTCTCCCTAAATTCAAAGACTGTTTACTAACTCAAGGTCCGCAACAACTGCCAGTCACTAAGCAACCAAAGGACTGTTTGTATGAGACTATTACTGTGCTGTGGATATTGCAAGTACTTCAGTAAAGTTGTTCAAGTTCAAATTTAATCTCTTTGTGGACCTTCAGTCATTTCTTGCCCCTATCGTTCCTGGGAAGGGCGGCGATAGGCCGGAACATTTATTCAGCCTGGCGTCACGAACTCTCGGGTTAAACATTAACCCCTCTTATACCGTTACCATACCACCACTACCATACACCCCCCCCAAAGGGCTACCACAAAGACTTTTTGGCGTTGCACGAACAGGATTCGGGTGTGTGCCTACTCTTAATGCCACTAGTGAAAGTGTACTCCCCCCTAAGAAGTGAACTTTATTAATACTGTGATTTATACTCCAGAGTAAGAGGTTGCGCGCACGGTGCTGTGTGGAGAAAGTGGGCATATAAAGTAAGAGGGAGGCGAACAGTGCAGCGGAGCTACAAGTTAGCGCAGGACATCCTGACGCACTGTTATGCCGCGCGTTCTTCTGTGTGCAGCGCCCCGGTCAGACCCGCTGACCGGGAGCGCTGCACTGTTATCACCAGCGGGGATGCGATCCGCGTAGCGGGACGCGCCCACCCGCGGGTCGCATCCCAATCTCCTCACCTGCCCCGTCCTCCTCCTGTTCTGTCCCGGCGCGCGTGGCCCCGCTCTCTAGGGCGCGCGCGCCGACTCTCTGAAATTTAAAGGGCCAGTGCACCATTAATTGGTGCCTGGCCCAATCAGTACCTACACCTGCTAACACATAAAAACCCACTTCCCCTTCCTGTCCTTGCTGAATCTTGTTGCCTTAGTGCCCTGTGAAAGCGTTTAGTGTGTCCCCAAGCCTGTGTACCCAGACCTTCTGCTGTTGCCCCTGACTACGACTCTTGCTGCCTGCCCTGACCTTCTGCTATGTCCGACCTTGCTCTTGCCTTGTCCCTGTGTACCGCGCATGTCTCAGCTGTCAGTTGGGGTTGAGTCGCTATCGGGTGGAACGACCTGGGGGTTACCTGCCGCTGCAAGTCCATCCCGCTTTGCGGCGGGCTCTGGTGAAAACCAGTAACCCCTTAGACTCCGTTCCCCTGGTACGGCCCATGCCATCACCCCACTGACACAGAGGATCCACCTCCAGTGTCCTCGCTGCATACCAGTCCGGATCCTGACACGCACGTGATCCAGAGACCCCGCCCATAGAAGCTATCGGTGCCGCGGCTGCCATTTTGTCGGAGCCTAGTGCCAGAGATCAACAAATAGAGACAGCTCAGCGCGGAAAAAGGCGCAGAGTGTGACAACGGGCTGGTAGTAGTGAGGAACCAGAATAGTACGGGACTCTGAGACATGAGATTGCGGAATTGAAGTACCACATAGAGTTGCTTCAGCTGCCGATCAACGCACTCAAATTTCAACTAAAGGCTGTTGAGTTTCAGGTCACTGCTCTTAAATTTGAAATCTACACTCTCAAGTTCCAGATTAAAGAACAACTGCCAGTGGGGTCTCCACCCCAAGTCAGAAGAATGTTGCCGCCTTCACCAACGCTATCGACTTCACAAGGCCATGCTCTACCTGTAATGCACAGGCGGAACAGGTCCCAGCCAATCCACCTTCAATCTCTCCCTATGTGTTGGGAGCCCCAGTCGCTGCACTTTTTTTCTTGGGGAATCCTGTGCTTCCCACTTACAATGGTGACCCTTTTACACTAAGAGACTTTAAAGAAAAATTCTACAGCCTCTTTGCATTCTATGCACTTCCCCCTCATCAACAAGTACAGCTGCTTCTGGGACAGCTACAGGGATCCGCCTTGGAAGAACTTCGCACCTGGCCAGCAGCCGATAAGGCCACAGTGGGACAGATTTTTGAAGGACTTTCTCAAGTGTTTGAATCTCATTCTCCCTCGGAGGTGCGCGTCCGACTCTATGAACGACGACAGAAGCCAGGTGAAACCCTCCGAGCATATGCAGTGGCCTTGCAGAGCGCATTAGAGGCGGTACAGAAGTTGGACGGCATCACGCCCGATCAGGGTAATCGGGTACTGATGGACCGTTTTATAGAAGGAGCGCTAAACAAATGGGACAAGGCCCAACTCAGGATGCTGGCCGTGCAAAATCCCGACATGGCTTTCCCACCTTTTAGGAGACTCGCGGGACCTCAAACCAAGGAGAGGAGTGACCCCGCTCCTGAATCTCCGGGGCCCGCGCCCCAGCTGCCTGTCCCTGTCCAATCTGCCTCACCAACACCTTCTTCTAGTCCTTGGACAGCTGATTTACAAGACATTAAACAGGACATTGAACAGTTAGCCAAGGCCTTTAAAGAAATGGCAGAACGGTCAAATCCTTCTAGACCTGCAACACCGCCACCTAAGAAGGCTGACCCTCGCCCTGCTACTCCATCTAGTATCCCTCCGGTGAGACCACCTGGGAGTCAGAGACCCGTCTGTAGCTATTGCAATAAGAATGGACATTGGAAGAGCCAATGTTGGGCTTTAAACGGGTATCCCCTGGGGTCGAGGACCGCACCCCAGGAATAGAGATTGAAGTTCCAGAATCAACCAGCGACAAGAAGGGACTGTCTATGTATGCAGCTTCTTGTCCTTAGGTACCGGTGATGATTGAAGGTGTCCAGTTACAAGCTTCGATAGATACGGGGTCTCAGGTATCCACTATTCTGCAGGGGGTTTTCTATAGGTACTGGGGCCCAGAAAGGTTGTGTGACCCTCAGAAAGCGGAGTTAAGAGTAATTGCAGGAAACAGGAAACCAGTACCCAGGCATGGTTACTGGGAGCCCACGGTACAGGTGGGAAAACATGTGTCAGGGAGACAAGGGGTGATTGTCACAGATGTTAGACATGAGGGGGCAGCCGATTTCATTTTAGGCATGAATATTATGAGGCACTGTTTTGATGATATTGTTGGTGCACTGCATGCATCTCTCCTCACTTATCACCCCCAGGCCGGCGAGCTGCACAACACCACCTCAAAACCCTCCAAGCAGAACAGAAGTTCGTAAATCATCAAGGGAAAATCTGTCGTGTAAGGATTCAAGATATCCGAGCTTTTAGTCTGCAGCCAAAGAGTTATTTGGTGCCGTGCCCGACCCGGGGTGAAGAATCAGGATTATCAAGCGCTCTTGGAACCTCTTCTACTGGAAGACTATCCCTTGGTGCGAGCTGCTAGAAGCCTGGTAACCGTATGGAATGGGAAGGTCCCGGTGAGGCTTAATAATCTCTCTCAAGTTGCGGTTCAGCTACCCAAGTATACCCCAGCGGCTACTCTACACCATCTAGACGTCCGGGATGTGGTCTCAAAGTCACAGTTGTTCCAACGAGGATCTGACCAAATTCCTGCAGAACCTTGGTGGAACCAACTACAAATAGGAGACGTAGATACCCCTAGAGAACAGGTGGAAGGAGTCATCCAGGTGGCTAAGAAACACCAAGAAGCTTTCAGCAAATTCCCCACAGACTTTGGCAGAACCACCATGATCAAACATAGGATTCTCACCGGAGACAATCCACCCATTAAAGAGAGACATCGTCCTGTGGCCCCTGTATCAGACCATAAAGAAAATGCTCATGGAGATGAAAGAGGCAGATGTCATCCAGGAAAGTCAGAGTCCGTGGGCTGCACCTTTGGTCCTGGTGAAGAAAAAGATGGAACTGTCCGCTTCTGTGTGGATTACCGAAAATTGAACAACATAACTCATAAGGATGCCTATCCTCTCCCACGCATCAAAGAATCCTTGACTGCATTGGGGTCTGCCGCCTACTTTTCCACACTGGACCTGACTAGTGGCTACTGGCAGGTGCCAATGGCAAAAAAGGACAGAGAGAAGACTGCATTTGTGACCCCCTATGGGTCTCTTCGAATTTAAAAGCATGCCCTTTGGACTGTGCAATGCACCAGCTACTTTTCAACGCCTCATGGAGCGATGCTTGGGACATCTCAACTTCCAGAGTGTCCTGGATGACGTCATAGTCTACTCTCGAACATATCAAGAACACCTGGATCATCTAAAAGAAGTTTTCCAAGTCCTCATCCGACATGGACTCAAGGTTAAACCTTCCAAATGTCACTTGCTGAAGCCACAAGTGCATTACTTGGGACATGTCGTCAGAGCTCAAGGGGTCCAGTCTGATCCAGACAAAGTGAGTGCTGTGAAGGAGTGGCCTACACCCAGGACAGTGCGAAATTGCGAAGTTTCCTGGGGTTCGCTGGGTATTACCGGCGTTTCATCCCCCATTTTGCACAAATTGCTAGACCTTTGACTGAATTGCTGAGAGGGACTGCCCGGGATAATTATAATGGGAGACTTCCCATCCAGTGGGCTGAAGAACAAGAAGATGCCTTTCGAGCCCTGAAGTATCTCCTCGCGGAACCCCCCATATTGGCGTATCCTGACTACAGCGTGCCGTTCCGCTTATATACTGACGCAAGGTTTGAAGGTTTGGGGGCAGTCTTATCACAAGTGCAAGATGGAAAGGAGAGGGTGATCGCCTATGCCAGTCGGCATCTTCGAGGTGCTGAGAAGAATGATGCTAACTATAGCTCCTTCAAGCTGGAGCTCTTGGCCCTGGTCTGGGCTATTACTGAGAAGTTTAAAGACTATCTGGCTGCTACTCCCTTCACAGTCTACACTGACAACAACCCCTTGGCCCATTTGAATACTGCTAAGCTGGGAGCTCTTGAACAGCGGTGGGCCTCTCGGTTGGCCAAGTACGATTTCAACAGTAAGTACCGCAGTGGAAGAACCAATGTTAATGCGGATGTACTTTCTCGCATGGCCCCGGGAGAAGCACCTCTGGCTGAAGATGTGTGGGAAGATGTAGAAATGCCTCCCTTCTACCGAAGGTTTGTGAGCCAGAATGCTCTAACTGCCCAGGCAGGTGACGGACCTGAAGCTCCCAAGATCACTGAAGATCTGTCCACCTGGAAGACCCTACAGGAAGAAAGCAGAGTTATCGGGGACCTCCTGGACTATTGCCTCCACAAGAAAGTGCCTACTAGGGTGTGCAAGGCCCACAGAGACTTTGAATTGAAGCGGCTATGGCGGCAGAGAAATTGTCTGTTCCTGCACAAGGGGTTGGTCTACAGGAATTCCCTGGATCCGGTCTCAGGAGACCGCATACACCAGATTGTGGTCCCCAGGAGGGATGCAGCCATGGTTCTGAATGCCTATCATGACCAGTCTGGACACTTCAGGATTCATAAGACAGAGATCACCGTCAGAAGGAGGTTCTACTGGATTGGGATGCGGGGAGACATTGAGAAGTTGTGTTTAGTCCTCCTTGTGCAATGTGATAAAGAACCCCCGGCGGGACGCAAGAGCCCCTTTGCATCCCATCTGCACGGAAAGGCCTAATCAAATTGTTGCCTTGGACCACGTGAAGCTGGCCCCCACTCGATCTGGCTATTGTTATGCCCTAACAATGGTGGATTATTATTCCAAGTGGGTGGTCGTGGTCCCCGTCAAGGACCTTACCGTCAAGACTGCTGCTCAACTCTTCTATCGACATTGGATCCAACCTCTGGGGTGTCCCGAATCGGTCCTCACGGATCGAGGGACTGCCTTTGAGGCCAAGTTGTTCCAGGAACTTTGCCGGTTGTATGATTGCAAGAAGCTCCGGACTAGGGCCTACCACCCCCAAGGAAATGGGCTCTGTGAAACGATCAATGAAATGTTTATCCAGATGCTTAGAGCAGCCTCTGTCTCGAAGCACGAAGAGTGACCTCAGCTGTTGCCTCAACTCCTGGAAATTTACAACAATACTGTTCACTGCTCTACGGGGTATACACCCTTTTTCTTGATGATGGTCCTACACGGCCAATTGCCAAGGGATCGAACCTTCGGGTTACAGGCACCTTTCAACAATTCTCCTCAGACTTCTCAAGGTTGGGTGTCAGAGCACCGACGAAGAATCTAGGAGGCCAAGGACATCGTTGAGAAAAAGATGGGTGAAGTTCATGAATGCCAGCAGAAAGATTATAATCGACATGCTTCGGCTCAGCCCGCCCTTGCAGCTTGGAGATAAAGTGTGGCTTAGAAAATTTCCTAGGACCCATAAACTGGACTTGATGTGGGAGACGGAACCATACACTATTACTGCCATTCCTTATCCCGAAACGGATGTGTACGAGATACAGAAAGATGAGTTTGAGCCACAGGTGGTCCACAGAAATAGGATAAAGGTGTGCCTGAAAGAAGATATGCTTGGACCACCTCCTTCTACTCCTCCTGCTACTTCTACTCCACCTCCAACAAGGCCAGTGAGAGAATATGTAGAAGGAATTCATCCCACTATGGACGTTCCTTTGTTCCTATCTCAGTAGCCTACCATGTATTGGGGGATACCGTTTCCAGCTCCATACAGCCAGCCACCGCTGGTTGTTCCGCCCAGAGAAGTGTCAATGGGTGGTCCATCTAATCATTTGCCAAAGGATGTTACTCCCTGTCAACCACCATTGGTTGCCACACCAGTCATAAGTTCTGCTCCTGTGACCGCTCCAGGTCTTGATGTCCCTCCTCCATCTGCCTTCAGGGAACCCTTTAGTCCAATTGAAGATATTGGTCCTACTCCCAGCTCTCTAGCTGGTCCATCGGGGACTGAAGCTCTTGAAGAATCCTCAAGTGAAGGAACTCCTGATGAATCGGAGGTGGTGTTGAGGCGGTCTCAAAGGTCTACACAAGGCAAACTACCTATCAGGTACCAGGACTCACATTTAGTGCCTGCACACATAGTACCTTCAATGACCCACTTCAATGCTCTACCTATCAGCTTTCAGTACTCAAACATTCTCACTTAGAATTACTACTTCAAAATTTCTCTAGTACATACATAAAATAAATATCTCACTTAAAGAAAAAAAAGAAAAAACACTTTAGGGAATTGTAGCCTATTAATACCCAATTCCTGCCACTGTTAGGTACACACTTCTTTCTTTTATTCATTGCGTGTGTGAGATGTTCTGCCTGGCCATTAGATACTCTTGCAAATATAGAAATAAAACACATAATTCCAAGAATAACCTATTTAGGTTGTTGTGAAAGTGCTCTAGGGATAAGTAGCGTGTAGTCGATAGACCCTAGCAGCCACCCTTACTGTGACCTAGCTTAGGGCTAGCCAGTATACCTTTTGTGTACTAACTAACAGGTAACCTATTGTTGGCGAATAGAATGTGTGAGATAATACAAATGTCTAGTCAGCTTGAAGCTAACTGTATAGAGAGCTATACTAATGTTCAGTTTAGCCTCATAGAAATTTTATAGAGAGCTAATAAAAATGTCTTAGGCAGTTATCTAATTGTCTAGTGAAGCCTAATTGTCTAGTAAGCTTCAAATGTATCATAAGTTTGATAGAGTTGTATAGGAAGCTAGAAACTAAATGTATAAATAGCTTCTTTAAATGTCTGGATAGTATTAAATGTCTAGATAGCATTATATGTCTAGATAGATTTCAAATTGTCTAGTCCAGATACTAGGAAAAGTATCCAGAAAATGTAAATGTGTTTAGTCTACTTAGGATGTATAGCAAAAGTATAGTTCATCCTATTCTATAGCATCCAGTTTTGGTCCTAGTCCCTCTGTCTCAGGGGACAGACGTCAAGGCCGACTTATCTTAAGTAAGGGGGTTTGTGGTGTCCTGGTCCCGTATCTAATCCGGTACCTTTATGTTGTTGGGTCCCCATAGCCAGAGTCCCTAGGACATGGGGAGCCCTGTGGTATAGTCTGCCCCTAGTCGCCTCTATTACAGCTCAGATAGGATGGAAGCCTATAAGGTTTTTGTAAATAGAGTTAAATATATGTAAATAGAGAGTTAATTACCTGTTTCCATGGCAGGACCTGCGGGTCATGTGACTAGGTGAACTCTATGGTATTTGGCTTCAGGACCTTTGGAGGCCCTGCTACGTCACCAATCCCCTTACACCATGTAATGATGAATGGCAGATGTTCGGACCAATCAGATTTGCCCCGCCCACTGCCCATATAAGGGAGCGGCGGCCATATTTTCTCTCTCTTGTTCCTGGCTGCCAGTCAAGCAGAATCCTCTCTTGTTCCTGGCTGCCAGTCAAGCAGCATCTCTCTTGTTCCTGCGCCACCAAAGGAGAAGCATATATACCGCAGCTGTCGCAGTGAGTTAGGCCCGAGCCTTGCGGCAACGGCCGGATCAATCCATATCTAGAATGTAGCTATTTCCAAACACTCTGCAGCATCACCGGACCTAATAACTCCCCTAAATCCGGACGGATCTGCAAATCTCTCCCTAAATTCAAAGACTGTTTACTAACTCAAGGTCCGCAACAACTACCAGTCACTAAGCAACCAAAGGACTGTTTGTATGAGACTATTACTGTGCTGTGGATATTGCAAGTACTTCAGTAAAGTTATTCAAGTTCAAGTTTAATCTCTTTGTCATTTCAGTCATTTCTTGCACCTATCGTTCCTGGGAAGGGCGGCGATAGTCCGGAACATTTATTCAGCATAATAGCCCTCAGCCTGGCGTCACGAACTCTCGGGTTAAACATTAACCCCTCATATACCGTTACCATACCACCACTACCATACACCCACCAAGGGCTACCACAGTTACACTAATGAGCGTACTGGCCCTTTAAATCTTAAAGCTCCAGTGCGCGCACGCCCTAAGGGACGGGGACATGCGCGCCGGAGCAGAGAGGTGGAGGCAGAGGCAGGAGGAACACCCGGAGAATGACGGACTGGGGCTTATGACAGCTTTGGTTGGTCAGATGCAGGACCTAACTCAGTTGGTCCAGGATTTAGCTGAGAAGTTTCAGCAGCAAGAGTCATGTTAGCCCCAGTCTAGAATAAACCAGGACTTGATTGAGAGGCTGCAGCTTCAGGAGCAGGTGATTCAGAGACTGTTTCCCAGAATCCAGGAGCTTGAATCATCACGTTCTACTGTGGAACCTCAGGTTCATCTTCCTGAGCATTTTTGGGGGAACCGGAAAAAATGTAAAACCTTTTGTGCTAGTTTTAAGCTATACTTTCGGTGAAGACCCCATTCATCTGGTACTGAGGCCCAAAGAGTTGGTTATGATCCCTACCAGAAGGAGTTAAAGTCAGCCCCGGGCCTTCCCGTACGCGCGATCCTGCAGCTCTGCCCAGTGAGGTCTCCGCAGTCATGGTGGCCATTTTGGTGGAGCCTCAGATAGAAGAAGCTCTGCAGAAAGATGCAAAGCAAGAAAAAAGGCGCAGCCAGCTCCATATACCTTAACAAAACAAAGCGCAAGTGCAGTAGCCAGTTAGGGTCCTTTTAAAGGGCCATCGCACTATAAAGTTTTAAAGTTCCAGATCAACACACCCAAATTCCAGATCAGCGCACACAAGCTTCTTTCAAAGGGCCAGCTCACTTAAGCTTCATTTAAAGGGCCAGCGCTCACATGCTTAATTTAAAGGGCCAACGCACTCAATCAAGATGTTAGCACCTACAGCACCACTGCCACCATCTGACCAGCAGGATGGTGGTGCTTCTGCAACCCCGCCAAGGGGGTCACAACAACAAGCAAGAAGATTGCTACCTGCTTCACCTCCAGCTCAATGTCTCAATTTGGGAGCTCCTGTAGCCGCACCTGTTATCTTGGGGAATCCAGTCATTCACAACTACAATGGGGATCCCTTCAACTTGAGGGACTTCAAGGAGAAGATACAGAGTCTCTTTGTTTTTTATTATTTTTCCCCTAACCAGCAGGTGCAGTTACTTAAGCGACAGCTCCAGGGGTCTGCATTGGAAGAGGTCCGCCCCTGGCCAGCTGCCGACAAGGCTACAGTTGAACAGATTTTCGAGGGGCTCTACCAAGTGTTCGAGAGTCACTCCCCCTCTGAGGTATGGCTACGGTTTTACGACATCAAAAGCCAGGTGAGACCCTTCGGGCATATGCTGTGGAATTACAAAATGCCTTAGAAACTGTGCAGAAGTTAGATGGCCTCACGCCCGAGCAGGGTAACAAGGTGCTTATGGACAGATTCATAGACGGGGTGCAAAATAAATGGGACAAGGCCCAACTTAGAATGCTGGCTGTGCAGAACCCTGACATATCTTTCCCTGCCTTTAAGAGACTAGCCGTAAAAGTCATCGTGTCAGGGTCTGAGGCAGAAGGAATTAATGCCCCTTCCACTGAGACGTTAGGAGCCTCTGCCCAGCCAGTACCATAATCACCGCCTGCTCCTACACATTTACCTGCCTCTACAAGCCCTGCAGCCTTAGACTTACAAAGTGTACGGCAGGACATTAACCAGCTAACTAAGGCCGTCAAACAACTTGTCTCTACTCCCCGTCCTACTAGTTCCCAGTCCGCGTGTTCCAAGTCAGGACTCTCCATTTATGTTGCCCAATGCCCCTATGTAAAAATTCTTGTGGAGGGGGTACAGTTAGAGGCCCTTATTGAAATGGGTTCCCAAGTATCCACCATTCCAAAAGATGTGTTTTATAGGTATTGGGGTCCTGAAATGTTGTGTGAACCCGATGATGTAGATTTTCAGGTGATGGCAGGGAATGGGAAACCAGTACCCCGGCATGGGTACTGGAAGCCCACCATACAAGTGGGAGAACATGTCCTTAGAGGACAAGGTGTTATTGTTACCAATGTCAATGATGAAAATGCAGAAGAGTTTATCTTAGGGATGAACATCATGAGACACTGTTTTGAGGAGATTGTAGGGTCATTACATGCATCTCTCCCTCACATGTCACCCTCAGGCCGGCGAGCTGCGCAGCACCATCTGAAAACGCTTCAAGCCGAACAGAAGTTTGTCAATCGCCAAGGTGAGATCTGTCGTGTAAGAATCCAAGATATTCGGGCTGTAACCCTGCAACCACAGACAGAGACTATTATTTGGTGCCGTGCCCGACCTGGGGTAAAGAACCAAGATTACCAGGCGTTATTAGAACCAATTCAACTGGAAGATTATCCTCTGGTACGAGCAGCAAGGAGTCTAGTGTCTGTGAGAAATGGAAGAGTCCCGGTTCGAGTGGTTAACTTATCGGATGTCGCTACCAGGCTGCCCAAGTATACTCCTGTAGCTCAGCTCTATCATCTTGAGCCCAAGGATGTGCTGTCCAAGCCGCAAGTAACCCGACAGTGGACCGCTCAGAGCGCCCATGGGGCCGACAAGGGCCATCCAGAACCCTGGTGGAACCAGTTTCAGATTGGGGACGAAGATACCCCCAGAGACCAGGTTGGTGGGGTCATCCAAGTGGCTGAGCAATATCAAGAGGCCTTCAGTAAACACCCCACTGATTTTGGCCTGACTACGATGATCCAGCATCGGATTCTGACTGGCGATAGCCCCCCAATTAAAGAAAGGCATCGCCCAGTAGCGCCTGGTATAAGACAGTGAAGAAGATGTTACTAGAGATGAAGGAGGCCGACGTCATCCGGGAGAGCCAAAGTCCTTGGGCTGCTCCCTTGGTTCTTGTCAAGAAGAAAGATGGAACCATCCACTTCTGTGTAGATTACAGGAAGTTGAATGATGTCAATCACAAAGATACCTACCCTCTTCCTAGAATAGAAGAATCTCTGGATGCTTTGGGTTCAGCTGCTTACTTCTCCACCTTAGACCTGACCAGTGGATACTGGCAAGTACCGATGGCAAAGGAAGATCGTGAGAAGACAGCGTTTGTTACCCTGATGAGGCTCTTTGAGTTCAAGAGCATTCCTTTTGGACTATGCAACTCACCTGCCACCTTCCAACGCTTAATGGAATGATGCCTTGGGCATCTCAACTTCCAGAGTGTGCTTCTGTATCTGGACGATGTCATTGTCTATTCCAGAACTTACCAAGAGCATCTGGACCATTTGAAGGAAGTATTTCAAGTCCTCATTCAGCATGGACTAAAGGTCAAACCCTCTAAGTGCCATCTCCTGAAGCCACGAGTTCACTATCTTGGACATGTCGTCAGTGCTGAGGGTGTTCAGCCTGACCCTGAAAAAGTGAGTGTTGTGAGGGACTGGCCCACTCCCCGCACAGTGCGGGACATTGGAAGCTTCCTGGGGTTCGCGGGCTACTGCAGGCATTTCATACCTCACTTCGCCCAGATTGCTGGACCCCTTATGGCTCTTCTGCGGGGTACTGCGAAGGAGAATTATAATGGAAGATTCCCGATAGAGTGGGCTGAAGAAAAAGAGACATCGTTCTGGACTCTGAAGTGCCTTCTCACTGAGCCTCCCATCTTGGCATATCCTGACTATGGCCAGCCATTCAGGCTGTACACCGATGCCAGCTTTGAAGGTCTGGGAGCTATCCTATCCCAAGTACAGGAAGGTAAAGAGATGGTAATAGCCTATGCAAGCAGACATCTGCGAGGAGCAGAAAAGGATGATGCCAACTACAGTTCTTTTAAGTTGGAGCTCCTGGCCTTGGTCTGGGAAGTTACAGAGAAGTTCAAAGACTATCTAGCAGCTACTCCCTTCACAGTCTACACTGATAACAATCCGTTGGCACACCTGAACACGGCGAAATTGGGAGCCATTGAACAACATTGGGCTACCAGACTGGCCAACTATGACTTCAATATCAAGTACAGAAGTGGTAAGGCTAACATCAACGCCGATGTGCTCTCTCGTATAGCTCCTGGAGAGGAGCCACCCATTGAGGATGGGTGGGAGGACGTGGAGATGCCCCCCTTCTACCAGAGGTGAAGTCAGAATGCTCTGATTACCCAAGAGGGCGACGAGCCTGCGCCCCCCCCAAGGTTCCTGAGGACCTGTATACTTGGACGACTCTACAAGATGAGAGTCGAGTCATGGGGGATCTCTTGGACTAACTGCATCAGAAGAAGGTGCCAACCCATTTACGAAAGTCACAGGTAGACTTCGAATTAAAGCGGTTGTGGCGACAACAAAATCGCCTGTTCCTTCATAAAGGACTGTTGTATAGAAACTCCTTAGATCCAGTCTCCGGGGAGCGGTTGAACCAAATTCTGGTCCCTAGAAGGGATTCAGCCATGGTCCTTAATGCGTATCACGACCAGTCAGGACACTTCGGAGTCCACAAGACCGAAGCCACCATCAGGCGAAGGTTCTACTGGATGGGAATGCGCGGAGGTATTGGAAAGTGGTTTGCCGAATGATCCTCCGCAAGGATGCGAGAGCACCTCTTCATCCCATCCACACTGAAAAACCTAACCAGATGGTTGCCCTGGACCATGTGAAGATGTCCTCTACACGATCTAGCTATACCTACGCTCTAACTATGGTGGATCATAATTCCAACTGGTTAGTAGTCGTGCCTGTCAAGGACCTAACCACAAAGACTGCCGCTCAGCTGTTTTACACCCACTGGGTCCAACCGTTGGGATGTCCGGAGTCGGTCCTCACGGATTGGGGAACCGCGTTTAAAGCCCAGCTTTTCCAAGAACTCTGCCGGTTCCATGATTGCAAAAAACTCTGGACTACAGCCTATCATCCTCAAGGAAATGGGTTATGTGAGAGGATCAACCAGGTTTTCATTAATATGCTACGATCAGCCTCTGTCTCCAAACACGAAGAGTGGCCCCGACTTCTGCCTGAGCTGTTGGAAGTCTACAATAATACTATCCACTGCTCCACAGGGTACACTCCTTTCTTCCTCATGATGAGACAACATGGCCAGCTACCAAAATACTGGTCCTTTGGTTTGTAAGCCCCCCTTCAACAACTCTCCCTAAGTCCCGCAAGACTGGGTCTCTGAACACCGAAGAAGAATTGAGGAAGCCAAAGAAATCCTTGAAAAGAAATTGGGCGAGGCCCAGGGTTGTCAACAAAAGTACTACAAATGGCATGCTTCTGCCAAGCCATTACAACTCGGAGACAAAATGAGGCTCACAAAGTTTCCCAGGACCCATAAATTAGACTCCCTCTGGGAGACAGAACCTTACATCATCACTGCAATGCAGTATCCTGGCATGGATGTGTATGAAGTGCAGAAAGAGGGATTCGAACCACATAGAATTAAACTATGTCTCAAAGAAGACTTACCAGAGCCACGTCGTCCTGCTCTTCCAGCTGCAAGACCGGTGAGAGAATACATTCCAGGGGAAGGGATTCATCCGTCAATGGACATCCCAATGTTCTCTCCTGACCAGCCTGCAATGTTCTGTGGTGTGCCATGTCCGGCTCCAGTCCAAACAATCTTGGTTTCTTCTCCCAGTACTAGTCTATCTCCAGTGGCAACTCCAGGCAGTTTCGAATCTTCTTCACCCATTCCGATGGGTTCTCCCAGTCCAAACAGGGATCTAACTCCTGCTTCCAGCCCTCAAGCTTGTCCCTTAGGGACTGAAGTTACCAGAGAGTTGTCGATCAACGAAGTTCCTGATAGCCAAGAGGTGGTGTTGCGTCGGTCTCAAAGGTCTACCCAGGGTAATTACCTCTCAGATACCAAGACTGACTTCCAAATAATTTCATGTACACATAGTGCATATCCTCACTTCTCTAGTGTACTTACTAGAGATGAGCGAATCAAAGCTGACGAACCCGAATTTGTTACGAATTTCATGAAATATTCGATTCGCAACTAATGTGAATATCGCCGCGATTCGATTGCACGAATCGCTTCATTAAACTTCATTTTACAGCGGATCCACGTGTGAGTACATGGGGCAGGGGATTATGGGAGAGCGGGAAACAGCGGCGGGAATGAAGGTAGGCAGGATGACCCTGAATCACATGTGAGATGCAGCCTATCAGTGTTCACTGACCCCTGTGATGTCACAGCCCCTATATAATCGGCGGCCATCTTGCCTCTCTTCATTTCATCTATGCACTCAGATGGAGAGGACGGGACTGTGTGTGTGAATAGCTCATACCACAGCGTTACACTGCAACTGCTAGTCACATCAGCATTAGGGAAAGGCAGGAGTGCAGAGTGCTGTGCTGTTACACTGAGAAGGATCATTGATTGCTAAACCTCCTATTGACGTTATTGAGCATTGCAGCAGAGAGGGGCAGATAGCTGTCAGCTGCCTCATACAGATCTCCAAGCTGCCTGAACTTTATCAACCATCTTATCTCCTCATTTTTCAGCGCAATTCAGTATTTTTTTTGCTCCACAAATCATCTGCTGCTCAGAATTGTGTGACAGAGTGCAATTTAGGGTTTAATCCCTGTATTTTATTTGTGGTGCTGCACTGTTGGGTCCTGCTACTGTTCACAAATACGTTATTTTTCAGCGGACTGTAGTGCATTTGTCTTCCCTCATACGTGCATAACACATACCTACATCAAAGCAGTCTACTATTCTGTATCTGTAACAAGTCTAGATACAGGGAAAGTCCTGACTCCTGGCAAAAGTAATCACCTGCTGTTGTTTTTAAATAATACTTATTTTTTCTGCGTATAGTTGTGCATATTATCAGTGCATACCGCATAGGTACATCCAAGTATTGTACAATTTTTTAACTGTTAATCTGTCAAGTGGCTACATACTGTCAAAGTCCAAACAATAGTATTCACCGGATGGTGTTTTACAAAAATACTGAAATTTTTCTGCGTATAGTTGCGCATATTACTGCCCTCATCAGTGCATACTGCATTGGTACATCCAAGTATTGTACCATTTTGTACCTGTTAATCTGTCAAGTGGCTACATACTGTCAAAGTCCAAACAATAGTATTCACCGGATGGTGTTTTACAAAAATACTGAAATTTTTCTGCGTATAGTTGCGCATATTACTGCCCTCATCAGTGCATACTGCATTGGTACATCCAAGTATTGTACCATTTTGTACCTGTTAATCTGTCAAGTGGCTACATACTGTCAAAGTCCAAACAATAGTATTCACTGGCTGGTGTTTTACAAAAATACTGAGTTTTTTCTGCGTATAGATGCGCATATTTCTGCCCTTATCAGTGCATACCGCATACGTACATCCAAGTAGTGTAACATTTTGTACCTGTTAATCTGTCAAGGTCCTACATACTGTGAAAGGACAGCCATAAGTAATCACCTGCTGCTGTTCTAGACAAATACTGTTTAACCCCTTAAGGACCAGACCCATTTTGGCCTTAAGGACCAGACCAATTTTATTTTTGCATTTTCGTTTTTTCCTCCTCGCCTTCTAAAAATCATAACTCTCTCATATTTCCATCCACAGACCCATATGAGGGCTTGTTTTTTGCATCACCAATTTTAATTCATAATTACATCACTTATTTTACCATAGAATGTACGGCGCAACCAAACAAATATTATTTATGTGGGAAAATTGAAAAGAAAACCACAATTTAGCAAATTTCGAAAGGTTTTGTTTTCACGCTGTACACTTTCCGGTAAAAATTACATGTTTTCTTTATTCTGTAGGTCAATACGATTAAAATGATACCCATGATAATATTCTTTTCTATAATTGTACCGCTTAAAAAAAATCTCAAACCATTTTAACAAAATTAGTATGTTTGAAATTGCCCTATTTTGACCACCTATAACGTTCTCATTTTTCTGTATATGGGGCGATATGAGGGCTCATTTTTTGCACCATGATCTGTAGTTTTTATCAGTATCACTTGCTTAGGTTTTAATTCTTTTTTTGAATAAAATGTGACAAAAAAGCAGCAATTTTGGACATTTTTTTTTTTTTTACGTTTACGCCGTTCACCGTACGGGATAATTAACAATATATTTTAATAGTTCAGACTTTTACGCATGCGGCGATACCAAATATGTGTATTAATTATTTTTTTACGCTTTTTGGGGGGTAAAATGGGGGAAACTGACATTTTACTTTTTTATTGGGGGAGGGGAATTTTCACATTTGTTTTTACTTTTTTATTTTACATTTTTTTACTTTTTTTTTTACACTTTATATGTCCCCATAGGGGACTATTCATTGCAATCAGTTGATTGCTAATACTGTGCAGTGCTATGTATAGGACACAGCACTGCTCAGTATTATCGGTTATCTTCTGCTCTGGTCTGCTCGATCTCAGACCAGAGCAGAAGACCCCTAGAGACGGCCGGAGCCAGGTGAGGGGACCTCCGGCCACCATGCTGGATGATCGGATCGCCGCGGCAGCGCTGCGGGGGTCCGATCATCCATTGAAAGTACTGCACTGCCACAGATGCCGTGATCTGTATTGATCACGGCATCGGAGGGGTTAATGGAGGACATCAGCGAGATCGCTGATGTCCGCCATTACCGGCATGTCCCTGGCTGCTGATAGCAGTCAGGACCTGCCGGGCATGACGCGAGCACTGCTCCGGTGCTCGCGATCATGTCGGCGCGTAAATGTACGTCATGGTGTGCTAAGTACCACGTCACCATGACGTACATTTAGGTCCATTGTCGTTAAGGGGTTAAAGAGTAGTGTAGCGCATTGTAATACCCTCATATTAGCACTAAGTATGTCAGGCAGAGAAGTGCCAGGACGTGCACAGAGGAGTGGCAGAGGCCTAAATACTATAGGCAGAGTTGGCAGCAGACTAGGGGCGAGTGGCAGCAGGAGTCCCAGCGAGAGGCCTGAGCTCCCGTTATCAGCCAGCGGTCGTGTCTCCACCAGCAACCCATCTGCCGTCGTCGATTGGTTAACACGCTCATCCACATCATCACAAGTGACATCTGACAGTCAACAGTCGGTGGGTTCCTCAGACACAGCCCTCAGTTGGCATGGCCTGGGAGCAGTCCCTGTCCTCCCATTGCCTTTAACCTATGCTGTTCCCTCTCCTACAGAAGTATCTTATGCTGTGGGTTCAGCTCCACTATTTACTGAGGACGATCTAATAGAGGACAGTCAGCAGCTACTGCCCAGCCAAGAAGGGGAGGAGACATGCGCCGCTTGCTCCACTAGGAGGCCAAGTAGTGATGCAGAGAGTGACTTGAGAGGCGGTGTTGCAAAAGGGTTCAGGGTCCTGAAGCAGACACTGTTGGGGAACCTAAGGAGGACATCAGTGACATGCACACACCTGTTGATGATGATGAAGCCAATCGCAATTGGGAGCCGGGTGCAGAAGGGGCTTCATCATCATCAGGAGAAGAGAGTTGCAGGTTGCCCTTGGGGCAGCAAGGCGGTAGCACGGTTGGCAGTCAGCATGGTGGCAGAAGTGGAAATTTAGGAGCCAAACGTGCCCGGGGAGACCACCTGCTGTGCGGCAGCCTACTTTTCCGGGAGGTAGTGGAACAGGGGTTTCTTGAGACGGCGCCAGTAGCAGTCAATTAGTGCAGACTGTAGGTGGGAAAATCAGCTACTCAGCGGTGTGGAAGTTTTTCATCAGGCATCCGGAGGAGAAGGTTCACGTAGCCACATGCAAGATCTGTCAGCAGAAGGTGAAGCTTGGCCAGGGTCCCAATGTCGGCACCATGGCCCTGCGTCAACACATGCTTCGCCACCTTAAAGCGGCCTGGGAGAACTGTGGCTCCGATGTATTGGTCCAGCCTACTGCATCACCCAGTGGCCATCCGCTCCCTCCTTCATCCAGCCAAGGCTCCACCACCTCAGCCGAAGGGAGCTGTGTGTAAAACCCTCGTTCTGTCGCTCCAGATGCTCCTGCTTCTCCCGCTTTTAGTCAGCCATTCGGTCAACAATCCATCGGCGAAGCCATGTCCAAGAGAGAACAGTATGCGCCCACTCATCCAACGGCGCAGAAGTTGAATGTGCTCTTGTCCATGTTGCTGGTGCTGCAGTCCCTCCCTTTTCAAGTGGGGGACTTTGCAACTTTCAGAGAATTGATGGCTTGTGCCGAGCCGAGGTGGAGAGTCCCAAGCCGTCATTTCTTTGCGAAGAAGGCAGTACCAGCCCTGCATAAGTTTGTACAAGAGAAGGTGGGCCAGTCCTTGAGCCAGTCTGTGTGTTCAAAAGTGCACGGTAACGCCGATGTGTAGAGCTGTAACTACGGGCAGGGACAATACTTGTCTTTTATGGCTCACTTGGTAAAGGAAACTGTGCATGCACTTCAGCCACTCGTACACCGCCAAGCACACCTTCCTTGAGCTGCAGCATCAGAACGGTATCCCGCAACATAGTCTTATTTGTGACGTTGCCACACATTGGAATTCCACCCTCCATATGTTGGACAGACTATACGAACAAAGAAAAGCCATCACCGATTTCTTGATGATCCAAGCAGATAGGACCACTCCCCTGTGTAACTTCAATGTGAACCAGTGGCAGCTCATACGTGACACCTGCCGTTTGCTGAGGCCCTTTGAGGAAGCCACATTATTTGTAAGTCGCCTGGATGACGCCATGAATGACATAATTCCACTCCTACATTTCCTACAACAAATGATTGAAACCATGGCTGGTCACAGCAATGGAGACGTTGCGCCTACATCTCAAGGCTACATGAGCCCTGTGGGTGCTGAACTAGAGGAGGAGGATGAGGGGCAGAGTGGAGGACAGTTTAGGTTGGATGAGATGGCCGGTGTATCTAGTCATCGGACAGGAGAGGAGGAGCAGGAGCAGCCAGAAGAGCTGGAGGGTTGTGAGGAAGGCGAGACAGAGGACCCAGACACACCGTGGCAGTATGCAATGGAGATGGAGGCAGGTAGTCCCTCTGAGTCACTGGTGCAAATGGCACGATGCATGCTCAGTTGCTTGTGTAGTGACCCGAAATGTCAAAATTTGTCAGCGGGATGACTTCTGGATCTCCACCTTATTGCACCCTTGCTATCGTCCCAGAATGGGGGCCTTTTTCACACCCACTGAGAGGGAGGACAAACTGACCTACTACAGAGAGATCCTACGTAGTCAGTTGGCCGATGCCCGTAGGCCAGATGGTCCATCCACTCGCAGGTCTGACTCGGGGGGCCCTCTGCACTCCCCTTCCACTGCCATGGCTGCTGGGGAGGGTAGGGGTGGCAGGAGCAGTACCAGCTCAATCAGCAGCAGCCTGAGTCTACAGTCGTTGCTGAGTAGCTTTCTTCACCCGCATAGTGAAGCAACTCATCAGCAGCAGGTAGACATGGAGCAGGACCTGAACCAGCAGGTGGTGGCATACCTTGACATGGCCATGCCAACAACCATTAAAGATCCGCTGGACTTCTGGGCAGCCAAACTTGATTTATGGCGGCAACTAGCAGAGTTTGCCTTGGAAAAGCTGTCCTGCCCAGCCAGTAGTGTGCCATCAGAGCGGGTGTTTAGTGCGGCTGGCGCCATTGTCACCCCAAGGCGAACTCGTCTGTCCACTAAAAATGTGGAGAGACTGACGTTTGTCAAGATGAATCAGGGATGGATCAGCCAGGATTTCCAGACACCAATGCCAGATGCCTCAGAGTAGATTGACCATGCTGCTACACCAACACTTCCCAATTATGGTTATGAAACCCTCTTGGGTTATCAATTAGGGTTATGAAACCCTCTTTGGTACTGCGAATCCCTGCTCCTGACTCATCCTGTGTCTTTCAGGAACTACTTGCCTCACAGATGCTTCGGGCCTTGGCCCTTTAATTTTTGGATGTTTAGCAGTAGCTAAATACATGGTTAATGCAAATTTCAACATTGATCTTTAGTGAAGGGGTTATGAAACGCTCTTGGGTACTGCGAATGCTTGCTCCTGACTCATCCTGTGTCTTTCAGGAACTTCTTGCCTCACTGATGCTTCTGGCCTTGGGCCTTTAATTTTTGGAAGTTTAGCAGTAGCTAATACATGCTTAATGCTAATTTCAACAATGATCTTTAAATTCTTAGCACTCTGCCAGGGCCATCGCCTACCCCGCCTGGGCCGTTCAGAGCACCTCACTAAACCATCCAATCGGTAGTAGAGACAGGCGGTGTGTACAAAGGCCAGGGGCTTAATGAACCAGAACTTATGACCCGCACTTAGTTGGAATTCTTCTTTCATGGCAAATATTTGCAATCCCCGATCCCTATCAGGAACGGGGTTGAGCGGGTTACCTGCACTTGTCGGTTAAGCATAGACACACGCTGGTCCATTCAGTCTAGCACGCGTGCATCCCCAGACATCTGAGGGCATCACACACCTGTCATTTCTCAATCTCGCGATTGTGCTATGTAAGGGGTTATGAAAGCCTCTTGGGTACTGCTGATGCCTACTCCTGACTGCTCCTGTGTCTTTCAGGAACTACTTGCCTTCATGATCCTTCTGGGCTTGGGCCTTTAATTTTACGATTTGTGAAATAGATACATACATGCTTAATTAAAATTTCAACATTTATGGTGCAATGTAGGGGGTTATTAAACCCTATTGGGTACTGTTTTTTTTTTTTATTTTAGGATTTTCTCAGTGATAAACTTGTATTTTCCAGAATAATAACCATTACACCATTGAACGCTTGTTGTGTGTGATTTTTTTAATTAAAATTGTCAAAAATAATGCGGAGATGGATGAACTCTGCTTCTTTATTTCAGATAACATTACTTTAGAGAAGAATGTCTTTTTGTGGTCCACCGTCCTAGATTATAGAGTCTTCTGGACTCTTGGATATGCGCTTGTTCTTTAACAAAGGTACAAAAACAAAAAAAGGGCCGTCAGGGCAATAGAGACGTTGCGCCTACATCTCTCGGCCACATGAGCCCTGTGGGGGCTTGTTGGATTTGGTCCTTCGTACCCACACGATGGATTGCAGGCCCCTCAATGTTTGATTTAAATTTCAAATTAAAAAAAACGACATTTCAATGGTCTCCTCATGCATCAGCCAACTCCAGGCTGTGTCATTCAGGTAATATATGGTTTACTGATGCCGCAGTGGGGCCTGGGTCTGGGAATTTCAAATTTTCTCATAGGTAGCACCCGCTATCCAAAATCTTTTTAAAACATTTCTAAAATTGTTGTGTTTTTTGGAGGGGGATTGTGACGCCCTGCTGTGTACTCATGCATCAGCCAACTCCAGGCTGTGTCAGGCAATATATAGTTTACTGATGGCGCTGCTGGGCCTGGCTCTGGGAATTTCAAATTTTCTCTTAGATAGCAACTGCTATCCAAAATCTTCTTCATAAATTTCAAAAATTGTTGTGTTTTTTGGGGGGGATTGTGATGCCCTGGTGTGTACTAATGCATCAGCCAACTCCAGGCTGTGTCATTCAGGCAATACATGGTTTACTGATGCCGCTGTGGGGCCTGGGTCTCGGAATTTCAAATTTTCTCATAGGTAGCACCCACTATCCAAAATCTTTGATTTAAATTTCTTAATTCATCTTTTAATCTTAGGGATTGTGAAGGCCTAGTGCCTACTCATGCTGCTGGCAACTCCGAGCTGTGCCATTCATCCACTATATGGTGTCCTCATGCTGCCACTACCTCCACGCTGTGCCATTCAGCCACTATATGGTCTCCTCATGCTGCCAAAACCTCCACGCTGTGTCATTCAGTCACTATTTTGTCTCCTGACACTGATGCCACCACCAGGCTCTGTCATTGTGCTGCTGTGCGGCAGTGATTCTAAAAGCGATGCCGGTAATCTGCATGTTATTCTGAATAACAGTATTATTTCACTACCCCAGCACACTCCATATGTGTTTTAGAACACAGCAAAGTGTTCTATACCCCTATAGAGGCTGTATGTAGGCTAGAAATAGCCTTTTTTAATATAGATTTACCGCGAAAAAATTCGGATTGAAACAAACTTTTTCGGAAACTTCGGCGAATCGGCCGAATCAAATTTTTCAAAAGTTCGCTCATCTCTTGTACTTTCCTCTCAGTACATTCAGTACACAAAATAAATATCTCACACTTCAAGTAACTCAACACAAAGCTTTAGGGACTGTAACATGTCATTATTCAGTTCCATACCACTGTTTGTATACTAACTTGTTTTATTTTCTTTCTACGTGTTCAGTATGCCCTTCCTGGCCAGAAGGCGCTCCTGTAATTCTAAGTGTATACATGTATTCAGTAAGGTAACCTATGTCAGGTTTATCTAGGAAGAGTTCTAGGGATAAGTGCGTGTAGCCAATGGACCTTAGTAGCTAGGTATTGGTCAGATAGCCTCAGGCAAGCCAGTACACCACCAGTGTACATAACTAATGTGGTATAAATAACAATATAGCGAGATAGTGAAGTAAGATATAAATGTCTTAGTATGTAGTAACTCTCAGCTTATCATACATACTTCTAACATTTTAGTCAAAGCAGAGAAAGAAAAAAGTAAATAATAAAAGTCAATAAATGATAGGATGTATTTCATGTGTAATAATGTCATCCTGTTTGAGAATTTATGGACAATACAATCCTGTTCATGAGTTTACTAGCTTCCCATGTTTGTACAGTAAAGTGAGATAGTATAATCCTGTTGGTATAAAAATATACAAAAGGAAAAACTGTTTAAATATTTAGAGCCTGCAATGACTTTTATCAAAAGCAAGGACTCTTTTGTTATGTGTTGATACAGCCTGACTAAAAGGACATTTCAAATTATGCCCAGGACTGTCTAAAAACTCTCAGTACTTCGTCCCTCTGTCTCAGGGGACAGTTGTCGAGGCCGACTCATTTCAAGTAAGGAGGTTTGTGGTGTCCCGGTACTGTACGTGTACTGTATCTTGTGTAATAAGTCCCAAAGTCAGAGTTCCTCCGTACTGATAGGATGCTCTTAGTTGGATAACCCCTAGTCGTCTCCTCCTTCTTAAATTTTATGTATATATTTTATATATTGTATAGTGTAAATGTTGCTTCCAGGACCTCAGGTCACATGATTAATAATTATGTAGTTCTGCTAAGGTTAAGGACCTTCCAGGTCACGTGCTCATGTCACGTGATGTACCACAATGCTTTGTATTAGGATTGACAGGTCTGGGGGACCAATAAGCTTGAAGCCTGCCCCTTTAGATATAATGGCGTTGTTATCCAATCCTCGCTCTCTTGTCCGGCTCTTTCCCTTAGGATATGACAGTGGGCGGAGCTCTGTGCTTACCTACAAGACAAATTAGGCTTGAAGCCTACCAATCCAGAGCCTTGCTAAACCGTGAGGCTACTCAATCCAAATTCCGTTAATCCTAAGTGACTGCTAGACCAAAACAATACCCCTAAATCCAGTGGAACAGCGTAAAGCAAATCCTTCAAGCTTATTCCTTACAAGGTCCCAACCAAACCTGTGAGGAGCCTAAAGTCCGGTCCTCTGTAAAGACTGTTACTACGTTTAACCTGCATAAAATCTGCAGTAAAGTTATCTTCAGTTTACTAAAATTCCAGTTGTGGACAATCCTTTATTCCTCTCTATCGTTCCTGGGACAGGTAGCGGTAGGATACATTTACAGAGAGGAACCTTCACCCTGGCGCCACAACAGTTAGGGTTAATGCAACACCCTTTCTTCACTGCACAGCTACACCCTATTCACCCTACACCTCCCAAGCTATCACATATGTTCACATGGAAGAAGATCACTGTGTGATAATTCCACAGACAGCAGAGTGCTAGCAAAAAATGCTGGGGCTATGTTGGCTCGGAAATTCGCAGTTTCATAGACGGCAATGCATTTCTGTGTGGTATCCGCAGAAAAAATGGACATGTCTATTCTTTCTGCGGACCCTAAAATCAGGATTTTTTCTAAGACTCTGCTGCTGCTGACTGTCCGTGTGGAATTCTAATGCGGAATTCTGCACGAAAATTCCATTGTGTGAACATGGCCTAGTTTGCCAGGGCGGCAATGGAGAAGGTCCAATTTTAAGGATATTGGTTCTTTCTCTAGAGGGTGACTCAGGGGAAGGAGGGTAAAAGTTGTGTATAGAAATTCATACTGCTCTGCATCAAGCAGACTATTACAGGGTTGTTAAAGCTCAATATGTGTCCAAATGAAAATTGAGCAATTATTTTGTCTGATTAGAGGTGGATGAGGTAGAGTTGTTTGTGTAGTGATAAAAATTGGGGCACATGGACTGGGGGGGGGGGGGCATATGTAAGTCCACATGGACATTTCAGCCATGTTTTTTAAATGAATGAAAAGTGTTTATTTCCTGAAGCAAGAAATAGTAAGATTACATTTAATGAAACTAAAAAATGTTTTTATCTTTCTTCCATATTGATCTTACAGTATATTCTGGGAGCGTTGAAAGAAACCACAATCCATACATTATTAAATTTTTTGGAATTTTGTTGAACATTTTTGTTTTTTCATTTTAAAAAGAGCATGCTGATGATGGGAATACACCTAGTACTCTACAGAGCCACCATGTTCTGTAGGGGCTGACGTTTTGGATATCAACTATCCATCCCTATTGGTATTGTAGAGATAAGCCAGTGCCAGGACTGTCTATCAGGGGCTTACCCCTCCTCTCTCCATAGACAACACATGGACCCGTAGCCATCCCAAATATGTATGAGAAGCTACAGAAAGTAAAAACCAATATAGAAGACCAAAGTATAATTTTAGAAAAATACATATAAAGCTTTATTGAAAGTTAGACATATAAAAACACATAAAATACATATATAATATGGCAAGATGGTGGCACAGGAAAAAATGGGAGGCCAAGAGGAGCTGTATATCCTATGTGCAGAGCATACTCATAGTACACAGATGTTGAAGGATGGCCAGGTATGGAAAGACAATTAACCACATGGGGCATTACAAATATACATGGCAGGCATGATATAAAAGCACACAGGTACAAGAAGGAAATTTCACAACATAAGAGAACAAAAATGATAACAATGAACATGCACCTAATCAGAATACCTCTCACCTCCGCCCCGAACGCGCGTTTTCGCACACTGCTTCGTCAACGCGTGTTCGGGGCGGAGGTGAGAGGTATCCTGATTAGGTGGCGCTCTTGCTCTGCCATCAAGTTGTATTGAGTGGGCGTGTCAGCTGCCGCTTTGTGCGGTGGTCAACACGCCCACTTCCGCAGGCTGCCGGGGCTCCGTACAGGAGATCCAGGTGGAGCCCAGCGGTCGGACCCCCCGCGATCTATAACTTATGCCCTACATTTAGGATAGGGGATACGTTTTTCAGCTCTGGACTACTCCTTTAAATTGGTCCAGTAGGTCTTGAGATACCGGCTTCCAAAGTTCCCATGCTGCATTCAGGGAAATGCGCTGGAGGCGGGGCCCATCAGCTGGCCACTTCTTCATTGTATTTGAATATTCATAGTCTCCAACTCCACATCCTAAGGCCTTGGAGTCACCAGTTGCGTGAGCGTAACGCTCTCTCGGCAGAGCGCATGCGCCAGAAGATTTCATCAGGACGTGAGAGCAGGGGGACATCTTCTGGCGCATGCGCTCTGCCGAGAGAGCTCTGCACTAATGTGTCTGGTGACTCCACGGCCCTAGGAAGTGGAGTTGAAGACTATAAATATTCAAATAGTGGGGGCGGTATTAGGACGTGACAGGGGGAGGCAGAGGAGGCCAGTATCCACTGCGCAATTCCCTGAATGCAACAACAAAACTGAATCTCAGGACCTACAGATGGGGGAGCGGGGCTCTGATGTCACGAGCTCCCGGCGCCGGCTCCAGCTTTCGGAACAGTTTGTTCCAAACGCTGAGCAGCGGAGTACCCCTTTAAGTAAGTTACCTCTCTATGGAATACTGTTCACCCACACTATAACCCAGTGTATAGGGTTTATTGTGGGTGAACAGGCTGACCGTTCTCCTTTAACTTCAGTTCTGTGATTCATCAGGTGAAACAAAAAAGAAGTTTTACTTCAGTGCACGCCAAATAGTCCTGTGATCAATGGCCCTGCGGGTTTCTCTTTGCCAGGTCATCATGGACCATGTTAATAACATGGATTTATGAGAATCATAAGACTGGTACGGTGTTAGCCCGGCATTGATGTCAGTCAGCTGACGGTCCTTTAATAAACATCCGGCTGACATCAATACAGAGCCTACAGTGCACCTGTATTGTGCTCCTCATAAATCAAGGCTGCCAACGTGGCCCGTGATGACGTGGCAAGGAAAAACATGTAGGACAATAGATCAAGAAATTAACTGGATGAATCCTGGACTCATCCATACTGAGAAGATGAAGTGGGCAACACATTGGCTCAGTGGATAGCATTGATGCCTTGCAGCACTGGGGTCCCGTGTTTAAGTCCAACCAAGGGAATCCTGGATTTTATGTGGAGTGTGTGTCCTATGTTATGGACTAAGAATATAACTAATGTGTATGAAGGAAAGTGTGACACTGCTGTTTACAGTTTATTGAAATGAACCCAATAATGGTGTGAAGGTTTTTGATACATATCTGATAAAGTTGTATACATTATACTGACCCGCTGTGTCTTCTCTCACCCAGCTGTGTATATACTGTACATACAGCAGCACTATAGCTTGTACATGTGAAAGGATAAATCAGAAATGTCCAAGGAAGATATGAGGAAGAAGAGACAGACTGAAGTACATAGGGGCTGTATAAACACAACACAGAAGTGTACCATGATTTTTGACAACAATTTACCATAAAATTCTAAGTGCATGTTTTTCAATGGCGTACATACAAGGGGATCCTGTAACACATATCGAATAGGACCTTCTAGTATTGTGTCTGATTTTTTTCCCCAGGACGGAAAGGTCTGGTGATTATTTCCCCTTTATTTTCCATGATCCATTGGTCTACACTAGAGATGAGCGAATCGAAGCTGACGAACCCGAATTCCTTACGATTTTCATGAAGTATACGATTTGCAACGAATGCGAATATCGCCGCGATTCTATCCCGCAAATTGCTTAATTAAACTCCATTTTACAGCGTTCCCGGCTAAAGAAGACCTAAAATGGTGGATCCACATGTGAGTACATGGGGCAGGGGATTATGGAAGGGTGGGAGAGTACGGCGGGAAGGGATGTAGGCGGGATGACCCTGAATCACATGCGAGATGCAGCCTATCAGCATTCATTGATCCCTGTGATCACAGCCCTATATAATCGGCAGCCATCTTGTGGCTATTCATTTCATCTATGCACTCAGATGGAGAGGACGGGACTGTGTGTGTGTGAATAGCTCATACCACAGCGTTACACTGCAACTGCTAGTCACATCAGCATTAGGGAAAGACAGGAGTGCAGAGTGCTTTGGTGTTCTCACTGAGAAGGATCTTACGATATATAAACCTCCTATTCACGTTATTGAGCATTTCATTAGAGAGGGGCAGATAGATTTTCGTTGCCTCATACATATTAACAAGCTGCCTGAACTTTATCAACCATCTTATCACCTTATTTTTCAGCGCAATTCTGTTTTTTTTCCACCAGAAATCATCTGTTGCTTAGAATTGTGTGTAGATGGTATAAAAATCAGTGCTCACCATTCTTAACACCATTCTTTAATCCCTGTTTTTTTTTTTTTTTTTTTGTGGTGCTGCACTGTTGGGTCCTGCTGCTGTTCACAAATACGATTTTTCAGCGGACTGTAGTGCATTTGTCTGCCCTCATACGTGCATACCACGTACCTACATCAAAGCAGTCTACTATTTTGTATCTGTAACAAGTCTAGATACAGGGAAAGTCCTGGCATAAGTACTCACTGGCTGTTGTTTTTTTTTTGCCTATTGTTGCACATTTTTTTGCCCTCACGCATACCACATACGTACATCTAATTAGTGTACCATTTTGTACCTGTTAATCTGTGAAAAGCCTACATACTGTGAAAGTCAAAGCAACAGTACTCACCGTCTGGTGTTTTAGAGAAATTACAGAGTTTTTAGGCTCATTGTAGCGCATTTTTCTGCCCTCATCAGTGCATACCGCATACGTACATCTAATTTGTGTACAATTTTGTACCTGTTAATCTGTCAAGGGCCTACATACTGTGAAAATCCAAACAATAGTACTCACCGGCTGGTGTTTTACACAAATTACAGAGTTTTTAGGCTCATTGTAGCGCATTTTTCTGCCCTCCTCAGTGCATACCGCATAAGTACATCTAATTAGTGTACCATTTTGTGCCTGTTAATCTGTGAAAAGCCTACATACTGTGAAAGTCCAAGCAACAGTACTCACCGGCTGGTGTTTTAAAACAATACTGAGTTTTGGGCTCATTGTAGCGCATTTTTCTGCCCTCATCAGTGCATACCACATACCTAAATCAAAGCAGTCTACTATTTTGTATCTGTAAATCTGTAACAAGACTAGATACTGGGAAAGTCCAGGTAAAAGTAATCACCGGCTGGTGTTTTACGAAAATACGTTATACACATGTACTGTAGAGCATTTTTTTCCCCTAATTCGTGCATACCACATACGTACATCTAGGTAGTGTACCATTTTGTACCTGTTAATCTGTCAAGGGCCTACATACTGTGAAAGTACAGCCAAAAGTAATCACCTGCTGCTGTTCTAGACAAATACTGTTTAAAGAGTAGTGAAGCATATTGTAATACTCTCATATACGCACTAAGTATGTCAGGCAGAGAAGTGCCAGGACGTGCACAGGGGAGTGGCAGAGAACTAAATACTTTAGGCAGAGGTGGCAGCAGACTAGGGGCGAGTGGCAGCAGGAGTCGCAGCGAGAGGCCTGAGCTCCCGTTAACTGCTAGCGGTCGTGTCTCGACCAGCAACTCATCTCCCGTCGACGATTGGTTAACACGCTCATCCACTTCATCACAAGTGACATCTGACACCCCCAGTCAACAGTCGGTGGGTTCCTCTGACACAACCCTCAGTTGGCATGGCCTGGGAGCAGTCCCTGTCCTCCCATTGCCTCTGTCCTATGCTGTTCCCTCCCCTTAAGAAGTATCTTATGCTTTGGGTTCAGCTCCACTATTCACTAGTGTTGAGCGGCATAGGCCATATTCGAATTCGCGAATATTCGCGAATATATGGACGAATATTCGTCATATATTCGCGAATATTCGCATATTCGTTATATTCTTGTTTTATTTTCGCATATGCGAACATTCGCGTATGTGAAAATTAACATATGTGAATATTAGCATATGTGAAAATTAGCATATGCAAAACTTCGCATATGCGAAAATTAGCATATGCTAATTTTCGCATATGCGAATTTACGCGAGCCAGTCTCACACAGTAGTATTACAGCCTTCTTTACACCACACAAGCTGGAAGCAGAGAGGGGTGATCACTGTGATGTGTACTGTGAAGAAAAAAAAAACAAAAAAAAAACGAATATTCGTAATTACGAATATATAGCGCTATATTCGCAAAATTCGCGAATACGCGAATATGCGATATTCGCGAATAATATTCGAATTGCGAATATTCGCGAGCAACACTACTATTCACTAAGGACGATCTAAAAGAGGACTACAGTCGGTGATGAGTAGCTTTCTTCACCCGCATAGTGAAGCAACTCATCAGCAGCAGGTAGGCATGGAGCAGGACCGGAACCAGCAGGTGGTGGCATAACATTACATGGACATGCCAACAAACCTTGAAGACTTCTGGGCAGCCAAACTTGATTTATGGCCGCAACTAGCAGAATTTGGCCTGGAAAAGCTGTCCTGCCCGGCCAGTAGTGTGCCATCAGAACGGGTGTTTAGTGCCGCCCGGGCCATAGTCCCCCCAAGGCAAACTCGTTTCAGATGGATTCCGTCGAAATAATGAGCAAAATCATTCTTTTGGCAGTAGAATTTCAGTGTTCCGCCGCTGAAATTTTGTAGTGTGCACTGTGCAGTGGAATCTCATTGACAGAAATGGGACTCTGCAGGAGCAGAATTTCTGTGTAAAATTTTAAAACAGAATTCCACACAGTGGAAACCTTCCTTCTCATGGCAATCTCCTCAGATCCTGCTATCACCATGACGTCAGGGCACTGTTAGCCTACACACGGTCCGAGGTTGGAGACAGCTTCTCCTGGGCCAGACACGTGGAGTAAAGGAACACAGTGACATCAGGTTACAGACAAGTGTCTTTACTGAGCAGGGTGCAGATGTTGATACACACAGACAGTGTGGTGCAGAGTGGAGAGGATTCAGTGTAACCCCTTGGGAGCCCTGTTTCCTTGCTGGGACTTGTGGTGCTTGTCACCCAATAAAGTGATACTGACTTGAGAGAGGACTGAAGAGTGTTTCAGGTAGCTAGGGTTCTGTCAAGGTCCTGTAGATTTCTCTGCCAGGTCATGAACTTCCACCTTGTGGGTGATCATTGCAGAATGACTGGTAAGACTTGAAATGATAGATTTGTTCTGGGCCTTAGCTTCTCCACACACCCCAGACCTTTACCACACTTGTGCTCAGTCTTAGCACTTGGGCTAGATCGGGGCAGCTCCTCCCCGCACTACACTATATGGCCAAGAATTTAGGGGTTCTCATTGGGCATACAGTGTTACATGGGCTTGCACTGCTCCACTCTTAAAGGTACAGGGATGTGGAATTCCTATCGCCCGATGCCCGGGACATGCAGTTCCGGGCGCCGGGCAGGTGAATTTTTCCAGCCCTTATCCCTGCTTCAGGCAAGCAGGGCCGGACCTGACAAACACGGCGGTGCTCAGAAGTCTGCATGGAGCCTGCCCGCTCCGTACTCTGCAGCCCCCGGCTGTTCTCAGTAGCCGGGGGCCGACGCTAATGGCCAGCATGCCATCAAAGCTGATAGCGGCGTCTAAAAAGGGACATGTGAATGATACCTGGTGGGATAGGGGGGGAGATCCACTATAGAGGTAGTCGGAGGGCTTACCTCTGCTTCCCTGGTGTCTGTGGCTCTGTCGTTGATAGAGCCAGGCTGGACTAGGCTCTATCAATGGAGAGCAGAGCACTCAGAACAATGGAGTTCATTAGAATTCTATTGATCTGTATGAGGAATCTAGTGACTCCTCCTAAAAGTCTAATGAAGTGTAAAACAAAACAAAAAAAGTTTTAATAAAAGTTTAAAAGACACACATTAACCCTTTCCAAGTTAAAAGTTCTAATCACCCCCTTTTCCTATATAAAAACGTGTAAACATAATAAAAATAAACATATTTAGTATCGCTGCATGCGTAACTGTACGAACAATTAAAATATAACATTATGTATCCCATACATTAAATGACGTAAGTGTAAAAAAATATACCAAACCAGAGAATTGCAAGTTTTATAATATCCCAGAAAAAAAGTTAAAAAGCAATAAAAAGTCAGATCAATACCAAAATGGTACCGATACAAAAAAACTGATTATGGCGCAAAAAAATTAGCTCTCATACAGCCTGGTATACAATTATTATTTTTTTTTTTTTAAAGCTACAGGGGTCAAAAAATAGCAATTAAAAAAATAAAAATAAATTTGGTTCGGAGAATATGTTATTGAAAAATTAAAAGGTATCATTATAGTAGGTAGTTATGGCTATTATAGGGCGAGGAGGAAAAAATTGCCCAGGACAAGTGGATGGTCATGAGGGTCAAGCAGATTTTGCTCTGTTTTAGTCCCATGGACAAGTCGTTTTTTATTAAATTTCCACACCCCTGAGGTATAACAAATACAGTCATCCCTCAACATACGATGGTAATTTATTCCAAATGAACCATCGGTACGGTATTGCATACCGTACCTTGTGTGGTGGTCCCCAAAGTCAGAGTTACTATGTTCAGGTAGGGTCCCCCAGGTGGGACAGCCCCTAGTCGCCTCCTCCTTCTCTAATTTTATAATGTTTATGTGTACACATTTAATAATGTATATATTTAATATAATGTATATTAGTATACTTACCTTGGTGGCGTCGCAGGACCTTCGGTCATGTGACTATGTTAATTCCTCTATGGTATGTTGGAGAACCTTTGGAGGTCCTTGGGTCACATGATTACCCATAACCCTTTGTAAAGATGGTTGACAGAAGTATTGGACCAATCAGCTTAAGTCCGGCCCCTGCCCATATAAGGGAGCTGTAGCCAATGATCACTCTCTTGGGTTGCTACTCTCGTGGATGTCGGACTAGCAGGACAGATCTGCGCAACTTTCAAAGACATGCTAAGCCAGAAAACCTGCCAGCCTCAGCCTAAACTAAACCGTGAGTCCTAAACCATATCTCTTCTAAAGCTAGCGTGACTGCTGGACCGCAACTAAATCACCTAAATCCAGTCTACGGACTCTAATACGCTTAAGGTCCCAACCACTGTCAATCTCTAAGAGACTTTGCCTTCCGGTTATGAAGCTTGCATAAAATCTTCAGTAAAAGTTCTGATTGTTTTCAGCAAACTCTCCGGTTGTGGACATTCAAATATTCCATACCACCCTATCGCTCTTGGGAAGGGTGGCGGTAGGACAAGCATTGCAGAGGAGCCCTCACCTTAGCATCACGAATAGAAAGGGTTAATCAGACACCCTTTAATTACCGCACAGCTACACCCCATATACCCTACACCCCCAGGCTATCACATAGCGTTACTTGAATCCATTGTATTTTGAGGGATCCGTGCAATAGTAATATGTCCCCGCCGCTCCGGGCCATCACCGCTGCCCTGGATTGTCGCTGTCATCACGCCCCCGGGGTGTCCTCGCCACTCTGGACCGTCACCGCTGGCAAGGATTATCGCTCTCAATCACCGTCATCACGTCGCTGAGCACGCCACTCCTATTGGATGACGGCACGGCGTGCGCGGTGACGTGATGACGACGAAGTAGAGCGACAGCCATGCAGCGGAGCTCGAAGAGGACGGTCCGGAACGTCGGGGACAGGTGAGTGACACCGGCTATCCGGCAGCAGCTGAAGCAGTCTGCGCTGCCGGATAGCAGTTTATGCGATGGCCCCGACATAAAAAAAGCATCGTATGTTGATGCTGCCTTCAACATACGATGGCTTCTGGCAGGCCATCATATGAATAAATGATCGTATGTCGGGGCCATCGTAGGTCGGGGGATCACTGTATTTAAAAGCACATATAATAACAGATATAATACTTATAATTATAATGAAGCACTTTATCAAATGGTTAATCTATTTTCATAACAATATTCAGTCCTTTAGTGGGCCCAACACCTGTGCCTCAGGTCTGCCTGTGGAAGTCCGAAGCCCCAGGGACAGCCTTTGGTGCTGGGACACCACATGTCAGTATCCTATACCTTGCCTTGGTGTTTCTGTTTGTTGCTATTTAGTGTTCCTGCTGTGTATTAGGTCATTAGTCCTGTTTGTTGGTTATTGTGTTTTTCCCTCGTGTTCTTCACGTGTACCCTGACTGTACCCTTGTACAGTTCCGTTTATTATGTTGATTCCCCAGCACATTAGCGCAGTGTATGGACCGGCTCCAAGTTGTGATTCACCACTAGGGTGTCTTTGCAAATAGATAGGGAAAGTTAGGGTGCACTTTTCCCTGCCCTACTAGACGTGATCATCATCATCAAACTATCCTTTATATAAGATAGGGATAGACATAAGGATATAGTATATAAGATAGGGATAGACATAAGGCTATAGTATATAAGATAGGGATACACACAAGGATATAGTATATAAGATAAGGATATACATAAGGATATAGTATATAAGATAGGGATACACACAAGGATATAGTATATAAGATAAGGATATACATAAGGATATAGTATATAAGATAGGGATAGACATAAGGATATAGTATATAATATAAGGATACACACAAGGATATAGTATATAAGATAAGGATACACATAAGGATATAGTATATAAGATAGGGATAGACATAAGGATATAGTATATAAGATAGGGATAGACATAAGGATATAGTATATAAGATAAGGATATACATAAGGATATAGTATATAATATAAGGATACACACAAGGATATAGTATATAAGATAAGGATATACATAAGGATATAGTATATAAGATAGGGATAGACATAAGGATATAGTATATAATATAAGGATACACACAAGGATATAGTATATAAGATAAGGATACACATAAGGATATAGTATATAAGATAGGGATAGACATAAGGATATAGTATATAAGATAGGGATAGACATAAGGATATAGTATATCATATAAGGATACACACAAGGATATAGTATATAAGATAGGGATAGACATAAGGATATAGTATATAAGATAGGGATACAGATAAGGATATAGTATATAATATAAGGATACACATAAGGATATAGTATATAAGATAGGGATAGACATAAGGATATAGTATATAAGATAGAGATAGACATAAGGATATAGTATATAAGATAGAGATAGACATAAGGATATAGTATATAATATAAGGATACACATAAGGATATAGTATATAATATAAGGATACACATAAGTATATAGTATATAATATAAGGATAGACATAAGGATATAGTATATAATATAAGGATAGACATAAGGATATAGTATATAATATAAGGATACACATAAAGATATAGTATATAATATAGGGATAGACATAAGGATATAGTATATAAGATAAGGATAGACATAAGGATATAGTATATAATATAGGGATAGACATAAGGATATAGTATATAATATAGGGATACACATAAGGATATAGTATATAATATAGGGATATACATAAGGATATAGTATATAATATAAGGATACACATAAGGATATAGTATATAATATAAGGATATACATAAGGATATAGTATATAATATAAGGATAGACATAAGGATATAGTATATAATATAAGGATACACATAAGGATATAGTATATAAGATAAGGATACACATAAGGATATAGTATATAATATAGGGATAGACATAAGGATATAGTATATAATATAGGGATACACATAAGGATATAGTATATAATATAGGGATATACATAAGGATATAGTATATAATATAAGGATACACATAAGGATATAGTATATAATATAAGGATACACATAAGGATATAGTATATAATATAGGGATATACATAAGGATATGGTATATAAGATAGGGATAGACATAAGGATATAGTATATAAGATAGGGATAGACATAAGGATATAGTATATAATATAAGGATATAGTATATAATATAGGGATAGACATAAGGATATAGTATATAAGATAGGGATACACATAAGGATATAGTATATAATATAAGGATACACATAAGGATATAGTATATAAGATAGGGATAGACATAAGGATATAGTATATAATATAAGGATAGACATAAGGATATAGTATATAATATAGGGATAGACATAAGGATATAGTATATAAGATAGGGATAGACATAAGGATATAGCATATAATATAAGGATAGACATAAGGATATAGTATATAATATAGGGATAGACATAAGGATGTAGTATATAAGATAGGGATATACATAAGGATATAGTATATAATATAGGGATATACATAAGGATATAGTATATAATATAGGGATATACATAAGGATATAGTATATAAGATAGGGATACACATAAGGATATAGTATATAATATAAGGATAGACATAAGGATATAGTATATAATATAGGGATAGACATAAGGATATAGTATATAATATAGGGATAGACATAAGGATATGGTATATAATATAGGGATAGACATAAGGATATAGTATATAAGATAGGGATAGACATAAGGATATGGTATATAATATAGGGATAGACATAAGGATATAGTATATAAGATAGGGATAGACATAAGGATATAGTATATAATATAGGGATACACATAAGGCTATAGTATATAAGATAAGGATACACATAAGGATATAGTATATAATATAGGGATAGACATAAGGATATAGTATATAAGATAGGGATAGACATAAGGATATAGTATATAATATAGGGATATACATAAGGATATAGTATATAATATAAGGATATACATAAGGATATAGTATATAATATAGGGATAGACATAAGGATATAGTATATAATATAAGGATATACATAAGGATATAGTATATAATATAGGGATAGACATAAGGATATAGTATATAAGATAGGGATAGACATAAGGATATAGTATATAATATAAGGATATACATAAGGATATAGTATATAATATAGGGATAGACATAAGGATATAGTATATAAGATAGGGATAGACATAAGGATATAGTATATAATATAGGGATATACATAAGGATATAGTATATAATATAGGGATATACATAAGGATATAGTATATAATATAAGGATATACATAAGGATATAGTATATAATATAAGGATAGACATAAGGATATAGTATATAAGATAGGGATAGACATAAGGATATAGTATATAATATAGGGATAGACATAAGGATATAGTATATAAGATAGGGATATACATAAGGATATAGTATATAATATAGGGATAGACATAAGGATATAGTATATAATATAGGGATAGACATAAGGATATAGTATATAAGATAGGGATAGACATAAGGATATAGTATATAAGATAGGGATAGACATAAGGATATAGTATATAATATAAGGATATACATAAGTATATAGTATATAATATAAGGATATACATAAGGATATAGTATATAAGATAGGGATAGACATAAGGATATAGTATATAATATAAGGATAGACATAAGTATATAGTATATAATATAGGGATATACATAAGGATATAGTATATAATATAAGGATAGACATAAGGATATAGTATATAATATAAGGATAGACATAAGGATATAGTATATAATATAGGGATAGACATAAGGATATAGTATATAATATAAGGATACACATAAGGATATAGTATATAAGATAGGGATATACATAAGGATATAGTATATAATATAAGGATAGACATAAGGATATAGTATATAATATAGGGATAGACATAAGGATATAGTATATAATATAAGGATACACATAAGGATATAGTATATAAGATAGGGATAGACATAAGGATATAGTATATAATATAAGGATATACATAAGGATATAGTATATAAGATAGGGATAGACATAAGGATATAGTATATAATATAAGGATATACATAAGGATATAGTATATAATATAAGGATAGACATAAGGATATAGTATATAATATAAGGATACACATAAGGATATAGTATATAAGATAGGGATAGACATAAGGATATAGTATATAATATAAGGATATACATAAGGATATAGTATATAATATAAGGATACACATAAGGATATAGTATATAATATAGGGATACACATAAGGATATAGTATATAATATAAGGATATAGTATATAATATAAGGATAGACATAAGGATATAGTATATAAGATAAGGATATACATAAGTATATAGTATATAATATAAGGATACACATAAGGATATAGTATATAAGATAAGGATATACATAAGGATATAGTATATAATATAAGGATACACATAAGGATATAGTATATAAGATAAGGATATACATAAGGATATAGTATACAATATAGGGATAGACATAAGGATATAGTATATAATATAGGGATACACATAAGTATATAGTATATAATATAAGGATACACATAAGGATATAGTATATAATATAGGGATAGACATAAGGATATAGTATATAATATAGGGATAGACATAAGGATATAGTATATAAGATAGGGATAGACATAAGGATATAGTATATAAGATAAGGATATACATAAGGATATAGTATATAATATAGGGATATACATAAGGATATAGTATATAATATAGGGATAGACATAAGGATATAGTATATAATATAAGGATATACAGAAGGATATAGTATATAATATAGGGATAGACATAAGGATATAGTATATAATATAAGAATACACATAAGGATATAGCATATAAGATAGGGATAGACATAAGGATATAGTATATAATATAGGGATAGACATAAGGATATAGTATATAAGATAGGGATAGACATAAGGATATAGTATATAAGATAAGGATATACATAAGGATATAGTATATAATATAGGGATATACATAAGGATATAGTATATAATATAGGGATATACATAAGGATATAGTATATAATATAAGGATACACATAAGGATATAGTATATAAGATAGGGATAGACATAAGTATATAGTATATAATATAGGGATAGACATAAGGATATAGTATATAATATAGGGATAGACATAAGGATATAGTATATAATATAGGGATAGACATAAGGATATAGTATATAATATAGGGATAGACATAAGGATATAGTATAATCTTTAATCTTTTGATGTATTGTCCTACATGTTTCTCCTTGCCACGTCATCACAGGTCACGTTGGCAGCCTTGGTTTATGAGGAGCACAATACAGGTGCACTGTAGGCTCTGTATTGATGTCAGCCGGATGTTTATTAAAGGACCAACAGCTGACTGACAACAATGCCGGGCTAACACCGTACAAGTCTTATGATTCTCATAAATCAAGGTTACTAACATGGTCCATGATGACCTGACAAAGAGAAACCCGTAGGGCCGTCAATCACAGGAATATTTGGCGTCCACTGAAGTAAAACTTCTTTGTTTTACTTGATGAATCAGGACACTGAAGTTAATGTACTGGATATCACTGGGTCAGGGCTATAGAGAAGAATTATAGCCCAGTATTTGTATATAGCTTAATATAGTGATGAAACTGAAATGATAATTAACCCTTAAAAGAATAAAGGAAATCAGGTGTATGGACTGGAGACCACCTGTGTCTCTAGTATAAAACCAATAATCTCACTTAGGCCGGGTTTACTTTGCGGATTCCGATGCACAGGGCACATGACAAGATTTCAGCGGCAAAGCTTCCGCCACTAAAGATTCCTCCGCAGAGAGAATGAACTTGCTCTTTCTTCCGCCTGAATATGCGCATAACACATTGCTGTCTATGGGGACCGCAATGTCCATGCACTCCTACTGATCCATGAGATTCCTTGGTCTGATCGTAGTCCTCAGGTTTGGTGGTGGCAGCAACTTGTGATGGTCCAATTAGTTATAATGCCTGCCAGAGGTCTCCTCCGTACCACCATGCCATCAATCACCGCTCTATTCTACTTTGATGTTTCCTTCATTTTAATGCATTATAAGTTGTTAGCTGTAAGTTATTATTTGAATACTACATAATAATTGTATACAGTAAATCAGCAACTTCTCTCTTTACCTTGTTTTTGTTTTTTGCCCATATCATGCACACTCAGCACAATTTGTTTTATCTATATGGGATCTATATGCTATCTATATCATATAGATCAGCATATACAGTAGTTTAATAGCTCCCCTCCCAGTTCTATCTGCATACTGCTGCTGCTATATCTATAGGATCAGGATATATAGTAGTTATACACCTTCCCTCCAACTCTATCTGTATACTGCTACTGTCTCTATGGGCTCGGAATATGTAGTAGTTATACCCCTCCAGCTCTATCTGTATGTTGCTGCTGTCATCTATATAGGATCAGAATATATATAGTTGTTATCCCCTTAACCCCTTAAGGACTCAGGGTTTTTCCGTTTTTGCATTTTCTTTTTTTCCTCCTTACCTTTTGAAAATCATAACCCTTTCAATTTTCCACCTAAAAATCCATATTATGGCTTATTTTTTACATCACCAATGCTACTTTGCAGTGACTTTAGTCATTTTACCCAAAAATTCACGGTGAAACGGAAAAAAAATTATTGTGCGACAAAATAGAAGAAAAAACGCCATTTTGTAACTTTTGGGGGCTTCCGATTCTACGCAGTGCAAATTTCGGTAAAAATGACACCTTATCATTATTCTGTAGGTCCATACGGTTAAAATGATCCCCTACTTATATAGGTTTGATATTGTCGTACTTCTGGAAAAAATCATAATTACATGCAGGAAAATTTATACGTTAAAAAATGTCATCTTTTGACCCCTATAACTTTTTTATTTTTCCATGTACGGGCCGGTAAGAGGGCTCATTTTTTTGCGCCGTGATCTGAAGTTTTTATTGGTACCATATTTGTTTTGATCGGACTTTTTGTTCACTTTTTATATATTTTTTAATGGTATGAAAAGTGACCAAAAATACGCTTTTTTGGAATTTGGAATTTTTTTGCGTGTACGCCATTGACCGTGCGGTTTAATTAACAATATATTTTTATAGTTCGGACATTTACACACGCGGCGATACCACATATGTCTATTTTTTTTAGACTGTTTTATTTTTTTATGTGAAAAAGGGGGGTGATTCAAACTTTAATTAGGGAAGGGGTTAAATGATCTTTATTAACACTTTTTTTAAAACTTTTTTTTCCAATATTTAAGCTCCCATAGGGACCTATAACACTGCACACACTGAACTTTTACATTGATCATTGTTATCCCATAGGGACCTATAACACTGCACACACTGAACTTTTACATTGATCATTGTTATCCCATAGGGACCTATAACACTGCACACACTGATCTCTTATACTCATCATTGTTATCCCATAGGGACCTATAACACTGCACACACTGATCTCTTATACTGATCATTGCTATCCCATAGGGACCTATAACCCTGCACACACTGATCTCTTATACTGATCATTGTTATCCCATAGGGACCTATAACACTGCACACACTGATCTCTTATACTGATCATTATTATCCCATAGGGACCTATAACCCTGCACACACTGATCTCCTATGCTGATCACTGGCCTGTATTAACACGCCTGTGATCAGTGTTATCGGCACTTGACTGCTCCTGCCTGGATCTCAGGCACGGAGCAGTCATTCGCCGATAGGACACCGAGGAGGCAGGTAAGGGCCCTCCCGGTGTCCTGTAAGCTGTTCGGGACGCCGCGATTTCACGGCGGCAGTCCCGAACAGCCCGACTGAACAGTCAGAATATTTTCACTTTCGCTTCAGACGCGGAAGTCAGCTTGGATCGCCGTGTCTGAAGGGTTAATACAGGGCATCAATGCGATCGGTGATGTCCTGTGTTAGCTGCGAGCCCCGGCCGTTGATAGCCGCCGGGACCGCCGTGATATGACGCAGGATCACCGCGTGACCCCGCGGCATATCGCGGGAGCTGGCACAGGACGTAAATATACGTCCTACGTAGTTAAGGAGTTAAAGGGGTACTCTGCTGCTAAGCGTTTGGAACAAACTGTTCCGAATGCTGGAGCTGGCGCCGGGAGCTCCTGATGTCATAGCCCCACCCACTCATGACATCAGACCCCACCCCCTCAATGCAAGACATACATTGAGGGGGCGGAGTGTGATGTCATGAGGGGGCGGGGCTATGACATCACAACCTCATAACCACAACAGTTTGTTCCAAATGCTTAACAGCAGAGTACCCCTTTAAGGACAATGGACATATATTTATGTCCAGTGCCTCCTCCCGTAATATGAAGCGCGCTCAGGATCTGCGCAGGCTTCATACCCGGTGGGTCCTGGTTTCTATCAGCAACCAGGACCCATGGCTAATACTGAACATCACTGATCAGGCTGGTGACTGGCATTAACCCTTTACATGCTACGATCAACCTCAGCGTCTAAAATGGGAGAAAACACATCCCGGCTAGCTCAGTAGGCTGATCAGGACAATCGTGGCATCCGGATCAGCTGAGAGGACAGTGGGAGGTCTCTTACCTGGTTCCCTGCCCTCCGATTGGTGCTTCAAGGCTTCAGTCAGCCATAGCAGACCAATAACACTGATCAATGCTATGTAATGGCATAGCATTGAACAGTGTACACAATGTAATGATTTCATGTAATAGTCCCCTATGTGGACTACAGAAAGTTAAGAAAAAAGTGTAAAAAAAAAAAAAAAAAAGGTAATAAATGTCAATTAACCCCTTCCCTAATAAAAGTTTTAATCACCCCTTTATCTGTTTTTTAAAATTAAATACTGTAAACAAAAGTAAACATAAACATCATACCCGGTGGGTCCTGGTTTCTATCAGCAACCAGGACCCATGGCTAATACTGAACATCACTGATCGGGCTGGTGACTGGCATTAACCCTTTACATGCTACGATCAACCTCAGCGTCTAAAATGGGAGAAAACACATCCCGGCTAGCTCAGTAGGCTGATCAGGACAATTGTGGCATCCGGATCAGCTGAGAGGACAGTGGGAGGTCTCTTACCTGGTTCCCTGCCCTCCGATTGGTGCTTCAAGGCTTCAGTCAGCCATAGCAGACCAATAACACTGATCAATGCTATGTAATGGCATAGCATTGAACAGTGTACACAATGTAATGATTTCATGTAATAGTCCCCTATGTGGACTACAGAAAGTTAAGAAAAAAGTGTAAAAAAAAAAAAAAAAAAAGGTAATAAATGTCAATTAACCCCTTCCCTAATAAAAGTTTTAATCACCCCTTTATCTGTTTTTTAAAATTAAATACTGTAAACAAAAGTAAACATAAACATATGTGGTGTCTCCACATGCATAAATGTATGAACTATTAAAATATAATGTTAGCTGAACTGCACGGTCAATGGCGTATACGTAAAAAAATACCATAATCCAGAATTATAATTTTTTTAAAGTAGTAAAATAAAACAAAACCTATACAAATCTGGTTTCAATTGGGTATTTAACCTCTTCAGGATGCAGGGCGTATCCATACGCCCGTGGGAATTCCGGTCCCCACCGCTAGCCATAGGGGAGCCAGTGCCCGATGCCTGCTGAAATCATTCAGCAGGCATCACGGCATATCGCCCAGGGGTGTTATTATGCCCCCCCATGTTGGCGAAGGCCGCAGATCGCTGGACAATTTAGCGCAGCGATCTGCGGTGATTCTGGGTCAATCGGGTCTCCAGTGACCCGGAATTACTGGCTGATCGGTGCCGTCAGAGACGGCCCCGAACAGCCATAGCCAGCAGGGGTGAGGTGGCACTGGTGCCACCTCACGATCGCCCTGATTCGTCGGCCGGTTTACCGGCCGACCAATCAGGGCACCTGCTGCGGGTGTCACTCCCGCAACCCGCTCCGCCCCTCTTCCGGAGGACGTGAGCGGGTGCGGGACGTGCACCCCGGGAGCTGGGGACCCAGATCCCCGGCGTCCCTGTTGGGATCGGGGCCCCAGGAGCGGCGGCGGCGGCGGCGAGGGACTGACCTGCAGCGGCGGCGTGGAGCAGCAGTTGGAGGTGATTGACAGCCTCCTGCTGTTGCTTAGCAACAGCTCCCAGCATGCAAAAAGGGCATGCTGGGAGCTGTAGTTATGCCACAGCAGGAGGCAGACCACCACAACTCCCAGCATTCCCTTATAGAGGCACAATTTTTCTATGGAAAAGTGTACCTTCAGCTGTTGTATAACTACAACTTCCAGCTTGCACAAACCGCTAAAGTGCATGCTGGGAGTTGTAGTGGTGCATCTGCTGGTTGCATAACTACAACTCCCAGCATGCCCGTTGGCTGTCGGTGACTGCTGAGAGTTGTAGTTTAGCAACAGCTGAAGGCACATTGGTTGTGAAACTCAGAGTTTTTTTTACCTAACTCAGCGTTTCACGACCGATGTGCCTCCAGCTGTTGCAAACTACAACTCCCAGCATGCACCGTACATGCTGGGAGTTGTAGTTTTGAAACACCTGGAGGCACACTGGTTGTGAAACATTGAGTTAGGTCACAAACTCAGTGATAAATAACCAGTGTGCAACCAGTGGCGGATCCAGGGGGGGGCAACGGGGCAATTGCCCCCCCCCCCCCAAGATTGCTGCCCCCCGCCCCCTAGAATGGTGGAGCCGAAGCTGTAAGCTTCCGCTCTACCATTCACTAACCTAGGCAGTCACACGCTGTGAGTACACAGCTTGTGAGCTGCGGGGAAGCGATCCTCTGCAGGCCGGCGCGATGACGTCACATCATCGCGCCGGCGCCCGTCCCCGTGGCCTGCATACTGTAAGTACTTAGAGTATGCTCAGGGCCCAGGGGATTTCGGGGACAGAATATGTGCCACTGTTAAGGGCACTATATTGTACGGGGGGGAGAGAGAAGGGAATTTTTAATGTGAGGGGCTGCAGGGCAAAGCACTGGGGGCACTATATGTGAAGAGCACCTGACAGGGGGAACCCCTGTGCTGTGCCCCTCACATATAATGCCCCCTGTGCCCCTCACATATAATGCCCCCTGTGCTGTGCCCACACATATAAATTATATGTGTGGGGGGCACAGCACAGGGGGCATTATATGATATAATGCCCCCTGTGCTGTGCCCCACACATAATTCCCCCTGTGCTGTGCCCCACACATATAATGCCCCCCTGTGTTGTGCCCCACACATATAATGCCCCCTGTGCTGTGCCCACACATATAAATTATATGTGTGGGGGGCACAGCACAGGGGGTATTATATGTGTGGGGCACAGCACAGGGGGTATTATATGTGTGGGGCACAGCACAGGGGGTATTATATGTGTGGGGCACAGCACAGGGGGCATTATATGATATAATGCCCCGTGTGCTATGCCCCACACATAATTCCCCCTGTGTTGTGCCCCAAACATATAATGCCCCCTGTGCTGTGCCCCACACATATAATGCCCCCTGTGCTGTGCCCCACACATAATGTCCTCTGTGCTGTTCCCCTCACATATAATGCCCGTGCTGTGCCCTACACATATAATGCCCCTTGTTCTGTGCCCATCACATATAATGCCCCCTGTGCAGTGCCCCACACATTTAATGCCCCCTGTGCTGTGCCCCTCACAAATAATGCCCCCATCATGCGCCCCTCATATATAATGCCCCCATCCTGTGCCCCGCATATATAATGCGCCATCATGCGCCCCTCACATATAATGCCCCCTGTCCTGTGCCCCTCACATATAATGCTCCTGTCATGTGCCCCAAACATATAATGCCCCCTGTGCTGTGCCCCTCACATATAATGCCCCCTGACTGGACAGGACAGGGGGCATTATATGTGAGGGGCGCATGATGGGGGCATTATATGTGAGGGGCAAAGAACGGGGGCATTATATGTGAAGGGCACAGCACGGGGCATTATATGTGAGGGGCGCATCATGGGAGCATTATATGTGAGGGGCAAAGAACGGGGGCATTATATGTGAGGGGCAAAGAACGGGGGCATTATATGTGAAGGGCACAGCACAGGGGGCATTATATGTGTGGGGCATATGACAGTAGCATTATATGTGAGGGGCACAGCATGGGGGGCATTATATGTGAGGGGCACAGCACAGGGGGCATTATATGTGAGGGGAACAGCACAGGGGACATTATATGTGAATTTCACAGGACGGGGGGCATTATACGTGAGTGTCACAGCACAGGGGGCATTATATGTGAGGGACGCATGATGGGGGCATTATATGTGAGGGGCAAAGAACGGGGAATTATATGTGAAGGGCACAGCACAGGGGACAATATATGTTAGGGGCACAGGGCATTATTATGTGGGGGGAACAGGACGGGTCATAATTATTATATGTAGGGGCACAAGATGGGGCATTATTACTATATGTGAAGGAACAGAGTGTTCTGCATTTCAGAAGTATAGTGTAGATTATGAGGAATTTCTGGGGTGGTACGTTTTTTATGGGCCACAATACATTTGGGTATTTTATTCAGAGGGTGCACTGCACAGCAAGTTATATTCAGAGAGTGCAGTGTGTGGTAGTATTAAATTTAGAGGGTACAGTGTGTGGTAGTATTATATTCAGAGAGTGCAGTGTGTGGTAGTATTATATACAGAGGGTACAGTGTGTGGTAGTATTATATTCAGAGAGTGCAGTGTGTGGTAGTATTATATTCAGAGAGTGCAGTGTGTGGTAGTATTAAATTTAGAGGGCACAGTGTGTGGTAGTATTATATTCAGAGAGTGCAGTGTGTGGTAGTATTAAATTTAGAGGGCACAGTGTGTGGTAGTATTATATTCAGAGAGTGCAGTGTGTGGTAGTATTATATTCAGAGAGTGCAGTGTTTGCTAGTATAAAATTTAGAGGGCACAGTGTGGTAGTATTATATTCAGAGAGTGCAGTGTGTGGTAGTATTATATTCAGAGAGTGCAGTGTTTGCTAGTATTAAATTTAGAGGGCACAGTGTGTGGTAGTGTTATATTCAGAGGGCACAGTGTGTGGTAGTATTATAATTAGATGGCGCAGTGTGTGGTAGTATTATTTTCAGAGGGTACGGTGTGTGGCGGTATTATATTCAGAGGGTACAGTGTGTTGTTTATTCAGGGGGTATAGTGTGTCAGAATTATATTCAGAAGGTATGTGCCAGTATTATATTCGAAGAATACACTGTCTGGCAGTATTATAATAATTATTGTTTTCATATAGAGGATCAGAATCTGCTGACATAGTGAGGGGACGTCTGGGCATCAAGTTCTGCAGAGAGAACATTTAGCTGGAACAATTCCCGGTGGTATGTACATCTGAATTAGATAAGGGAAGACTATAGAGAAGACGTCACCTGTAGTCACTGATATCATTCTGTATCCTCCTGTGTGTGTCCCATCAGAGCTGGAGTCACTGAAGGAGTTCTGCAGTAATGATGGGTGAAACAGCTACTCCCAGCATCCCCTCACCACTGCTTAGGTCATACTGGGAGCTGTAGTTTTAAATGGTAAAAACCTCTTTAGCACTTTCCCATTCTGTGGCAGTTGGTATATTTGATTATTATTCTGACATGTGAGCACGGCCAAAAAGTCTTAAACAAGGTTAGGACTGTATGATACATTTAATAATATTGTAAGTTCCGTAAGCAACATCTTGTTTTCTGTCCGCCAACACAAAATACTCTAATAGTGCCCCTCCCGAGACTCGACTCTGGATCCGCCCCTGGTGCCTACAGCTGTTGCAAAACTAAAACTCTCAGCATGTACAGTCTGTCAGTGCATGCTGGGAGTTGTAGTTTTGCAACAGCTGGATGCCCCCCCCCCCCCCCCCGAATGTGAACGTACAGGGTACACTCACATGGGCAGAGGTTTACAGTAAGTATCCGGCTGCAAGTTTGAGCTGAGGCAAATTTTCTGCCGCAGCTCAAACTGCCAGTGAGAAACTACTGTGAACCCCCCGCCCGTGCGACTGTACCCTAAAAACACTGCACTACACTAACACAAAATAAAATAAAAAGTAAAAAACACTACATATACACATACCCCTACACAGCCCCCCTCCCCAATAAAAATGAAAAATGTCTGGTACGCCACTGTTTCCAAAACGGAACCTCCAGCTGTTGCAAAACAAGTACTCCCAGAATTACCAGACAGCCACTGTCTGTCCAGGCATGCTGGGAGTTTTACAACAGCTGGAGGCACCCTGTTTGGGAATCACTGGCGTAGAATACCCCTATGTCCACCCCTATGCAAGTCCCTAATTCAGGCCTCAAATGCGCATGGCACTCTCACTTTGGAGCCCTGTCGTATTTCAAGGCAACAGTTTAGGGTCACATATGGGGTATCGCCATACTCGGGAGAAATTGTGTTACAAATTTTGGGGGGTATTTTCTGCTTTTACCCTTTTTAAAAATTTTTGGGAAAACAAGAATTTTGGGTAAATTTTTTTTTTTTAACATATGCAAAAGTCGTGAAACACCTGTGGGGTATAAAGGTTCACTTAACCCCTTGTTACATTTCCCGAGGGGTCTAGTTTCCAAAATAGTATGCCATGTGGGTTTTTTTTTTTGCCGTCCTGGCACCATAGGGGATTCCTAAATGCGGCATGCCCCCAGAGCAAAATTTGCTTCCAAAAAGCCAAATGCGACTACTCCTCTTCTGAGACCTGTAGTGCGCCAGCAGAGCACTTTTCACCCCCATATGGGGTGTTTTCTGAATCGGGAGAAATTGGGCTTCAAATTTTGGGGGGTATTTTCTGCTTTAACCCTTTGTAAAAATGTTAAATTTTTGCGAAAACAAGTATTTTAGGTAATTTTTTTTAATTTATTTTTTTACATATGCAAAAGTCGTGAAACCCCTGTGGGGTATTAAGGTTCACTTTACCCCTTGTTACGTTCCCCAAGGGGTCTAGTTTCCAAAATATAATGCCATGTGGTTTTTATTTGCTGTCCTGGCACCCTGGGGGCTTCCTAAAGGTGACATGCCCCCCAAAAACCATTTCAGAAAAATGTTCTCTCCAAAATCCCCTTGTCGCTCCTTCCCTTCTGAGCCCTCTACTGCGCCCGCTGAACAATTAACATAGACATATGAGGTTTGTGCTTACTCGAGAGAAAATGGGCTACAAATACCAGTTAAAATTTTCTCCTTTTACCCCTTGCAAAAATGAAAAAATTGGGTCTGCAAGAAAATGCGAGTGTAAAAAAGGAAGATTTTAAATTTTCTCCTTCACTTTACTGCTATTCCTTTGAAACACCTAAAGGGTTAAAACACTTACTGAATGTAATTTTGAATACTTTGGGTCGTGTAGTTTTTATAATGGGGTCATTTGTGGGGTATTTCTAATATGAAGACCCTACAAATCCACTTCAAAACTGAACTGGTCACTGGAAAAAAGAGAGTTTGAAAATTTTGTGAAAAATTTGAAAATTGCTGCTGAACTTTGAAGCCCTCTGGTGTCTTCCAAAAGTAAAAACTCATCAATTTTATGATGCAAACATAAAGTAGACATATTTTATATGTGATCCAAATTTTTTTTTATTTTTAATATCCATTTTACTTACAAGCAGAGAGCTTCAAAGTTAGAAAAATGCAAAATTTTCATTTTTTTCATCAAATTTTGGGATTTTTCACCATGAAAGGATGCAAGTTACCGTAAAATTTTACCACTATGTTAAAGTAGAATATGTCACGAAAAAACAATCTCGGAATCAGAATAATAAGTAAAAGCATTCCAGAGTTATTAATGTTTACAGTGACAGTGGTCAGAATTGCAAAAAATGCTCTGGTCCTAAGGTGTAAAATGATCCGGTCCTTAAGGGGTTAAGGACCAGACCAATTTTATTTTTGCATTTTCGTTTTTTCCTCCTCGCCTTCTAAAAATCATAACTCTCTTATATTTCCATCCACAGACCCATATGAGGCTTTGTTTTTTGCGTCACCAATTGTACTTCGTAAATACATCTCTTATTTTACCATAAAATGTACGGCGCAACCAAACAAATATTATTTATTTGGGAAAATTGAAAAGAAAACCGCATAGGGGCTTCCTAAATGCCCCCAGAGCAAAATTTGCTTCCAAAAAGCCAAATGTGACTACTCCTCTTCTGAGACCTGTAGTGCGCCAGAAGAGCACTTTTCACCCCCATATGGGGTGTTTTCTGAATCGGGAGAAATTAGGCACCAAATTTTGCGGGTATTTTCTGCTATTATCCTTTTTAAAAATGTAACATTTTGGGGAAAACAAGCATTTTAGGGAAAATCTTTTTTTTATTTTTTTTATTTTTTTACATTTGCAAAAGTCATGAAACACCTGTGGGGTATTAAGGCTCACTTTATCGCATGTTACATTTCCCGAGGGGTCTATTTTCCAAAATGGTATGGCATGTGTTTTTTTTGTTTGCTGTTTTGACACCCTAGGGGCTTCCTAAAGGTGACATGCCCCCCAAAAACCAGAAAAATGTTCTCTCCAAAATCCCCTTGTCGCTCCTTCCCTTTTGAGCCCTGTACTGCCCCGCCGAACACTTTCCATAGACATATGAAGTACTTGCTTACTCGAGAGAAATTGGGCTACAAATACAAGTAAAAAATTTCTCCTTTTACCACTTGCAAAAATAAAAAAATTGGGTCTACAAGAACATGCGAGTATAAAAAATGAAGATTTTGAATTTTCTCCTTCACTTTGCTGCTATTCCTGTGAAACACCTAAAGGGTTAAAACACTGACTGAATGTAATTTTGAATACTTTCGTGGGTGTAGTTTTTATAATGGGGTCTTTTATGGGGTATTTCTAATATGAAGACCCTTCAAATCCACTTAAAAACTGAACTGGTCCCTGAAAAATATCGAGTTTGAAAATTTTGTGAAAAATTGGAAAATTGCTGCTGAACTTTGAAGCCCTCTGGTGTCTTCCAAAAGTAAAAACTCTTAAATTTTATGATGCAAACATAAAGTAGACATATTGGAAATGTGAATCAAATTTTTTTTATTTGGAATATCCATTTTCCTTACAAGCATAGAGCTTCAAAGTTAGAAAAATGCAAATTTTTCAAATTTTTCAAATTCACAATTTTTCAGGGACCAGTTCAGGTTTGAAGTGGATTTGAAGGGTCTTCATATTAGAAATACCCCACAAATGACCCCATTATAAAAACTGCACCCCCCAAAGTATTAAAAATGACAATTAGTCAGTGTTTTAACCCTTTAGGTGTTTCACAGGAATAGCAGCAAAGTGAAGGAGAAAATTCAAAATCTTCATTTTTTACACTCGCATGTTCTTGTAGACCCAATTTTTAAATTTTTACAAGGGGTAAAAGGAGAAAATGTATACTTATATTTGTAGCCCAATTTCTCTAGAGTAAGCACATACCTCATATGTCTATGTAAATTGTTCGGCGGGCGCAGTAGAGGGCTCAGAAGCGAAGGAGCGACAAGGGGATTTTGGAGAGTACATTTTTCTGAAATGGTTTTTGGGGGGCATGTTGCATTTAGGAAGCCCCTATGGTGCCAGAACAGCAAAAAAAAATACATGCCATACCATTTTGGAAATTAGACCCCTTGAGGAACGTAACATGGAATAAAGTGAGCCTAATACCCCACAGGTGTTTCACGACTTTTGCATATATAAAAAAAAATATATTATTTTTTCACTAAAATGTGTGTTTCCCCCCAAATTTCACATTTTTGCAAGGGTTAATAGCAGAAAAGACCCCTCAAAACCCCATCTCTTCTGAGTATGGAAATACCCCATGTGTGGAGGTCAAGTGCTCTGCTGGCGCACTACAATGCTCAGAAGAGAAGGAGCGCCATTGAGCTTTTGGGAAAAAAATTGTTTGGAATGGAAGTCAGGGGCCATGTGCGTTTACAAAGCCCCCCGTGGTGCCAGAACAGTAGAACCCCCCACATGTGACCCTATTTTGGAAACTACACCCCTCACAGAATTTAATAAGGGGTGCAGTGAGTATTTACACCCCACTGGCGTTTGACAGATCTTTGGAACAGTGGGCTGTGCAAATGAAAAATAAAATTTTTCATTTTCACGGACCACTGTTCCAAAAATCTGTCAGACACCTGTGTGGCATAAATGCTCACTGTACCCCTTATTACATTCCGTGAGGGGTGTCGTTTCCAAAAAGGGGTCACATGTGGGTATTTGTTTGGGGGGGTTTATGTCAGAACCGCTGTAAAATCAGCCACCCCTGTGCAAATCACGAATTTAGGCCTCAAATGTACATGGTGCGCTCTCACTCCTGAGCCTTGTTGTGCGCCCGCAGAGCATTTTACGCCCACATATGGGGTATTTCCATACTCAGGAGAAATTGCGTTACAAATTTTGGGGGTCTTTTTTTCCTTTTAACGCTTGTGAAAATAGAAAGTAAAGGGCAACACCGGCATGTTAGTGTAAATTTTTTATTTTTACACTAACAAGCTGGTGTAGCCCCAACTTTTCCTTTTCATAAGGGGTAAAAGGAGAAAAAGCCCCCCAAAATTTGTAGTGTAATTTCTCCTGAGTAGGGCAATACCCCATTTGTGTCCCTAAACTGTTTCCTTGAAATACGACTGGGCTCCGAAGTGAGAGAGCACCATGCGCATTTGAGGACTAAATTAGGGATTGCACAGGGGTGGACATAGGGGTATTCTATGCCAGTGATTCCCAAACAGGGTGCCTCCAGCTGTTGCTAAATTCCCAGCATGCCTGGACAGTCAGTGGCTGTCCGGAAATGCTGGGAGTTGTTGTTTTGCAACAGCTGGAGGCTCCGTTTTGGAAACACTGCCATACAATATGTCTTTCATTTTTATTGGGGGGACAGTGTAAGGGGGTGTTTATGTAGTGTTTTACTCTTTATTATGTGTTAGTGTAGTGTTTTTAGGGTACATTCACACTGGCAGGTTACGGTGAGTTTCTCGCTAGAAGTTTGAGCTGCAGCGAAAAATTTGCCGCAGCTCAAACTTGAAGCAGGAAACTTACTGTAAGCCTGCCCGTGATAATGTACCCTGTACGTTCACATGGGGGGGCAAACCTCCAGCTGTTTCAAAACTACAACTCCCAGCATGTACTGACAGACCGTGCATGCTGGGAGTTGTACTTTTGCAACAGCTGGAGGCACACTGGTTGGAAAACCTTCAATTAGGTTCTGTTACCTAACTCAGTATTTTCTAACCAGTGTGCCTCCAGCTGTTGCAAAACTACAACTCCCAGCATGTACTGATCGCCGAAGGGCATGCTGGGAGATGTAGTTATACAATAGCTGGAGGTACGCAACTACAACTCCCAGCATGCCGAGACAGCTGATTGCTGTTTGCACATGCTGGGATTTGCAGTTTTGCATCTGGAGGGCTACAGTTTTAGAGAACACTGCAAAGTGATCACCAAACTGTGGTCCTCCAGCTGTTGCAAAACTACAATTCACAGCATGCCCTGACAGCAAACAGTTGTTTGAGCATGCTAGGAGTTGTAGTTTTGCAAGATATGGAGGGCTACAGTTTAGGGACCACTATATAGTGCTCTCTAACTGTAGCCCTCCAGCTGTTGCAAAACTACATATTCCAGCATGCCCAAACAGCTGTCTGGGCATGCTGGGAGTTGTAGTTTTGCAACATCTGGAGGGCTACAGTTAGAGACCACTGTATAATGGTCTCAAACTGTACCCTCCAGATATTGCTAGGCAACTCACCGACTTCCGTCGGATCCAGCCGCACGTCATCGCCGCCCGCCGATCTCCGTCGCCCCCGCAGCCTCCGACGCCCGCCTGGATCGGTAAGTGGATCTTCGGCGCCGATCCCCGTCGTTTCCCCATCCTGCCCCGCCTATTGTGGGAGGGCAGGACGGGGAAAACGAAAGTAAACCCCCCCCCCCGCCCCCGATCTGCTTTAAAAAGTTTGCCTTCTGGCTCCGCCTATTGTAGGCAACACTCTACTCTTTGAGGGAGGACTACTCCCTCTAGGCTATAAAATCAGGCTGGGATATTCCAGCTCCACTCACTTTGAGCTACTTCTGTGAAGCTGACCTGATCTCTCAGTCCAGAAGATGTTGTTCCCACTTGTGATATCATTGCTAATACAGACAACATTGGCCCAAGGCCCTTGGATCTCAGTTGACAATGGCGGTGATTTGGGTGAATGGGGGCTTAAACAGGAATGTCCTCCTGGGACCTCAGCAAGAGGATTCAGCATAAAGGTACAGTAAATGGGTCTTGTAACATCTGATTAGAGAAATGAGATAATAATGATGGGTCCCCATATCCATTCCTCACTATCTAAACCAATGTTTTCCAACCTTTTTTTTTTAAGCTTGGGGCACCCATCAGAAAAAGATATAGTGGGACACCCCTACCAAAAAGAGATAAAAAATGGCTAAAAATGAAGCAATGCACAATACCTATATATCTATATATCTCACTGATAGCTTTGTATATTACAGTGCAGGGACCCAGAGGTGACGTCATCTGTGACCAGAGTTGTTTACTTAACTTTTTCCATAACCAAACAGTAATAATTCCACCATTTAGTGGGGCAGTGTAGGTCGGTTGGGGAGGAGTAGGTAGCCCCCCTTACCCACCTTTTGGATAGATCGTTAGTTTTTCCTATTAGTTAGGTGCCCCTCTATATGAACTGTAGGTGCACCCAGTATGTAGTTTCCCTTAGTTAGCTGGCACCCACAGTAGGTAGGTATCCCCAGTATGCAGGCTCCCCCTGTAGGAAGTTTCCCCAGTACGTATTTTTCATCAGTAGGTGGTTTGCCCCCTCTAAGGAGGACCCCCATAATATAAATAGTAAAATGGTTAAAAATGAAGGTGTTGGCCCTCTAAAGTTTTAAGTGATGAGGAAGAAATTATACACGGGGATCAGGAAAAAGCTAATATATTAAACGCATTCTTCTCCACTGTATTCACAGAGGAAAATGAAATGTCAGGTAAAATACAACCAGATAAGGTAAACTCCCCAGTACAAGTCACCTGTCTAACCCAGGAAGAAGTACAGGTCACCTGTCTAACCCAGAAAGAAGTACAGTGCCACATACAAAAAAATCTAAATAAACAAATCATCAGTTCCAGATGGCATTCACCCCTGTGTTCTAAAGAAGTTAAGTAATATAATAGACAGATTTCTAATATTCAAGAACTCTGTAGGGACAGGGACTGTTCCCCAGGACTAGTGCATAGCAAATGTGGTGCCAATATATAAAATGGGGCAAAAAGTGGCCCCGAGAATTATAGACTTGTTAGTTTAACCTCCATTGGGATGTAAATTGTTTGAGGGTTTTCTAAGAGATGCTATTTTGTAGTATCTTGATAAAAATAAATGTATGACCTCATATCACATGGGTTTATGAGAGATCGGTCCTGTCAATTTGACCTGATCAGCTGTTATGAGGAGGTGAGCTCAAGACTGGACCAGGGGGAATCGCTGGATGTCGTATAACTGGATTTTTCCAAAGCATTTGATGCAGAGCTACATAAAAGGTTAGTACATAAAATGAGAAGGATTGGGCTGAGGTAAAATTTGTGTACATGGATGAGTAACTGGCTCAGTCATAACAAACAGAGGGTGGTTATTAATGGAACACACTCTGAGTGGGTGACAGTTACTAGTGGGGCCCACTAAGGGTCAGTTTTTGGTCCAATTCTTTTCAATATATTTATTAACAACCTTGTCAAGGTTTTAAATAGTAGAGTATCACTCTTTGCAGATGATATTAAGTTCTGTAAAGTGGTTAACACAATAGAGGACAGTACACTGTGTATAGTAGATAACACAATAGAGGACAGTGCATTGTTACAGCTGGATCTGGATAGGTTGGAGGTTTTGCTGAGAAGCAGAAGATGAGGTAGAACACTGATAAATGTATGGTAATACACATTGGGAGGAAAAATCCAGGCTGAAATGACGTACTAAATGGTAAAAGACTGGGGATGACTGACATGGAAAAGGACTATGGAAAGAAGGTTTCTACACAGGCACAGGCGGGGTTCTTTACTGTAAGAGCAGCTAGAATGTAGAACTCTCTTCAGGAGGAGGTGGTCATGGTGAACTTGGTAAAAACATTTAAAAGGGGCATGGATGCATTTTTGGAGAGTAATAACATTACAGAATATGGATACTTGGTCTATCGGGACAGAACTATGATCCAGAGATTTATTCTGATTACCATATTTGGAGTTGGGGAAATTGGCATCAGCCTCATAAGGTTTTATTTTTATTTATTTTTTTACTTCCTCTGGATCAACTCAGTATGGACTTATTAGGGTTATAGGTTGAACTCGTTGTACTCTGGTCTTTTTTCAACCTTATAAACTATGTTGCTAAGTAGTTTGCCCCCTACGTTTATACTTTGCCCCTAAGTAGGACCCCCTCCAGTAAGCAGTTTGTCCCTGTAGTAAGGACTATCCTGTTGGAAAGTTGCCCCTGTAGGTAGGGTCCTCTCCCTAAGGTAGTTTTCCCTATGTAGGTAGGACCCCTTTAGGTAGTTTGCCCCCTGTAGATAGCTTGCCCCTGTAGAAAGGATTGTCCTGTAGGTAGCTTGCACCTTGTATATAGGACCCCTTTGTATGAAATTTGTCCCAGATAGTTAACACCCTCTTAACCTCTTCAGGACGCAGGGAGTATGCATATGCCCTGCATCCTGGGTCCTTATGGACGCAGGGCGTACAGGTAAGCCCATGGGCTATCCCTGCTACTGCTATTGGTTGGTCAGAAGGGACCAACCAATAGCAGATCGGGGGCGGGGGGGGTTAAAGTTCGGTTCCCCAACCACGGGGAACCGTGATGTGAGCAATGCCGGATATCCCTTACCAGGCGGCGATCGTCGTCGTCGGGCAGCGATCCTCCAGCTTGCGCGGCATGCAGCAGTAGGTGAATAATTGCCTAGCAACATCAGGAGGGCCACAGTTTGGAGATCACTGTGCAGTGGTCTCTAAACCGTAGCCCTCTAAATCTTGCAAAACTAGAACTCCCAGCCGCACAAACAGCAAACAGCTGTCTCAGCATGCTGGGAGTTGTAGTTCTGTTCCTCCAGCTGTTGCATAACTACATCTCCCAGCATGTCCTTCGTCAATCAGTAAATGCTGGGAGTTGTAGTTTTGCAACAGCTGAAGGCATATTGGTTGGAAAATACTGAGTTAGGCAACAGAACCTAACTGAAGGTTTTCCAACCAGTATGCCTCCAGCTGTTGCAAAAGTACAACTCCCAGCATGCACCGTCTGTCAGTGCATGTTGGAAGATGTAGTTTTGCAACAGCTGGAGGTTTCCCCCTCCCCATATGTAATTGTACAGGGCACATTCACATGGACGGGGGTTTACAGTAAGTTTCCTGCTTCATGTTTGAGCTGTGGCAAATTTTACGTTTCAGCTCAAACTCCTAGCGGGATGTAGTTTTGCAACAGCTGGAGGTTTGCCCCCCCCCCCCCCATGTAAATATACAGGGTACATTCACATGGGTGGGGGTTTACATTGAGTTTCCTGCTTCATGTTTGAGCTGTGGCAAATTTTCCGCCGCAGCTCAAACTCCTAGTGGGAAACTCCCCTTAAAAACCTGCCAGTGCGAATGTACCCTAAAAATACTAAACTTCACTACACTAACACAAAATAAAGGGAAAAACACTACACTACATTAACACAAAATAAAGGGAAAAACACTACATATACACCCCCTTACACTGTCCCCCCCAATAAAAATGAAAAACGTATCGTACAGCAGTGTTTCCAAAATGGAGCCTCCAGCTGTTGCAAAACAACAACTCCCAGCATTTCTGGAGAGCCATTGACTGTCCAGGCATGCTAGGAGTTTAGCAACAGCTGGAGGCACCCTGTTTGATAATCACTGGCGTAGAATATTTTTGATAGAGCCAATTGTAACAATTGCATCCGAGTCCACCCCTATGCAAATCCCTAATTTAGGCCTCAAATGCGCACTTCGGAGCCCTCTCGCATTTCAAGGAAACAGTTTAGGGCCACATATGAGGTATTTCCATACTCGGGAGCAATTGCCTTTAAAATTTTGGGGGGCTTTTTCTCCTCTTACACCTTATGAAAAGGAAAAGTTGGGGTCTACACCAGGCTGTTAGTGTAATTTTTTTTACTTTTTATACTAACATGCTGGTGTTGTCCTATACTTTTCCTTTTCACAAGAGGTAAAAGGAAAAAAAAGACCCCTAAAATTTGTAACACAATTTCTCCTCAGTACGGAAATACCTCATACGTGGATGTTAAATGCTCTACGGGCACACAACAATGCTCAGGAGTGAGAGTGCACTACGTACATTTGAGGCCTAAATTGGTGATTTGCACAGGGGTGGCTGATTTTACAGCGGTTCTGACATAAACGCAAAAAAATTAATCCCCACATGTGACCTCCATTTTGGAAATTACACTCCTCATGGAACGTGACAAGGGGTATAGTGAGCTTTTACACCCCACAGGTGTTTGACAAATTTTTGTTAAAGTTGGGTGGGAAAATGAAAAAAAAAATTCACAAAAATGCTGGTGTTACCCAAAATTTTTCATTTTCACAAGGGAAATAGGAAAATAGCCCCCCAAAATTTGTAACACCATTTCTTCTGAGTAAGGAAATACCTCACATGTGGATGTAAAGTGCTCTGCGGGCGCACTACAATTGCCATCGGGCTTTTGGAGAGAAAATTTGTCCGGAATTGAAAGCCACGTGTTTACAAAGCCCCCATGGTGCCAGAACATTGGACCCCCCCCTCATGTGACCCCATTTTGGAAACTACACCCCTCACATAATGTAATAAGGGGTACAGTGAAAATTTATGCCCCACAGGTGTCTGACAGATTTTTGGAACAGTGGTCCGTGAAAATGAAAAATACAATTTTTCATTTGTACAGCCCACTGTTCCAAAGATCTGTCAAACGTCAGTGGGGTGTAAATGCTCACTGCACCCCTTATTAAATTCTTTCAGGGGTGTAGTTTCCAAAATGGGGTCACATGTGGGGGGGTCCACAGTTCTGGCACCACGGGGGGGCTTTGTAAACACACTTCCATTCCAAACATGGCCCCCGACTTCCATTCCAAAGGAAAAGTCGTCAAACACCTGTCGTGTGTTAAGCTCACTGTAAACCTTGTTACGTGCCTTGAGGGGTGTAGTTTCCAAAATTGTATTCCAAGTATTTTTTCTGTTCTGGCACCATAGAGGATTCCTAAATGCGACATGCCCCCCAAAAAACATTTCAGCAAAATTCACTCTCCAAAATCCCATTGTCACTCCTTCCCTTCTGAGCCCTCTAGTGCACCCACGGAGCACTTGACATACACATATGAGGTATTTCCTTACTCGAGAGAAATGAAGTTACAAATTTTGGGGAGATTTCTCTTTTACCCCTTGTAAAAAAAAAATGGCTTTAATAGAACATGCAAGTGTAAAAAATGAAGATTTTGAATTTTCTCCATCCCTTTGCTGCTATTCCTTTGAAACACCTAAAGGGTTAATAGACTTTCTAAATGTCATTTTGAATACTTTGAGGGGTGCAGTTTTTATAATGGGGTAATTTATGGGGAATTTCTAACATGAATTCCCCTAAAATCCACTTCAAACTTGTCCGCGAAAAATTAGAAAATTGCTGCTGAACTTTGAAGCCCTCTAATGTCTTCCAAAAGTAAAAACATGTCAACTTTATGATTCCAACATAAATTAGACGTATTGTATATGTGAATCAATATGTAATTTATTTGGAATATCCATTTTCCTTAAAAGCAGAGAGTTTCAAAGTTAGAAAAATGCAAAATTTTCAGGAAATATTGGGATTTTTCACCAAGAAAGGATGCAAGTAACAACGAAAATTTACCACTATGTTAAAGTAGAATATGTCACGAAAAAAAAATCTCAGTATCAGATTGAAAGGTAAAAGCATCCCAGAGTTATTAATATATAAAGTGACAGTGGTCAGAATTGCAAAAAAGGGCTGCGTCCTTAAGGTGAAAATGAGCTACGTCCTTAAGAGGTTAAAAGGAGCTTGTCCTAAGAAGGTAGGTAGAACTCCCTTGTAGGAAGTAATCCCAGGTAGGCATATAGGCAGGTAGGACCCCCTTGTAAAAGGTTTTTCCCAAGTAAGTAGGACCCCCTTATAGGGAGTCTGTCTCGGATAGAAAGGTAGGTAGGACCCATTGTAGGAAGTTTGTTGTAAGTAGGTAGGAAACTTGGTTGATAGGTAAGGACCACCTGTCAGGAAGTTTGTTTTAGGAAGTTCATCCCAGGTAGGAACGTAGGCAGGAAGTTAGGGTAGTAGGTAGGACACAGTTGTAGGAAGATTGTCCCCGGTAAGTAGGTAGGACCCCCTTACAGAAAGTAAGTCGTAAGTAAGTAGAAAGTCTGGTTGGTAAGTAGGTAGGATCTCCTTGTAGGAAGTTTGTTGTAGATAGAAAGTTTGGTTGGTATGTAGGAAGCTACCCCTCCAGACCCCACCCCTAGCAGCCAGCTGCATGCATCACAAAAGGCCATCTCTTTTCCACACAAATGTTCATGAAACATTGTTCATTTGTGTTAAGCTTGTGACAGAGAGGTGGCTGTTAGTAACAAATGCAGGTGGGCAGCTCAAGTGTGCTTCAAGTGGGCCATCTTACCTGAAAGCAGTCAGCTGCTTGGAGGTAGTGCTGGGCGATATGACCAAAAATTAGTATCACTGTATTTTTTTAAAGTATCACGGTATCACGGTATCACAGTATTTCACGGTCTTTATTTTTTCATGCAGGACTGGGGGTTAGCCTAATTTTCTAATAATTTAGACAAATTACTGCAGGTATTTGTGGGGGGGGGGGGGGGGGTGACAGAACATCAGAGTTTCTCAACCAGGGTGCCTCCAGCTGTTACAAAATACAACTCCCAGCATGCCCGGACAGCCTTCTGTCCTGCCATGGTGGGGGTTGTAGTTTTGCAACAGCTGGATGCACACTGGTTGGGGAAACAGCGTTTTTTTTGTTTTTTTTACACTTTCCACTTTCTTTAAATTCCACATACATTTCAATGGAGGTCCATAGACCTCCATTGATCTGTGCTGATTTGGTTGAGCCTGCTTTAGGCACTGACAGTCCACTATGGGGGTAGGAGCCTGAATGCAGGAGAGTTCCAAGGAAGAACTTTAACACTACACATGGGGTTCTGTGTCCAGGACAATGAAGGTCCCTATGATCAACTACTCTGCAGTGACAGAACAATAGACATTGTGAAGGCCCGGCCTGTACAAGTTCCTGCTGACACCTCTACAGGCTCACACACTGAGGTTTATTACTGACACCTTCCAGACAATAGGAGCGCGGCTGCAGCACTGGGACTGTACGAGCGAGTATCTACACAGCGCACACTCAACCGGAACCCCGTTCACATCTCTCCCCCAGCTCGGGGAACACACAGGCTCCCACACAAAGACACCGGCCAGCTTCTCCTCACACACAGGCCCGCCACTCCAGCCCGGGATAGCCGTTCTCCCATACTCCCCCGTCTCAACACATTCCGCCCTGACAGCAGGCAGGGCACTCCTCACCTCCTCCTCCGCTTCCTGCGGCTTCTCCGGGCTCCGGGAAACATCAGAGCCAGGAGATGCAGTTTCACAAGTCTGCGCTTTCCCCTGGCTCTGATTGCAGAGAAGGGGCAGCAAAAGGCTGCAGGGGGAGCGGGGATGAGGAGTCTCATCCTGCTCTCCCCTGGCAGAGCGGAGCCGTGGGCTCTAATTCATTCAGGGGTGGGGCCCCACCGGTATAGCGGTATGGGGCCAAATATATGTCGCCTGACGGGAAAAAAAACGGTATCTGGTATGAACCGGTATACCGCCCAGCACTACTTGGAGGGTCCTTTCCGGTGGGAAGCACCCAACATCATTGGTTGTAACTGCTGCAGTGAAATGGATGCTACCTATCCAATGTCCTATCCAATGCCTATCCAGAACAATGGGGCCCCACACATGTGACCCCATTTTAGAAACTACACTCCTTATGGAATGTAATAAGGGGTGCAGTGAGCATTTACACCCCACAAGTGTCTGACAGATTTTTTTTACCCCTTGTGAAAATGAAAAATTTGGGGTAACACCAGCATTTTTGTGAAAAAAATATTTTCATGTCCAACATTAACGAAAATTCGTCAAACACCTGTGGGGTGTTCAGGCTCACTATACCCCTTGAAGGGTTCAGTTTCCTAATGGGGTCACATGCAGTGTTTTCTTTTTTGCGTTTATGTCAGAACCACTGTAACCAACCCTGTGCAAATCACCAATTTAGGTTTCAAATGTACATGGCGCTCTCTCACTCCTGAGCCTTGTTGTGCGCCCGCAGAGCACTTCACGTCCACATATGGGGTATTTTCGCACTCAGGAGAAATTGTGTTACAAATATTGGGGGTCTTTTTTACTTCTACAATACAGTGGAGGTGTGTTCATTGGATTTGTTGTTTGCTTGCCAGGATTCTTGTACGGTTCCATGCTTATACCATAGTTGTACGTGGACAGTAACACCATCGTTGGTGAGCACCAGCTTTATCTGACTAATTATTGTTTCCTCTACGGTATCACACTACGGAGTGCTTGTTCCTTTATTTTTAGTATCTGATACACAGGATTTTTGTTTATTGATAAAGGAGGCACACCTCCTGATGACGGTGTTGTTACACTGAAACATGTAGGGGAGGCATCAAATGTTTTTAAACGCATGTTACATGTGCCAAAATATGTGGGATAACAAACGGATCTCCCACTATTAATATACATAGGAGTGGTGTACCACCCACTAATGTGATCAGAATGGGTGCATATTACATGTATTTTTAACTCACTGTTTGAGCACTATTTTTGTCTTATTAGTTTAACAATACCAATAAAAGTTACATTTTAGGGCGTCCTGGGGTAATTGTGGTTATAGTATGAGCTAAGAAACCGCTTTTAAAACGCAAGATCAGCCTTCAGAAAAAATGGGGCTATAATGTATATGACGCTGTGGCAGAATATAGAGAGCATACTGTGACAAACACTCACACACTGTATACAAATTTTTCTAATAAATAGGGAACTATAATGGATAAATGAGATGAAAATATGTGTATGTGTGAATAGCAACCTATTTCATTAAGACTAATATCATGCATCTGGCATTAACCCCTTCAGGACCAAGCCCATTTTGGCCTTAAGGACCAGAGCATTTTTTGCACATCTGACCACTGTCACTTTAAACATTAATAACTCTGGAATGCTTTTAGTTATCATTCTGATTCCGAGATTGTTTTTTCGTGACATATTCTACTTTAACATGGTAGTAAATTTTTGTGGTAACTTGCATCCTTTCCTTGTGAAAAATCCTAAAATTTGATGAAAAATTTGAAAATTTTGCATTTTTCTAACTTTGAAGCTCTCTGCTTGTAAGAAAAATGTATATTACAAATAAAAAAAAAATTTTATTCACATATACAATATGTCTACTTTATGTTTGCATCATAAAAGTGACGAGTTTTTACTTTTGGAAGACACCAGAGGGCTTCAAAGTTCAGCAGCAATTTTCCAATTTTTCACAAAATTTTCAAACTCACTATTTTTCAGGGACCAGTTCAGGTTTGAAGTGGATTTGAAGGGTCTTCTTATTAGAAATACCCCACAAAAGACCCCATTATAAAAACTGCACCCCCCAAAGTATTCAAAATGACATTCAGTCATCATTTTAACCCTTTAGGTGTTTCACAGGAATAGAAGCAAAGTGAAGGAGAAAATTCACAATCTTCATTTTTTACACTCGCATGTTCTTGTAGACCCAATTTTTAAATTTTTACAAGGGGTAAAAGGAGAAAATGTATACTTATATTTGTAGCCCAATTTCTCTCGAGTAAGCACATACCTCATATGTCTATGTAAAGTGTTCGGCGGGCGCAGTAGAGGGCTCAGAAGGGAAAGAGCGACAAGGGGATTTTGGAGAGTACGTTTTTCTGAAATGGTTTTTGGGGGCATGTTGCATTTAGGAAGCCCTTATGGTGCCAGAACAGCAAAAAACCCTCACATGGCATACCATTTTGGAAACTAGACCCCTTGAGGAACATAACAAGGAATAAAGTGAGCCTTAATACCCCACAGGTGTTTCACGACTTTTGCATATGTAAAAAAAAATATTTTTTTTTCACTAAAATGTGTGTTTCCCCCCAAATTTCACATTTTTCCAAGGGTTAATAGCAGGAAATACCCCCCAATATTTGTAACCCCTTCTCTTCTGAGTATGGAGGTACCCCATAAGTTGACCTGAAGTGCACTATGGGTGAACTACAATGCTCAGAAGAGAAGGAGTCATATTTGGCTTTTTGAGAGCAAATTTTGCTCGGGGGGCATGTCGCATTTAGGAAGCCCCTATGGTGCCAGAACAGCAAAAAATACCCACATGGCATACCATTTTGGAAACTAGACCCCTTGAGGAATGTAATAAGGAATAAAGTGAGCCTTATTACCCCACAGGTGTTTCATGACTTTTGCATATGTAAAAAAAATAATAATAATTTCCACTAAAATGTGTGTTTCCCCCCTAATTTCACCTTTTTGCAAGGGTTAATAGCAGAAAATACTCCACAAAATGTGTAACCCCATCTCTTCTGAGTATGCAGGTACCCCATAAGTTGACCTGAAGTGCACTATGGGCGAACTACAATGCTCAGAAGAGAAGGAGTCATATTTGGCTTTTTGAGAGCAAATTTTGCTCGGGGAGCATGTCGCATTTAGGAAGCCCCTAAGGTGCCAGAACAGCAAAAAAAAAAAACACATGGCATACCATTTTGGAAACTAGACCCCTTGAGGAACGTAACAAGGGGTACAGTGAGCATTTACCCCCCACTGGTGTCTGACAGATCTTTGGAACAGTGGGCTGTACAAGTTTTCATTTTCATGGACCACTGTTCCAAAGATCCGTCAGACACCTGTGGGGTGTAAATTCTCACTGTACCCCTCATTACATTCCGTGAGAGGTGTCGTTTCCGAAATGGGGTCACATGTGGGGTTTTGTTTTTTTTGCGTTTGTCAAAACCGCTGTAACAATCAGCCACCCCTGTGCAAATCACCTCAAATGTACATGGTGCACTCTCCCTTCTGGGCCGTGTTGTGCGCCCCCAGAGCACTTTGCGCTCACATATGGGGTATCTCTGTAGTCGGGAGAAATTGCGTTACAAATTTTGGGGGGCTTTTTTCCCTTTTACCTCTTGTGAAAATTTAAAGTATAGGGCAACATCAGCATGTTAGTGTAAAAAATAAAAAATGTTTACACTAACATTCTGGTGTAGACCCCAACATTTCCTTTTCATGAAGGGTTAAAGAAGAAAAAGCCCCCCACACCTTGTAACGCAATTTCTCCCGAGTACAGCGATACCCCATATGTCGCCCTAAACTGTTGCCCTGAAATACGACAGGGCTCCAAAGTGAGAGCGCCATGTGCATTTGAGGCCTAAATTAGGGATTTGCATAGGGGTGGACATAGGGGTATTCTACGCCAGTGATTCCCAAACAGGGGGCCTCCAGCTGTTGCAAAACTCCCAGCATGCCTGGACAGTCAACGGCTGTCCGACAATACTGGGAGTTGTTGTTTTTCAACAGCTGGAGGCTCTGCTTTGGAAACAGTGGCGTACCGGACGTTCTTATTGGGGGAGGGGGGCTGTGTAGGGGTATGTGTATATGTAGTGTTTTTAACTTTTTATTTTATTTTGTGTTAGTGTAGTGTAGTGTTTTTAGGGTACAGTCACACGGGCGGGGGATTACAGCGAGTTTCCCAGCGCAAAATTTGCTGCATCTCAAGATGCGAGAAACCCACTGTAAAAGCCTCGCCCATGTGAATGTACCCTGTACATTCACGGGGGTGGCGGGGCGGGGGGGGCTTGCATCAGCTGTTGCAAAACCACAACTCCCAGCATGCATGGTCTGTTAGTGCATGCTGGGAGTCATAGTTTTGCAACAGCTGGAGGCACACAGGTTAGGAAACACTGAGTTAGAAACAGACAATGTTTCCCAACCAGTGTGTCTCCAGTTGTTGCAAAACTACAACTCCCAGCATGCCCAGACAGCTGAAGGGCATGCTGGGAGTTGTAGTACGGCAACATCTGAAGGGCCAGATGTTGCTGAACTAAAACTCCCAGCATGCCTGGACAGTCAGTGCATACTGGGAGTTGTAGTTTTGCAACAGCTGGAAGAGCACAGATTGGAGACCATTATACAATGGTCTCCAAACTGGGGCCCTCCAGATGTTGCAAAACTACAACTCCCAGCATGCATGGTCTTTAGTGCATGCTGGGAGTTATAGTTTTGCAACAGCTGGAGGCACACAGGTTAGGAAACACTGAGTTAGAAACAATGTTTCCCAACCAGTGTGTCTCCAGCTGTTGCAAAACTACAACTCCCAGCATGCCCAGACAGCTGAAGGGCATGCTGGGAGTTGTAGTTCGGCAACATCTGAAGGGCCAGATGTTGCTTAACTAAAACTCCCAGCATGCCTGGACAGTCAGTGCATGCTGGGAGTTGTAGTTTTGCAACAGCTGGAAGAGCACAGATTGGAGACCATTATACAATGGTCTCCAAACTGGGGCCCTCCAGATGTTGCAAAACTACAACTCCCAGCATGCCCAGACAGCCAAAGGCTGTCTAGGCATGCTGGGAGTTGTAGTTTTCAGACTCCTAGAAGCAGCAGTGAAGATCTTCACTGCTGCTTCTGAGGACCATATACTCACCCGTCGCTGCTCGTCCACGTGGTCGGTCCCGCGCTGCTCCTCGGTCCCGCCGCTGGATCAGGTAAGTCCGCCGGTCCCCTCCTGTTCCCCCCCGTGTGCCGCAGGTCCCCGCGAGCCCCCGCAGCCTTCGTCCCCCGTTCTGCCCGACTTCCAGGGGCGGGCAGTGCGGGGGATCTGAACTTTCACCCCAGATCACTGTGATTGGTCCACAGGGACCAATCACAGTGATCGCTGACCAGGACCATCAATTGATGGTCCTGGGGGTGAAGCAGAAGTTGTCCCCTGCTGGAAACAGCGGAACTTCTGCCAGTTAACCCGTGCGATGCTGCGCATCGCCGGGTTAACTGAATGTCATTTATAAACGCCGGGATGCGCGAACGCACTGCACAACCCGGCGTTTATATATGACATTCTGCGGGAAGGGGTTAAAGAAAATGTTATTCGTGATCTAAAAGATTGTAGTGTACTGGAATATCTGGACTGCGTATGTGTAATCCAGCAAGAACACATTTGGTGGACTTTGTTCAGAAAATATGGATTATTTTTGAGTCAGAATATGGATTGGAATATTGATAGTGTTATACAAAAACACGAAGCAATGATCTAGGAACCAACCTATTGCTACAATATAATTCGGGTATATGGACACCCAATCCGTACAGTCCCTGGAAGCCGTCCCTGACAACCTTTTCAGTGCAGTCATGCATAGTAATGTCGCGAACATTACATTTTCGGTTCGCGAGTGGCGAACGGGAACTTCCGCAAAAGTTTGCGAACTGGCGAACCGCCATTGACTTTCTGGCCACAATAGTGATTTAAAAGTTGTTTCAAGGGGACTAACACCTGGACTGTGGCGTGCCGGAGGGGGATCCATGGCAAAACTCCCATGGAAAATTACATAGTTGATGCAGAGTCTGGTTTTAATCCATAAAGGGCATAAATCACCTAACATTCCTAAATGGTTTGGAATAATGTGCTTTAGCCCCCACATAGAGCCCCCCTTTGGGCATCACATAGTTAGATCCCCCCTTTAGACAGCACATAGATTCCCCCATATTAGCAGCACATAGTTAGAGGCTCCCTTTAGGCAGCACATAAGATTCCCCCATATTAGGCAGCACATAGTTAGAGCCCCCCTTGAGGCAGCACATAGTGGGATTTGAACCCAAGGCCCCAGTGCTGCAAGGCAGCAGTGCTAACCTCTGAGCCACCATGCTACCCTTAGCATGCATCTAATATCCACAGTTGCTAAAATGGATAGAGATGTCAGCAGAGAGTACCAGAGAAATTAGGCATGTACACATGGATGAAAAATTTGGTATTGTCGCAGCCGCATCTGTTGCAGCACCCAGAAAAATTGCAGCACCAGAAAAAGTGCAGCAGCAGAGGCCAGAAAAATTAGGCATGTACACCTGGCTGGAAAATTTGGTATTGTCGCAGCCGCTGCTGTAGCAGCGTCCAGAAAAATTTCTGTTTGTTTCGCCAGGCAGAAAGTGCCCTAAAACATTGCGGCTTGAACCCTAGTTGGTGGCGGATAAGTCACGCAAGTCATCCAGCATTCAGAGTTCAAATACAGCAGCGTGTGGACCATTTTTAGCCCAAGGAAGCTCATCTGATCAGGCCTTGTTCAGCCAAATGTATCGCCCAGTGTCAGTCCCTTCGGGATCCATCTTTCATTCATCTAAAGAAAGGTGAGGTAATCCAGACTTTTTTGACCAAGGCGACTCCTCTTCTCAGTGACAATACCTCCTGCTGCACTGAAGGTCCTTTCTGACAGGACACTTGAAACGGGACAGGCCAGAAGTTCGAGCGCAAATTGGGATAGCTCAGGCCACAGATCAAGCCGGCACACCCAGTAGTCAAAGGGTTCATTGCTCCTCAGAGTGTCGATATCTGCGTTTAAGGCCAGGTAGTCTGCTAACTGTCAGTCAAGTCGTTTTCTGATGGTGGACCCCGAAGGGCTGTGGCGATGCCTAGGACTTAAAAAGCTCCGCATGTCCTCCATCAACAGCATGTCTGTAAAGCACCCTGTCCTTGCTGGCGTGTTCGTGGGAGGAGGAGGAGGATTACTTTCACCTCTTCCCCTGTTAGATCCCTGTTGTGCTGTGACATGGCCCTTATACGCTGTGTACAGCATTCTTCTTAATTTATTTTGGACCTGCTGAATCCTTTCCGCCTTGCTGTAATGCGGTAACATGTCAGGCACTTTATGTTTATACCGGGGGTCTAGTAGCGTGGACACCCAGTACAGGTCGTTATCCTTCATCCTTTTTATACGAGGGTCCCTCAACAGGCACGACAGCATGAAAGACCCCATTTGCACAAGGACGGATGCCGAGCTACTCATGTCAGGGAAGGTATAACCTTCTTCCCCCCAGCCACGTACAACACCACGGGAACCAGATAGGTGACAAGGAGCACCCTGGGATGCCTGCTGTGGTTGGTCTTCCTCCTCCTCTTCAAAGCCACATTCCTCCTCTGACTCCTCTTCCTCACAATCCTCATCCAGCATTGCCGCAGGTCCAACAAGCGATGCTGATAAGGCTGTTTCTGGTGGTGAGGGTGTCCACAACTCTTCCTCTTCACGCTCATCTACTGCCTGATCCAGCACTCTTCGCAGGGCATGCTCCAGGAAGAAAACTAACCGTATGATGTCGCTGATGGTGCCTTCGGTGCGACTGACCAGGTTTGCCACCTCCTCAAAAGGAAGCATGAGCCTACAGGCATTGCGCATGATCCTCCAGTAACATGGCAAAAAATTCCCAGCTCCGCAGATGATGTCCTAGCACCCCGGTCATACAAATATTCGTTGACTGCTTTTTCTTGTTGGAGCAGGCGGTCGAACATTAGGAGTGTTGAATTCCAACGTGTCGGGCTGTCGCAAATGAAGCGCCTCACTGGCATGTTGTTTCGCCGCTGGATATCTGACAAGTGCGCCATGGCCGTGTAGGAATGCCTGAAATGGCCATACACCTTCCTGGACTGCTTCAGGACATCCTGTAAGCCTGGGTACTTGAGCACAAAGCGTTGTACAATCAGAATTCACACATGTCCCATGCACGGCACATGTGTCAACTTGCCCAACCTCAATGCTGCCAACAAATCTGTTTCGTAGTCACAAACCACCTTGCCGATCTCCAGTTGGTGCGGAGTCAGCCACTGGTCCACCTTTGCGTTCAGGGCCGACAGGAGCGCTGGTGTGACTCTCCTCTTTGAAGCAAGTCAACCCCAAGATGGCGTGACACTGCCGTATCCGGGATGTGGAATAGCACCTGGGGACCTGGGGGGGTTCCGGTGATGTGGAGCAAGACGCAGCAGTAGAAGAGGCCCCGACCGAGGATGTTATGGAAGAGGATGGAGAAGAAGGAGTAGAGGAGGTTGCAGCAGGCCTGCCTGCAAGTCGTGGCGGTGTCACCAACTCCTCTGCAGAGCCACGCATTCCATGCTTGGCAGCCGTCACCAGGTTTACCCAACGCGCAGTGTAGGTGATATACCTGCCCTGACCATGCTTTGCAGACCAGGTATCAGTGGTCAGATGGACCCTTGCCCCTACACTGTGTGCCAGACATGCCATAATTTCCTTTTGCACAATGGAGTAAAGGTTGGGGATTGCCTTTTGGGCAAAAAATTTTTGGCCGGGTACCTTCCACTGCGGTGTCCCAATGGCTACAAATTTTTTTAAAGGCCTCAGACTCCACCAGCTTGTATGGTAAAAGCTGCCGGGCTAGCAGTTCTGACAAGCCAGCTGTCAGACGCCGGGCTAGGGGGTGGCTTTGAGACATTGTCTTCTTGCGCTAAAACATCTCCTTGACAGACACCTGACTGTGGGCAGATGAGCAGGAACTGCTCAAGGCGAGAGACGGAGAGGCGGATAGTTGAGAGGGGGCAAGGAGGGCAGCAGTGGTTGATCTGGCTGAAGATGCTGGACAAGGAGGAGGATGGCGGCTTTGACTTTGTGTGCTGCTTGTACTGACGTGTTGATCCCATAGGTGTTTGTGATGTGACATCATGTGCCTTCGCAAAGCAGTTGTGCCTAGGTGGGTGTTGGACTTCCCACGACTCAGTTTCTTCTGGCACAGGTTGCAAATGGCCTCGCTGTTGTCAGAGGCAGACACACAAAAAAAATGCCACACTGCTGAGCTCTGTGATGACGGCATTCTGGTGGTGGCAACAGCATGCGTTGATTGGTGTCCCGTCTGGCTGACCCCGGGTGCCGATGCATGATGTCTGACTGTGCCAATAGCTCCTTGCGACGACCTCCCCCTGCTTTCAACTCGTCTCCTCCTCCTCTCTGTCTCCTCATCTGAACTTTCCCCCTCTTCTTCTTCTCTTCTAGCGGGCACCCACGTGGCATCCACGGACAAATCGTCATCATCAACACCTTCACCGCTATCTGACACCTCAAGAAAGGAAGCAGCAGCGGGTACAAGATCATCATCACACCATACGTCCATGTGTATAATGCTGCCTGACTGAGACATATCCCTGTTAACTATATCCTCTGGCAATAATGGTTGCGCATCACTCATGTCTTCAAACTGATGTGTAAATAACTCCTCTGACGGATCAAGTAAAGCTGCTGTGGTGCTAGTGTTGGTGGTGGCGGCAGGCGGGCAAGTGGTAGCATGAGAGGTGCCCGAAGCTAAGCTAGAGGAGGAGAAAGATGGTGCGTCAAGGCTCCGATTGGAAGCTGTAGTAGATTGGGTGTCTTGTGATAGCCAGTCAACTAAGTCCTCAGAACTTTGGGGGTTCAGGGTACATGGCCTCTGAACACTGGCCATTCTAGGGCCAAAGGGAATCCCAGCACCACGACGGCCCCTGCGGGGTAGCCTTCCTCTGCCTGTAATTTTTTTGGTTAAATTTGCACAAGTGTCACACCAAATGTGATTTGCACTAGGGTGACACAATTTGCCCTGCAGGCAAAAAAAATGGTAACTTTGACGTGAACTGACAGTAACAACTGGTTTTATTTAACAGCCAAAAAAGGTATTTTTTTTTTTTATTTGCACAACTGTCACAATTAATGTGATTTGCGCTAGGGTGACACAATTTGCCCTGCAGGCAAAAAAAACTGGCAACTGTGACGTGAACTGACAGTGACGACTGGTTTTATTTAACAGCCAAAAAAGTTTTTTTTTTTTTTAATTAGCACACTGTCACACCTAATGTGATTTGCACTAGGGTGACACTATTTGCCCTGCAGGCAAAAAAACTGGCAACTGTGACGGGAACTGACAGTGATGACTGGTTTTATTTAACAGACAAAAAAGGTATATATATTTTTTATAATTTGCACAACTGTCACACCTAATGTGATTTGCACTAGGGAGACACAATTTGCCCTGCAGGCAAAAAAACTGGCAACTGTGACGTGAACTGACAGTGATGATTGGTTTTATTTAACAGAAAAAAAAGGTTTTTTTTTAAATAATTTGCACAACTGTCACACCTAATGTGATTTGCACTAGGGTGACACAATTTGCCCTGCAAATCCTGGCTGATCCATCGCTGATTCATCTTGACAAACGCCAGTCTCTCCACATTTTTAGTGGACAGACGAGTTCGCCTTGGGGTGACTATGGCCCCGGCCTCACTAAACACACGCTCTGATGGCACACTACTGGCCGGGCAGGATGGCTTTTCCAGGGCAAACTCCACTAGTTGCGGCCACAAATCGAGTTTGGCTGCCCAGAAGTCCAACGGATCTTCAACGGTTGTTGGCAAGGTCATGTCGAGGTAAGCCACCACCTGCTGGTTCAGGTCCTGCTCCATGTCCACCTGCTGCTGATGAGTAACTTCACTATGCGGCTCAAGGAAGCTACTCATCAGCGACTGTAGACTCAGGCTGCTGCTGATTGAGCCAGTACTACTCCTGCCACCCCTCCCCTCCCCTCCCCAGCAGCCGTGGCAGTGGAAGGTGAGCGCAGAGGGACCTCCGAGTCATACCTGCGAGTGGATGGACCATGTGGCCGATAGGCATCGGCCAACCGACTACGTAGAAGCTCCCTGAAGTAGGTCAGTTTGTCCCCCCTCTCAAAGGGTGTAAAAAAGGCCCCCATTCTGGGCCGGTAGCGAGGGTCTAATAAGGTGGAGATCCAGAAGTCATCGCACTGACGAATTTTGACAATTCGGGGGTCACTACGCAAGCAACTCAGCATGCATCGTGCCATTTGTGACAGTGACTCGCTGGGACTACCTGCCTCCATCTCCACTGAATACTGTCACGGTGTGTCTGGGTCCTCTGTCTCGCCTCCCTCGTAATAACCCTCCAGCTCCTCTGACTGCTCCGGCTCCTCCTCTCCTGTCCAATGACCACTAACACCAGCCATATCATCCACCGTAAACTGTGCTCCGCTCTGCCCCTCATCATCCTCCTCCAGTTCATCTCCCACAGGACTCATGTAGCCTTCTGATGTAGGCGCAACGTCTCCATTGCCGTGACCAGCCATGTTTTCAATCATTTTTTTGAGTAAATGTAGGAGTGGAATTATGTCAATCATGGCGTAATTCGAGCAACTAACAAAAAATGTGGCTTCCTCAAAGGGCCTCAGCAAACAGCAGGTGTCACGTTTGAGCTGCCACTCGTTAACATTGAAGTTACACAGTTACACTCCTATCTACTTGTATCATCAAAAAATCCTTGATGGCTTTTCTTTGTTCGTATAGTCTGTCCAACATATGCAGGGTGGAATTCCAACGTGTGGCAACGTCACAAATGAGACTATGTTGTGGGATACCAATCTGACGCTGAGGCTCAAGCAAAGTGTGCTTGGCGGTGTACGAGTGGCTGAAGTGCATGCACAGTTTCCTTGCCATTGTCAGGACGTCTTGCAAATGGGGTGAAGACTTGATGAACTTCTTGACAACCAGATTCAACACATGTGCCATGCAGGGCGAATGGTTCACACTTCCTTGTCGCAGCGCGGCCACAATGTTCTTCCCATTGTCGGTCACCATGGTTCCCATTTCCAGATTTTGTGGAGTAAGCCATACTCGGATTTCTTCCCTAATGAACTTCAGCAGTTCCTCCCCTGTGTGACTCAGTTCGCCAAGGCAAACCATGTGAAGGACGGCTTGACACCGCTGTGCCCTATACACGTGGTACGATGAAGGGCCACTGAGATTTGGATGTGCAGTGGAGGCCAAGGACACAGGGGAGGAGGAGGCGCACACTGTAAAAGGACCAACTGCCTGGGAGCGAGAGCGTGGAGGAGGAAGCGGTGTGACCTGTCCAAGTTGCTGTTGTGGCTGTGAAGGAACAACATTTATCCAGTGGGCCGTAAAAGACATGTATTGTCCCTGCCCGTAGTTACAGCTCCACACGTTGGCACTGCCGTGCACTTTTGAACACACCGACAGGCTCAAGGACTGGCCCACCTTCTCTTGTACAAACTTATGCAGGGCTGGTACTGCCTTCTTCGCAAAGAAATGACGGCTTGGGACTCTCCACCTCGGCACAAGCCATCAATTCCCTGAAAGCTGAAGAGTCCACCAGTTGGAAAGGGAGGGACTGCAACACCAGCAACTTGGACAGGAGCACATTCAAATTCTGCGCCGTTGGATGAGTGGGCGCATACTGTTGTCTCTTGGAAATGGCTTCGCCGATCGATTGTTGGCGGAATGACTGACCCTGAGCGGAGGAAGCAGGAGCGCAAGAAGGATGGTTTGACACAATGCTCCCTTCGGCTGAGGTGGTGGAGCCCTGGCTGGATGACGGAGGGAGCGGATGGACACTGGGTGATATGGCAGGCTGGACCACTACATCGGAGCCATGGTTATCCCAGGCCGCTTTATGGTGGCGAATCATGTGTTGACGCAGGGCCGTGGTGCCGAGATTGGGACCCTGGCCACGCTTCACTTTCTGCCGACAGATTTTGCATGTGACTACGCTAAGGTCCTCCGGATTCTTTATAAAGAACAACCACACCGCAGAGTAGCTGATTTTCCCACCCGCAGTTGGCACTATTTCACTGCTATTGGCGCCGTCTCCAGGAACCCCTGTTCCACTACCTCCCTGAATGGTAACTTGCCGCGAAGCAGGTGGTCTCCCCCTGGCACGTTTGGCTCCTGAATTTCCACTACTGCCACCACCACGCTGATTGCCAAGCGTGCTACCGCCTTGCTGCCTCAGAGACAAAGAGCAAATCTCTTCTCCTGATGATGATGAAGCCCCGACTTCTGCACCCGGCTCCCAATTGCGATCGGCTTCATCATCATCAAAAGATGTGTGCACGTCACTGATGTCCTCCTCGTGTTCCACAGCAGTGTCTGCCTCAGGACCCTGAGCAAGTGAAACACCGCCTCCCACGTCACTCTCCGCATCACTACTTGGCCGCCTTGCGGAGCAAGCAACACGTCTCCTCACATTCTTGGCTGCCCATTAGCTGCTGACTGTCCTCTATTACATTGTCCTCACTAAATAGTGGAGCTGAACCCAAAGCATGAGATACTTCTTTGGGAGAGGGAACAGCATAGGACAAAGGCAATGGGATTATGGTGACCACTCCCGGGCCATGCCAACTGAGGGTTGTGTCTGAGGAACCCACCGACTCTTGACTGGGGTTGTCAGATGTCGCTTGTGATGATGGGGATGAGTGTGCAAACCAATTGACGAGGAGTGATGGGTCGACGACACGACCGCTGGGTGTTAACGGGAGCTCAGGCCTATTACTGCGACTCCTGCTGCCACTCGTCCCAAGTCTGCTGCCAAATCTGCCTGACGTATGTAGGCCTCTGCCCCTTCTCTGTGCACGTCCTGGCACTTCCCTGCCTGACATACTTAGTGCGTTTATGAGGGTATAGAACAGCAGCAGGCGATTACTTGCGGCTGTCTTTTCAAAGTATATAGGCCCTAGACAGAATAACAGTTACTAAATAGTACACTCCATTGTTGTATGTATGCCCTTTGCAATGATGAGCGCACTGGTATGCGTATTTCTACACAGAAAAAATAAATTTTTTTTAAAATACACCAGCAGGTGTGTACTAATGTGTGGAATAGCACTGAATTTAGCACAGAGACAGAATAACAGGTAGTAAATAGTACACTACTTGGTTCTATGTAAGCCCTATGCAATGATGAGCGCACTGTTAAGCGTATTTATATGCAGAAAAAAACTCTTTTTTTTGTCGGTGTATACTAATGTTTGGAATAGCACTGAATTTAGCACCGAGACAGAAATACAGGTACTAACTAGTACACTACTTGGTTGTATATAGGCCCTTTGCAATGATGAACGCACTGTTAAGCGTATTTGTACGCAGGAAAAACTTTTTTTTTCTTTAATACACCGGCAGGTGTATAGCGTGTGGTATAACACTTAATTGAGCAGAGAGACAGAAAAAAAGGTGGTATATGGTACGCTATTTGCTTGTATGTATGCCCTTTGCAATGATAAGGCCACTGTTAAGCATATTTGTATGCAGGAAAACCTTTTTTTCTCTAATACACTGTCAGGTCTATAACGTGTGGTATAACACTGAATTAACACAGAGACAGAAAAAAAGGTTGTATATGGTACTCTATTTGCTTGTATTTAGGCCCTTTGCAATGATGAGCGCACTGTTAAGCGTATTTGTATGCAGGAAAACCTTTTTTTTTTCTTTAATACACCGGCAGGTATATAACGTGTGGTATAACACTGAATTTAGCTCAGAGACAGAGTAACAAGTAAAAAATGGTAAAAAGGCACTAAAGTCCACACTAATATGACTTATTTCTGAACAGCAGCAGGACCCAACAGTGCAGCACCACAACAACAAAAAATCCAGGGATTAAACCCTAAATTGCTCTCTGTCACACAATTCTGAGCAGCAGAAGATTTGTGGAGCAAATAAAAATAAACTCAATTGGGCTGAAAAATGAGGAGATAAGATGGTTGATAAAGTTCAGGCAGCTTGGAGATCTGTATGAGGCAGCTGACAGCTATCTGCCCCTCTCTGCTGCAATGCTCAATAATGTGAATAGGAGGTTTAGCAATCAATGATCCTTCTCAGTGTAACAGCACAGCACTCTGCACTCCTGCCTTTCCCTAATGCTGATGTGACTAGCAGTTGCTGTGTAACGCTGTGGTATGAGCTATTCACACACACACAGTCCCGTCCTCTCCATCTGAGTGCATAGATGAAATGAAGAGAGGCAAGATGGCCGCCGATTATATAGGGGCTGTGACATCACAGGGGTCAGTGAACACTGATAGGCTGCATCTCACATGTGGTTCAGGGTCAGCCCACCTACCTTCATTCCCGCCGCTGTTTCCCGCCCTCCCATAATCCCCTGCCCCATGTGCTCACATGTGGATCCGCCATCTTAGGTCTCCAATAGGCTGGAACGCTATAAAATGGAGTTTAATGAAGCGATTTGTGCGATAGAATCGCGGCAATATTCGTATTCGTTGTGAATCGAATTTTTCATGAAATTCGTAACGAATTTGGGTTTGTCAACTTTGATTCGCTCATCTCTAATAGAAACGTCCCCCCTCGCTCTACCGTGCTCTCCTTCTATACCTCACTGGAAAAGTGGACGTAGGGATTTTGTTCTATTGCTTTGAGGTCGGATATCATTGAGGTTTTTTGTCCATCAGCAAAAACGCCAGAAAAACTGTCCCAGCTTTTTCCTGTGTTTTGTCAGTTTTTAGTACATAAAAAATGTACTAAACTTTTTGTTGTTTTTTTTCTTCGAAATTTAGATACGTGAATGCGGAGGACTATGTCAGATTTGGTGGATTGCGAAGATGAACAGCATTTTTTTTAAATGTCAATAAAAGGGATAACAAGGGCTAAGGGGTAGAGTTTTTTTTAATAATTTTTTTTTCAATGTGTTGAATTTTCAGGCTTAGTAGTGGAAGGCGTCTTGTAGACAGAATCCATTACTAAGCTGGGGCTTAGTGTTAGCCCCCAAATCAGCTAGCGCTAACCCCCAATTATTACACCGGTACCCACCGCCACAGGGATTCCGGGAAGAGCCAGTGCCAACAGGCCCGGAGCGTCAAAAATGGCGCTCCTGGCCTTAAGCTGTAGCAGGCTGGCATTATATAGGTTGGGGAGGGCTAGTAACATCAGGCTGTTGCTGCTTGGTTGGTATCTGGCTGATACTGAAAAAATGAGGGAACCACACACGCTGTTTTTATTTATTTATTGATATAGAAAAAAAAAATCTGCCAGATACCAACCAAGCAGCAACAGCCTGGCGTTACCACGGTGGACAAGGACCATTGTTACTGGCCCTCTCCACCCTAAATAACGCCAGCCTGTTACTGCCTAGGCCCAGGAGCGCCATTTTTGACACTCCGGGCCTGTTGGTACCGGCTCTTCTTTGCAGCACTGTGGCGGTGGGTACCAGGGTAATAATTGGGTGTTAGTGTTAGCTGATTTTGGAGCTAACACTAAGCCCCAGCTTAGTAATGGATTCCGTCTATATGAATGCTTCCACTACTAACCCAGAAAATTCAATTATAAAAACACGACACATTGAAAATTTTTTTTAATTTAAAAACAACACTCCCCCATAGCCCTCGATAACCATTTTATTGAAATAAAAAAAAAATGCTGGTCATGGGCGCAGTCCACCGAATCTGACGTAGCCCTCCAGATTCAGGTATTTGAAATGAGAAGAAAAGAAAAACAAGAAATATGGGTAAGTACATTTTTTGCGCTCTCCCCTGGGAAGAGCGCACATAATGCAGCGTGTTCCTAAACAGGGAGCCTCCAATTGTTGCTAAACTACAACTCCCATCATGGGGGGAGAGATCTGTCCCTCTTCCCTTGGACTACTACTCCCATCATGGGACAGAGTCTGTCCCATGATGGCAGTAGTTGTAGTACCGTGGCGCTGGTGAGGGATGGCATTTGCACATCCCCCAGCTGCAGGACTTTTAGAACTACTACGCCCATCATGGACAGACTCTACCCATGATGGGAGTTGTAGTCCAGAGGCTGAGGTGCAGATCGCACCGGGTCATTCTGCAGAGACCCGCTGCCATCCGCATTTATTAACTGTAAAAGCCGACAGTACATGCATCTACACTGCGCACCCCGCCGGCTCCGCTTCTATATTCACTTTCATAATTCATAATCCCCGCCGCCTGGAGAGGGGAGCTCTGATTGGTCAATAGCTATTCACCAATCAGAGAATCAGATCTCCCGTGTTCCGGCGGCGGCGATTATGAATTATGGCAATGTATAAAGAAGCCGACGTTCAGTGCAGTGGAGACGCATGTACCGCCGGTTTGTATAGTTAATAAATGTGGATCGCAGCAGGTCCCCAGAGAATGATCTGCTGCCATCCGCATTTAAAATAAAAAGATTGCGGTACACTGCGCACCCAGCCGGCTTCTATATACAGCTGTCATAATTCATAATCCCCGCCGCCGGAACACGGGAGCTCTAATTGGTGAATAGCTATTGACCAATCAGAGCTCCCCTCTCCCGGCGGCGGGGATCATGGATTATGACAGCTGTATATAGAAGCCGGTGGGGTGCGCAAAAAAACGGATCGCAGCGGGTCTCTGCAGAATGACCTAGTGCGATCTGCACCTCAGCCCCTGGACTACAACTCCCATCATGGTCAGAGTCTTTCCATGATGGGAGTAGTAGTCCTAAAAGTCCCACAGCCGGGGGATGTGCTAGTGCCATCCCTCAGCAGCGCAGTGGTACTACAACTACTCCCATCATGGGACAAACTCTGTCCCATGATGGGAGTAGTAGTCCAAGGGCAGAGGGGCAGATCGCAGCAGATCATTCTCTGGAGATCTGCTGCGATCTGCATTTATCAACTATTCAAGCCGGCGGTACATTAGTCTACACTGCGCTGTCCACGGGCTCCTATATACAGATCTTATAATTCATAATCCCCGCCGGGAGACGGGAGCTCTGATTGGCTAATAGCTATTGACCAATCAGAGCTTCCATGTCCCGGCGGCGGGGTATATGAATTATGACAGTGTTTATAGGATCCGGCGGCAGCGCAGTGTAGACGCATGTACCGCCGGCTTTTATAGTTAATAAATGCGGATCGCAGTGGGTCTCTGCAGAATGACCCGGTGCGATCTGCACCTAAGCCCCTGCAGTCTGTCCATGATGGGACACCAACAGAACACAGTAAAAAGCCTAGTATAGGGGGGGGAACTATAATACGTTCCTACGGTACTCCTAAGGCTATGTGTGTATGGACATATCTATGCTGCCAATACAGGAAACACAAATACACAAACCTATATAGCAAAGAAACTGTGGCAGACAACAGCGTGAATGCAAATAATGTTTATTAATTAAAATTACAATAAAAACAGGATTGGCGTCTGACACATAAGGAACATCTCTCATATAGAAGCTGCTAGAAATGCCAGCATAGCACCTCAAGGTAATATATATCTATACAGCAGCCTAACAAAATACAGTGCTGTATCCAGATTCAGTGCATCATTGTATATACATAAAGTGCTTAAGTACAGTACAAGCGCAGGATCACTGCAGCAAAATACCTACATGTGCAAGCAGAAAGTGCAACAGAGAGACGTCCACCCCTACGTCCGTTTCGGACTTGCGTCCTTCTTCCGTGAGTGGTCTAATCATAATGGTGGTACATATTTATACTGACTCATACCCAATCACCCTATAGTATTACAATTGCAGATACAGAACAGCTGTGTTACCTGGGGAGTGGCGTGGCGCAGTGTGTTCGTCACCGGAATGGGGCCGGATAAGCAGACGCGCGATCTCCTGCGTGTGACGTCGGGATCACGTGACCGCAATACCCGAAACCAGCCAACGAGAGAACACACTGTGTCCATAAAATAGGCTTCTGGTAAGCGCTGCGTATGGGAGCGAGGCCATGTGACCAGCCGTCGCCAAGCAACAGCGGCCACATGACCAGGGATCCCATGACGTGCGCACAAAAACATAGCAAGAACTTAACAAACAGCGCCATCTATTGGGCTAATGCACAATAACATGTTAACAGTAACGGTACAGCGCTCTCTATTGGTACCAATAACATATACATATACAGACATTGTGAGACAAATAGAGTAGTGAAGGAAGGGGAGTGAGGATGTGCAAAAAGTGTGATATAGACAAGTGTAAAACGCAGTAGATTAAGCATTATGAATTAATGATATATAGATATATATATATATATATATATATATATATATATATAAATAATACATGAAACATACAAGCAAAAAAAATATATAAATAAATAATTTAAAAAATTATAAAATAAATTATATTATTGTATTGCATCTAATGGGGTCTTATGACCCATACAGGAAATGCTGTATATGTGTCACGATTCGGCTTACAGGTTGTGGATCCACTGTGTCAGCGAGGGATTGGCGTGGACCGTGCCGGTGGACAGGTTATAAGTGGCTACTGGTGTTCACCAGAGCCCATCGCAAAGCGGGATGGTCTTGCTGCGGCGGTAGCAACCAGGTCGTATCCACTAGCAACGGCTCAACCTCGCTGACTGCTGAGAAGGCGTGGGACAGAAGGACTAGGCAGAGGCAAGGTCAGACGTAGCAGAAGGTCGGGGCAGGCGGCAAGGTTCGTAGTCAATATGGATAGCAGGAGTTCAGGTAACACAGGCTTGGACAACACTAAACGCTTTCACTGGCACAAGGCAACAGTATCCGGCAAGGGAGTGCAGGGGAAGTGATGTGATATAGCCAGGGAGCAGGTGGAAGCTAATCAGGCTAATTGGGCCAGGCACCAATCATTGGTGCACTGGCCCTTTAAGTCTCAGAGAGCTGGCGCGCGCGCGCCCTAGAGAGCGGAGCCGCGCGCGCCAGCACATGACAGCCGGGGACCGGGACGGGTAAGTTACTTGGGATGCGATATGCGAGCGGGCGCGTCCCGCTATGCGAAACGCATCCCCGCCGGCAATGTCAGTGCAGGGCTCCAGGTCAGCGGGTCTGACCGGGGCGCTGCAGGGAGAGAGACGCTGTGAGCGCTCCGGGGAGGAGCAGGGACCCGGAGCGCTCGGCGTAACAGTACCCCCCCTCCCTTAGGTCTCCCCCTTTCTTTGTCCGGCAACTGCTTCCCATGGGACGAGGACAATGGGAGCGATTGTAGGGTTTCCTCAAAGGCAGGCAGTACAGCGGGACTGGGGAGGGAGGGCAGAGGGTGAAGCTTGGCACGGGGCAGGGTGTCACCAGGACGGGGGCCATGAGGAGGCAAGGCACAGTTCTGATAAGCCTTGGAGGGACCAGGTGTAGGAGGAGGCACTGAGGCTTGCCTGACGGGACTGGGAGGGGAGGAGAGGCATTTCTTGTGGCAAGCATAGTCCCAGTTCTTGATCTCCCTGGTGGTCCAGTCAAGGGTGGGAGAATGAAGCTGGAGCCATGGCAGACCGAGGAAGACTTCAGAGGTGCAGTTGGGAAGGACGAAAAATTCAATCATTTCGTGAAGGGGTCCAATGCACATTAAGAGGGGTTTTGTGCGGTAACGCACGGTGCAATCCAATCTAACTCCGTTGACCGCGGAAATGTAGAGCGGCTTGACGAGACGGGTCACCGGGATGCAGAACTTGTTCACCAAAGAATCCAGAATAAAATTCCCAGAGGCACCAGAGTCCAAGCAGGCCATGGCTGAGAGGGAGGAGTTGGCAGAAGGAGAAATCCGCACGGGCACCGTGAGACGTGGAGAAGCAGACTTCGAACCAAGAGACGCCACACCCACGTGAGCTGGGTGCGTTTCCTAGATGTGGAGGACGAATAGGGCAATCCACCAAGAAATGTTCGGTACTGGCACAGTACAGACAAAGATTTTCTTCCCTACGGCGATTCCTCTCTTCCTGGGTCAGGCGAGACCGATCCACTTGCATGGCCTCCTCGGCGGGAGGCCCAGGCGTAGATTGCAAAGGATACTGTGGGAGAGGTGCCCAGAGATCTAGGTCTTTTTCCTGGCGGAGCTCCTGGTGTCTCTCAGAAAAACGCATGTCAATGCGGGTGGCCAAATGGATAAGTTCTTGCAGGTTGGCAGGAATCTCTTGTGCGGCCAGCACATCCTTGATGTTACTGGATAGGCCTTTTTTAAAGGTCGCGCAGAGAGCCTCGTTATTCCATGATAACTCGGAAGCGAGAGTACGAAATTGGATGGCGTACTCGCCTACTGAAGAATTACCCTGGACCAGGTTCAGCAGGGCAGTCTCGGCAGAAGAAGCTCGGGCTGGTTCCTCGAAGACACTACGGACTTCAGCGAAGAAGGACTGGACTGTGGCTGTGGCAGGATCATTGCGGTCCCAGAGCGGTGTGGCCCAAGACAAGGCCTTTCCAGAAAGAAGGCTCACTACGAACGCCACCTTAGACCGTTCTGTAGGAAATAGGTCCGACAACATCTCCATATGCAGGGAACATTGAGACAAAAATCCACGGCAGAGTCTAGAGTCCCCATCAAATTTGTCCGGCAGGGACAAGCGGAGGCTAGGAGTGGCCACTCGCTGCGGAGGAGGTGCAGGAGCTGGCAGAGGAGATGGTTGCTGCTGTAGCAGTGGCAGAAGTTGCTGTAACGTGGCGGTCAACTGTGACAGCTGCTGTCCTTGTTGGGCAATTTGCTGCGATTGCTGAGCGACCACCGTGGTAAGGTCAGCGAGACTTGGCAGCGGCACCTCAGCGGGATCCATGGCCGGATCTACTGTCACGATTCGGCTTACAGGTTGTGGATCCACTGTGTCAGCGAGGGATTGGCGTGGACCGTGCCGGTGGACCGGTTCTAAGTGGCTACTGGTGTTCACCAGAGCCCGCCGCAAAGCGGGATGGTCTTGCTGCGGCGGTAGCAACCAGGTCGTATCCACTAGCAACGGCTCAACCTCGCTGACTGCTGAGAAGGCATGGGACAGAAGGACTAGGCAGAGGCAAGGTCAGACGTAGCAGAAGGTCGGGGCAGGCGGCAAGCTTCGTAGTCAATATGGATAGCAGGAGTTCAGGTAACACAGGCTTGGACAACACTAAACGCTTTCACTGGCACAAGGCAACAATATCCGGCAAGGGAGTGCAGGGGAAGTGATGTGATATAGCCAGGGAGCAGGTGGAAGCCAATTAAGCTAATTGGGCCAGGCACCAATCATTGGTGCACTGGCCCTTTAAGTCTCAGAGAGCTGGCACGCGCGCGCCCTAGAGAGCGGAGCCGCGCGTGCCAGCACATGACAGCTGGGGACCGGGACGGGTAAGTGACTTGGAATGCGATTCGCGAGCGGGCGCGTCCCGCTATGCGAATCGCATCCCCGCCGGCAATGTCAGTGCAGCGCTCCAGGTCAGCGGGTCTGACCGGGGCGCTGCAGGGAGAGAGACGCCGTGAGCGCTCCGGGGAGGAGCAGGGACCCGGAGCGCTCGGCGTAACAATATGAAATTTACAAAACATATATATTGTGTATATAATATCTGCTACTGAGTGAAATAAGCATGGAAAGGTGAGAATGTGTGAAGAATGATCAGAATGTGTAGTCATTAATATATAGATATTAACAGAAAAGTGCAAAAATATGTGTGAAGCAGTGTTGCTGTGTGGATATATGTGTGATGTAGAAACAACTGTGGTATGTGAATATGTGAATGAAATGTGTGAAATGAAAAGGAATAAAGGCGGAGAAAAGGAAAAAAGAAAAAAAGGGGGAAGCTAGAAAAGGAAAAAAGGTAAAAGGAGAAAAAAAGAAAAAGAAGAAAAGAAAAAGAAAAAGAGAATGTGTGATGTGAAAAAATTGATAAATAGAAAATGTGATCACAGCAAACTAAATGAAGAACAAATAAATTAAGGAGAAGGTAGAAAAGGGAAAAATGAGGTGCATAGTTATAATGTTGAATTGAAACAAAATATGGATATATGTGCCCCAGATAATATATCTCATATACATAATAAATAAAGGTGGTGTATAATTAAGGAATCACGCTGAATCTAGTAGGACTAAAGAACTATACTAAATAAAAAATAGTGAGGGAACTGAAAAACATGTTGATATTGTGTAAAAAATATTGTATAAAAATAGAAGTGGAAGACTTGAAAAATTGTATAAAAAGTAATAAGTAAAAAATGAAAAATAGTAGATAAGCTAAAAAAGTCACTTCATGCATATGTAGAAAAATCTTCAGCCGATAGCCGCCATCTCCACACACAATATTCCGTCTCTAGATCGTAAATCATAAACAAATGGACAGGTATCTGAAAAATATGAAAAAAAACATATAGGGTGAGGCACATCAAAAGACATCATAATTAAAAGAATAAAAACATCACATGATGGAGATGGAAAGAGGAATGATCTATCTATCAGAGAAATTCAGTATATCATAAAAATGGCGCAAAAGGAAGAGTTTCCTTTAAACCGTGGGGTACCATAGTTTGGAGTCTGTAAATCCACCGAGATTCACACTGAGCCAATCGTTTTGCCATATCTCCACCTCTGGGACCAAACTGTATTCTGTCAATACCGCAAACTTTTAAAAGAGCTGGATCTGCATCGTGGTATTTTAAAAAGTGTCTTGCAACCGGTTTAAAATCATGTCCACTGTTTGTCACTCTGGCTAACCTAATATCCCTCATGTGCTCTCTTACCCTTACCTTCAGTTCGCGGGTTGTTAGTCCGACATAAATCTTCTGACATGGACATGTCGCGTAGTATACGACTGCTCTGGTAGAGCAGGTGATGTGCTGTGTGATCTTGAAGGTAGTTTCTCCAGAACTGTCGGTAAAGCTGTCTGTGCATACTATGTTTGGACATGCGATACATCGGCCACAGGGTATGCATCCCCATTTCGGTCCCTTGGAACCAAATTTCTTGCATGCTGGTTCTGCTCGATACTCGCTTTGGACCAACAGATCCCTAAGATTCTGGGATCTTCTAGCTGTAATGCTCATGGTAGAAGGAATGTATCTGTTGAGTATAGGATCGGATGTTAATATCGGCCAGAATTTAGAGATGCATTTACGCATCTCTTCCCATCTTGAATGGTAACTGGTGATCAGACGCACCTAGTTGTTATCTGTACTACGGTTCCTTGGTTGTAAGAGTTGACGTCGATCTGGACTTTTAGCTCGCACATATGCCTTTTTAATGCTTCTATTACTGTAGCCCCTGTTGTGGAAACAATGTTTTAATTCCAATGCTCTCTTTTCAAAATCCTCCTCCTGTGAACAAATACGTCTCATACGTAGAAACTGACCTGTCGGTATAGCGTTTATCGTTGGTAGGGTGTGATGATGATGATCATGAAGACGTCATCGATCGCGTCATTTTTTGGGCGCGTTACATCGATGACGTCTTCATGATCTGGCAGGGGACGGTGGAGGATCTTGATAGATTTATGACAATGGTTAATAGCAACTCTAAAAACATAAAGGTGACGTATTCTTCCAATTATCATCAGGTCGACTTCCTCGATGTCACATTGAAGCGAGATTGTGATGGATGGATTCAGACAGATGTGTTCCGCAAAAGCACTGCAGTGAACAGTTACCTTCATGCATCATCATCACACCCTACCTCAACGATAAACGCTATACCGACAGGTCAGTTTCTACGTATGAGACGTATTTGTTCACAGGAGGAGGATTTTGAAAAGAGAGCATTGGAATTAAAACACCCTATATGTTTTTTTCATATTTTTCAGATACCTGTCCATTTGTTTATGATTTAAGATCTAGAGACGGAATATTGTGTGTGGAGATGGCAGCTATCGGCTGAAGATTTTTCTACATATGCATGAAGTGACTTTTTTAGCTTATTATTATCTACTATTTTTTATTTTTTACTTTTTATACAATTTTTCAAGTCTTCCACTTCTATTTTTATACAATATTTTTTACACAATATCAACATGTTTTTCAGTTCCCTCACTATTTTTTATTTAGCATAGTTCTTTAGTCCTACTAGATTCAGCGTGATTCCTTAATTATACACCATCTTTATTTATTATGTATATGAGATATATTATCTGGGGCACATATATCCATATTTTGTTTCAATTCAACATTATAACTATGCACCTCATTCTTCCCTTTTCTACCTTCTCCTTAATTTATTTGTTCTTCATTTAGTTTGCTGTGATCACATTTTCTATTTATCAATTTTTTCACATCACACATTCTCTTTTTCTTTTCTTCTTTTTCTTTTTTTCTCCTTTTACCTTTTTTCCTTTTCTAGCTTCCCCCTTTTTTTCTTTCCTTTTCTCCGCCTTTATTCCTTTTCATTTCACATATTTCATTCACATATTCACATACCACAGTTGTTTCTACATCACACATATATCCACACAGCAACACTGCTTCACACATATTTTTGCACTTTTCTGTTTACATCTATATATTAATGACTACACATTCTGATCATTCTTCACACATTCTCACCTTTCCATGCTTATTTCACTCAGTAGCAGATATTATATACACAATATATATGTTTTGTAAATTTCATATACAGCATTTCCTGTATGGGTCATAAGACCCCATTAGATGCAATACAATAATGTAATTTATTTTTATAAGTTTTTTTAATTATTTATATATATATATATATATATATTTTTTTTTTTTTTTGCTTGTATGTTTCATGAATTATTTATACATATCATTAATTCATAATGCTTAATCTACTGCGTTTTACACTTGTCTATATCACACTTTTTGCACATCCTCACTCCCCTTCCTTCACTACTCTATTTGTCTCTCAAGGTCTGTATATGTATATGTTATTGGTACCAATAGAGAGCGCTGTACCGTTACTGTTAACATGTTATTGTGCATTAGCCCAATAGATGGCGCTGTTTGTTAAGTTCTTGCTATGTTTTTGTGTGCACGTCATGGGATCCCTGGTCATGTGGCCGCTGTTGCTTGGCGATGGCTGGTCACATGGCCTCGCTCCCAATACGTAGCGCTTACCGGAAGCCTTGTTTATGGACGCAGTGTGTTCTCTCGTCGGCTGGTTCCGGGTATTGCGGTCACGTGATCCCGACGTCACACGCAGGAGATCGCGCGTCTGCTTATCCGGCCCCATTCCGGTGACGAACACACTGCGCCACGCCACTCCCCAGGTAACACAGCTGTTCTGTATCTGCTATTGTAATACTATAGGGTGATTGGGTATGAGTCAGTATAAATATGTACCACCATTATGATTAGACCACTCCCAGAAGAAGGACGCAAGTCCGAAACGGACGTAGGGGTGGACGTCTCTCTGTTGCACTTTCTGCTTGCACATGTAGGTATTTTGCTGCTGTGATCCTGCGCTTGTACTGTACTTAAGCACTTTATGTATATACAATGATGCACTGAATCTGGATACAGCACTGTATTTTTGTTAGGCTGCTATATAGATATATATTACCTTGAGGTGCTATGCTGGCATTTCTAGCAGCTTCTATATGAGAGATGTTCCTTATGTGTCAGACGCCAATCCTGTTTTTATCGTAATTTTAATTAATAAACATTATTTGCATTCACGCTGTTGTCTGCCACAGTTTCTTTGCTATATAGGTTTGTGTGTCCATGATGGGAGTAGCAGTCCTTAGTGTGCCAAAATAGACACTTTGGTACGTGTCCTCTGAGGTGGTGTATATTTGCGCAAGAAAATGCCGCAGTTAGAAAATTCGATTCTACAGTAGAAAATCCTCTACGGTAAACTTAACTGTAGACAATGCGCTGAAAAATGAAAATTTGCGCAAAAAAAGACAACAAAAAACACTTGCGCATATTTTTGCGCATAAATAGACACAAAACAGCTCTATATACAATTATAAATTCCCCCCCCATGCGCACTACGTTTTATGGTAAAATGGAAGATCTCATTACAAATTGGATTAAGTTGTGCAAAAAATAAGCCCTCTGAATTGTACAATTGCCAGACTGTAGAGATCACAGCAAAACATATGTATAGAAATGGTGGAGGGTCTGCACCAAGAGGAGTTGGGGTAAGAATCAGATATTCATTTTTGTCTATAAACATTGTTCACTGTTACCACAACGTGTTTGTTTTACAGGTGCAGCAACCACCTTCAAAGACTGGGGATAACACGGCCCTGAACGCCATTAGATTATATTGTTCCTATCCTGATTCGAAAGATAAACAGGCGACAATTACATCTACAGTCGGAGGGTAAGGCCATTCAATTGTCTTTTTAACCCCATAAATTAGCAGCCAATAACTCTTTCCATTTTCCATCCACAGACCCATAAAAAAAATACTTGTGTAATGAGAAAAAATTACAATTTAGCAAATTTTGGGTGGTTTAGTTAAATTTTTTTAATTAAAACTGACACATTGGGAAACATTTATTAAAGGGGTACTCTGGTGGAAAACTATTTTTTTTTAAATCAACTGGTGCCAGAAAGTTAATCAGATTTGTAAATTAGAGCAAAGTAGGAAAATAGTCAACTCACCTGGCCACCGCACGGCAATATAATCCTCCAAGGATATGAAGAAAGCAGGTAGATGCCAGCGATTAAGAAACTTCACCTTTATTGGAACCACGTAAAATCATCGACATGGAGAGACTTCAATAAGACAAACATTTAAAATTCCAGGAATCAGCACCAAGCATGACGCGTTTCAGGTGATGTGACCTTTCATCAGATGCATGGTGGGAAGCAGAAGGGTGGGGGAATAAATCCCAGCCTCCTAATGGAACAGGTGAGTAAGATTTCTATCCTACGAACCAGGGATTAACCCTGTCCGTTCCAAAAATAGAGGCACCCATCTGCTACATATAACAGGTACAAAATCATAAATCATTAAACACCTATAACCATGGTTACAAAATAAGTGCAAACAATATATATGAAACCTGTATATTTTTTAGGGAGACACAAAGTGTATATTTAGAGGAAAAAGGTTGCCAAAACACTATTGATTATAAATAATAATACAGTTACACTAACGCATCAAATGTCTCCAAACATTTCAAAAATGTTCACGATGGTAATGTAGCCCACTTTTCTTTCTCAGGTATTGAGATAGTTTGTTCACATGACAGAGGTGGAAACCGCATCAAATCATTACGCAATAGGGAAATCTTTTGGATTTACTCTTTGCGCACATTTCAACCACATGGGTTAAATTTTAAATCAGACGTCATTCTTCATTACTAACTAGTTTTAGGTTGCCATTGATGCTTTATATATATATTATTATCTATTGTATTATTATTTATAACCATGGTTATAGGTGTTTAATGATTTATGATTTTGTACCTGTTATGTATAGCAGATGGGTGCCTCTATTTTTGGAACGGATAGGGTTAATCCCTGGTTCGTAGGATAGAAATCTTACTCACCTGTTCCATTAGGAGGCTGGGATTTATTTCCCTACCCTTCTGCTTCCCACCATGCATCCGATGAAAGGTCGCATGACCTGAAACACGTCATGCTTGCCGCTGATTCCTGGAATTTTAAATGTTTGTCTTATTGAAGTCTCTCCATGTCGATGATTTTATGTGGTTCCAATAAAGGTGAAGTTTCTTAATCGCTGGCATCTACCTGCTTTCTTCATATCCTTGGAGGATTATATTGCCGTGCGGTGGCCGAGTGAGCTGACTATTTTCCTACTTTGCTCTATTGCCTTGAGTGCTCCTCACACTTGTCGTGCTCCCGGTTCACATGTCCTCTCCAACGGAAACCGGTGCCCCGGTCCTGATCATGGAAGAGGGGTTACTTCTACTGAAGGATGTTGATAACCGCATTGAATGCTGCGATGCAGCATTGGAAATATTTGACATGGATCGAGCTTCACATGACATACAGTTGAAAATGCACCTTTATTCCTTGGAAAAGCTACTGGGCAAGGAGACCAAACTGTGTTCCTCGAGGCTTACGTCTAAAAAATATCCCCACCATCAACATAAAGGAGGAACACCAAACAATGTGGAATGACGCTCTGAGTGAATGTTCTGCTAAATTGATTAACGTCCTGGTTTTATCCCAAAAGGAATCACTTGTGCAAAGTGAAATCGGATATAAAAAAACGCAGGACTTTCTTTCTCCGCATGCTGGTACCACCCTGTTGTGTGAACATGACTCTAAATTAAAACAAAATATAGCGAATCTCGAACAAATTATCAAGGAAACCAAGAAAAGCAAATTTCAAAGGGACTTGCATGATCATCAGTTGAATAAAGTTTATGCCTGGGGAGCTTGGGACAAGTTCCTTCCATCTCGTTCTATTCTGAAAAAAGGTGATAAACCACAAGAGATATCATCCTAGAAACCAACGGGTCACCTTTAGTTACGCAGAATCGGAGGCTTCCGATACACAATCCGATGCTTCAGATTTCACGCCTTCGGACGACCATCCTATTTCTAACTTAAATGGCTCCACCAGTGACTCTAAGAGATCAAAAAACGCAGACGGAGGGGGGGCCGCAAACACAAATCCAAGAAGGTCCACCAGAGAGTTCAAGAAGCGTCACAAGTAAGCCCAAATCTGGATGTGATTGTTTTGTCTCCATTAACTCTTACTTTCTTGCATCTCTCTGTTTTGGCCAAAGGACTGGGTTTCTCACCATCTACCCACTTTAACGTATTTAATACTATTTTGGACATCAACAAATTTGTCAGAACTTTGACTTTAAAGAAACATTTCGATATAGTGGACTCTGTTGAATCTAATGTAGCTCCATTGTCTAGTGAGGTTTCCACGGCATCACATGTGTCTCTTAACAATAATTTTTCTTCCTTCCATGACCAAAATGTGTTCTGTGATCTATTGTCATTGGATTTTGAGACACGGCGACATGTGACCACAGTGTCCACCTCACCGTCCTTCAAAATTAAAAATCCTGAATTCTATCCTGTCGGCTCTAGGAGTCCTTACATGGACACCTTTCAAGACATGGTCATTAAAGAGTTAGTTGAACTTAAACGTTCCGGTATAGGACCCAGAGCCAACAATCTATCAAAATCTGAAAGAACTGCTCTAAAAGATTTGAGAGATAACAACAATTGGGTTATTCGATCAGCTGACAAGGGGGGGGGGGGCGTTATATGCATGGATGTAGATCTTTATTGTATGCTTAATAAGCGTAGCTTAAATGATGAGGTCACATATACACCTATTACATATAATACCACCACTTCATTTCTTCTAAACTGGAATCGTTACTTAGATATGGTTTATCTTTAGGGGTTCTATCACAAAAAGAGTTTGATTATATATGGGTTTCTAATCCCATTACACCAATATTTCATTCTTTATTGAAGATTCACAAGGGCCAATTCCCGCCTCCTATGAGACCCATAGTGGCGGGTATTGGTTCCCTTAATGAACCCCTTTGCGAATGGGTAGATTCACTTCTCCAACCCCTTGTCTCTACGTGTCCTAGCCACATTAAGAGTCCCAACATTTACTTTCGATAATGAATCAAATTGAGTGGCATACTTCTTACTCGTGGCTTACTATGGACATCGAATCCTTGTATTCTTCTCTCCCTCATTCACTTTCACTTCGAGCAGTGTCGGATATTATTTACAATTTTTCCACTTATAGTGAGGACTTGTGCCAGTTTGTTCTCGAGGCTTTGAATTATATATTAACTCATAATTTCTTTAAATTTCAGGACCAATACTATGTTCAGAGGACGGGTGCCTCAATGGGGGCCAAATCCTCCCCTTCAGTGGCAAATATTTTTGTCCACTGGTGGGAGATGCAATATATATTTTCTGACATCAACCCCTTCTTTTCCAACATTGTTTGGTACGGAAGATATGTTGACGATGTCATCATAATTTGGTCGTCCTCCGAACACAGTGCTTCCTGTTTTGTCGACTACGTTAACAATAATCCTCATAATTCGTTTTTTACATCAACCTGGCACAGATCCGTCACTCCATTTCTGGACATTTTACTTGATAGCAGACAAGTACGTGCTCACACTTCCACATACAGAAAATCGATTGCTGGTAACACCATTCTGCGCGCAGAGTCATGTCACCCAAAACATACGGTTTTAGCCATCCCTGTGGGTGAACTGACTCGTGCTCGCAGAAATTGTTCCACAGATGAATCTTTTCAAATAGAATCGGATAATATTTTTCATCGTTTGGGTCAGAGAGGTTACCAGCCCTGGTGACTGAACAGAGCCAAACGGAATGTTTTACAAAAATCTAGAGACAGCCTCCTTACACCAAAACCTAATCAAACATTTTCGAATACAGTATCGAAGCCTACCTTTACCACTACTTACAGTCTAGAATTCAATAGTATTAAATCTATTATTAATAAATTCTTACCTATCTTATGTCAGGACACCATCCTTAATAAATATTTAAAAAATGGCATACATTTTTCGAGTAGACGGGCCCCTAATCTAGGTAATCTTTTATCTCCGAGTGCCTTGCCACTTGCTTCCACTGCAGGTTCTCGTTCATGGATTAAACTGAATGGGTTTTTCAAATGCGGTTTACCTAGATGCGTCGTGTGTGCACATGCTGCCAAGACTTCTACGATTTCAATTCCTGATTCGAATTCTGTGCCGATTAAACAATTTATTAACTGTGAATCTACTCACGTAATATACAAAATAGATTGTAATAGCTGCAATGCATCCTATATCGGCAGCACTAAAAGAACCTTGAAAAAACGCATCCAGGAACATCTTGGACCTATTGGCAGCAGTTCTTACACTAACGCATTAAATGTCTCCAAACATTTAAAAAATGTTCACGATGGTAATGTAGCCCACTTTTCTTTCTCAGGTATTGAGATAGTTTGTTCACATGACAGAGGTGGAAACCGCATCAAATCATTACGCAATAGGGAAATCTTTAGGATTTACTCTTTGCGCACATTTCAACCACATGGGTTAAATTTTAAATCGGTCGTCATTCTTCATTACTAACTAGTTTTAGGTTGCCATTGATGCTTTATATATATATTATTATCTATTGTATTATTATTTATAATCATTAGTGTTTTGGCAACCTTTTTCCTCCAAAATATACACTTTGTGTCTCCCTAAAAAATATACAGGTTTCATATATATTGTTTGCACTTATTTTGTAACCATGGTTATAGGTATTTAATGATTTATGATTTTGTACCTGTTATATATAGCAGATGGGTGCCTCTATTTTTGGAACGGACAGGGTTAATCCCTGGCTCGTAGGATAGAAATCTTACTCACCTGTTCCATTAGGAGGCTGGGATTTATTCCCCCACCCTTCTGCTTCCCACCATGCATCTGATGAAAGGTCACATGACCTGAAACGCGTCATGCTTGGCGCTGATTCCTGGAATTTTTAATGTTTGTCTTATTGAAGTCTCTCCATGTCGATGATTTTACGTGGTTCCAATAAAGGTGAAGTTTCTTAATCGCTGGCATCTACCTGCTTTCTTCAGATTTGTATATTACTTCTATTAAAAAATCTTATTCCAGTACTTATTAGCTGCTGAATACTACAGAGAAAATTATTTTCTTTTTGGAACACAGAGCTCTCTGCTGACATCACGAGCACAGTGCTCTCTGCTGACATCTCTGTCAATTTTAAGAACTGTCCAGAGTAGGAGAAAATCCCCATAGCAATCATATGCTGCTCTGGACAGTTCCTAAAATGGACAGAGATGTCAGCAGAGAGCACTGTGGTCATGATGTCAGCAGACAGCTCTGTGTTCTAAAAAGAAAAGAATTTACTCTGTAGTATTCAGCAGCTAATAAGTCAATACTTGACGGATTAAGATTTTTTAACCCCTTAAAGGAGTAGTCCAGTGGTGAACAACTTATCCGCTATCCTAAGGATAGGGGATAAGTTGCAGATTGCGGGGTGTCCGACCGCTGGGGCCCCCCGTGATCTTCTGTACGGAGCCCCGTCAGCCCGCGGGAAGGGGGCATGTCGACCTCCGCATGAAGAGGCGGCCGACGCGCCCCCTCAATACAACTCTATGGCAGAGCCTGAGCGCTGCCTTCGGCAATCTCCGGCTCTGCCATAGAGATGTATTGAGGGGGCGTGTCGGCCGCCGCTTCGTGCGGTGGTCGACACCCGCTATCTGGCCAGAGAGCCTGGCCCCCGTACAGAGAGATCGCAGGTGGTCCCAGCGGTCAGACCCCCCACGATCTCAAACTTATCCCCTATCCTTAGGATAGGGGATACGTTTTTCACCACTGGACTGCCCCTTTAAGGACGCAGCTCATTTTCACCTTAAGGACTGAGCCCTTTTTTGTATTTCTGACCACTAAAACTTTATGCATTAATAACTCTAAGATGGGGGGCGTGGCTTCCGCTTGCCGGAGATGGCCTCCTGATCTAGGAGCTCCGTGCACAGCAAAGCAACTATAGCGACGATTAGCCCGCTCTGTTGATATTTTTAGGTTATATTTACGCCATTCCATGATGTCCTCAAGATCCCGCAGGAAGCCCAAAACGAGCAAACGGGTCCGCAAACTTACAGACTTTATGCTCACTCTGACCTCGGAGGATCTCAAGATGGCGCTGGCAGCCGCTCCCCGGCTGGGCTTGCCTCTCCTGCACTGCGAGACTTGCCCATCTTTCCTTCTAATAGCCGGCGGCGGAGCGCCTCCGTGCCGCCAACGCCGCTCTTACCTGACCTAGCTGGCGATCCAAGAACCTCAGCTGGACCCAGACGGCATTCCGGTGATGACAGCTCTGCCTCCTCTCCAGCTACTCCGTCCACAAGGAGTCCGGCAAAGCAGAGGCAACGACTGCAGGGAGATGAGGCGCTTGCTGCGGAGACTGAGGTGAGCGACTCTCTGGCTGCTGAGGTGGACTGTTTAGCTAACCAGCCCTCTTCTGATGCCCCGGTCACGGAACTGACCCTCAAAAATATGCTGCTGGCCTTACATCAATCTATCCACCGGGATGTGGTCCACATTCTTCCCCCTGTACGTGCGGAGCTCGCAGAGGTCCAGTCGCGAGTCTCTCACATTGAAAACAAGATGGGGGATCTGGTACCCTCACACAATGAGCTTGTGGAGGCCCATTAAGAGCTGGAGGATGAGGTGGCTTCTATCAGAGCTAAGATTGCAGATCTTGAAGACGGAATAACATAAAATTTCGGGCCATTCCGAAATCAGTGCCTCCATCTGCTCTGAGGCGTTACTTACAAGATCTTATCCAGCTTTTGCTACCTGATTGTTTGGCCATGGATATGACTATTGATAGGGCCCACAGGGTCCCCATGCCCAAGCACTTGGCAGATGATGTACCCCGTGATGTTCTGGCCAGAATCCATTACTTTCACATCAAAGATGCATTAATGGCGGCTGCTCGAAAGATGCCATCCCTGCCTGAAAAGTTCCGTAATGTCCTGCTGTTCACCGACCTGTCAGCCGTAACCTTGCAACAGAGGGGCTTGCTTGTGCCACTCAATTCAGTGCTGAGGGATCACAATATCCTTTATAAATGGGGGTTCCCTGTCCGCCTCCTCATCCAAAAGGACAATGTTCTCCACGTCATTCGGGATATGGAAGATGGCGAGCGGCTGCTACAGAAGTGGAACTTACCGCCACCAAGAGATCCTGCTCCTATCCAGAAGACTGCTACCCGAGTCGCTCCGGATTGGCAGGTGGTGGGAACTGCAACCTGAGGGCCTTTGGACTGGCTGTGCTGGCCCTACCTGAGTGGCTGCTGTGGCTCAAGTAGACTGTGCCCTGTCCTTAGCTGGTCATATCTGCTCCATGCTGCAGGTTTTCCTACCTTGCTGTTTTCCATGGTTTTGTACGCTGTTCTTTGTTTTGTTCTTTCTTTCAGGTAGATCCTCTGACAATAGTCTTGAGTACACCGTGAAACGTAATGTTGTTCGTCTCTATAAGTATGCTCCTATTATTTGTTCTACTTTAGTTAAATTGCCATGGTACTGAAATTACACTCTATTAATGTTAATAGGCTCAATTGCCCACAAAAGAGGGACTCCCTGTGGAGGTAAGCTAAAATATTGGGGAGTGATATTGTCTGCGCCCAAGAGACGCATCTGCTTTCCGCTGATGCTTTCCGGCTACGGAATAGATTTTTCCCACACATATTTCAGGCCCATGCTCTGTCGAAAACTAGTGGTGTAATGATCGCTAATAAGAGCTCAGTGGCATTCCAGTTGTCAGAATCCTACATTGAGCCTCAAAGAAGGTATATTATCTTAGTTGCCCATATTAACAACGTTCTTTATACTTTTGTCACACTATATGCGCCTAACCGCAACCAACTCCGCTTTCTCTGTAGACTTTTGCGGAGAGTGGAGAAAGTTAAAAAAGGCAGAGTGGTAATATGTGGGGATTTTAATACTGTGATAGATAGGGATTGGGACTGCACACCGGGATCCCACATGGGTTCTCCTGGCCTGAGGGAAGTCGTCTCCTTCTTTGGATTGTATGATGTATGGAGAGCTATGCATCCCTCTGAGAAGGACTACTCTCACCATTCATAGGCGCACGGCAACTATGCCAGGTTAGACATCTTCCTGGTGGACAGAGCGGTTCTTTTAGATGCTGCATTATCCTCTATTGAATTGATTACATGGTCAGACTATGCAGCCATCACTCTGTCCTATTAAGGGACCTGACAGAATTTTTTGACACTCATACTACTAACCCCGCACATATTTGCCCTACCTCGAATGCCCATAAGGCATACATCAGGGGAACTTTCATTAAACTAGGAGCGAGAGTCAAGAGGGAAAGAGAAAAGTCCTTACAGCGCCTCTTAGAGGAAATCCATAGACTCGAAGTACTTAATAAACAGTCCCCATCACCACCCACAACACATGCTTTAAACGACTTAGGGAGTCCCTCCGGGAACATCTCTTTAGGGATTATGAGAAGAGGGCTAGGAAGTTCAAAGCCTCTTACTATGCTTGTTCTGACAAAGCGGGGAAGCTCTTGGCATCCAAACTTAAATCCAAACATTCTAAATCATCTATCCCGTTCCTTTGGTGTGATGATAGGAAAGGTAAATTGATTGACCCCAAGCAGATCGCTAATTGGTTTAAGCGCTTCTACGAATCTCTCTATAATCTTAAGGCTGACCCCTCTACTCCTCAACCCTCTTCCACTTCTATCAATGTTTTTCTTTCCTCTGTACACCTCCCCACCTTGTCCAACTCTCCTTACTTAATGCACCCTTGACAATTAATGAGCTTAAGAGCACCATCAGATCCCTACCAGTTGGCAAGTCCCCTGGCCCTGTTGGGCTGACCAATGAGTACTACCGAAAATTTGTAAATATACTTGCCCCTTCCATGCTTGCTTTTTTCCAACATGCATATACCTCTCGCTCATTCCCGGCTGAAAATCAAGAAGCACTAGTAGTTACTTTGCCCAAGGCCAGAAAGGCGGCAGACGTTCCGCAAAACTTCAGGCCCATATCACTCCTAAACTGTGACATCAAAATTTACGCTAAATTGATCGCCGCTATGTTAGTGGGAGTGTTGCCTTCCCTGATACGAAATTATCAAACTAGATTTGTGAAGGGACGCCTATCGTCCGATAATTCCCATAGGATTCTTAATTTAATTCATTCCGTGACCTCATCCACAACCCCTGCACTGTTGGTGGCATTGGATGCCGAGAAGGCGTTCGACCGCCTTCACTGGGATTACGCCTTCTCGGTATTAACAGGATGGGTTTTCTAGGACCGATCCTCAGTGCTATTAGAGCTTTATACTCCTGCCCCTCAGCTAGGGTTTATGCAAATGGTACTCTGTCGGATCCCTTTGGTCTGTCTAACGGCACCCGACAGGGGTGTCCTCTGCCCCCCCTTGTTTTTATCATTTCCCTAGAGCCGCTGGCGCAGGCGATTAGGGAATCAGACATGATATCGGGATTGCGTATTGGGTCTACAGACCATGTCATATCCCTATATGCCGATGACATTATTTTAGCTTTATCTAACCCCCTTGTCTCCCTTCCTGCCACCCTGTCTCTTCTCCGAAACTTTGGCGCTATTTCCTACTACAAGCTAAATGAGCTCAAATCTCAAGTGCTACCTCTTAATATCCCAAACCTCATGTTAACCTCTCTTCGAACCAAATACTCCTTAGGTTGGCAAACAGCAGGTATTAAATACCTGGGTATAACCCTGACGCCTACCACCAGTGGCTTATATGCAGCAAATTATGCCCCCTTCCTGACCCAAGTTGAAAGTGAGTTACACTTCATGAAGAAGGTTGAGGTGTCCTGGCTTGGCAGAGTAGCTGCCTTTAAGATGTCCACTCTCCCAAAACTCTTGTATCTTTTTCGAACATTGCCTCTTAGACATCCCATATCTTTCTTTCATAAACTACGACAATTATTGTCCACATATGTATTGGCTGATCGACGAACACGAGTAGTGTATTCAGTAGTAACAAAACATAAAAGTGTGGGGGGCTTGGGGATACCGGATATGTGTAGATACCATGCTGCCACCTTAATTACACCCTTATTGGGATAGGACTATAGATACCCCATGGGTTCAAATTGAATGCCACCTTAGCTCCATACGCGATCCTCGTAGTCTGCTGTTCCTTCATAGGTGGGATTTACCTCTTTTGGCAGGGGCCTCGCCATTTACAATAGCGGGTTTGTCTAGTTGGCGGTATGGGCACAGTCTGTGTACCTCCCTCTCTGCCTCATGTAGAATGGATGCCCTTTTATCCTTGTTGGAACTTGGAATACCTGATTTGAATGTCTCTGTGTGGAGGGAATGTGGCGTTTTGTCTGTCTCTCAACTGTATGCGAATGGTAGCTTACTTTCCTTCCCGAATCTGGTTTCCACTTTCCATATTCAATCTAGACAACTCTTTACCTATCTCAGGATTAAACATTTCCTAACCTCCCACCCCTCTCTTCCCTCCCTTCTCTGTCCAATATTACTTCGCTATTTCTCCGGTTCTCGTAGAGGACTCTGACCCATATACGAAGCTTTGGCTGGTAACACCGAGCTCGAGCTTACCGAGTATATGAGAGCGTGGGAACTAGACCTGAAGCGAACGTTCCCATTAGACCAGTGGGCCAGGGCCATTAAACATGTTTATGCATATTTAACATCTGTGTCACATGTAGAAGCTGTTGTCAAAACTCATCTCCGATGGTACTACACCCCAATTAGGTTGCACACTATGTATCCTTCGTGCTCTGACCTGTGTTGGAGGGGTTGTTCACAAAGAGGTACCTTAATTCATCTACTATGGGAATGCCCCAACATAGCGGCCTACTGGGCGGCGGTGGAAACTTTACTCAGATCACTCACCGGCCTACCTATAGCTCTTTCACCGCAAATGGCCTTCTTATTTTTGGATCTCCATTTGTTACCCCCCTCAGCTCGGCCCCTAGTGTGCAAACTACTGGCTATGGCTAAGCTGGTCCTCACTAGATACTGGAAGCAGAGCCAAGTGCCTGACATCGCAGAATTTACTTCTCTTGTACACCATATTTAAATATATTATATTATATATTATAGTATTATATATTATTATATAATTTATATATATATAAATATATATATATATAATATATTATATATTTTTATATCATTATATATTAATTATATTAATATATTATATTACACCATACTTCCAAGTTAGAAAAATGCAAAAGTAACAACGAAAATTTACCTCTAAAATAAAGTAGAATATGTCACGAAGAAACAATCTCAGAATCAGAATAATCGGTAAAAGCATCTCAGAGTTATTAATGCATAAAGTGACAGTGGTCAGAATTGGGAAAAAGGGCTGCGTCCTTAAGGTGAAAATGAGTTGCGTCCTTAAGGAGTTAAGGACGTAGGGCATATGGAAACGCCCCTGGGAATTCCGGTCCCCGCCGCTAGCCGGACAGGGACCGGACCGGGATGACTTCTGATATCTATCAGCAGGCATCCTGTGCATATGCCCAGGGGGGTCCTGAGACCGACGATTTTCGGCGGATCAGGGTCATACCGGTGTCCGGTGACCCTGAAAATCAGGGTGATCGGGGGTTTCCAAGACACCCCCGGTCCCCCTGAAGGGATAGGAGTTAGGTAGCAGGGGTGCCACCCCTCCTATCCCTGCTATTGGTCGTCAAGAAGTGATGACCAATAGTAGATCAGGGGCAGGGGGGGTTAAAGTTTGGTTCTCATATCCTGCCCACCGATGGTATTCCGGGCAGAACAGGGGAACTGTAGCTTGACAGTCAGCGGCGGAGGTCCCTTACCTGATCGGCTGCGGTGGGCGGCGATGACGTGTGGCTCCCTGGTGAAGACGGTGAGTACTTGCCTAGCAACATCTGGGGGGGCTAAAGTTTGGAGACCACTATACAGTGCTCTTTAAACTGTAGCCCCCTCCAGATGTTGCAAAACTTCAACTCCCAGCATGCCCATACAGCAGTTTGCTGTCTGGGCATGCTGTCATTTGTAGTTTTGCAACATCTGGAGGGCCACAGTTTGGAGATCACTGTGCAGTGGTCTCTGACCTATAGCCCTCCAGATGTTGCAAAACTGCAAATCCCAGCATGCCCAAACAGCTGTCTCGACATGCTGGGAGTTGTAGTTGCGCACCTACAACTGTTGCATAACTACATCTCCCAGCATGCACTTTCGTGATCAGTACATGCTGGGAGTTGTAGTTTTGCAACAGCTGAGGCACCCTGGTTGGAAAATACTGAGTAAGGTAACAGAACCTAACTGAAGGTTTTCCAACCAGTGTGCCTCCAGCTGTTGCAAAAGTAGTTTTGCAACAGCTGCAGGTTTTGCCCCCATGTGAATGAACAGGGTACATTCACACAGGCAGGTTGACAGTAAGTTTCCTGCTTCAAGTTTGAGCCGAGGCAAATTTTCTGCCGCAGCTCAAACTCCTAGCGGTAAACTCACTGTAAACCTGCGCCAGTGTGAATGTACCCTAAAAACACTACACAAAATAAAGGGTAAAACACTACATATACACCCCTAACACTGTCCCCCCAATAAAAATAAAAAACATCGTATGGCAGTGTTTCCACAACGGAGCCTCCAGCTGTTGCAAAACAACAACTCCGAGCATTTCTGGACAGCCACTGACTGTCCAGGCATGCTGGGAGTTTATCAACAGCTGGAGGCACCCTGTTTGGGAATCACTGGCGTAGAATACCCCTATGTTCACCCCTATGCAATTCCTAATTTAGTCCTCATATGCGCATGGCACTCTCTTACTTTGGAGCCCTGTCATATTTCAAGGAAAGTTTAGGGCCACATATGGGGTATTTCTCTACTCCTTTTACCCCTTATGAAAATGAAAAGTTGGGGTCTACATCAGGCGGTTACACACTAATATACTGGTGTTGCCCCATACTTTTTATTTTCACAAGAGGTAAAAGGAAAAAAAGACCCCCAAAAGTGGTTCTGACATAAACGCAAAATAATAAATACCCACATGTGACCCCATATTGGAAACTACACCCCTCACGGAACGTAACAAGGGGTATAGTGAGCCTGAACAGGTGTTTGACAAATTTTCATTAAATTTGGATGGGAAAATGAAAAAAAAAAACGTTATTTTTTTTTTTACTAAAATGCTGGTGTTACCCTAAATTTTTCATTTTCACAAGGGAAAATAAAAAAAAAGCCTGGAAAATTTGTAACCCCTTTTCTTGTGAGTATGGAAATACCCCATATGTGGATGTAAAGTGCTCTGCGGGTTAACTACAATGCTCAGAAGAGAAGGTGTGCCATTGGGATTTTGAAGAGAAAATTTATCCGGAATTGAATACCACGTGTGTTTACGAAGCGCCCATAGTGCCAGAACAATGGACCAACCCCGCCCCCCCACATGTTACCCCATTTTGGAAACTACACTCCTCAAGTAATGTAATAAGGGGTGCAGTGAGCATTTACGCCCCATAGGTGTTTGACAGATTTTTGGAACAGTGCTCCGTGAAAATGAAAAATGTAATTTTTCATTTGCACAGCCCACTGTTCCAAAGATCTGTCAAACGCCAGTGGGGTGTACATACTCACTCCACCCCTTATAAAATTCTGTGGGGGGTGTAGTTTTCAAAATGGCGTCACATGTGGGAGGGTCCACTGTTATGGCACCACGGGGGACTTTGTAAATGGCGCTCCTCCTCTTCTGAGCATTGTAGTGCACCAGCAGAGCACTTGACGTCCACACATGGTGTATTTCCATACTCAGAAGAAATGGGGGTAACAAATTTTGGGGGGCATTTTCTCCTATTACCCCTTGTAGAAATGTAAAATTTGGGGGAAAAACAGCATTTAGTGGGAAAAAAATAATTTACACATCCAACTTGATTTAAAAGTCATCAAACACCTGTGGGGTGTTAAGGCTTACTGTACCCCTTGTTACGTTCCTTGAGGGGTGTCGGTTCTAAAATAGTATGCCTTGTGAGTTTTTTTTTTGCTGTCCTGCCACCATAGGGGCTTCCTAAATGGGATATGCCCCCCAAAAACCATTTCAGCAAAATTTGCTTTCCAAAAGCCAAATGTGACTCCTTCTCTTCTGAGCATTGTAGTGCGCCCGCAGTGCACTTGGTGTCCACACATGGGGTATTTCCATACTCAGAAGGGATGGGGTTACAAATTTTGGGGACACTTTCTCCTATTACTCCATGTAAAAATTTAAAATTTGAGGGAAAAAAATGCATTTTAGTGAAAAAAAATTTATTTACACGTCCAACTTTAACTAAAAGTCTTCAAACAACTGTGGGGTGCTAAGGCTCACTGTACCCCTTGTTACGGTCTCTGAGGCGTGTTGTTTCCAAAATGGAATGCCTTGTGGGGGCTTTCTTGCTGTTCTGGCACCATAGGGGCTTCCCAATTGGGACATGGCCCCCAATTCAGAAAAACTCACTCTCCAAAATCCCATTGTCGCTCCTTCCCTTCTGAGCCCTCTAGTGCACCCACAGAATACTTGACATACACATATGAGGTATTTCCTTACTCAAGAGAAATTGGGTTACAAATTTTAGGAAGATTTTTCTCCTTTTACCCCTTGTAAACTGGGTCTACAAGAACATGCAAGTGTAAAAAATGAAGATTTTGAATTTTCTCCTTTACTTTGCTGCTATTCCTGTGAAACACCTAAAAGGTTAACACACTTACTGAATGTCATTTTGAATACTTTGAGGGGTGCAGATTTCATAATGGGGTCATTTGTGGGGTGTTTCTAATATGAAGACCCTTCAAATCCACTTCAAATCTGAACTGGTCCCTGAAAAATTCTGATTTTGAAAATTTTGTGAAAAATTGGAAAATTGCTGCTATACTTTGATGCTCTCTGATGTCTTCCAAAAGTAAAAACATGTCAACTTTATGATGCAAACATAAATTAGACATATTGTATATGTGAATCAATATATATTTTATTTGGGATGTCCATTTTCCTTATAAGCAGAGAGCTTCAAAGTTAGAAAAATGCAACATTTTCAAATTTTCACCATGAAATTATGCAAGTATCGACAAAATTTTACCAATAACATAAAGTAGAATATGTCATGAAAAAACTATCTCGGAATCAGAATGAAAAGTGAAAGCATCCCAGAGTTATTAATGCTTAAAGTGACAGTGGTCAGGTTTGCAAAAAAGGCCTGCGTCCTTAAGGTGAAAATGAGCTGCGTCCTTAAGGGGTTAAGGTCAAAATGGGCTTAGTCCTTAAGAGGTTAAATGTGTTTTTTTGATTTTTGTTCTTATTTTGTCTCTCACTGTTCAAATAAACCGACCATTTAAATTATAGATTACTGCAATATCCTCCTCTACAGCCTCCCATAAAAAACATTTGCCCCCCTCCAATCCTTCCTGAACTCTGCTCCTGGTATAATCCACCTTTCACCTCGCTTCTCCTCTGCCTCTCCCCTGTGACAGTCCCTTCACTGGATACCTGTTGCCCAACATATTCAAGTTAAACTGTTCTCCACGACATATAAGGCCATCTACAAGCCGTCCCCTCCATACATCTGACCTGATCTCCCTATACCTCCCTGCACGTAATCTACAATCATCTCAAGACGTTGGCATATGCTTCCCCCCCTGGTTCGCACTTCATGACGTCAAGAACGTGCCACCGCTGCCAGCCCGGAGATTGTGGGGGTACCCCTTTTTAGGGTCTATTCACAAGTACAGTATTCTGCACAGATTTGATGCTGTGCTCAGTCATTCAGTTTACATTGAAATCTGCAGCAGAAAATTCTGCGCATCAAATCTGTTCAGAATACTGTATGTGTGAATAGACCATTAAGGAAACAGGTCATTTGGGCCTTAAGGACAAAGCCAGTTTCATTTTTGCATATGTCCTTATTTTCTCCTTGCCTTCTAAAATCCATAACTTTTTCATTTTTCCATCCACAGACCAATATGGGGCCTTGATTTTAAATTTTATCATAAAATGTGCTGCGCAACAAAAAAAATAATTTTTTGTTGGGAGATGGAAATGAAAACTGCAATTTAGCAACGTTTGGAGGGTGTCGTTTTTAAGCAGTGCCTTTTACGGTTAAAATGACATGTTTTCTTTATTCTGTGTGTCAATACGAATAAAATAATACCCATGATAACATGCTTTGCTAATATTGTACTACGTTAAAATACATATATATATTTTTAAACAAAATTAACATGTTTAAAATCACCCCATTCTGACTGTTCTAAATCTCTAATTTTTTTTTATATACGGGGCTGTATTAGGGCTGATTTTTTTACACCATTTTCTGTTGTTTTTATCGGTACTACTTTTGCATATACGTGACTTTTAGATCACTTTTTATTTCATTTTTCTGGGATGTGATGAGACCAAAAAGCAGCAATTTAAAGAGGTACTCCACCCCTAGACATCTTATTCCCTATCCAAAGGATAAGGGATAAGATGTCAGATCGCCGGGGTCCCGCCACTTGGGACCCCCGCAATCCCGCCACTTGGGACCCCCGCAATATAGCAAGCTGCACCCACCTGTAACTGCTTCCGGAAACGCTGGAGGCTCTTGGGCTAATTCCTCCCGACTACGGGGATGGAAGATCGTGACATCACGACTCCGCCCCTTGCATTGAGGGGGCGGGGTGTGACATCACACGGGGGCGGAGTCGTGACGTCACGATATTCCTTCCCCGTGGTCGGGAGGAATTAGCCTGAGAGCCTCCAGTGTTTAGGGAGGCAGTTAAAGGTGGGTGCAGCTTGCTATATTGCAGGGGTCCCAGCAGCGGGACCCCGGCGATCTGACATCTTATCCCCTATCGTTTGGATAGGGGATAAGATGTCTAGGGGCGGACTACCCCCGTTAAAAATTTTTTTTAGCATTTACGCAATTCCCCATACAGGATCATTAACATTATATTTTGATAGTTCGGACATTTATGCATGCGTCAATACCAAATAAGTTTTTTTTTTTTTTTTACACTTTTTAGGGTGTAATGGGAAAATGGGCATATCACCGATCAGTATAATTGTGATCTTCTTTGATCTACTTGATGTGGATGGATGATCAGACCCCATGGCGGTGACGCGGGCAATCCGATCATCCATTAGAACACCTGCATTGTCGCAGATGCCGCAATCTCTATTGATAACAGCATCAGAGGGGTTAATGGCAGACATCAGCGCGATCGCTAATGTCGGCCAATATTGGCGGGTACCTGGCTGCTAATAGAAGCCAGGATCGGCTGTACTTGATAGAAGCCAGAACCGGCCGTACATGATAGAAGCCAGGACCAGCCATACATGATAGAAGCCAGGACCGGCCGTACATGATAGAAGCCAGGACCGGCCGTACATGACAGAAGCCAGGACCGGCCGTACATGACAGAAGCCAGGATCGGTCGTACATGATAGAAGCCAGGGCCGGCCGTACATAATAGAAGCATCGGTCCAGTGCTCATGTCATGTGCAGGACATAAATGTATGTACCATGTATAAGTACCATCGCATAAGGATGCACATTTACATCCATTGTCCTTAAGGGGTTAAGGGAAAATGTAAATTGTTTTTGTATTTATATCATACAACAAAATCTTTTTTAGCATCAATTCAGTGTGTGTTTCTATCCTTTTTAAGAGTAAAAAAAAAACATTTACATCAAAGAGTTACTGTCATTTTAACCTATGTGTCTTTTTCCACAGTGAGGGGACCTGGGGTGACGAGTATTGGTGTCCCAGTGGAAATCTTAAATATTTTTCCTTGAGAGTTCAGGCAACGCAGGATGAAGATGATAACACAGCAGCCAACAACATCATAATGATATGTTCTGATTCCACTGTTCTAGAGCCAAAGGGTGGCCAATTGGGAACTTTTGGGAAAATAAGTGGAAAATGCCCAAAGGGTATCTGTGCAATCCAAACCAGAATGGAACCATCACGAGGTGTAAAAGAAGATGACTCCCAGCTCAATGATGTCAAGTTTAGATGTTGCTAAACCCAAAGCATCATCATAATGAAAATTCACATCAAATCTCATGAATAAAATCATTAATAAATACTTCTGCCCTAAATTTCTTGTATGGTATATGATATGTGATATGAGCGCCCATCACTGCTGTGTACGTAAACTTGTATCTTGTTGGCTCAGTTATTTTTAAACTTTTTAGTAGACATAAGAATGAATGTAAAGTTGTGGCTATAATGACAGGAGGGCAAATAGATACAGTCAGTAAGCATGTTGTCAGACACTCCCCTAATAGATACAGTCAGTAAGCATGTTGTCAGACACTCCCCTAATAGATATAGTCAGTAAGCATATTGTCAGACACTCCCCTAATAGATACAGTCAGTAAGCATGTTGTCAGACACTCCCCTAATAGATATAGTCAGTAAGCATGTTGTCAGACACTCCCCTAATAGATACAGTCAGTAAGCATGTTGTCAGACACTCCCCTAATAGATATAGTCAGTAAGCATGTTGTCAGACACTCCCCTAATAGATATAGTCAGTAAGCATGTTGTCAGACACTCCCCTAATAGATACAGTCAGTAAGCATGTTGTCAGACACTCCCCTAATAGATACAGTCAGTAAGCATGTTGACAGACACTCCCCTAATAGATACAATCAGTAAGCATGTTGACAGACACTCCCCTGATACAGTCAGTAAGCATGTTGTCATACACTCCCCTAATAGATATAGTTAGTAAGCATGTTGTCAGACACTCCCCTAATAGATATAGTCAGTAAGCATGTTGACAGACACTCCCCTAATAGATATAGTCAGTACACATGTTGTCAGACACTCCCCTAATAGATACAGTCAGTAAGCATGTTGTCAGACACTCCCCTAATAGATACAGTCAGTAAGCATGTTGTCAGACACTCCCCTAATAGATATAGTCAGTAAGCATATTGTCAGACACTCCCCTAATAGATATAGTCAGTAAGCATGTTATCAGACACTCCCCTAATAGATACAGTCAGTAAGCATGTTGTCAGACAGTCCCCTAATAGATATAGTCAGTAAGCATGTTGACATACACTCCCCTAATAGATACAGTCAATAAGCATGTTGTCAGACACTCCCCTAATAGATATAGTCAATAAGCATATTGACAGACAGTCCCCTAATAGATACACTCAGTAAGCATGTTGACAGACACTCCCCTGATACAGTCAGCAAGCATATTGTCAGACACTCCCCTAATAGATACAGTCAGTAAGCATGTTGTCAGACACTCCCCTAATAGATATAGTCAGTAAGCATGTTGACAGACAGTCCCCTAATAGATACAGTCAGTAAGCATGTTGTCATACACTCCCCTAATAGATACAGTCAGTAAGCATGTTGTCATACACTCCCCTAATAGATATAGTTAGTAAGCATGTTGTCAGACACTCCCCTAATAGATATAGTCAGTAAGCATGTTGACAGACACTCCCCTAATATATATAGTCAGTACACATGTTGTCAGACACTCCCCTAATAGATACAGTCAGTAAGCATGTTGTCAGACACTCCCCTAATAGATACAGTCAGTAAGCATATTGTCAGACACTCCCCTAATAGATATAGTCAGTAAGCATGTTGTCAGACACTCCCCTAATAGATATAGTCAGTAAGCATATTGTCAGACACTCCCCTAATAGATACAGTCAGTAAGCATGTTGTCAGACAGTCCCCTAATAGATATAGTCAGTAAGCATGTTGACATACACTCCCCTAATAGATACAGTCAATAAGCATGTTGTCAGACACTCCCCTAATAGATATAGTCAGTAAGCATATTGTCAGACACTCCCCTAATAGATACAGTCAGTAAGCATGTTGTCAGACAGTCCCCTAATAGATATAGTCAGTAAGCATGTTGACATACACTCCCCTAATAGATACAGTCAATAAGCATATTGACAGACACTCCCCTAATAGATACAATCAGTAAGCATGTTGACAGACACTCCCCTGATACAGTCAGCAAGCATATTGTCAGACACTCCCCTAATAGATACAGTCAGTAAGCATGTTGTCAGACACTGCCCTTATACAGTCAGTAAGCATGTTGTCAGACACTCCTCTAATAGATACAGTCAGTAAGCATGTTATCAGACACTCCCCTAATAGATATAGTCAGTAAGCATGTTGTCAGACACTCCCCTAATAGATATAGTCAGTAAGCATGTTGACAGACACTCCCCTAATAGATATAGTCAGTACACATGTTGTCAGACACTCCCCTAATAGATACAGTCAGTAAGCATGTTGTCAGACACTCCCCTAATAGATACAGTCAGTAAGCATATTGTCAGACACTCCCCTAATAGATACAGTCAGTAAGCATATTGTCAGATACTCCCCTAATAGATACAGTCAGTAAGCATATTGTCAGACACTCCCCTAATAGATATAGTCAGTAAGCATGTTGTCAGACACTCCCCTAATAGATATAGTCAGTAAGCATATTGCCAGACACTCCCCTAATAGATATAGTCAGTAAGCATGTTATCAGACACTCCCCTAATATATACAGTCAGTAAGCATGTTGTCAGACACTCCCCTAATAGATATAGTCAGTAAGCATGTTGTCAGACACTCCCCTAATAGATACAGTCAGTAAGCATGTTGCCAGACACTCCCCTAATAGATACAGTCAGTAAGCATGTTGACAGACACTCCCCTAATAGATATAGTCAGTAAGCATGTTTTCAGACACTCCCCTAATAGATACAGTCAGTAAGCATGTTTTCAGACAGTCCCCTAATAGATATAGTCAGTAAGCATGTTGTCAGACACTCCCCTAATAGATACAGTCAGTAAGCATGTTGTCAGACACTCCCCTAATAGATACAGTCAGTAAGCATGTTGTCAGACACTCCCCTAATAGATACAGTCAGTAAGCATGTTGACAGACACTCCCCTAATAGATACAGTCAGTAAGCATGTTGTCAGACACTCCCCTAATAGATACAGTCGGTAAGCATGTTGTCAGACACTCCCCTAATAGATATAGTCAGTAAGCATGTTGTCAGACACTCCCCTAATAGATACAGTCAGTAAGCATGTTGTCAGACACTCCCCTAATAGATACAGTCAGTAAGCATGTTGTCAGACACTCCCCTAATAGATACAGTCAGTAAGCATGTAGACCGACACTCCCCTGATACAGTAGTAAGCATATTGACAGTAGTGTTGCTCGCGAATATTCACAATACGAATTTTATTTGCGAATATCGCATATTCGCGAATATTTGCGAATATAGCACTATATATTCGTAATTACGAATATTCATTTTTTTATTTTTTTCACAGTACACATCACAGTGATCATCCCTCTCTGCTTCCAGCTTGTGTGGTGTAAAAGAAGGCTCAAATACTACTGTGTGAGACTGGCGTGCGAATTTTCGCATATGCGAAAATTTGCATATGTTAATTTTTTGCATATGCAAATTTTCGCTTATGGTAATTTTTGATATGCTAATTTTCGTATATGCTAATTTTCGCATACACGAATTTTCGCATATGCGAAAATAAAACGCGAATATTACGAATATGCGAATTTAGCGAATATATGACGAATATTCGTCTATATATTCGTGAAATATCGCGAATTCGAATATGACTTATGCCGCTCAACACTAATTGACAGAAACTTTCAGACAGACAATGGCTTGCTAACTTTCCTTTCTGTTTGTTTGTCTCCCGCTGAGTTTAGTATCTTGTGCATGTTAACCTATTGTTTCCATGACTGTTTCCCCTTGACCTTTACTTTATTGTGCATTGGTTGTTGTTTTGACCTGAGACGTCCCTGCACTTTGTACAGAGTAGGGATTGTCTTTTAGTTGTGGGATCGTCGTTGAGCGTGATTACGCAATAGGCAGGGACAGTGGTTCTGGGTGAGTACAGGAGTGCACTCATTCCCTGCCCATACATAACAGGGTTCTTTTATTTATTTTTATACAACATGGATACACCCTTTAAAGAGTGTTGGCTCAAGTTGTGCCAGATTTACATTGGGGTATCTCATGTACAGTCCGTGCACCAGACTTAGGGCCCAAATATGAGCAAAATTTACTCACATTTGTACACAAAAATGTGCTACTTTCGTAAGCAAAAAAAAAAAATCTTGCATACAACCAATATTTGTATAGGAAGTTAAATGGGCACTGTCTTGAAAAAACTTGATATGTCATAGAGGCATATGTTATATAGACATACCAAAATGATTATATAGGGAAGATTGACTGTCATTTAGACCGCCCTCTGGACTCCTAAGGTTAGAAGGAGCAGAGGTTTACATTGGAAAAAAAAGTTGTGTTGACAGGTTAAGTGGTGCAATGTGTTCTACCAGGGGTCAAGTGCCAATCTACGAACTATTTATGACTAAACAACACATTCATTCCAAATAACCCGAAACCTGGATGGGTGGTCCAAGAATAAACTAAGAAAATACTCAGGGAGATCTTCAAAACCTGCGTAGAGGAAAAGTTGACCAGTTACATATAGAAACCAATCAGATCACTTTTTTTTCTCTTTCAGATACCTTTTATAAATGACAGAAGCAATCTAATTGGTTGCTATGGACAACTAGTTACCTTTTCCTCTGCACAGCTTTTAACAAATCGCCACAACTGTCCCTATATTCAGACTATAATCCCAATCCCATAGCGCCATCCTGGTCTGTCACTTCTAACAAGAAGCTATTGACTCCGGTTGTAGCATTGCCTGTTCTGCAGTCATCATCAGCCTATGGAGACATAACCAACTCTAGTAATGGTGGGCATTAGAGGAACTGGGGGGATTAAGAATCTTGAGCCTTAGAAATATACAAAGATAAAGGAGGCCACACACCTTCTAAAGTAGTCAGCAGATCTCTGGTGGAGCCCAACATGTCCGCTCATTGCTTCCTGTCATATATTATGTATATAAACCTCCTTTATCATGAACAGCGTCCGGGAATAAATGCCAATTCAGAATAAAGAATAATAATAAGTATAATACACAATCTGCCATTATTATGTGTGTTCAGTACATGTGCCGGACTCCATTACACTCCTCCATTTTGTATATATTCTCCATGGAGAAGACCTCCCCCTGGAAACCACTTCTCTGTGCACATTTGGGGTTCGTCCCATAGATGTTTGTATGTCTGGGAATATGGCAGAAATGTCTTAGAAGGTGATGCCCCTACTGAAGAGCCCCATATAAGAAGATCAGAGAGCTTCAAAGAGAAGACCAGTCATGGTGTATCGTGGGTATATACCACGGCAACAGATTGGCCTTTAAGTTAATTAAAATAGAACCTATACAGCCCTACAGTATCCTCCATAATAGTGCTAGCCAAAGAGGGTCATGTGACACATCAAACTTATTGGGAATTTCACAAGAAAAACAATGATTTGCTTGGTTTTAACGTAACTTTATTCTTTCATGAGTTATTTACAAGTTTCTGACCACTTATAAAATGTGTTCAATGTGCTGCCCATTGTGTTGGATTGTCAATGCAACCCTCTTCTCCCACTCTTCACACACTGATAGCAACACTGCAGGAGAAATGCGAGCACAGGCTTCCAGTATCCGTATACACTGCTATAAACTACTATATACACTGCAGGAGAAATGCTAGCACAGGCTTCCAGTATCCGTATACACTGCTATATACTACTATATACACCGCAGGAGAAATGCTAGCACAGGCTTCCATTATCCGTAGTTTCAGGTGCTGCAGAATAGGCAAAACAAAAATTGGAACAGGCCCCTCAGTTTACGCAGAAGATTTTGTTCAGTGATGAGGAAACTTTTATGTGAATGGTGAAGTTAACAAACAAAACCACCGCTATTGGTCTGACACTGACCCACATTGGATAGATCCCTCCAAGACTGTTGGAACACAAAAATTGATGGTATGGTGTGGTATTATGGGGTACAAAGATAGTGGGGCCATTCTTCATCAATGGAAACCTCAAGGCCACTGGATATGTGAAATTGCTACATGATGATGTGTTTCCCTCTTTATGCACTGAAGCTGCACGTTCCCTGAGTTTTTCCAGCAAGATGGTGCACCCCCACATTATGGGTGTCAGGTCCGAACATTCCTAGATGAACAGTTTCCTGGAAAGTGGATTGGTCGTCGTGCACCAGTTGAATGGCCCCCAAGGTCTCCCGATCTGACCCCCTTAGACTTTTATCTTTTGGGTCATCTGAAGGCAATTGTCTATGCTGTGAAGATACTAGATGTGCAGCACCTGAAACTACGGATACTGGAAGCCTGTGCTAGCATTTCTCCTGCGGTGTATATAGTAGTATATAGCAGTGTATACGGATACTGGAAGCCTGTGCTAGCATTTCACCTGCGGTGTATATAGTAGTATATAGCAGTGTATAGGGATCCTGGAAGCCTGTGCTAGCATTTCTCCTGCGGTGTATATAGTAGTATATAGCAGTGTACACGGATACTGGAAGCCTGTGCTAGCATTTCTCCTGCGGTGTATATAGTAGTATATAGCAGTGTATACGGATACTGGAAGCCTGTGCTAGCATTTCTCCTGTGGTGTATATAGTAGTATATAGCAGTGTATACGGATACTGGAAGCCTGTGCTAGCATTTCTCCTGTGGTGTATATAGTAGTATATAGCAGTGTATGCGGATACTGGAAGCCTGTGCTAGCATTTCTCCGGTGGTGTATATAGTAGTATATAGCAGTGTATACGGATACTGGAAGCCTGTGCTAGCATTTCTCCTGTGGTGTATATAGTAGTATATAGCAGTGTATACGGATCCTGGAAGCCTGTGCTGGCATTTCTCCTGCGGTGTATATAGTAGTATATAGCAGTATATAGAGAAAAGGGTTGCATTGACAATCCAACACAATGGGCAGCACATTGAACACATTTTATAAGTGGTCAGAAACCTGTAAATAACTCATGAAAGAATAAAGTTACGTTAAAACCAAACACATCATTGTCTGAGACAGCCCCATTCACCCTTACCCAGCAGGAGTGAGGTGGCTCGGGTGCCACCTCACGATCACTGTCCTGCTGGGCGGCGATCAGGGCCAGAGGGGGTCTCCTACCTTTTCCTGGTCCGGCAGGGGTCCTTTCAGGAGAGGCAGCGGTAGTCCAGGTGGCAGGAGCGGTGGCAGCAGCGATGGTCCCGGCGGTGCAGGCAGCAGGATACAGCAGCAGGTGAGGCCTGTTCACCTCCTGCTGTTGCTTAGCAACAACTCTCAGCATGCACAGCCAAAGGGCATGCTGGGAGTTGTAGTTTTGAAACAGCTGGAGTTCCAACTACAACTCCCAGCATGCCCTTTGGTAGTCTGTTCATGCTGGGGATTGTAGTTATGCAACAGCTGGAGGCACATTTTTTCTATGAAAAAATTGCATCCTCCTGTTGCATAACTACAACTCTCAGCATTCACAGTCTACCAAAGGGCATGCTGGGAATTGTAGCAGTGTGCCTCCAGCTGTTGCAAAACTACAACTCTCAGCATGCCCTTCAACTGTCAATGCATGTTGAGTGTTGCAGTTTTGCAACAGCTGGAGACACATTGGTTGTGAAACAGAGTTTGTGTCCTAACTCAGTGTTTCACAACCAGTGTGCCTCCAGCTGTGTCAAAAATACAACTCCCAGCATGCACTGAGAGACTGTACATGCTGGGAGTTCTAGTTTTGCAACAGCTGGAGGCACACTGGTTGCAAAACACTAAGTTAAGTAACAAACTCTCAGTATTGCGCAACCAATGTGCCAGCTGTTATATAACTACAACTCCCAGCATGTATAGTCAGTCAGTACATAGCTGGAGGTTTGCCCCCTCCCCCCCATGTGAATGTACAGGGTATATTCCAACGGGCGGGTTTACAGCGAGTTCTGTTGCAAGTCTGAGATGCAGCAAATTTTCTGCCGCACCTCAAACTCCCAGCGCAAACTCACTGTAACCCCCCGTGTGAATGTACCCTAAAAACACTACACAAAATAAAAGAGTAAAACACTACGTACGCATTTACCCCTACACAGTCCCCTCACACCCCCTTCCCCCAAGGTAAAAAAAATGTCTTGTACGGCACTGTTTCCAAAACAGAGCCCCCAGATGTTGAAAAACAACAACTCCCAGTATTGCCGGACAGTCACTGACTGTCAAGGCATGCTGGGAGTTTTGCAACAGCTGGAGACACTCTGTTTGGGAAACACTGCCGTAGGTTATTTTGGTGGCAGATGCAAATCCCCAAAATAGGCCACAAATGCTCATGGTGCTCTATCGCTTTGGAGCCCTGTCATATTTCAAGGAAATAGTTTAGGACCACATATGGGGTATTTAGTTTCGTTATTTGCATTACACATTTTGAGGAGCTTTTTCTCCTTTTACCCCTTATGAAAAGGTAAAGTTGGGGTGAACACCAGCCTTCTAGTGTAAAAATGTTAAATTTTTTACACTATCATGCTGGTGTTGCCCCATACTTTTCATTTTCACAAGCGGTAAAAGGAAAAAAAAGACCCCCAAATTTGTAACACAATTTCTGCTGAGTACGGAAATACCCCATATGTGGGTGTAAAATGCTCAGGAGTGAGTGCTCAGGAGTGAGAGCGCACTATGTACATGTCACACACCTGGATGCGGGCGGTCTGGAACAGGATGTGGATCCTCCACCTGTGTGGCTGATGGTTCGGACCGTATCGGGGAGCAGAGTCTAAGGTGCCGCTGGTCTTAACCAGAGCGCGCCGCAAAGCAGGATGGATTTGCTGCGGCAGGCAACACCCAGGTCGCTACCCCCAATACGGCTCAACCACACAGGTAACTGGGCAAGGCAAGGTACAGGAGGATGAGACAGAGGCGTAGTCAACGTAGCAGAAGGTCAAGGCAGGTGGCAAAAGTTCGTAGTCAGTAAACATAGCGGAAAGGTCTGGGTACACGGGTATGGCAAACAGGCAAATGGGTACGCTTTCTCTCAGGCAAATGGCACTGAAGATCCGGCAGGGGGTGTGGGAGGTGCAACAACTTTATAATGTGCTGTTCAGGTGCATACTAATTATGGGCATACTGGCCCTTTAAATCTCAGAGCACCAGCCCGCGCACGCCCTAAGAGATGGGGACACGCGCGCTGGACCTGAGACACAGAGCAGTGGGCAGCAGAGGTGCGAGGCGAGTGACGGGCCGAAACTCGCATGCAGGCGCGTCCCGTGATGCGAATCCCGACCCCACCAGGAGCAGAGACCATGTGCTTGCGGCCGCCATGCGTCCCCGGAGCGCAGGTAGTGACAGTACCCCCCTTTTGGTCTCCCCCTCCTTTGGCGGCTAAGACATTTCTTGAGCAGGTCTTTGTCCAGAATATTGTCCTGTGGCTCCCAAGACCTCTCCTCTGGACCGTAACCTTCCCAATCAACCAGAAAAAAAACCTTTTCCTCTGATGAACTTAGAGTCTAAGATTTCCTTCACAACGTACACATCTGAGGTACCAGAGATGGGAACGGGAGAGATGTCCTTTGGAGAAAAACGGTTGAAGATGGCTGGTTTTAGGAGAGAAACATGGAAGGAGTTCGAGATTAGGAGAGAGGAGGGAAGATGAAGGGAATAAGCCACAGAATTGAGCCGTTTCTTGGCTTTATAGGGACCCAAATAACGAGGACCTAGTTTATAATTGGGTATCTTGAAACGGATGAATTTAGTAGATAGCCAGACTTTGTCACCAGGAGAATATTCAGGAGGAGGACGTCGGCCTGGACTTTCATGCGAGAAGTAGCCTGTAGAAGTGCAAGACGTGTCTTTTTCCAGATGGAAGAAAAATTACGTACTTGTTCATCGACGGCAGGAACTCCAGAGGAAGATGACAAAGAATAAGGAGGACTAGGGTGAAGTCCATAGACCACAAAAAGGGAGAAGCACCTGAGGAATCGGAATCCTTGTGGTTGTAGAAAATTCAGCCCATGGTAGCAGATCGACCCAGTCATCTTGACGCACATAAATAAAATGGCGTAGATAGTCTCCCAACACCTGATTCACCCTCTCAACCTTTCCATTGGACTGAGGGTGGTAAGCCGATGAGAAATCCAACTTGATCTGTAGACGTGAACACAGGGCCCGCCAGAATTTAGAAACAAACTTAACCCCTCGGTCGGAGACAATATGGGAAGGAAATCCATGCAAACGAAAGATATAATGGAGAAAAAGCAAGGCAAGTTGTGGTGCTGATGGGAGACCAGGTATCGGTACTAGAGATGAGCGAACTTTTCAAAAATTCGATTCGGCCAATTCGCCGAATTTTACCGAAAAGTTTGTTTCGATCCGAATTTGTTCACGGCGAATCTATATTTAAAAAGGCTATTTCTAGCCTATATACAGCCTCTATAGAGGTATAAAACACTTTGCTGTGATCTAAAACGCATATGGAGTGTGCTGGGGTAGTGAAATAATACTGTTAGGGTCACACTGGGATGAACCAGGTTTTCAGTATATGGTTCGCCTATACGGCTGGGGAGAGGGGGGCGGTGCTTAATCGTGGCGCCCACACTGAGCCGTCTCTGGCTGACCGGAGTGAACCGCAGCTTCCGGTCGGCTGAGTTTTCCGACCCATAGACATGCATTGAATGCGGTTCCCGTATACGGCTGAGTGCAGGCGCCGCGATTAAGCCCCACCCCCTCCCCCCAGCCGTATACGTGAACCGTATACTGAAAAACGTGGTTCACCGCAGTGTGAACCTAGATCAGTGTTTCCCAACCAGTGTGCCTCCAGCTGTTGCAAAAATACAACACCCAGCATGCCTGGGCAGCCTATGGCTGTCCAGGCATGCTGGGAGTTGTAGTTTTGCAACATCTGGAGGCACACTGGTTGGGAAACACTAGCCTAGATATTGCCTGAATGACACAGCCTGGATTTGGCTGATGCACGAGCACACAGTGTACTTACACCCGTCGGATGCTACCTATGAGTAATCTTAGGTACTTTAATTTTCCAAAATAGTGTTTGTTTTTTTTTTTTTGGGGGGGGGGGGGGGGGGGGATTGTGAAGCCCTGGTGCCACCCGCTATCCACAAATTTGAAATTCCCAGACCCAGGCCCCACCTCTGCGGCATCAGTAACCCGTATATTGCCTGAAGTACACAGCCTGGAGTTGGCTGATGCACCAGTACACACCAGGGCTTAACAATCCCCCCAAAAAACAACACAATATGAGACATTTTTGAAAAACATTTTGTATAGTGGGAGCTACCTATGAGAAAATTCCAAATTCTCAGACCCAGGCCCCACCACAGCAGCATCAGTAACCCATATATTGGCTCAAGGACACAGCCTGGAGCTCAAGGACACAGGGCTTCACAAAATTGTATAATTTTTTTTAAAAAATGTATGCCTTTGTGTAACAACAAGCGCATATCCAACATTTCAGAACACTCTATAATGCAGGACGGTGGACCACCCAAAGACTTACTTCGCAAAAATAATGAACCACACAATTTTTGAATTTTTTTTTTTTATTGAAATTCCTAGACCCAGGCCCCACCTCTGCTGCATCAGTAACCCATATATTGCCTAAAGGACACAGACTGGAGTTGACTGATACACGAGTACACACTACACACCCGTCACCCGGGCTTCACAATCCACCCCCCCCCCCCCCCAAAATCAACAAAATTGTATACATTTAAAAAAAAAAAACCAAATTTATAAAAAAAAATGTGTAAAAACAAGCGCATATCCAACAGTTCAGAAGACTCTATAATGCAGGACGGTGGACCACCCAAAGACATTCTTCTCAAAAATAATAAACCACACAATGTTTGAATTATTATTTTTTAATTATTACATATGTGTGTAAGCGCAACTGTCTTCAAAAGATCAGATCACCAAAGGAGTTTTTCGCCAAAAATGATTAAGCAGAGTTAATCCCTCTCCGTATTTTTTATTTGTTTTTCATAAAAAAATCACACGCAACAAGCGTTCCGTTGTGTAACGGTTAGCATTCTGCAAAATTCAATTTTATTACTGATAAAATTATCAGTAAATTTAAAAATAACACTACCCGAGTGTTTAATTACCCCATACATTACACCAGGAGCAGTCAGGAGTAGGCCTCAGCAGTACCCAAGAGGCTTTAATAACCCCTTACCTTGCCCGATCAATTGCGAGATCGAGCAATAACAGGTTTGTTATGGCCTCAGATGTCCTGGGCCGCACTAGCGCTCCACTGAACAGATTAGCGTGTCTCTATCTTTCACCGACAGGTGCGGGTAACCCACTACCTCTCTGAAAGGTAAGCTACCTCAAAGCAGGTGGTCTCCCCCGGGCAAGTTTGTCTCCTGAATTTCCACTACTGCCACACCACGCTGACTGCCAACCGTGCTACCGCCTTGCTGACTCAAGAACAACCTGCAACTCTCTTCTCCTGATGATGATTAAGCCCCTTCTGCACCCGGCTCCCGTTGGCGGTAGGGATCATTTTTGCCAGGAAAGAAGAATCACAACTAAGGGCGGGTCATAAGCTAGGGTTCATTAAGTCCCTGCCCCTTGTACACACCGCATGTCTCTACTAACGATTGGATGGTTTAGTGAGGTCCTCGGATCGGCCCCGGCGGGGTAGGAGAAGGCCCTTGCAGAGCGCCGAGAATTTAACGATCATTGTTGAAATTTGCATTAAGCATGTATTTAGCTACTGCTAAACTTCAAAAAATTATAGGCCCAAGGCCTGAGGCACCAGGGAGGCAAGTAGTTCCTGAAAGACACAGAATGATTCTGGAGCAGTCATTCGCAGTACCCAAGAGGGTTTCATAACACCTTCCATTTAAAGATCAATGTTGACATTTGCATTAAGCATGTATTTAGCTACTGCTAAACTTCAAAAAATTATAGGCCCAAGGCCAGAAGCATCAGTTTCCCCCATATTAGGAGCATAGTTGTCCCTCAGATTAGGAGCATAGCTGTCCCCCAGATTAGGAGCATAGTTGTCCCCCAGATTAGGCAGCATAGATGTCCCCCAGATTAGGCATCATAGATGTCCCCCAGATTAGGAGCATACTTGTCCCTCAGATTAGGCAGCATAGATGTCCCCCAGATGAGAAGCATACTTGTCCCCCAGATTAGGCAGCATAGATGTCCCCCAGATTAGGAGCATAGTTGTCGCCCAGATTAGGCAGCATAGATGTCCCAAAGATTAGGCAGCATAGATGTCCCCCAGATTAGGAGCATAGTTGTCCCCCAGATTAGGGCATAGTTGTCCCCCAGATTAGGAGCATAGTTGTCCCCCAGATTAGGCAGCAAAGATGTCCCCAGATTAGGCAGCATAGATATCCCCCAGATTAGGCAGCATAGATGTCCCCCAGATTAGGAGCATACTTGTCCCCCAGATTAGGCAGCATAGATGTCCCACAGATTAGGCCGCATAGATGTCGCCTAGATTAGGAGCATAGTTGTCCCCCAGATTAGGAGCATAGTTGTCCCCCAGATTAGGCAGCATAGATGTCCCCCAGATTAGGCAGCATAGATGTCCCACAGATTAGGCAGCATAGTTGTCCCCCAGATTAGGCAGTATAGATGTCCCCCAGATTAGGAGCATAGTTGTCCCCCATATTAGGAGCATAGTTGTCTCCCAGATTAGGCAGCATAGATGTCCCCCAGATTAGGCAGCATAGTTGTCCCCCAGTCAGCGCGGGACGGTCAGAGACAATCAAAGGGCCGTATATGGCAAGCGGGCCGTACAATGCCCTGGTCTGCCCCAGAGGGTTTCATAACCAACCATAATTGAGAAATTTTTGTTGTAGGAGCATGGTCAATCTACTCCGAGCAATCTGGCATTGGTGGCTGGAAATCCTGGCTGATCCATCCCTGATTCATCTTGACAAACGTCAGTCTCTCCACATTTTTAGTGGACAGACGAGTTCGCCTTGGGGTGACTATGGCCCCGGCCACACTAAACCCCCGCTCTGATGGCAAACTACTGGCCGGGCAGGACAGCTTTTCCAGGGCAAACTCCGCTAGTTGCGGCCATAAATCGATTTTGGCTGCCCAGAAGTCCAGCGGATCTTCAACGGTTGCTGGCACGGTCATGTTGAGGTATGCCACCACCTGCTGGTTCAGGTCCTGCTCCATGTCCACCTGCTGCTGATGAGTAGCTTCACTATGCGGCTGAAGGAAGCTGCTCATCAGCGACTGTAGACTCAGGCTGCTGCTGATTGAGCCGGATCTGCTCCTGCCACCCCTCCCCAGCAGCCGTGGCAGTGGAAGGTGAGCGCAGAGGGCCCCCCGAGTCAGACCTGCGAGTGGATGGACCATGTGGGCGATAGGCATCGGCCAACCGACTACGTAGAAGCTCTCTGTAGTAGGTCAGTTTGTCCTCCCTCTCAGTGGGTGTAAAAAAGGCCCCCATTCTGGGCCGGTAGCGAAGGTCTAATAAGGTGGAGATCATGAAGTCATCGCACTGACGAGTTTGACAATTTGGGGGTCACTACGCAAGCAACTGAGCATGCAATGGGCCATTTTTGACCCGCTGGGACTACCTGCCTCCATCTCCACTGCATACTGCCACGGTGTGTCTGGGTCTTCTGTCTCGCCTCCCTTGTAATAACCCTTCAGCTCCTCTGGCTGCTCCTGCTCCTCCTCTCCTTTCCAATGACCAGAAACACCGGCCATCTCATCCACCGTAAACTGTGCTCCGCTCTGCCCCTCATCATCTTCCTCCAGTTCATCCCCCACAGGACTCATGTAGCCTTCTGATGTAGGCACAACGTCTCCATTGCCGTGACCAGCCATGTTTTCAATAATATTTTGGAGTAAATGTAGGAGTGGAATTATGTTGTTCATGGCGCAATTCGAGCGACTAACAAAAAATGTGGCTTCCTCAAAGGGCCTCAGCAAACGGCAGGTGTCCCGTATGAGCTGCCACTCTTTCACATTGAAATTACACAGGGGAGTTCTCCTATCTGCTTGGATCATTAAAAAATTGGTGATGGCTTTTCTTTGTTCGTATAGTCTGTCCAACATATGGAGGGTGGAATTCCAACGTGTGGCAACGTCAAAAATGAGACTATGTTGTGGGATACCGTTCTGACGCTGCAGCTCAAGCAAAGTGTGCTTGGCGGTGTACGAGTGGCTGAAGTGAATGCACAGTTTCCTTGCCATTGCCAAGGCCGTCTTGCAAATGGGGTGAAGACTCAATGAAGTTCTTGACAACCAGATTCAACACGTGTGCCATTCAGGGCGCATGTTTCATACTTCCTTGATGCAGTGCGGACACGATGTTCTTCCCATTGTCGGTCACCATGGTTCCCATTTCCAGATTTCGTGGATTAAGCCATACTCGGTTTTCTTCAAGAATTAACTTTAGCAGTTCCTCCCCTGGGTGACTCTGTTCGCCAAGGCAAACCATGTGAAGGACAGCTTGACACCGATGTGCCCTACACACATGGTACGATGAAGGGCCACCGAGATTTGAACATGCAGTGGAGGCCGAGGACACGTGGAAGGAGGAGCAGGAGGCGCACACTGTAAAAGGACCAACTGCATGGGAGCAAGAGCGTGGAGGAGGAAGCGGTGTGACCTTTCCAAGTTGCTGTTGTGGCTGTGCAGGAACAACATTTACCCAGTGGGCCGTAAAAGACATGTATTGTCCCTGCCCGTAGTTACAGCTCCAGACGTCGGTACTGCCGTGCACTTTTGAACACACCGACAGGCTCATGGACTGGCCCACCTTCTCTTGTACAAACTTATGCAGGGCTGGTGCTGCCTTCTTCGCAAAGAAATGACGGCTTGGGACTCTCCACCTCGGCTCGGCACAAGCCATCAATTCCCTGAAAGCTGTAGAGTCCACCAGTTGGAAAGGGAGGGACTGCAACACCAGCAACTTGGACAGGAGCACATTCAACTTCTGCACCATAGGATGAGTGGGCGCATATTGTTGTCTCTTGGACATGGCTTTGCCGATCGATTGTTGGCGGAATGGCTGACTAAAAGCGGAAGATGCAGGAGTGCAAGAAGGAGGGTTTGACACAATGCTCCCTTCGGCTGAGGTGGTGGAGCCTTGGCTGGATGACAGAGGGAGCGGATGGCCACTGGGTGATGCATCACGGTGGAACACTACATCGGAGCCACGGTTATCCCAGGCCTCTTTATGGTGGCGAATCATGTGTTGACGCAGGGCCGTGGTGCCCACATTGGGATCCTGGCCACGCTTCACTTTCTGCTGACAGATCTTGCATGTGGCTACGCTAAGGTCCTCCGGATTCTTTAACCCCTTAAGGACCAAGGACGTACCGGTACGTCCTTGGTCCTGCTCCCTTGATATAACACGGGGTTACACGGTAACCCAGCATCATATCACGGCAGGCCCGGCGTCATAGTGAAGCCGGGATCCGCCTCTAATAGCGCGCGGCGCCGCGAGCTATGAACCCTTTAGCCGTGCGCTCAGAGCTGAGCCACGCAGCTAAAATTAAAAGTAAAAACTGCCGGTTAGCCCAGTGGGCTGTTCGGGATAGCCGCGGCGAAATCGCGGCATCCCGAACAGCTTGCAGGACAGCTGGAGGGTCCCTACCTGCCTCCTCGCTGTCCGATCGCCGAATTACTGCTCAGTGCCTGAGATCCAGGCATGAGCAGTCAAGCGGCAGAATTATCGATCACTGGTTTCCTATGAGAAACCAGTGATCAATGTGAAAGATCAGTGTGTGCAGTGTTATAGGTCCCTATGGGAGCTATAACACTGCAAAAAAAAAGTGAAAAAAAAAGTGTTAATAAAGATCATATAACCCCTCCCCTATTAAAAGTTTGAATCATCCCCCTTTTCCCATAAAAAAAAAACACAGTGTAAATAAAAATAAAAATAAAAATATATGGTATCATCACATGCGGAAATGTCCGATATATAAAAATATATCGTTAATTAAACCGCTTGGTCAATGGCGTCCAAAATAGTGCATTTTTGGGCACTTTTTATATCATTTAAAAATGAATAAAAAGCGATCAATAAGTCCTATCAATGCAAAATGCTACTGTTAAAAACTTCAGATCACGGCGCAAAAAATGAGCCCTCATACTGTCCCATACGCGGAAAAATGAAAAAGTTTTAGGGGTCAGAAGATGACAATTTTAAACAAATTAATTTTTTTCAATTTTGTCGCACAATGATTTTTTTTTTCTGTTTCACCGTAGACTTTTGGGCAAAATGACTGACGTCATTACAAAGTAGAATTGGTGGTGCAAGAAATAAGCAATCATATGGATTTTTAGGTGCAAAATTGAAAGAGTTATGATTTTTTAAAGGCAAAGAGCAAAAAACAAAAATGCAAAAATGGAAAAAAAAACGTCCTTAAGGGGTTAAGAAGAACAACCACACCGCAGAGTAGCTGATTTTTCCACCCGCAGTCCGCACTATTTTACTGCTATTGGCGCCGTCTCCAGGAACCCCTGTTCCACTACCTCCCTGAATGGTAGCTTGCCGCGAAGCAGGTGGTCTTCCCCTGGCACGTTTGGCTGCTGAATTTCCACTACTGCCACCACCACGCTGACTGCCAACCATGCTACCGCCTTGCTGCCTCATAGACAAAAAGCAAATCTCTTCTCCTGATGATGATGATGAAGCCCCGGCTTCTGCACCCGGCTCCCAATTGCAATCGGCTTCATCATCATCATAAGATGTGTGCACCTCACTGATGTCCTCCTCGTGTTCCACAACAGTGTCTGCCTCAGGACCCTGAGCAATTGAAACACTGCCTCCCACGTCACTCTCCACATCACTACTTGGCCGCCTTGCGGAGCAAGCGACGCATGTCTCCTCACATTCTTGGCTGCCCATTAGATGCTGACTGTCCTCTATTACATCGTCCTCGCTAAATAGTGGAGCTGAACCCAAAGCATGAGATACTTCTTTGGGAGAGGGAACAGCATAAGACAAAGGCAATGGGATTACGGGGACTGCTCCCAAGCCATGCCAACTGAGGGTTGTGTCTGAGGAACCCACCGACTCTTGACTGGGGTTGTCAGATGTCGCTTGTGATGATGGGGATGAGTGTGCAAACCAATTGACGAGGAGAGATGGGTCGACGACACGACCGCTGGGTGTTAACGGGAGCTCAGGCCCATTGCTGCTACTCCTGCGGCCACTCGCCCCAAGTCTGCTGCCAACTCTGCCTGACGTATGTAGGCCTCTGCCCCTTCTCTGTGCATGTCCTGGCACTTCCCTGCCTGACATACTTAGTGCGTTTATGAGGGTAATACAATACACCACACTACTCTTTAAACAGTATTTGTCTAGAAGAGCAGCAGGCGATTACTTACGGCTGTCCTTTCACAGTATGTAGGCCCGAGACAGAATAACAGTTACTAAATAGTACAATACTTGGTTGTATGTAGGCCCTTTGCAATGATGAGCGCACTGGTAAGCGTATTTATACGCAGGAAAAACTCTTTTTTTTTTTTTGTTTCATACACCAGCAGGTGTATACTAATGTGTGGAATAGCACTGAATTTAGCACAGAGACGGAATAACAGGTACTAAATAGTACACTACTTGGTTGTATGTATGCCCTTTGCAATGATGAGCGCACTGATATGCGTATTTAAACGCTGAAAAAAACTCTGTATTTTTTTAATACACCAGACGGTGAATACTATTGTGTGGATTCCACTGTATTTAGCCCATTGACAGGTTAGCAGGTCAAAAAATGGTACAAATGCACTTCAGTCCACTGAAAAATCACGTAGTTTTCAAGAGCAGCAGGCCCCCACGGTGCAGCACCACAAAAAAAAAAAAAAATAGGGATTGAACCCTAAATTGCACTCTGTCACACAATTGTGAGAAGCAGATTTGTGGAGAAACAAAAAAATACTCTATTTGGCTGAAAAATTAGGAGATTTGATGCTTCTGAAAGTTCAGGCAGCTTGGAGATGTGTGACACGCTGCTGACTGCTATCTGCCCCTTTGCCTGCTCTGCTCAATAACGGGAATAGGAGATTTAGTGTTCTATTATCCTTCTCAGTTTGAACAGCAGCACCACACTGCCCTATGTCTTTGGATTAGGCTGATATGACTGCTACGAACGGTTGCTGACTCTGTGTAACGCTGTGCTATGAGCGATTGACACACACACACAGTCCCGTGTTCTCCCGATCAGATTGAATAGTAAAAATGACGAGAAGGAAGATGGCCGCCGATTATATAGGGCTGTGATATCACAGGTGTCAGTTAACACTGATATGCTGCATCTCCCATGTGATTCAGGGTCAGCACGCCTACTTTCATTCCCGCCGCAATCTCCAGCCCTCCCATCATCCCTTGCCCCATGTACTGACATGTGGATCCGCCATTTTAGGTCTCCAATAGGCTGGAACGCTGTAAAATGGAGTTTAATGAAGCGATTCGTGGGATCGAATGGCGGCGATATTCGTATTCGTTCAGAATCAAATTTTTCATGAAATTCGTAACAAATTCTGGTTCGTCAACTTCGATTCGCTAATCTCTAATCGGTACAAAATGAGCGATTTTAGAAAAACGATCTACTACCACCCATATGACAGTATTACCTTGGGAAGAAGGAAGATCTGTAATGAAATCCATGGCAATGCCAGACCATGGAAGTTCAGAAACTGGCAAGGGTTGAAGCAGACCTGCTGGCTTGGAACGGGGAGTCTTGTCCCGGGCACAGACTGGGCAGGACCGAACAAACTCAACGACATCCTTTTTCAAAGTTGGCCACCAGCAATGTCTTGAGATGAGCTGTAAAGTCTTACGAATACTAGGATGGCCAGCCAGAAGAGAAGAGTGTCCCCATTTCAAGACTCAGAGTTTCATACGAGGTGAAATGTTGGAGGCAGGTGTTGGAGACTTGCTGGTACTGTAGAAATTAGACTCTCCGGCGGGATAATATGCTGTGGAAGAGATTCACCATCGTGCACATCTGAAGACCTGGAGAGAGCGTCAGCACGGACATTTTTTTCTGCAGGGCAGAAGTGGATGAAGAAGTGGAATCTGGAGAAAAACAATGACCATCGGGCCTGTCGTGGGTTGTGACGATGAGCTGACTGAAGATAAAGCAGATTCTTGTGGTCTGAATAAATTGTGACAGGAAATACCGAACCTTCCAAGAGGTGATGCCACTCTTCTAAGGCCAGTTTAATTGCTAGGAGATCACCGATAGGATAGTTTCTTTCTGCAGGGGTGAAGGTTTTAGAAAAAAAGCCGCAGGTTAAAGTTGTCCCTTTAGCAGACGTTTGTGTTAAAACTGCCCCGGCTCCTACTGAGGAAGTGTCCACCAAGAAAAATGGCTGGTCAGGATCAGGTCTGAATAAAACAGGAGCAGAAGCAAAGGCGGACTTAAACTGCTTGAACTGCTTCTTCAGCCTCTGGTGTCCACACCCTGGGATTAGCAGTCTTCTTGGTAAGGGAGACGATGGGAGCTACCAGAGTATAGTAATGAGGTATACATTGCCGATAGTAGTTGGCAAAACCAAGGAAGCGCTGGGTCGCCTTCAGACCAGAAGGTTGAGGCCAGTCTAGAACAGCGGACAACTTGTTGGGATCCATCTGGAGACCTTCACTTGTAACAATATAGCCCAAGAAAGGAAGACTGGTTTTCTCAAAAGTGCATTTTTCCAGTTTGGCATAAAGACGATTTTCTGGGAGACGCTTTAAGACTTGGCGGAGATGAGAGCGATGAGATTGAGGATTGGACAAATAGACTACGACACAGGTGTATAGAAGATCTTGAAAAATATTGTTGATGAACTCCTGAAAGACCGCTGGAGCATTACAGAGTCCAAATGGCATGACAAGATACTCGAAATTTCCATCAAGGGTATTACACGCGGTCTTCCATTCGTCCCCTTTACCGATGCAAATTAAATTATATGCCCCACGCAGATCAAGTTTTGAGAAGATTTTGGCACCTCTCAGACGATCAAATAATTCCGAGATTAGGGGTAGTGGATAACGGTTCTTTACAGTAATTTTCTTTAATCCACGATAGTTAATACAAGGTCGCAAAGAACCGTCTTTTTTCTCAACGAAGAACCCTGCCCCGGGAGGTGAAGAGGACTTCCTGATAAACCCCTTGCGCAGATTTTCTTGGATGTAGTCTGCCATGGCCTGGGTTTCTGGAACAGACAAGGGGTAAATTCTGCCTCTGGGAGGAGTGGTACCGGGCAGTAAGTCTATAGTACAATCGTAGGAACGGTTTGGAGGTAATACTTCAGCTTGCTTTTCGCTGAAAACATGCGCAAAGTCCTGAAGAAAAGTAGGCAGACCAGGCAGAGGTCTTGAAGTTGGTTTCAATTTAGTAACACGTACATGGATACAGTGACTGTTACAATGTGGACCCCAACGTAGAACTTCTCCAGTTTTCCAATCCAGCTGAGGGGCATGGAGCTGTAACCAAGGTAGACCAAGCAGGAGAGGAGAAGTACAGTGCGGGAGTATGTAGAAGGACAAGTTCTCCATATGAGAAACTCCGACCTGCATAGACAAGTGTTCTGTGCGGTATAGCACGGTACAGTACGATCTTTCTCCATTGACCGTTGAGATGTACAGTGGTTTCCGTAGGCAGGACACAGGCAAAACGATACTTGTGCACAAGAGAGGCATCAATAAAGTTTCCCGCAGAGCCTGAGTCCAGGAAGGCCAGAACGGAGATGATCTCTTTGGAGAGAAGAAGGAGCTGGACTGTCAAATTTAAACGTGGAGAGGAGGAATTCACACCTATGGAGGCCTCTCCAACAAACCCTAGGTGCGAGCGTTTCCCTGTGGCTGTGGACGTACAGGACAATCTTTCAGGAAATTATCGGCACTGGGGCAGTAGAGACACAGATTCTCAGCTCGGCGGCGAGTTCTTTCTTGCAGAGTCAGGCGAGACTGATCCACCTGCATAGCCTCCACGGCGGGAGGCAAAGTATAAGGTTGCGGTGGTTGCTGGAAGACTGGTGCCAAGCGAGGAAAGCGCTGAGGTTGTGCTGATTCCCTTTCTTGATGTTGTTCCTCACGTCTCTCAGAGAAACGGATATCAATCCGGGATGCCAAGTTCATTCAGATTAGATGGCAACTCCAGGGCAGCGAGGACATCCTTTATTTGGCTAGATAATCCCCTCTTGAAAGTAACGCAGAGAGCTTCATTATTCCAAGACAACTCCGAGGCCAGGGTCCCGAACCGGATGGCATATTCGCCCACAGTGGAGTTGCCCTCGGAAAGACTCAGCAATGCCGTCTAAGCGGAGGAAGCTCAGGCAGGTTCTTCAAAAACTGTGCAAAATTCCATCAGGAACGCCTGGAGGTTATTAGTGATAGCATCACTTCGATCCCAAAGTGGAGTAGCCCAGGCCCTACCAGACAGGAGACTGATGATGAAGGCCACCTTTGCTCGCTCTGTGGAGAACTGGTCCACCATGAGTTCCAAGAGCACTGCGTCATGAAACCCCACAAGTCTTGGGATCCCCCTCAAACTTCTCAGGAAGCGACCGACAGAGTTCAGAACCAGAGGAGACTGCGGCAGCGGGAGGCTGTACTGGAGCTGGAGAAGGCTGTGGCGGAGCAGCTGCTGCATCATGGCGGAAAGCTGGTTGAGCTGCTGTGCCTGCTGAGCCAACTGCTGGGACTGAAGCGCCACGACTGATGCAAGATCCGATCCAGGCAGAGGAACCCCAGTTGGATCCTTGGCCGGATCATGCTGTCACGCACATGGATGCGGGCGGTCTGGAACAGGATGTGGATCCTCCACCTGTGTGGCTGATGGTTCGGACCGTATCGGGGAGTGGAGTCTAAGGTGCCGCTGGTCTTCACCAGAGCCCGCCGCAAAGCAGGATGGATTTGCTGCGGCAGGCAACACCCAGGTCGCTACCCCCAATATGGCTTGACCACACAGGCAACTGGGCAAGGCGAGGTACAGGAGGATGAGACAGAGGCGTAGTCAACGTAGCAGAAGGTCAAGGCAGGCGGCAAAGGTTCGTAGTCAGTAAATGTAGCGGAAAGGTCTGGGTACGCGGGTATGCTTTCTCTCAGGCAAATTACACTGAAGATCCAGCAGGGGGTGTGGGAGGTGCAACAACTTTATAATGTGCTTTTCAGGTGCATACTAATTATGGGCGTACTGGCCCTTTAAATCTCAGAGCACCAGCGTGCGCGTGCCCTAGGAGACGGGGACACGCGCGCTGGACCTGAGACGCAGAGCAGTGGGTAGCAGAGGATCGAGGTAAATGACGGTCCGGGACTCGCATGCGGGCGTGTCCCGCGATGCAAATCCTGGCCCCGCCGGGAGCAGAGCCCGTGAGCTCGCGGGCGCCATGTGTGGCCAGAGCGCAGGTAGTGACAGTACATTTGAGGTCTAAATTGGTGATTTGCACAGGGGTGGCTGATTTTACAGTGGTTCTGACATAAATGCAAAACAATAAATACCCACATGTGACCCGCTTTTGGAAACTACACAGAATGTAATAAGGGGTACAGTGAGCCTTAACACCCCACAGGTGTTTGACGAATTTTCGTTAAAGTTGGATGTGAAATTGAAAAAAAAAAATTCACTAAAATGCTGGTTTTACCCTAAATTTTTCATTTTCACAAGGGAGAATAGGAAAAAGCCCCCCGAAATTTGTAACACAATTTTTTCTGAGTAAGTGCATACCCCATATGTGGATGTAAAGTGCTCTGCTGGTGCACTACAATGCTCAGAAGAGAAGGCGCGCCATTGGGATTTTGGAGAGAGAATGTGTCCGAACGAAATTGAAGGCCATGTGTGTGTACAAAGCCCCCATAGTGCCAGAACAGTGCCCCCCCTCACATGTGTCCCCATTTTGGAAACTACACCCCTCACAGAAGTTAATAAGGGGTACAGTGAGCCTTTACACCCCACAGGTGTCTGACAGATTTTTGAAACAGTGGTCCGTGAAAATGAAAAATAAAATTTTTCATTTGCACAGCCCACTGTTCCAAAGATCTGTCAAATGCCAGTGGGGTGTAAAGGCTCACTGTACCCCTTATTATATTATGTGAGGGGTGTAGTTTCCAAAATGGGGTCACATGTGGGGGGGGGCACTGTTCTGGCACTATGGGGGCTTTGTACACACACATGGCCTTACATTTTGAACACATTCTCTCTCTCCAAAATCCCAATGCAGTTTCCAAAATGGGGTCACATGTGTGTGTGTGTGTGTGTGTGTGTGGGGGGGTCTACTGTTCTGGCACCACGGGGGGGGGGGGGGGTTGTAAAAGCACATGGCCCCCAACTTCTATTCCAATCAAATTCTCTCTCCAAAAGTTCAATGATTCTCCTTCTCTTCTGAGCATTGTAGTTCGCCCGCAGAGCATTTTGGCATTTAGCATTTTACATCCCATTACCTCTTGTGAAAATGAAAAATTTGGGGTGTCGGGCATATTAATAATGTGTATGATTATAAATCAAGAATGTTGCAGTTGGCTTATAGAATTCATAGATCATAGCTCTGAAGACAGAATTTCCCTGTTTTCTGTCAGGTCTGGTTTGAATGCTGATTTCACCTTCTGCCCTCTGTTCCAAGGTAGATAGATAAGGAAACTTATTTACCAGGAGAATAGTTAACAATGGAAATCCTAATCTAGTTGTCCAAAACCCAATATGAGATAGAACAAGACTAGTTTAAATACAAGACACTATGGTTTCAAAGTTCTCATGTTTATACTTCCACAGGCCATTGAATGGACATGTGTGAGGAAGTCAAGGAATTGTAAATACCAGACAATGCATTATACTATGTTCTGTCTATAGAGGTTCTGAGATATACAAATACTGGAGGATCTCTTGATCTCAATACAATAGCTCTGGATATAACAATCCTGATATAGAAGGAAGTGTAATATGATCCTATTGTCCCTAGAAGTGTTAACCAAATCTAAGGTGTAGATTCAGCCAGCCAAAAGTTTAACTTGTTTGTGTGTGTGTGTGTGTATATATATAAAAATATAAATAATATATATATATATATAAAAATCTTCAGAGCTACTGCTCACGGTGCCGAGGCCTCGCTGATCATGAGTCTGGCTTGGGGGGTGCAGGTGCGGCATCCCTGGCAGCTCTGCTGGCTGTCTTATCTGGGGATGCTGAGTCTCACTCTGATTATTAGGTAATATAGGGCAGGTATGGTTCTGGCTGGCTCTGCCCACAGCGGTAGTGGGGTCCAGGAGCAGCAAGCAAGTGAGTTAAATCGGTGCTGGGGGTGGCGAGACCTCAGCATCTCGCGCATCCCGCTAGCTGCCTCATGGCGGCATGTGGACCGCTCGCCACACGCACAGCTACAATTGTCTATGCACTTGGGACAGGTTGCGACAGCTGCCCAGTTCTCTGCATGGCCGCTCGTTAGGCGGTCCTGTCAGCTTGTCTGCTATCGTTAATCTAAAGTATAGTGCAATGCTCTGCGGAGGGTTGTTTCAATACAACGTTTGCTGTATACAGTGTGGTGCAATGGTCTGCAAAGAGTCGTTTCAATATGACTATTGCTGTGTGCTGCGGTGCTCTGCGGGGTATATGGTGCCCTTGCAGTAAATGGTACAGTGTAATGCTCTGCAAAGGGTCTCTTTACAATATAACATGTACTGTATAACAGTTTAGTGCAGTGCTCTGCAGATGGTCTCGTTACAATATAGTATACATGATATATAGTTATGGTGCAATGCTCTGCAGATGGTCTTGTTACAATAAAGTATACATGATATACAGTTATGGTGCAATGCTCTGCAGATGGTCTCATTACAATATAGTATACATGATATGCAGCTATGGTGCAATGCTCTGCAGATGGTCTCATGGTTAATTCATACGCTTATGGCCACACTGCTCGTACGCGCATAGTATGTATACAGTTTCATGCGCTAATATCATTATATACGGTACATATACTCACTGACGATATATTCACAGCATTATACTGTGCAAACTTGTTTATGCTGTTCACCTCATGGTTATTCTCTCACTCACTGGTGTTTATACGGTCCACAAACTTGGCATTTATGCTGCTCATATATTCTGGGCATGTTCATGGTCTTACGTTCTTTCTATCCATGTTACGTTCATGGCAGTCAAACACCTCGTACTTATCACTGTTACGCCGAGCGCTCCGGGTCCCCGCTCCTCCCCGGAGCGCTCGCTTCACTCTCCCCGCGGCAGCGCTCCGGTCACGTCCTCTGACCCGGGGCGCTGCGATTCCGCTGCCAGCCGGGATGCGATTCGCGATGCGCACCCCGGCTCCCCTACCTGACTCGCTCTCCGTCTGTTCTGTCCCGGCGCGCGCGGCCCCGCTCCCTAGGGCGCGCGCGCCGGGTCTCTGCGATTTAAAGGGCCACTGCGCCGCTGATTGGCGCAGTGGTTCCAATTAGTGGTTACACCTGTGCACTTCCCTATATCACCTCACTTCCCCTTCACTCCCTCGCCGGATCATGTTGCCTTAGTGCCAGTGAAAGCGTTCCTTGTGTGTTCCTTGCCTGTGTTTCCAGACCTTCTGCCGTTGCCCCTGACTACGATCCTTGCTGCCTGCCCCGACCTTCTGCTACGTCCGACCTTGCTTTTGCCTACTCCCTTGTACCGCGCCTATCTTCAGCAGCCAGAGAGGTGAGCCGTTGCTAGTGGATACGACCTGGTCACTACCGCCGCAGCAAGACCATCCCGCTTTGCGGCGGGCTCTGGTGAAAACCAGTAGTGGCTTAGAACCGGTCCACTAGCACGGTCCACGCCAATCCCTCTCTGGCACAGAGGATCCACTACCTGCCAGCCGGCATCGTGACAGTAGATCCGGCCATGGATCCCGCTGAAGTTCCTCTGCCAGTTGTCGCTGACCTCACCACGGTGGTCGCCCAGCAGTCACAACAGATAGCGCAACAAGGCCAACAGCTGTCTCAACTGACCGTTATGCTACAACAGTTACTACCACAGCTTCAGCAGTCATCTCCTCCGCCAGCTCCTGCACCTCCTCCGCAGCGAGTGGCCGCTCCTGGCATACGCTTATCCTTGCCGGATAAATTTGATGGGGACTCTAAGTTTTGCCGTGGCTTTCTTTCCCAATGTTCCCTGCATCTGGAGATGATGTCGGACCTGTTTCCCACTGAAAGGTCTAAGGTGGCTTTCGTAGTCAGCCTTCTGTCCGGAAAAGCCCTGTCATGGGCCACACCGCTCTGGGACCGCAATGACCCCGCCACTGCCTCTGTACACTCCTTCTTCTCGGAAATCCGAAGTGTCTTTGAGGAACCTGCCCGAGCCTCTTCTGCTGAGACTGCCCTGTTGAACCTGGTCCAGGGTAATTCTTCCGTTGGCGAGTATGCCGTACAATTCCGTACTCTTGCTTCAGAATTGTCCTGGAATAATGAGGCCCTCTGCGCGACCTTCAAAAAAGGCCTATCCAGCAACATTAAAGATGTTCTGGCCGCACGAGAAATTCCTGCTAATCTACATGAACTTATTCACCTAGCCACTCGCATTGACATGCGTTTTTCCGAAAGGCGTCAGGAACTCCGCCAAGATATGGACTCTGTTCGCACGAGGCGTTTCTTCTCCTCGGCTCCTCTCTCCTCTGGTCCCCTGCAATCTGTTCCTGTGCCTCCCGCCGTGGAGGCTATGCAGGTCGACCGGTCTCGCCTGACACCTCAAGAGAGGACACGACGCCGTATGGAGAACCTCTGCCTGTACTGTGCTAGTACCGAACACTTCCTGAGAGATTGTCCTATCCGTCCTCCCCGCCTGGAAAGACGTACGCTGACTCCGCACAAAGGTGAGACAGTCCTTGATGTCTACTCAGCTTCTCCACGTCTTACTGTGCCTGTGCGGATGTCTGCCTCTGCCTTCTCCTTCTCTACAGTGGCCTTCTTGGACTCTGGATCTGCAGGAAATTTTATTTTGGCCTCTCTCGTCAACAGGTTCAACATCCCGGTGACCAGTCTCGCCAGACCCCTCTACATCAATTGTGTAAATAATGAAAGATTGGACTGTTCCATACGTTTCCGCACGGAGCCCCTTCTTATGAGCATCGGATCTCATCATGAGAGGATTGAACTTTTGGTCCTCCCCAATTGCACCTCGGAAATTCTCCTTGGACTTCCCTGGCTTCAACTTCATTCCCCTACCCTGGATTGGTCCACTGGGGAGATCAAGAGTTGGGGGTCCTCTTGTTCCAAGAACTGTCTAAAACCGGTTCCCAGTAACCCTTGCCGTAACTCTGTGGTTCCTCCAGTAACCGGTCTCCCTAAGGCCTATATGGACTTCGCGGATGTTTTCTGCAAAAAACAAGCTGAGACTCTACCTCCTCACAGGCCTTATGATTGCCCTATCGACCTCCTCCCGGGCACTACTCCACCCCGGGGCAGAATTTATCCTCTCTCTGCCCCAGAGACTCTTGCCATGTCCGAATACGTCCAGGAGAATCTAAAAAAGGGCTTTATCCGTAAATCCTCCTCTCCTGCCGGAGCCGGATTTTTCTTTGTGTCCAAAAAGGATGGCTCCCTACGTCCTTGCATTGACTACCGCGGTCTTAATAAAATCACGGTTAAGAACCGCTACCCCTTACCCCTCATCTCTGAACTCTTTGATCGCCTCCAAGGTGCCCACATCTTCACTAAATTGGACTTAAGAGGCGCCTATAACCTCATCCGCATCAGAGAGGGGGACGAGTGGAAAACGGCATTTAACACCAGAGATGGACACTTTGAGTATCTGGTCATGCCCTTTGGACTGTGCAACGCCCCTGCCGTCTTCCAAGACTTTGTCAATGAAATTTTTCGTGATCTGTTATACTCCTGTGTTGTTGTATATCTGGACGATATCCTAATTTTTTCTGCCAATCTAGAAGAACACCGCCAGCATGTCCGTATGGTTCTTCAGAGACTTCGTGACAACCAACTCTATGCCAAAATTGAGAAATGTCTGTTTGAATGCCAATCTCTTCCTTTTCTAGGATATTTGGTCTCTGGCCAGGGACTACAGATGGATCCAGACAAACTCTCTGCCGTCTTAGATTGGCCACGCCCCTCCGGACTCCGTGCTATCCAACGCTTTTTGGGGTTCGCCAATTATTACAGGCAATTTATTCCACATTTTTCTACCATTGTGGCTCCTATCGTGGCTTTAACCAAAAAAAATGCTGATCCCAAGTCCTGGCCTCCTCAAGCAGAAGACGCCTTTAAACGACTCAAGTCTGCCTTTTCTTCGGCTCCCGTCCTCTCCAGACCTGACCCTTCCAAACCCTTCCTATTGGAGGTTGATGCCTCCTCAGTGGGAGCTGGAGCTGTTCTTCTACAAAAAAATTCTTCCGGGCATGCTGTCACTTGTGGTTTTTTCTCTAGGACCTTCTCTCCAGCGGAGAGGAACTACTCCATCGGGGATCGAGAGCTTCTAGCCATTAAATTAGCACTTGAGGAATGGAGGCATCTGCTGGAGGGATCAAGTTCTCCTGTTATTATCTACACCGACCACAAGAACCTCTCCTACCTCCAGTCTGCCCAACGGCTGAATCCTCGCCAGGCCCGGTGGTCTCTGTTCTTTGCCCGATTTAATTTTGAGATTCACTTTCGTCCTGCCGATAAGAACATTAGGGCCGATGCTCTCTCTCGTTCCTCGGATGCCTCAGAAGTTGAACTCTCTCCGCAACACATCATTCCACCTGACTGCCTGATCTCCACTTCTCCTGCCTCCATCAGGCAGACTCCTCCAGGAAAGACCTTTGTTTCTCCTCGCCAACGCCTCGGAATCCTCAAATGGGGTCACTCCTCCCATCTCGCAGGTCATGCGGGTATCAAGAAATCTGTGCAACTCATCTCCCGCTTCTATTGGTGGCCGACTCTGGAGACGGATGTTGTGGACTTTGTGCGAGCCTGCACTATCTGTGCCCGGGATAAGACTCCTCGCCAGAAGCCCGCTGGTTTTCTTCATCCTCTGCCTGTCCCCGAACAGCCTTGGTCTCTGATTGGTATGGATTTTATTACTGATTTACCCCCTTCCCGTGGCAACACTGTTATTTGGGTGGTCGTTGATCGATTCTCCAAAATGGCACATTTCATCCCTCTTCCTGGTCTTCCTTCTGCGCCTCAGTTGGCTAAACAATTTTTTGTACACATTTTTCGTCTTCACGGATTGCCTACGCAGATTGTCTCGGATAGAGGCGTCCAATTCGTGTCTAAATTCTGGAGGGCTCTCTGTAAACAACTCAAGATTAAATTAAATTTTTCTTCTGCATATCATCCCCAGTCCAATGGACAAGTAGAAAGGATTAACCAGATCTTGGGTGATTATTTGCGACATTTTGTTTCCTCCCGCCAGGATGACTGGGCAGATCTCCTCCCATGGGCCGAATTCTCGTATAACTTCAGGGTCTCTGAGTCTTCCTCCAAATCCCCATTTTTCGTGGTGTACGGCCGTCACCCTCTTCCCCCCCTCCCTACTCCCTTGCCCTCTGGTCTGCCCGCTGTGGATGAAATTTCTCGTGACCTTTCCATCATATGGAGAGAGACCCAAAATTCTCTCTTACAGGCTTCATCACGCATGAAGAAGTTCGCGGATAAGAAAAGAAGAGCTCCCCCCGTTTTTTCCCCTGGAGACAAGGTATGGCTCTCCGCTAAATATGTCCGCTTCCGTGTCCCTAGCTACAAGTTGGGACCACGCTATCTTGGTCCTTTCAAAATTTTGTGTCAAATTAATCCTGTCTCTTATAAACTTCTTCTTCCTCCCTCTCTTCGTATCCCTAATGCCTTTCACGTCTCTCTTCTCAAACCACTCATCCTCAACCGTTTTTCTCCCAAGTCTGTTCCTCCCACTCCTGTTTCCGGCTCCTCGGACATCTTCTCGGTCAAAGAAATTTTAGCTGCCAAAAAGGTCAGAGGGAGAAATTTTTTTTTAGTGGACTGGGAGGGTTGTGGTCCTGAAGAGAGATCCTGGGAACCTGAGGACAACATCCTAGACAAAAGTCTGCTCCTCAGGTTCTCAGGCTCTAAGAAGAGGGGGAGACCCAAGGGGGGGGGTACTGTTACGCCGAGCGCTCCGGGTCCCCGCTCCTCCCCGGAGCGCTCGCTTCACTCTCCCCGCGGCAGCGCTCCGGTCACGTCCTCTGACCCGGGGCGCTGCGATTCCGCTGCCAGCCGGGATGCGATTCGCGATGCGGGTAGCGCCCGCTCGCGATGCGCACCCCGGCTCCCCTACCTGACTCGCTCTCCGTCTGTTCTGTCCCGGCGCGCGCGGCCCCGCTCCCTAGGGCGCGCGCGCGCCGGGTCTCTGCGATTTAAAGGGCCACTGCGCCGCTGATTGGCGCAGTGGTTCCAATTAGTGGTTACACCTGTGCACTTCCCTATATCACCTCACTTCCCCTTCACTCCCTCGCCGGATCATGTTGCCTTAGTGCCAGTGAAAGCGTTCCTTGTGTGTTCCTTGCCTGTGTTTCCAGACCTTCTGCCGTTGCCCCTGACTACGATCCTTGCTGCCTGCCCCGACCTTCTGCTACGTCCGACCTTGCTTTTGCCTACTCCCTTGTACCGCGCCTATCTTCAGCAGCCAGAGAGGTGAGCCGTTGCTAGTGGATACGACCTGGTCACTACCGCCGCAGCAAGACCATCCCGCTTTGCGGCGGGCTCTGGTGAAAACCAGTAGTGGCTTAGAACCGGTCCACTAGCACGGTCCACGCCAATCCCTCTCTGGCACAGAGGATCCACTACCTGCCAGCCGGCATCGTGACAATCACTGGTTCATACGCTCAAAGTGTCATTCGGTTCATAAGTTAATGGCATTTTATTCACGCGTTTGCAGTTTTTGTGCCTCGCACATGCTCATACAGCGCATGGGGTGTGGCCCTGTGCGCAGGTATGTGGTCATTATAGTTACTACATGCATGTATGTTCTTTGTCATCGGTTCTGGTTGGCCACATTTGCGTTTGTTTCACCGGTGCATAAACGCATATAGTTGGCCTGAGTATAGGTTCATCAAGTTTGGTGGTACAGCCATACATAGCTGTTATATGACAGTTTCGCACATAGTCGTTCTGTACATATCTGCATATAGGCAGGGAGATACATTGCGTAGTTGTGGTTACTGACACGTCTTCAGAACAAAAATAACACAACACACAGGCGTTGTATACCCATTAAGCTTGCCACGCCTGCAGGGGGGGTACGTTGCATTTTTGTTGTTACTGACACGCCTTCAGCACAACAACAACGCGACACATAGGTGGTGTATACGCATCATGCCTGCCACGTCTGCAGGGTGTTACATTGCATAATTGTTGTTACTGACACATCTTCAGAGCAACAACATTACGACACATAGGTGGTGTATACGCATCATGCCTGCCACGTCTGCAGGGTGTTACATTGCATAATTGTTGTTACTAACACATCTTCAGAGCAACAACATTACGACACATAGGTGGTGTATACTCATCATGCCTGCCACGTCTGCAGGGGGATACATTGCATAGCTGTTGTTACTGACACGTCTTCAGAGCAACGACATTATGACACATAGGTGGCGTATACCCATTATGCCTGCCACGTCTGCAGGAGGGGTACGTCGCATAGTTGTTGTTACTGACATGTCTTCAGAGTAACAACATTACGACACATAGGTGGCGTATACCCATTATGCCTGCCATGTCTGCAGGAGGGGTACGTCGCATAATTGTTGTTACTGACACGCCTTCAGAACAACAATAACACAACACATAGGTGGTGTATACTCATCATGCCTGCCACGTCTGCAGGGGGTTACGTTGCATAATTGTAGTTACTGACACGCCTTCAGAGCAACAACATTACTACACATATGGTGATATACTCATTATTCCTGATATGTCTATAATTAAAAAGAAAAAAATATATAGAAAAAAAAGGAAAAAATATACAAAAAAAAGAAAATAAAAAAGTTTATTGTCATGACCTGACACATTCTTAGGTCAAATACAACCTCCTCTGTTGTATTTCACGACTACATTATCAGTTAGTTATAGTACACATATTCAACTGGCACAGGTGCTCGTTCAAAGGGTGGTCATCATTTTAATGGCACTAATCGGCTGTTCAATACCCGATCACCTGACTTGTTCCTTCAGGATTAGGGGTTGAATCGCGGTTGTTACTGACTCACATTCAGAGCAACTAATTTCAGGAATACTCACTATGTTACCCTGCTGCCTGACTCCTCTTCAGGTTAAGGGGTAATGTTGGTTGCTACTGACTCGTTTCAGAGCAATTTTGTCGTTTGTGTATTTGTTATGACCTGACACGTTTTCAGGTCAGATACAACCTCGTCTGTTGTATTTCTCAATTACTTTATCATTTCGTTATAGTACACAGATTCAACTATCCGGCATAGTTGCATGTTCTCTTTTAAGGAGGGCCGGAATTTAGTTGCAGATATATTGTGTATTTAATACACAGTTACATGACTCATTTCTTTAGGATTGGAGATTGAATCGTGGTTGCTGCTGTCTCATTTCAGAGCAATTGATTTCGACATGGTTGTGTAGGTAATCTGACACGTTTTAGATCGCATGTCATTTCACACTTACATATTTGGAAAAAAAAGTGGTTTACAAAGACCTGTTACGTTTATAGGCACAATGATTTCACAAAGACCTGTCATGTCTACAGGCTTGATGGTTTTGCGGGGACCTGTGATGGGTTCAGGCACGAAGGTGTCACAAAGACCTGTCAGGTCTACAGGCATGATGGTTCACCTAAACACTGGTCACATCTACAGGTACGTTGCTCACGCAGGGAGCTGTCATCTGCAACCGGTCATCACTCCCAAGTCCAGTTGGGTCAGTAGATTGGCTAGTTAGGTATGCCTGTTGTTACAGTCTCAATCAGGTAAGGTGCCTTCGTGAACCTTGTCAGGCGACATGACCCACACGGTCTATCAGGTAGATAGGTATTTCTTGTCATTTACCTTTCAGTTTAGTTTTTGCCTCTTAAATAGCAGGGGATTGGTGCTTTTCAGACCTGCCATGAAGTTAGTCTTTCCGTGTCCATTTGAAGTAATGTCAAAAAGTAGGGATGGTAATAGGTAGAGTTCAGTTAGTATATTGGCAGGGAATGTTATCATACTCAGGTCGTTTCTTTACAGATGGACGTTACTACCACAGTTTCTAAGGTATGGTTACCACCTCTAGTAGTCACTAGTTGGTCGGGGCTACTCTTTCAGCACACTAGGTATAATCTACTTCGGGTATGTGAAGATTGATGCTGGGTGTAGGATGTGTTATTTCAGGAATTGTATTTATGCTAGCATGGTTGCTTTTTGCCCTCTATAGGCGTGCCCTCATTGCGCGGTTATGGCACAACTCAGACCGCTATGCTAGGGTAAGATCTTGTATAGATATGTAGGCTATCTTTCCTGTCACTAGTACACCTATGGAGCCCCGAACACAAGTGTATGCCTGCAGGACTGTGTTTGTGCGAGGGGCGGAAGTAATTATCGCTCTCTGCACTTGCAGGTGGGGCTTATTGGGAACAGGTGGGGGCATGTGTATATAACTCTCCCCTCTCCTACAGGGGCGGAGCATGTGTCATTTGTGGAACCCTCCCAACCCTCCCTTATTTTATTCCTTCACTATAGGGCATGCCCTCTATAGGCGTGCCCTCATTGCGTGGTTATGGCACAACTCAGAACGCTATGCTAGGGTAAGATCTTGTATAGGTATGTAGGCTATGTTTCCTGTCACTAGTACACGTATGGAGCCCCGAACACAAATATATATATATATATTTTTTTTTTATCAGGACTTTTTACCGTGCATGAGCTTACCTGTTACCTCCTGCCAAGGATACCTGAAAGAAACTAGATTAAGAAAGCTCTAACACTTAAACTCTACCTATGACTTAGAACAGAGGATGAGGTGTGCCTGAAAACCGCGCCGAGGGTTCGCCATTAGAGGGCAAAAATACACCACCATTTAGGGTAATTAAGTAATATTTATTTATAATGCCAAATATTGAAATGCATCTGCCATCTCCCTTGAGGGATCTGGGACATAAGTGGTGTACGCGTCAGAGCGCCACCTACCCAACTTCTGGTTAACATGTACCGGCACCTTGTGCCTAAAAGCCGCTGACGCTGCTCCTATTCGAAATGAGTGACCTGTACCCTAATGTGCGAATCAATGTGCCGACGTGAGATGTGAATAAAGAAGTAAAAAAAAGGAGGAAACGGTCCCTATATAGGACTGAGGTGCCTTTTAAAATATAACTTTTACTTGTTACTATTAAAAAGATAATCTTACAAATAACAGTGTCTATATAGTGCAAATAACCAATAATTAGTAACTGGTGCTCATACATACGATTAGTACGCAAATCAATTATATCAGTGGTTATCAGAGTGACACCATCACGATATTCCTATATCATAGGAGTATGGTTCAAATTACATAGAGATTAGAGTCTCTTGTCCCAACGCGTTTCCATGGGGGGAACAGATAAATAATATTGTTCCCCACACTTCATCAGGGGACTTTAGCAATATATTCACTCGTAACAACAAACGCATATTAGAGTGGTAGGTGTGCAATCACTATGTGGAGACACAAATGTAGTAAACTCCACAACTTATATCCACCGTAATGATACCAGGGTCTCAAGATAAGCTAATCTGTCCACATATCCACCGTGCATCCCCCAAGGATCCTGGGTGCAACGGTCTGTGGAGTTCTAAACTAATATATGAGACCACCGGGTGAGTTGGCTGTTAAAAGTGCATAAGACGCTGCTGTGACAGCGAATACAGGAGCGGTGTATGGGACAAGTGCGTGTGTAAAGGGCATAAATCACCTAACATTCCTAAATTATTTGGAATAACGTGCTTCAGCCCCCTTTAGGCATCACATAGTTAGATCCCCCTTTAGGCAGCACATAGATTCCCCCATATTTAGAGCCTCCCTTGAGGCAGCACATACTGGGATTTGAACCCAAAGCCCCAGCGGAGCAGTACTAACCTCTAAGCCACCATGCTACCCTTACCATACATCTAATATCCACGGTTGCTAAAATGGACAGAGATGTCAGCAGAGAGAACCAGAAAAATTGCAGCACCATAACAAGTGCCGCAGCAGAGCCCAGAAAAATTAGGCATGTACACATGCATGAAAAATTGGGTATTGTCGCAGCTGCAGCTGTAGCAGCGGCCACAAAAATTGCAGCACCATAACAAGTGCAGCAGCAGAGGCCAGAAAAATTAGGCATGTACACCTGCATGAAAAATTGTGGGAGGAGGAGGAGGACTACTTTCACCTCTTCCCCTGTTAGATCCCTGTTTTGCTGTGACATGACCCTTATACGGCATACTTCTTAATTTATTTTGGACCTGCTGAATCCTTTCCGCCTTGCTGTAATGCGGTAACATGTCAGGCACTTTGTGTTTATACCGGGGGTCTAATAGCGTGGACACCCAGTACAAGTCGTTCTCCGTCATCCTTTTTATACGCGGGTCCCTCAACAGGCACGACAGCATTAAAAAACCCTATTTGCACAAGGATACCGTGCTACTCATGTCCCGTTCCTTGTCCTCAGTGATGTCAGGGAAGGTATAATCTTCTTCCCCCCAGCCACGTACAACACTACGGGAACCAGATAGGTGACAAGGAGCACCCTGGGATGCCTGCTGTGGTTGGTCTTCCTCCTCCTCTTCAAAGCCATATTCCTCCTCTGACTCCTCTTCCTCACAATCCTCTTCCAGCATTGCCGAAGGTCCAGCAAGCGATGCTGATAAGGCTGTTTCTGGTGGTGATGGTGTCCACAACTCTTCCTCTTCACGATCATCTACTGCCTGATCCAGCACTCTTCGCAGGGCATAATCCAGGAAGAAAACAAACGGTATGATGTCGCTGATGGTGCCTTCGGTGTGACTGACCAGGTTTGTCACCTCCTCAAAAGGACGCATGAGCCTACAGGCATTGCGCATGAGCCTCCAGTAACGTGGCAAAAAAATTCCCAACTCCGCAGATGATGTCCTAGCATCCCGATCATACAAATATTCGTTGACGGCTTTTTCTTGTTGGAGCAGGCGGTCGAACATTAGGAGTGTTGAATTCCAAAGTGTTGGGCTGTCGCAAATCAAGCGCCTCAATGGAATGTTGTTTCGCCGCTGGATATCTGACAAGTGCGCCATGGCCGTGTAGGAATGCCTGAAATTGCCACACACCTTCCTGGACTGCTTCAGGACATCCTGTAAGCCTGGGTACTTGAGCACAAAGTGTTGTACACTCAGATTACACACATGTGCCATGCACGGCACATGTGACAACTTGCCCAACCTCAATGCCGCCAACAATTTTTTTCCGTTATCACAAACCACCTTGCCGATCTCCAGTTGGTGCGGAGTCAGCCACTGGTCCACCTATGCGTTCAGGGCCGACAGGAGCGCTGGTGCGGTGAGACTCTCCACTTTGAGGCAAGTCAACCCCAAGATGGCGTGACACTGCCGTATCCGGCATGTGGAATAGCACCTGGGGAGCTGGGGGGTGCCGGTGATGTGGAGCAAGACGCAGCAGTGGAAGAGGATTCGACCGAGGATGTTATGGAAGAGGATGGAGTAGGAGGAGTAGAGGAGGTGGCAGCAGGCCTGCCTGCAAGTCATGGCGGTGTCACCAACTCCTCTGCAGAGCCACGCATTCCATGCTTGGCAGCCTCCACCAGGTTTACCCAATGCGCTGTGTAGGTGCCTGCCCTGACCATGCTTTGCAGACCAGGTATCAGTGGTCAGATGGACCCTTTCCCCTACAATGTGTGCCAGACATGCCATAATTTCCTTTTGCACAATCGAGTACAGGTTGGGGATTGCCTTTTGTGCAAAAAAATTTCGGCCGGGTACCTTCCACTGCGGTGTCCCAATGGCTACAATTTTTTTAAAGGCCTCAGACTCCACCAGCTTGTATGGTAAAAGCTGGCGGGCTAGCAGTTCTGACAAGCCAGCTGTCAGACGCTGGGCTAGGGGGTGACTTTGAGACATTGTCTTCTTGTGCTCAAACATCTCCTTGACAGACACCTGACTTTGGGCAGATGAGCAGGAACTGCTCAAGGCGAGAGACGGAGAGGCGGATGGTTGAGAGGGGGCAAGGAGGGCAGCAGTGGTTGACCTGGCTGAAGATGCTGGACCAGGAGGAGGATGGCGGCTTTGACTTTGTGTGCTGCTTGTACTGACGTATTGATCCCATAGGCGTTTGTGATGTGACATCATGTGCCTTCGCAAAGCAGTTGTGCCTAGGTGGCTGTTGGACTTCCCACGACTCAGTTTCTTCTGGCACAGATTGCAAATGGCCTCGCTGTTGTCAGAGGCAGACACAAAAAAAATGCCACACTGCTGAGCTCTGTGATGACGGCATTCTGGTGGTGGCAACAGCATGCGTTGATTGGCATCCCGTCTGGCTGACCCTGGGTGCCGATGCATGCTGTCTGACTGTGTCACTAGCTCCTTGCGACGACCTCCCCCTGCTTCCAACTCGTCTCCTCCTCCTCTCTGTCTCCCCATCTGAACTTTCCCCCTCTTCTTCTCTTCTAGTGGGCACCCACGTGGCATCCACAGACACATCATCATCATCAACACCTTGACCGCTATCTGACACCTCAAGAAAGGAAGCAGCGGGTACAACATCATCATCACACCGTACGTCCATGTGTGTAATGCTGCCTGACTGAGACATATCCCTGTTAACTACATCCTCTGGCAATAATGGTTGCGCATCACTCATGTCTTCAAACTGATGTGTAAATAACTCCTCTGACGGATCAAGTAAAGCTGCTGTGGTGCAAGTGGTGGTGGCGGCAGGCGGGCAAGTGGTAGCATGAGAGGTGCCAGAAGCTAAGCTAGAGGAGGAGAAGGATGGTGCCTCAAGGTTCAGAGCGGAAGCTGTAGTAGATTGGGTGTCTTGTAATAGCCAGTCAACTAAGTCCTCAGAACTTTGGGGGTTCTCAGAACTTTGGGGCCATTCTAGGGCCAAATGGAATCCCAGCACCACGACGCCCCCTTTTTTGGTTAAATTTGCACAACTGTCACACCAAATGTGACGTGAACTGACAGTGACTGGTTTTATTTAACAGCCAAAAAAGGTATTTTTAATTTTTTTATTTGCACAAGTGTCACACCAAATGTGATTTGCACTAGGGTGACACAATTTGCCCTGCTGGCAAAAAAAACTGGCAACTGTGATGTGAACTGACAGTGACTGTTTTTATTTAATAGCCTAAAAAGGTAATTTTTTTTGCACAAGTGTCACACCAAATGTGATTTGCACTAGGGTGACACAATTTGCCCTGCAGGCAAAAAAAAACTGGCAACTCTGACATCAACTGACAGTGACTGGTTTTATTTAACAGCCAAAAAAGGTATTTTTTTTATTTATTTGCACAACTGTCACACCAAAATGATTTGCACTTGGGTGACACAATTTGCCCTGCCGGCAAAAAAACTGGCAACTGTCACGTGAACTGACAGTGACTGGTTTTATTTAACAGCCCAAAAAGTTTTTTTTTTTAAATTTGCACAACTTTCACACCAAATATGATTTGCACTAGTGTGACAATGAGCAAAAAAGCTTGCCAGCGGAGTTTCCCTTTTAAGCAGTGGTCCACAACCAGGGTGCCTCCAGCTGTTGCAAAACACACGGACTGATATATTTCAGCCCTTTGAATACTGTAGTAGTTAGTTGCTTTAAAGAAAAAAAGCTTGCCAGCGGAGTTCCCCTTTTAAGCAGTGGTCCCTAACCAGGGTGCCTCCAGCTGTTGGAAAACACACGGACTGATATCTTTCAGCCCTTTGAATACTGTAGTAGTTAGTTGCTTGAAGGACCTTACGTTTTATACTGGAGTACCCCTTTTAACCAGCGGTTCCCTCCCAACCAGGGTGCCTCCAGCTGTTGCAAGACACACGGACTGATATTTGAGCCCTAAAAAGGGCTTTTTTGGGTGCTGTCCTTAACCCCTTAAAGACCAAGGACGTATGAGTGCGTCCTTGGTCCCGCTCCCGTGATATAACGCGGGGTCCCATGGTGACCCCGCATCATATCACGGCGGGCCCGGCATCATAGTGAAGCCGGGACCCGGCCGCTATTAGCGTGTGGCACTGATCGCGGTGCCGTGCGCTATTAACCCTTTAGCCGCGCGTTCAAAGCTGAGCCACGCAGCTAATAGTGAAAGTAAAAACTGCCGGTTAGCTCAGTGGGCATCGCGAAATCGCGGCATCCCGAACAGCTCTCAGGACAGCCGGAGGGTCCCTGCCTGCCTCCTCGCTGTCCGATCGCCGAATGACTGCTCAGTGCCTGAGATCCAGGCATGAGCAGTCAAGTGGCAGAATCATCGATCACTGGTTTCCTATGAGAAACCACTGATCAATGTAAAAGATCAATGTGTGTAGTGTTATAGGTCCCTATGGGATAACAATGATCAATGTGAAAGACCATTTGTGCAGTGTTATAGGTCCCTATGGGACCTATAACACTGCAAAAAAAAAGTGAAAAAAAAGTGAATAAAGATCATTTAACCCCTTCCCTATTAAAAGTTTGAATCACCCCCCTTTGCCCATTAAAAAAAACACAGTGTAAATAAAAATAAAAATATACATATGTGGTATCGCCGCGTGCGGAAATGTCCGAATTATAAAAATATATCGTTAATTAAACCACACGGTCAATGGTGTACGCGCAAAAAAATTCCAAAGTCCAAAATACTGCATTTTTGGTCATCGATTAATAAGTCCTATCAATGCAAAAATGGTACCGTTAAAAACTTCAGATCACGGCGCAAAAAAATGACCGCAATGTTAAAGTATAGGGGGCGGATCGAACTTCACATATCTTTGCCGGGCAATGCAAACATGAGCATGTGAAATTCGCCGGGAACTGTTCGCGGGCGAACAATTTGTGACATCTCTACAAATAAATAATAATAGACTTGTGTGTTGTACTCCAAATTACATTTGTCCATAGGCATAAGCATTCAATAGAAAGTAATAGCAGATAGCTACTCTAAACAGCACTTTATATGCTGATGTCCGTGGTACCTGCTTCCTATTGCTGATGCACGTAGTTCTGCTGCGGAATAAGTCTCTCTTTAATTCTCACGTCGGTTCTGTGTGACTTTAGGGGGCTCCAAATAGAGATCCTCTGCTGAGCGATGAGATGTACTGTACCGGGGGGCCGAACGCCAGGAGATCTGCTCCGGCCGGAAGTTTGGAGTCTGGATCGTGATTTTCTGCTAACACAAAGGAGGGTGCACATCTGGAGAATAACCCACAAAATCCAATCAATATCCCTATAATCACAACTTATAATAACCATAGCTTTTTGTTCAAAAGGATAGTACAGAAACATTGGGATATACTAAAAGGTGATTGCACTATAGGTGAATTACTCCCAAAAAAAACAAAGTTTGTCTTTAAGAGACCGGCTAATATAGGAAATTGTGTGGCACCCACGGTGAGGAGGAACCTTCAGAAACCTGTTTTTTTCCATGCCGTTCATGCAAAGGATGTAAAATTACAAAGGGAAAGCAGACTTTGGAAGTAAAAAATAAAGACGGCTCTTTTGTCAACTTATAAAAACACATATAAATTGTAAAAGTAGAGGAGTGATCTATGGAATAGTATGTCCCTGCGGAAAAATATATGTGGGAAGAACAAAAAGAATGTTGTCGAAAAGAATTGGAGAACATATTTACAACATTGGTAGAAATTTTTTAGGGCACCCCCTATCCAAGCATTATCTAAACAAACATACTGCTTCATTCTCCGGATACCACTTTTTTGGCATAGAACAAATAAAAAAACATTGGAGAGGGGGCGACTATATAGCGGCTATGTCTAGAGCAGAGGGCAGATGGATGTTCAATTTTAATTTCATGGTTCCTTTTGGTTTAAACACGAACTTTGAAATGTTTGCTTACTCGTAATATATTATTTTGGACTCTTTGAGTAAGCCATTATATATTATTATTCATCTTTTTCAAAAATAAATTTCTTACTTGGACCATGTTCCCACTGTGCTGTATTTAAGTGCGTTTTTGATGCGTTTTTTTGCACAGGGGCTGTGTTACGCCGAGTGCTCCGGGTCTCTGCTCCTCCCCGAAGCGCTCGCGGCGTTTCTCTCCCTGCAGCGCCCCGGTCAGACCCGCTGACCGGGAGCGCTGCACTGACATTGCCGGCGGGGATGCGATTCGCATAGCGGGACGCGCCCGCTCGCGAATCGCATCCCAAGTCCCTCACCTGCCCCGGTCCTCGGCTGTCATGTTCTGGCGCGCACGGCTCCGCTCTCTAGGGCGCGCGCGCGCCAGCTCTCTGAGATTTAAAGGGCCAGTGCACCAATGATTGGTGCCTGGCCCAATCAGCCTAATTAGCTTCCACCTGCTCCCTGGCTATATTACCTCACTTCCCCTGCATTTCCTTGCCGGATCTTGTTGCCTTAGTGCCTTGAGAAAGCTATTACTGTGTTTACCCATACTGTGTTCCTGACCTCCTGCTATTCCTATAGAACCTTGCCGCCTGCCCCGACCTTCTGCTACGTCCGACCTTGCTCTTGCCTTATCCCTTGTACCACGCCTATCTCAGCAGTCGGAGAGGTTGAGCCGTTGCCGGTGGATACGACCTGGTTGCAACTGCCGCTGCAAGACCATCCCGCTTTGCGGCGGGCTCTGGTGAAAACCAGTAGCAACTTAGAACCGGTCCACTGACACGGTCCACGCCAATCCCTCTCTGGCACAGAGTATCCACCTCCAATCAGCCGAATCGTGACAGGCTGCTGTCTCTACTTAAGGAACAGTCTCCAAATCAAAACTTGGAGAAATGAAGGAAGTTCATTAAAATGCATACCAATAACCTGGATGACACTGAGATAGATGGATGATGGACAGCTTCTAGTATAAATAGCCGTGACCCCATACCATCTATAATCTCTGAGGAAGAAAATGTATTTTCCGAAAAGCGTTAGATCCTTTTTGGCCCCAGGCCCATGCAGTAGTGACGCCACAAGCAGAACCTGGGTTACGGCTAAGCGCTATTACACCAGGGAAGAAGGAGGAGAAGAAAGGATCCTTTGTGGCGCTCTTCATAAGGTAGAGATAGTGAAATTAAAGCCGTAATACCAGCAGTAATTTAAAATAAAAAACTGGTTTATTAGAGCGCTCGTGGACAACGCGTTTCAAAGGGTTGCCCCCTTCTTTATCAGGTCCAGTGATTGGTCAGAGTAAAAGGTACGTCATTATATACAAAAAAAGCCTGCGAGGAGGGGCGTGGCTTGGCACGCTGGAGACAATAAGCTGCGTGTGAGAGCTCCCAGCAGGGCCAACTCTTAGAGGGCTAAATTCGGGCTATGGGAGGCAGATCCAGAGCCAGAAAGGCACACCCGGCTCCCTCACACCCCAGTGCTCCTGCTGGCCGGATCCCAGCTTATTTTGTACCGTGCCGCTGACCGCGGTCCTGACAGTGCAGGGGCCGCGGCCATTGCGGGAGCAACCTTCGGCTCCTCCACGCTCCTGCCCGACGGCTGTTGAAACCCCGCTGTGAGTGGGGGATTGACAAACTCACCTCCACAGTCACCTCCAACCAAAGATCAACACCCCGGGACCCGCGCCGGATCCCCGGCAGCGCTGGATTGTGTGCGCACACGAGACCTGCCAGCTCCAGCGCGCACTGATCTCCACAGGCGGCAGGAGGAAGCTTTCCCTGAGCTCCGGTCATCGGGTGAGTGGACCGTCCTGCCCGTACAGCAGCCGCAAATGACAGCCCTGGCAACTGATAGTGGGGCCCAGGCGATGGAGACCCAGACCCCTGTTACCGCTACAGAACCCTCCTATGCCGCCATGGTGGCCATGACACCCTCTACTCCAGCTGAGGCACTGCTGAGCCACTATCCTGCTGCCTTGGAGACTGATACAGCTTCCAGAACTGCACTTAACCCTTCCTCTCCCAGCATTGCAGGGGCTTGCACCGCACCATATCTCTCTACATCCCCTGCAGTTATTGCTAAGGCTGTGACTGTCCACATGGCCCCTTTACCTGGCCCACCCGCGCAATTGGTCACCGACTGGGCAGCAGAAATGGATTCTGATGACTCTCAGACTGCTCGGAGCTCGCAGGACTCCACGGAGGGTAGTGATACACCTGGTTTCTGGGAAGATAGTCCCCCTGCTAAGAAGAAGCTCTTTAAGACCCCACTGAAGTACCCTGCACACCGGGACCCTGATACTCTAAGGTCGTCCTCGGATGATTCATAGAAACGTACTAGGACTGAGACGCGTCACTCCTCTACACGCAAACCGCGAGTCGCTCCTGTGGGTCCTCAAGAACCTGTGCGGATGTCCCCCGATCATATCCTGCCATCTCCTGAAATAGCGGCTAACACCTTGAAAAACTTTCCTAAGCTGAGAGATCTATTGGCTTTTTTACCTTCCAAAAATGATCTACTCTCTATGGCGTCTGACTTAAAATCGGCGTGGCAACAGGACTTCCAGCCGGTCAAGGCTGATGTCTCTGAGTTGCAGACCAAGGTGAAGGATCTTGAGGTCTTCCGCTCCACAGTATCTTCCCAAGTCCAAGCTCTACAGCAAGCCATAAAATCGCTCTCTGACCAACAGGCTGCTACCATTGAACATCTGGACGATATAGATAACCGGAACAGAAGAAATAATATTAGAATCAAGGGACTTCCGGAATCTGTCCCCCCTCAGGAGATTTCTCATTGCTTGCAGAAACTCTTTAACCAAATACTTCAAAAACCACCTGACAACCTAATCGAATTGGACAGGGCTCAAAGAGCTCTCAAAGCTAAAAATCCAGACCCCAAGCGCCCTCGAGATGTGATCTGTAGAATACATCACTTTCAACAGAAAGAAGAGATTATGCGCAAGGCGTGCTCCCTGAAGACAATTGCCTATAATGGTTCCGAAGTCCGGCTGTATCCTGATTTATCGCTCCGCACCCTCAAGCTTAGAGCGACTCTGCAACCTCTCCTGCAGTTACTCCTGAACGCTCAAATCACCTACAGATGGGGTTTCTCGTTCTCTCTGATGGCAAGACACGGACCGACGACAGCTGTTCTTCGCAGACGTGAGGATCTCCAGGGATTCCTAATGACCTTCCGCCTCCCTGCTGTACAGCTACCTGAATGGAACAGCATGTTCCCACTATCTGTGCTGCCTCCGTTGACATCGCATCCACAACGCACTCTCACGGAGGGTGTCGAGAATGTCAGCCTTCCAAGATCACTACCACAGCGACAGAAGAAGAAGACCTGACTCTAATCTGGACTCTAAGTATACATTTTCTCTTTGAATCCTGTTCCGATGACTTGGCCCCCTCTGGGCGCGTTTGTCCTGGGGCCAACTCAGGCGGAATAGTTCACTGTCGGTAGAGATGTTTTTCTTTTTGCATTACCTGGCTGTGTTCTACCGTTATTGGGGTAATGCCCATTGTGTTCAGATGCCATCCCTACTTCTCAATTCTGATGCGACATTTTGGTTAATGTTCCCACTTCACTTCCCCACTCACCAGTTGTGTGCTGTATTTTTTGTTTACACATAGTTTACTGCCTCCCACCCACTGATAGTCATAGGGTGCCTGAGCCCTTTTCTTTTTCCATTAGCCCACCCCCAACGGTCCTACAGTAGGATAGATTATATATTTTGTCCCCACAACTTCCTACCCTCAGTCTTATCCGTCAATATTGGAGTAGTTACGCACTCTGATCACGCCCCTGTGTTCTGCACCTTTACCCTTCCCTCTTTTGACCAGCCTCATCCAAGTTGGAAATTTAATGAGTCTCTCCTTCTTGATGCCCTGTGTCTCAAGGACCTGAAAGACTCCATCTCTCACTTCGTACGAGATCATGAGAATGACCCCTCCTCACCCTTAAATGTGTCTTGAGAGGTGTTTTAATGACTCATGGGGCTTAAGAGGGAAAAGGCGGCCAAATATCAGGAACTTATACGAACCCTGCAGACACTGGAAACTCAACACAAACAGACCCAACTAGAGGGCACTTTACGGGAACTGATAAAAGTACGCCATGATTTACTTGATCACCTCAATGACAGGTACCTGTCAGGATCCGGGTACTTTGAGGACACTGGTGGTGGATCCTCTGTGTCAGTGGGGTGATGACGTGGGCCGTACCAGGGGAACGGAGTCTAAGGGGTTACTGGTTTTCACCAGAGCCCGCCGCAAAGCGGGATGGACTTGCTGCGGCTGTTAACCCCCAGGTCGTTCCACCCGATAGTGACTCAACCCCAACTGACGGCTGAGATAGGCGAGGTCGGAGCAAGGTCGGACGTATCAGAACGTCAGGGCAGGCAGCAAGGATCGTAGTCAGGGGCAACGGCAGAGGGTCTGGAACACTGGCTTGGGACATACAAGGAACGCTTTCACTGGCACAAGGGCAACAAGATCCGGCGATGCTGGGAAGGGGAAGTGAGGTAATATAGGCTAGGGCACAGGTGTATGCACTAATTGGGCCAGGCGCCAATCAGAGGCGCACTGGCCCTTTAAATCGCAGAGAGCCGGCGCGCGCGCGCCCTAGAGAGCGGGGCCACGCGCGCCGGGACTGAACTGACGGAGGACAGGTCGGGTAAGAAGACTGGGATGCGAACCGTGAGCGGGCGCTTCCCGCTTCGCGGGTCGCATCCCCGCCAGTGACACTAATGCAGCGCTCCCAGTCAGCGGGTCTGACCGGGGCGCTGCGACAAGGTGAACGCTGTGAGCGCTCCGGGGAGGAGCGGGGACCTGGAGCGCTCGGTGTAACAGTACCCCCCCTTGGGTCTCCCCCTCTTTTTGGAACCCGAGAACTTGTGAATGAGCTCCTTGTCGAGGATGTTATCCTCGGGTTCCCAAGACCTCTCCTCAGGTCCACAACTTTCCCAATCTACGAGAATTTTTTTTTTACCTCTGACTGTCTTGGACGCGAGAATCTCTTTAACAGCGAAGACATCGGAGGAGCCAGAGACAGGAGCTGGAGCGACAACCTTGGGAGAGAAGCGGTTAAGGACAAGCGGTTTGAGAAGAGAAACATGAAAAGCGTTAGGAATACGGAGAGAAGGGGAAGAAGAAGTTTGTAGGAGACAGGATTGATTTGACTCTTGATTTTAAAGGATCCAAGATAACGTGGTCCCAGCTTATAGCTGGGGACACGGAAGCGGATATACTTGGCAGAGAGCCACACTTTGTCCCCAGGAACAAAGACAGGAGGAGTTCTTCTCTTTTTGTCGGCATGCTTCTTCATACGGGATGAGGCCAGTAGGAGGGACTTTTGAGTTTCCTTCCAGATGATGGAAAAGTCCCGGGTAACTTCATCAACAGCAGGCAATCCAGAAGAAGTGAGAATGGGGAGGGGGGGCAGAGGGTGACGGCCGTACACCACAAAGAACGAGGATTTGGCGGAGGATTCAGAGTTTTTGAAATTGTACGAGAATTCAGCCCAGGGTAGAAGATTGACCCAATCTTCTTGGCGGGAGGAAAAAAAATGTCGCAAATAGTCACCAAGGATCTGGTTAACTCTCTCTACTTGCCCATTGGATTGGGGATGATAGGAGGACGAGAAATTTTATTTGATTTTTAATCGATTACAGAGAGCTCTCCAAAATGTCGATACAAATTGAATGCCTCTATCCGAGACGATATGCGTGGGAAGCCTGTGAAGGCGAAAAATGTGCACAAAAAATTGCTTCGCCAACTGTGGCGCTGAAGGAAGACCTGGAAGTGGAATAAAATGTGCCATCTTGGAGAAACGATCAACGACCACTCAGATGACTGTGTTGCCATGGGATAAAGGCAGATCCGTAATAAAATCCATGGCAATTTGAGACCATGGTAGATCAGGAACAGGTAAAGGATGAAGAAGTCCAGCAGGCTTCTGACGAGGAGTCCCGTACAGGCCCGAATGAAATCAGCGACATCAGCCTCCAGGGTAGGAGCCACCAATATAAACGACAAATGAGTTGGAAGGACTTCTTGACGCCAGCATGGCCGGCGAGGTGTGAAGAGTGTCCTCACTTGAGGATCTTGAGGCGCTGGCGTGGAGGGACGAAGGTCTTTCCAGGAGGAGTTTGTCTGATAGAAGCTGGAGCAGAGGAGATCAGGCACTCAGGAGGTACAATGTGTTGCAGGGGGGCTTCCGATTCGGAAGCATCAGAGGAACGTGAAAGGGCGTCAGCCCTCATGTTTTTGTCAGCAGGACGAAAATGAATCTCGAAGTTAAAGCGGGCAAAGCCGGAGAGAAGGTTTTAGAAAAGAAACCACAAGTAATGTTATGTCCGGTAGAGTTTTTTTTTAAGGAGTACGGCTTTGGCTCCGACCAAGGAGGCGTCTACTTCCAGCAAGAAGGGTTTTGATGGATCAGGTCTGGAGTGTACCGGAGCAGAAGCGAAGGCAGTTTTGAGGTGTTTGAAGGCCTCATCCGCTTGGGGAGGCCAGGACTTAGGGTTGGCATTCTTCCTGGTTAGGGCCACAATCGGAGCCACCATGGTGGAAAAATGAGGAATTAACTGTCGGTAGTAATTGGCAAATCTTAAGAAGCGTTGGATAGCTCGGAGTCCAGAAGGGAGTGGCAAATCTAAAACGGCTGACAGTTTGTCTGGGTTCATTTGAAGTCCCTGGCCAGAGACTAGGTAACCTAGGAAGGGAAGAAATTGGCATTCAAAGAGACATTTCTCCATCTTGGCATATAATTGATTTTCACGGAGTCTCTGGAGCACTAGGCGGACATGACGACGGTGTTCCTCAAGATTAGAGGAAAAAATCAAGATGTCGTCCAGGTAAACCACAACACAGGTATATAACAAATCCCGAAATATTTCATTAACAAAGTCCTGGAAGACAGCAGGGGCGTTGCAGAGCCCAAAGGGCATAACGAGATATTCAAAATGTCCGTCTCTGGTATTAAATGCGGTTTTCCACTCATCCCCTTTTCTGATGCGAATGAGATTATATGCGCCTCTTAAGTCCAATTAAGTAAAGATGTTAGCGCCACGAAGGCGGTCAAAGAGTTCCGACATAAGAGGCAGGGGATAGCGGTTTTTGATAGTGATTTTATTTAAACCGCAGTAATCAATGCACGGCCTTAACCCCTTAAGGACCAACACAAATAAACCTGTACGCCCCTGAAAGACCAGGCCTGTTTTTTTCAAATCGGGGATGTCTGTTTTTATTAGAGAATAACTCTGGTAACGTTTTGCCAATCACGATAATTCTGACATTGTTTTATTGTCACAAGTTGTCCTTCATGTACATAGTAAAAGTAAGCCGATATCATTTTTAGTTTTTTTTTACAATGTAAAAAATCATGAAATTTTTACAAAAAATTAAGATTTTTTGCTATTTTAACACTAATAGGTTGCATATATTTATACTTACTGACCAAATAGTTTATGAAACTTATACTTTCAGATGTCTACTTTATTTTGATGTCCTTTTTTTGTTTTTAATTAACATTTTAAATTAGTTAGAAGCCTAACAATTTAACTTGAAATTTTGAAAATTTGAAAAGTACATCTTTTTTTGTGTGCTATGCAAGGTTTGCAGAAATTAAAAGGTAGTAGAACATAGGAACACCCTCCCAAATTGCCCCATTTTAAAAACTAGACCCCTTAAGATATTCGCTAGGGGGTACAGTGAGTATTTTAACACCATAGTTTTCTGGCAGGAATTATTACAAAGTCAGTGTTAAAAATGTGAAATTTGCAATTTTTCACAAATGCATCATTTGGGGGGCATTTTTTTGTACATCACTTCTGATATTGAAAGAAATGCACCCTATATTTTATTTAGCTGCTTGTCCCATGTTCGGAAATACCCCCGCTTTGGCCATATATGGTTCCTTGGCCGCATGGTAGGACTCAGAAGGAGAGGAGCACCATTTGGCTTTCAGGGCAGAACAGTACCCCCACCCCCACAAGTAACTCCATTTATATACCGCACCCTACAAGTTATTGGCTGGACCAGGGACCTCTCTGATTGGTCCTTGGTCGGCTGGCAGTATAACGCGTCTGTCTGTGACAATTAAGGCTCCTAATGGATATATCCGCCATGTTGTGGGAATAAGCACCCGCTCATGGCGAATATATCCATCACTGCTGCGGCTGGGTAGCTCAGTGTGTCCGCTTATGACTGCTGGTGGGAAATCCCCCGCTATGAGTGGACACACAAAGCTACCCAGCCGCAGCAGGGAGCTCATTACCGTGTCTGCTGCATAATGTGTAGGATCACATGGCGGACATCCGCAGCATATTACATGCTGCGGATGTCCGCCAATGCGATCCTACACATTATGCATTTTTTTTATTAGATTCATTTAATAAATGTATTTATATATATATATATATATATATATATATATATATATATATAATTACATTTTTTTTACACTTTTATTACATTTTTATTTATTTTTACACTTTTATTTATTTATTTATTTTTACACTTTTTAATGCTTTGGAATACTTAGTATTTCAAAGCAGTTATATGCTGCCTGCCAGTTTTCACTAGCAGGCAGCATATTTTTAATGCTTTGGAATACTTAGTATTTCAAAGCAGTTATATGCTGCCTGCCAGTTTTCACTAGCAGGCAGCATATTAGGACGTGCCTCTGGGCAGACCTGGGGTCTTTGTAGGACCCCCGGCTGCCCAGGTATGCAGCAGCCCCCCGCGATGCTCCGGTGTGCTGCAGGAGAGACAGAGGGAGCCCCCTCCCTCTGTCAGAACTCCTTACAGCGCGCGGTCACTTCTGACTGCGGCTGTAAGGGTTGAACTGTCGGGAGTGAAGTGAACTTCACTCCCGGCAGTGCGGCAGGCCCCGGCCAGCCGCGGCCACACACAGCACTCCGCGATCACGATGAGGGGTGCTGCAGAGGAGACAGAGGGAGCTGTAAGGGTTAAAAGCTGTGTGATACAGCCGAGTCCCTGCCGCGATCTCATGGGTGCATTGGGCATCACCCACGAGAATAATGGACGAGTATAGACGTCCAGGTGCGGGAACGGCCGCCAACCTGGACGTCTATACTCGTCCGTGGTCATTATCGGGTTAAGCTACCGTCTTTTTTTGAGACAAAGAAGAACCCCGCTCCGGCAGGGGATGAGGACTTGCGAATGAATCCCCTCTTTAAATTTTCTTGGATGTAGTCCGACATGGTTTGAGTCTCAGGAGCGGACAGAGGATAGATCCTGCCCCGGGGTGGAGTAGTACCAGGAAGGAGGTCAATAGGGCAGTCATAAGGCCTGTGAGGTGGCAAAGTCTCTGCTTGTTTTTTGCAGAAAACATCGGCATAGTCCTGGTAGGCCTTGGGAAGACCTGGTGTAGGAGGAGCCACAGGGGTTTGACTGACGGAGCCGGGAGCAGACATGAGGCATTTTTTGAGGCAAGAAGAACCCCAGCTCTTGATCTCCCCGGTGGTCCAGTCAAGGGTAGGAGAATGACGTTGGAGCCAAGGCAAGCCGAGGAGAATTTCAGAAGTGCAGTTGGGTAGGACCAGAAATTAAATTTTTTCGTGATGTAGTCCAATGCACATTAACAGGGGTTCTGTGCGGTAACGCACAGTACAGTCCAATTTTTCTCCATTAACTGAAGCGATGTAGAGGGGTCTGACGAGACTGGTAACTGGGATGTTGAACCTATTAACGAAAGAGGCCAAAATAAAATTTCCTGCAGAACCGGAATCCAAGAAGGCCACAGCTGAGAAGGAGGAGTTAGCAGAAGAAGAAATCCGCACAGGCACAGTAAGACGTGGAGAAGCAGAGTTCACACCTAGAGCTGTCTCACCTTTGTGCGGAATCGGAGTGCGTCTTTCCTGACGCGGAGGACGGATAGGACAATCCTTCAGGAAGTGTTCGGTACTAGCACAGTACAGGCATAGATTCTCATTGCGGCGGCGAGTCCTCTCTTGTAGGGTCAGGCGGGAGCGGTCTACTTGCATAGCCTCCACGGCAGAAGGCACAGGAACAGATTGCAGTGGACTTGAGAAGAGAGGAGCCGGAGAGAGAAATCGCCTGGTGCAAACAAACTCCATATCCTGACGGAGCTCCTGGCGTCTTTCGGAAAAACGCATGTCAATGCGGGTGGCCAAATGGATAAGTTCATGCAGGTTAGCAGGAATTTCTCGTGCGGCCAGCACATCTTTAATGTTGCTGGATAGGCCTTTCTTGAAGGTCGCGCAGAGGGTCTCATTATTCCAGGATAATTCAGAAGCGAGAGTACGAAATTGGATGGCGTATTCGCCCACAGAAGAATTTCCCTGGACAAGGTTCAACAAAGCAGTCTTGGCAGAAGAGGCTCGGGCTGGTTCCTCGAAGACACTACGAACCTCAGCGAAGAAGGACTGGACAGTGGCAGTGACAGGATCATTGCGGTCCCAGAGCGGTGTGGCCCATGACAAGGCCTTCCCAGACAGGAGACTAACCACGAAAGCCACCTTAGACCGTTCTGTGGGAAATTGGTCCGACATCATCTCCAAGTGCAGGGAACATTGAGAGAGGAAACCACGGTATTTGAGTCCCCATCAAATTTGTCCGGCAGGGACAAGCGGAGGCTGGAGGCGGCCACTCGCTGAGGAGGAGGTGCAGGAGCTGGCGGAGGAGATGGTTACTGAAGCTGTGGCAAAAGTTGTTGCAGCATAACTGTCAGTTGGGACAGCTGATGTCCTTGTTGCGCTATCTGTTGAGACTGCTGGGCGACCACCGTGGTAAGGTCAGCGACAACTGGCAGCGGGACCTCAGCGGGATCCATGGCCGGATCTACTGTCAGGATCCGGTTACTGTGAGGATACTGGTGGTGGATCCTCTGTGTCAGTGGGGTGATGACGTGGGCCGTACCAGGGGAACGGAGTCTAAGGGGTTACTGGTATTCACCAAAGCCCGCCGCAAAGCGGGATGGACTTGCTGCGGCAGGTAACCTCCAGGTCGTTCCACCCGATAGCGACTCAACCCCAACTGACGGCTGATTAGGCAAGAGCAAGGTCGGACATAGCAGAAGGTCATGGCAGGCAGCAAGGATCGTAGTCAGGGGCAACGGCAGAGGGTCTGGAACACTGGCTTGGGACATACAAGGAACGCTTTCACTGGCACAAGGGCAACAAGATCCGGCAATGCTGGGAAGGGGAAGTGAGGTAATATAGGCTGGGGCACAGGTGTACGCACTAATTGGGCCAGGCTCCAATCAGAGAGCAGAGAGCCGGCGCGCGCGCACCCTAGAGAGCGGGGCCGCGCGCGCCGGGACTGAACTGACGGAGGACAGGTCGGGTAAGAAGACTGGGATGTGAACCACGAGCGGGCGCGTCCCGCTTCGCGGGTCGCATCCCCGCCAGTGACACTAATGCAGTGCTCCCAGTCAGCGGGTCTGACCAGGGCGCTGCGACAAGGTGAACGCTGCGAGCGCTCCGGGGAGGAGCGGGGACCCGGAGCGCTCGGCATAACAGTACCGCTACTATAGACAGGTCACGGAGAAAACATTTTATGAATGAGGTAATAGGGCGGGACGATTGTTAGCTGCTGCCCTTAAGGCAAAAAAATCCACATTATTTATCCCAGCAATACGCACTTCTGCGGGCTCCACTTCTTTTCTTACACCGGACATTCTTTCTGCTTTCCGTTCTTACTACTCTGCTCTTTACAACTTGCCCAAACCTCAGGTCCCGACCTCTTCTGCGGAGGCTTCTCCCTCTTTGGGACAAAACATAGCATCGACGGCACTCCGTGAACTTCCCTGGGATGTGATCCAGTCACTAGAGTCTCTATTCTCCTCAGAGGAATTGTTGGGGGTGATATCTTCCTTAGCGGCCGGTAAGAGCCGGGGACCTGATGGTTACACTGCCAAGTTCTACAAAATACTAGATACTGACCTCTCTCCCGCACTACTCTCTGTTTTTAACTCCGTCTCGGGTGACACTCCGCCTCCTGCCTCCTTTCTGCATGCCTTCATTACTGTCATCCCAAAGCAGGGTAAGGATCCCTTGCTCTGCCCCAGCTACCGACCTATCTCTCTGATTAACAGTGATGCTAAACTGTTTGCAAAACTTATTGCAAAAAAGTTGGCAGATCACATGCAGTCTCTCGTCCACCCTGATCAGGTAGGTGTTATACCGGGGAGGGAGGCCAGAGACAATACCCTAAGGGTCTTCTCGGTTCTCCACGTTGCCCGATCACACAATATCCCACTATGCCTTCTCTCTTTGGATGCAGAAAAGGCCTTCGATCGGGTGGACTGGGGTTTTCTGCATGCAACTCTCTCCCAAATTGGACTGGGTACAGTCATGAGGTCGCGCATAATGGCACTTTACTCCCACCCCCAGGCCCAAATAAAGATAAATGGTCATCTGTCGTCTCCCATTGACATTGGCAATGGCACGAGACAGGGGTGTCCTCTCTCCCCACTCCTATTTGTGCTTTGTATGGAGCATCTCCTTGTACATATCAGACGGAACCCGGACATCACAGGTCTCTCACTGTCCTCGGGCCATTGCAAATGCTCGGCATACGCAGATGATCTTCTTCTCTTTCTCTCCTCGCCTGTCACCTCTCTCCTTTCTCTACTCGCTTCTATACGCAGATTCTCTTTCCACAGCTATTATAAATTGAATACTTCCAAAAGTAAGGCCCTTAATGTGAACCTCCCCCCTAACACGGATAAAATGCTACGGGATTCCTACTCCTTTCAATGGCAATCGAAATCACTAAAATACTTAGGTATTCGTGTCCCAGCTAACCCTGCTGATACCTACACTCTCAACTTTCCCCCCTTGCTATGCGCCCTGAAGTCGGACCTGTCAAAATGGGATAGAGCTGATGTTTCATGGTTAGGTAGAATTAACATATTTAAAATGAATGTACTCCGACGCCTCCTCTACCTGTTTGCGGGTATACCCACTCATATCCCTCGGACTTTCTTTCAAGAATTGTCCTCCCTACAAACTAGATAATTATGGGCGAATAAACATCCTAGGTTAGCTAGACACATACTTATTAGGCGCAAGAAGGACGGAGGATTGGCTTTTCCTGACTTCCTTTCCTACTACCTTGCGGCGGTCCTTTCTAGAATGTTAGACTTGTTCCGTACAACTGATGGCAAACAATGGGTTTCCCTAGAAAGTGCTCTATCTGGCAGGGATATTAGGGCTATCTTATGGACGAGTACACACTTGACCTCCCCCTCCCTGGGCCCCCCATATACGCCTCCATTATGCGTGCCCATTTGACTTACCTGAGACGCTCCCCCTTTCTCTCTCCTGACGGCCCGCTCACTCCGCTCTTTGGTAATGCAGCATTCCCACCAGCCTTTCAGGCTCGTACGTTTCTGACCCTACCTCGTTCTGAAGGCACAACCTTTCATACTCTTACACGTGATGGGGATCTGAAAACCCTTAGTGAACTTTGCCCAAGTACCCCGCCCACACCATTACATTAGTTCCAATATGCCCAGCTGTCTCACTTTTACCACACTAATAAACATGGCTTGGGTCTCAATCGCCCCTTGACAACATTTGAGCACCTTTGTGCTGAGTCGCACCCTTCCAGGGGTCAGATTAAGATACTCTACACCCTCTTTTTAGACAGCTTTGCCTCTTCCCCACTTAGATTTCGATCCTCATGGGAGACTGAACTGGGACACACCATTAGCGATACAGACTGGCACAAGGCGATATCAGTTTGTCACAAAATGACGATTTCATGTAGGTCGCAAAAGACCAACTACAAAGTGCTGACCAGATGGTATAGAGTCCCATCCTTATTGGCCCACATATACCCTGGGGTCTCGGAGGTGTGTTGGCGATGTGGAGTCAACAGTGGTACTATGACCCATATTTGGTTCACCTGTCCATCACTTGATTCCTATTGGACTGGCACTTTGAACCTCATGTCCAAGCTAACCTTCCACACACTCCCCAAGACCCACGGAACTGACTTTACTATCCATTCTTCCCCCATCACTTCCAAAATTTTCTACCCGCCTCCTTCACTACGTGTTGATGGCTGCCAGATCGGTGATCCCCAGACTCTGGAGATCTTCCAGACCCCCTACCCTCTCGTCCTTGCTTCAGGAAATATCACATATTTGTAGGATGGAGAAATTAATGGCGGTCTCAGAACGGCAGATTGACAGATACCAGCGTATCTGGGGTCCTTGGCTATGTCATCGGGGGAATTTGAGTCCTTTCACTTAGAGGCGTAATATGGTACATCTGTACTCATTTACTGATCCCTTCTGTACTACGGCGGCAGCCGCGGATCTGGAGGTGGCCGGTCCTGCCAGACTCATGAGGTACATCCTTCTCTAACTCGCCTGCTTCCCTATTCACTCTTCTTCTATCATTCGTCTTACCTTCTAGCTCTACTTTTGTCCTTCCGGCCTTTCCCTTCCCTCTGTTCCCTCTTGACCTGTGTGACTGTGCTTATACCCTCCCTAACTTGACGACCCTTCCCTACCCCTGGCCTACGCCCTTATTGAGATTTAAATTCGAGTTACTGTAGGATCTTTTTCATGTTATCTCTGAATTGCACTGTTGTTTTGATTATGACCGCTGTCATAAAGTGGGCAATTCCTCTATGATCTTGGACTGGCCGTCCGAAGAGAGTCACTCATGTCTTTCCTTCTTCCTGTGAGATGCTTTTGCTGTTTATTGTCTTGTATGCTATTTTTGAAAATAAAAATTTTACTTTGGAAAAAAAAGCCCGCAAACTGCACAGGTAAGAGTGTGAGAAAAATAAACATAAAAGCATATAAGTACACAGAATAAACAGGATAAAACATAAAATGGCAGCATCCATAAAAAATGCATTAAATGCAACAAATGAACATCAGGAAAATAACAGCACAGATATAAGAAAACTTACTATGAACTTTGTTACAAACTATTCCGGGGGTCATAAGCACTGGGATATTTTAAGGTCAGATCAACACCTTGCAGATCTACTCCCCAAAAAAAACAGCTTTACTTACCGAAGGGCCCCAACACTTCGTAACATTCTAGCACCTAGTCGGGGGAAAAAGAACCAACAGATCAGTAACAATATAAAATAAACTTAAACAATCTAACTTAGATATGTCGCCAAAAAATGGGGCCTATAGATGTGCCCGCCCAAGATGCCTTTGCTGTACAACAATTGTCCATAATCAGACCTGCTTCCAGAATCCACAGACAGGTGCTACATTTGATATTAAATCGCAAATGACCTGCCAATCATCTTTTGTTATTTACTTAATTACATGCAAGTGTGGCAAACAATATGTTGGTCGAACAACACAACATCTACACCAGCGGCTGAACCAACACAGGAAAAATATTAACAAAGGCTATCTACTCCATAGCCTATGCCGACATATTAGCACCTCACACAGTGGAGAACTGAACCCGATCTCTATTTTACCTATTGAGCATATTACATCATCCACCACCAATAGAATGGAGGTACTGTCAAAAAAAGAGATGTACAGTGGTCCCTCAACATACGATGGTGATTCGTTCCAAACGACCCATCATTTGTCGAATCCATCGTATGTTGAGGGATTCGTGCAATGTAAAGTATAGGAAGTTCTACTCACCTGTCCCCGCCGCTCCGGACCGCGTCGTCACCGCTCCTGATGCTGTCCCAGGGGCTCTCGATGCTGGCCCGCTGCTCTGGCGTCTTCTTCGGGACCCTCCGGCTTCTTCCGCCTCTTCCCCAGGGTCTGGGCCTTGTTTTCTGGTGACGTTATTACGTTGCACCGCGTGCGCAGCTGCGTAATAACGACGCCGGAAAGCGAGGCCCGGACCCTGGAGGAGATGCAGAAGACGCTGGAGGATCGCGAAGTGGACCCGGAGCAGCGGGGATAGGTAAGCGAAGCTATCCGACAGCAGCTTAAGCATTTTGCGCTGTCGGATAGCAGTTAATGCGATGGCCCCGACATATTAAAGCATCGTATGTCGATTTGATCATATGTCGGGGCCATCGCATGTCGGGGGGTTACTGTATAGGATTTACACCTTATCCTCTCTACAACCAATAGGAATTAATGAAGCCACGGAACTTATCTGCTGATTAACATCCTTCACATACAGCTCATCTTCTTTAAGGGTCCCCTAGCACCATCTATTGGCCAGAAGATTAAAGGTACTTGTGAAGGAAGATTGCTTCTCCCTCACCTTCAAATCTGATATTGTGTCTGTTATACATCTTAAAATTGGAACTATATAGGTTTTCACTATTTGATGAGTGTTTTTTGGTATAAATGTGATATTATCTACCTGTCCTCAGGTGCAGAATGTAGAAACTTTTTAAATATTCTTGTACATTACATTTGGATACTTCCAAATGTAAGAATATATCACCTCATCTGGTACTATTGCATGTCCGTTATATTGTATCCATCTATAACAGGAAAACCTAGCCCAGGTAATTCTAAATAAGCCGGTATCCGAGTATGTATTACCTTACCATATAAAACCACAAAGGGAGCCAGCAATGGATGACCACTGGGGATGTGCCCGTAATCCACCCGAGCGCCAAAGACGGGTACACTTCACATTCTCTCCAAAGGAAACAGCAGCAATCGCCAGGTCCAGTGTAGTAGCAAACTGATATTTATTGCATCAATAACAGCAACGTTTCGGCTAAAAGTGAGCCTTTTTCAAGCATAGTGCAAATGGCAATGAGTCAAACTTATATATGTAGTGGAGGAACATGATTGGTGACAATACAGGTGCATTACATTAATCATTAGACATTGTGTCCACCCTCAACCCATGATTGGGTAGATGGGCGGTCATGTGATATCAAATCTGTCAAAATGTCAAATAACAGACTTAAACTCTATAAATATTAATATTATTACTTCCCCACATGGAGCGACGGAGTCCGCAGGGATCAGCAATTCATCTCCAACCCTCCGATTGTTGATTGTTGTGACCATTCCCGTGCATCTGAGCCGCCGTCTCTTCGCTCCTCCGTTTGTAAACAAAGGAGCTGCGGCTGCGCGGATCCCACATAGATCTCCGCCCAGCCTTCATTCCATAGTGTCGTCAGTGATCAATCTGCGCATGCGCGGGTGCTCCGTGCATCGATTCTGGCCGTCCTGCAGTGAGTGCACAGAGACCGCTGTCAATAAATGCAGCAGCTCTGTGTACTATATTCACCAGGATCATGGCCAATAGGAATGCTTATAGGACAGACTGAAAACTGACTAAAATGTATAGTGGGGTCAATATGTTAGAAAAAAAAGAGGGGGTTGTGTGTATTCTTCGGCAGAATTGCATAAAGTTCCGTGCGTCTTCTCGCTCCATGTGGGTTAGGTGTGAACAAGGTGTCTAAAAATGATACAAAAATACAAAAAGTTACAAAAAGTTAAAATGTAGTAAAACCAACGCCTCCCATCGTTTATCATTATAAAGAAAGTATTCACGTATTCCTGTACAGAGAAGAATAAAGGAGAAAAGAACAAGAGAAAAAGTGAGAAAAATAAAAAGTGTAAATAAAAAGCAAAAAAAAAATTTTTTATTATTATCTTTTTATTTATTAATCTTTTTCACTATTTATTTTACCATTTTTATTATTATTTTTTCATTTTTTCTATTTTTTATTTTTTATTATTATTATTATTATTTTTATTTTCATTTTTTATTTTTTACTTTTTATTTTTTATTTTTATTTTTAGTATTTTTATGTTCATTTTTATGTTTATTGATTTTTTTGTTTTTTTGCTTTTTTAGTTTATTTTTATTTATCTTTATTTTTGTCTTTTAGTTTTTTTGCTTTTTATTTACACTTTTTATTTTTCTCATTTTTTCTCTTGTTCTTTTCTCCTTTATTCTTCTCTGTACAGGAATACGTGAATACTTTCTTTATAATGATAAACGATGGGAGGCGTTGGTTTTACTACATTTTAACTTTTTGTAACTTTTTGTATTTTTGTATCATTTTTAGACACCTTGTTCACACCTAACCCACATGGAGCGAGAAGACGCACGGAACTTTATGCAATTCTGCCGAAGAATACACACAACCCCCTCTTTTTTTTCTAACATATTGACCCCACTATACATTTTAGTCAGTTTTCAGTCTGTCCTATAAGCATTCCTATTGGCCATGATCCTGGTGAATATAGTTCACAGAGCTGCTGCATTTATTGACAGCGGTCTCTGTGCACTCACTGCAGGACGGCCAGAATCGATGCACGGAGCACCCGCGCATGCGCAGATTGATCACTGACGACACTATGGAATGAAGGCTGGGCGGAGATCTATGTGGGATCCGCGCAGCCGCAGCTCCTTTGTTTACAAACGGAGGAGCGAAGAGACGGCGGCTCAGATGCACGGGAATGGTCACAACAATCAACAATCGGAGGGTCGGAGATGAATTGCTGATCCCTGCGGACTCCGTCGCTCCATGTGGGGAAGTAATAATATTAATATTTATAGAGTTTAAGTCTGTTATTTGACATTTTGACAGATTTGATATCACATGACCGCCCATCTACCCAATCATGGGTTGAGGGTGGACACAATGTCTAATGATTAATGTAATGCACCTGTATTGTCACCAATCATTTTCCTTCACTACATATATAAGTTTGACTCATTGCCATTTGCACTATGCTTGAGAAAGGCTCACTTTTAGCCGAAATGTTGCTGTTATTGATGCAATAAATATCAGTTTGCTACTACACTGGACCTGGCGATTGCTGCTGTTTCCTTTGGAGAGAATATTACCTTACCATAGATATTTTTAGATATATTTTGTATACTCAGATTTTGTTGTGTATATGTATATATTTTTTACCTCTGATATCTCTGGAAGTAGTTGCTATCCAATGCACATGAATACACAGGTGAAGATTTGGTTCTAAAAGCGGGGCTCTGTTGCCCTCTGGATGAACCTCACTGTTCCTCTGCTGTCTCCCATTGTGGCTGCGGCCGGAGCGGTAGCTGTTTAGCGCATCCAAGTCTGGAGCTGATACTACAACATGTCCAATGAGCCTCTCTTCTGTTTCCTCTATTCACTGCCAGTCCCGGACGAAACAGAAGGACAATGTTGTAATGGTTGCTCCTCAGAAGTGACCAATATTATAATCATTTATCATATGAGTGTATTTTAGGGTAATGCATTTTTTATGGATGCTGCCATTTTATGTTTCATCCTGTTTATTCTATGTACTTATATGTTTTTATGTTTATTTTTCTCGCACTCTTACCTGTGCAGTTTGCAGGCTTTTTTTGTATATAATGACGTACCTTTTACTTTGACCTATCACTGGACCTGATGAAGAAGGGGGCAACCCTTTGAAGCGCGTTGTCCATGAGCGGTTTAATAAACCAATTATTTATTTTAAATTACTGCTGGTAATACGGCTTTAATTTCACTATCTTTACCTTATGAAAAGCGCCACAAAGGATCCTTTCTTCTCCTCCTTCTCCACTGCATTAGACCGGCGGCCATTCCATCCCGATCAGGCGGATCCTGGCAGCACTTCCACGCTTGACCCACATCAGTTGGGCCCCTATGTCCTCGCAGGTGTTGTGCCCTTAGCAAAACGCCCCCAGGTGAGTGCAACACCAAAAGTATTTTTCATATACAATTTTTTTCCTGGGTAACGGCACAAGGTTGGTCGCATTGTCTCTCTTTTTTCTTACATATATGATCATTACACCAGGGAAGCCAGCTGGTGAGACCCTTCCGGCCGGAGCAGATCTCCTGGCGTTCGGCCCCCCGGTACAGTATATCTCATCGCTCAGCAGAGGATCTCTATTTGGAGCCCCCTAAAGTCACCCGGAACTGATGTGAGAATTAAAGAGAAACTTATTCCGGATTATTGGCTACGTAGACACCATAGTGCCGATACACATATATTTATTTATATATTTTTTAATCTTTGTTGAGTGGAAGTACAGGGATCCACTCTTTGTTATATCTTGGCAGCTCTTTTTAATCCTTTTTGCGCCTGTACTGTATTTTTATATAATTGTATCTCATATCTATCTATCTCATATCTATCTCATATCTATCTATCTCATATCTATCTATCTCATATATATCTATCTATTTCATATCTATCTCTCTATCTATCTATACATTACAGCTGTATAGCATTTCATGTTCTATCTATATACTCATGTTTTATCTATATACTCATGTTTCATCTATATCTTTGTGCTAGCAGTGTGCTGCTGTATTCTCCTGTTGCTGTATATTTAGCCCAGCAGCCTGCATCTGCAAGCCAGGTTTTTACAATAGTTTGGAATTAATAGTGCTGGCCAACTTATTCTTTGGTTGTATTACACATAGGGGGGAATGGCTACCTCCATGTTGGCTCCTGCACCCCACCCACCTCTATTAGGTGTATATAAGGTGCCTTGGATGTTTCAGACCTTGCATGCCTGCTGTACTGTTCACACAGAGGTATATTCACAGTGTAGGGTCCGTCCCAGAATGAGGTCACCTTACCGTGGTGGGATGGTCCACGCTATTTGGCGCCAAATTTGCAAGCTAAGTACCTCATAATTTCATTGTTTCATATCTTCATTTATTGCATTACAGCTGTATAGCTTTTCATGTTCTATCTATATACTCATGTTTTATCTATATCTTTGTGCTAGCAGTGTGCTGCTGTATTCTCCTGTTGCTATCTATCTATCTATCGTGGCCAAGTACAGCATGGGGTTGCCCCCTACCTTTCCTGCCCTGTCCTTCAGTGTTCCTTAGTGTCCCCAGGGCCCAATGTTGTTGTTTCCCCAATTGTACATATGTTTTGATTATAAAATGTGTTATACCTTTAATAAAATGTACCATGTGATTGTTACCCAGTAGGTACCAGTGACAAGGTTATCACAAGAGTGACCTATGGGCTCCCTGCTAGTCTCCCCCATATAATGACCTATGGGCTCCCTGCTGGTCTCCCCCATATAATGATCTATGGGCTCCCTGCTAGTCTCCCCCATATAATGACCCATGGGCACCCTGCTAGTCTTCCCCATATAATGACCTATGGGCACCCTGCTAGTCTTCCCCATGTAATGACCTATGGGCTCCCTGCTAGTCTCCTCCATATAATGACCTATGGGTTCCCTGCTAGTCTCCCGCATATAATGACCTAAGGGCTCCCTGCTAGTCTCCTCCATATAATGATCTATGGGCTCCCTGCTAGTCTCCCCCATATAATGACCTATGGGCTCCCTGCTAGTCTCCTCCATATAATGACCTGTGGGCTCCCTGCTAGTCTCCCCCATATAATGACCTATGGGCTCCCTGCTAGTCTCCCCCATATAATGACCTAATGCTCCATGCTTGTCTTCTCCATATAATGACCTATAGGCTCCCCGCTAGTCTCCTTCATATAATGACCTATGGGCTCCCTGCTAGTCTCCATATAATGACCTATGGGCTCTCAGCTAGTCTCATCCATATAATGACCTTTGGGCCCCCTGCTAGTCTCCTCCATATAATGACCTATGGGCTCCCTGCTAGTCTCCCCCATATAATGACCTATGGACTCCCTGCTAGTCTTCCCCATATAATGAACTGTGGGTTCCCTGCTAGTATCCTCCATATAATGACCTATGGGTTCCCTGCTAGTTTCCCGCATATAATGGCCTATGGGCTCCCTGCTAGTCTCCTCCATATAATGACCTATGTGCTCCCTGCTAGTCTCCTCCATATAATGACCTATGGGCTTCCTGCTAGTCTCCCCCATATAATGACCTATGGGCTCCCTGCTAGTCTCCCCCATATAATGACCTATGGGCTCCCTGCTAGTCTCCCCATATAATGACCTATGGGCTCCCGACTAGTCTCCTCCATATAATGACCTATGGGCTCCCTGCTAGTCTCCATATAATGACCTATGGGCTCCCTGCTAGTCTCCCTTATATAATGACCTATGGGCTCCCTGCTAGTCTCCTTCATATAATGACCTATGGGCTCCCTGCTAGTCTCCCGTATATAATGACCTATGGGCTCCCTGCTAGTCTCCTCCATATAATGACCTATGGGCCCCCTGCTGGTGTCCCCATATAATGACCTATGGGCTCCCTGTTTGTCTCCTCCATATAATGACCTATGGGCTCCCTGTTAGTCTCCCCCATATAATGACCTATGGGCTCCCTGCTAGTCTCCTCCATATAATGACCTATGGGCTCTCTGCTAGTCTCCTCCATATAATGACCCATGGGCTCCCTGCTAGTCTCCTCCATATAATGACCTATGGGCTCGCTGCTAATTTCCTCCATATAATGACATATGGGCTCCCTGCTAGTCTCCCCCATATATTGACCTATGGGCTCCCTGCTAGTCTCCCTTATATAATGACCTATGGGTTCCCTGCTAGTCTCCTCCATATAATTACCTATGGGCTCCCTGCTGGTCTCCCCCATATAATGACCTATGGGCTCCCTGCTAGTCTCCCCATATAATTACCTATGGGCTCCCTGCTAGTCTCCCCCATATAAGCCCCAGGTGCAACTTCTCTCTCTTGTTGCTGAGGTCCAGTGTAGTCGTCTCAGTGTGTGTGTCCAGAGCATTGGATGTCTCACCCCAGTCTGCAGCCACAGTCAAGTGCAAGTAAGATAAACCTGCAATAATTGTCAGTCACCAGTCAAGTTGTCTGTCTAGTCAACGTGGCCTGCACTAATATACCCAGTACTACTACAAGTCCCAGCGAGCTGGCAAGGTCTCTGAGACGCTGGTCACCTCCGTGGGCCTTGGCTGAACTGTATAGACTTTACCATCTGTCTACCCTCAGTAAAGCTACCGTTGTCCGTAACTTAGTGTTGGAGTCTATATTGCCCCCCGTGCCTAGCCCAGGATCCAGCAGTATACCTTCAGGTGGTTATAGGCTAAACCATGCCCTAGTTTCACAAATACAAGGGGTTAATGCCATCTTCCCCCAGGGTAACAACATCTGCCCTGCACCACACACCCCGCCACCACATATCTATCTCCTATTTATCTAACTCCATTTATCTATTTTGGTTTTAACATCTTGGGGGATGTGGAACCAACTTCCAGTTCTCCATAGAGTTTAGTGATGAGCGGCATTAGCCATATTCGAATTCGTGATTTTTCACGAATATTTAGACGAATATTCGTCCTATATTCGTGAATTTCGCGTATTCATAAATTCTCATATTAGAATATTCGCATATTCGAGGAAGAAAACAGTAAGGGGGTGGGCAACTTTACTCTTGGTTGCTAGGAATGTTGTTGACAGAAGTGATTGAATATTCGCATATTAGAATATTCATAAATGCAAATTTTCGCGCGGGTGCCAGTCTCACACAGTAACTAGTATTGGAGCCTTGTTTAGACCACAAGCTGGAAGCAGGGAGGGGTGATCACTGTGATGTGTACTGTGAAAAGAAAATGTGAATATTTGTAATAGCGAATATATAGCGCTGTATTCGCAATATTCGTGAATTAGCGAATAAGCAATATTTGCGATAAATATTCGCATTGCTAATATTCGCGCCCAACATTAATAGAGTTATGGTCTCAACATACGAGGTCCTAACCAGTAGATATTATATGTAGAGGGGTCACTGTACATTGTATTGTTTCCATGTTGTACTTTAAGTTTGTTAATACTTTTTTTTTCCAAAGAAAGCAAAGAGAATGACAGCAACATTTATCATTTTATTGATCAGATTTGGATCCAGATTTACATGAACCCATCACTAGTATCAACAACATTCAAATTCAACATCATTGAGAGAGGTGTCATCTCCGCCATATTGTTGTCCCTCCACTTTGGTTCGGATACCACAGATACCATCTAAGCAGTCCTCACTCCAGTTGTCATAACTTCCCCACCTTTCACCATTTCCTTCTAGAATGTCTTCATCTGAACATGCCATCATGATGTTGTTGGCCGCTGTGTCGTCTCCTAACTGTATGTCCTCAACTTTCAAGGAGAAACTTATGAGATTTCCACTAGGACACCAGGAAATGGAAGTCCAGTCCCCCCATCTTTAAAGAAAAACACACAGATTACATTGTTATCACCCATATGTGGAATACATAGAAGAAAGGGTAATACTGAAATAGGCCTCCCATTATGGTGTCTGATTTTGCCCCCCCCCCCCAAGCACAGAAAGGTCTGGTGTTTATTTATTTTTTGCTTTTTATGACCCATTGGTCAAAACCACCCCTCCACAAATTTACTGACAATGCAGTTCCCTGGAAAGAGGAAAGAGACCAACCAGGACGGGCCCCTCTCTCTCTAAGGGCCCCATAGCAGCTGGATGATCTGTTACTATGTGATCTGTTACTATGGTACATACGCTACACATGTCATTGGTTTACCATGATGATGTTTCCTGCAGTTGCTCTCACACTTTTACAACATGAAACAGAGGACAGTGAGGGGGATCAGCAGCACTTTGCTCTCAGCTGCTGTATAATTCTCTATATTTTGACTTAAAGGGGTACTCCACCCCTAGACATCTCATCCCCTATCCAAAGAATAGGGGGTAAGATGTTAGATGACGGTGGTCCCACTGCTGGGGACCCCCGCAATCTCCCAGCTGCACCTAGTGTTCATTTAGAACGTGGGGTGCAGCACCGGAGGCTCGTGACGTCACGGCCACACCACCTCAACAAGTCTATAGAAGGGGGCGTGACGGCCCGCTCCGCATCACCAGTCATCTGGCACAGAGCAAAGTTCGCTGGGTGCACCGGATGTCTGGGGTGCCGCAGGATAGGGGATAAGATGTCTGAACTGAGTTACAGGAGGTGTCATTTCTCATTCTAATTCCCAATAAGTGGAATAAGAGTTGTGTAAACAGTATAGTAGCGGTTGCTGCACTGCTTTCCTAACTCCTGGAGTTACATAAACAGCGTAGGTCACAGTCCTATTCTGTTGTTTTGGCCTCTCAAACACCTCGATGGTCACAAACAGGACAGAGTGGCCAAAGAGACTTCATTTTAGTAGGTAAGTAGATAGATAGGTGTGGGGTGAGGGGGTCCAAGATGTGGGACCTGCATCTATGGATCATGTATGGCATATCCTGTGGATATGCTATAAATGTCTCAGATAAGAATACTCCTTTAATGCCTTAAACGGGTACTCCGGTGGAACATTTTTTGTTTTAAATCAACTGGTGCCAGAAAGTTAAACAGATTTGTAAATTAATTCTATAAAAAATTGAAATCCTTCCAGTACTTATTAGCTGCTGAATACTACAGAGGAGATTCTTTTCTTTTTGGAACACAGAGCTCTCTGCTGACATCACAAGCACAGTGCTCTCTGCTGACATCTCTGTCCATTTTAGGAACTGTCCAGAGTAAGAGAAAATCCCCATAGAAAACATATGCTGCTATGGACAGAGACGTCAGCAGAGAGCACTGTGCTTGTGATGTCAGCAGAGAGCACTGTGTTCCAAAAAGAAAATAATGTCCTCTGTAGTATTCAGCAGATAATAAGTACTGGAAGGATTAAGATTTTTTAATAGAAGTAATTTACAAATCTGTAAAACTTTCTGGCACCAGTTAATAAAAAAAAAAGTTTTCCACTGGAGTACCCCTTTAACCCCTTAAGGACGCAGGATGTAAATGTACGTCCTGGTGCGGTGGTACTTAACGCACCAGGACGTACATTAACTTCCTGTGCATAACCGCGGGCATCGGAGCGATGCCCGTGTCATGCGCGGCTGATCCCGACTGCTGATCGCAGCCAGGGACCCGCCGGCAATGGCCGACGCCCGCGATCTCGCGGACGTCCGCCATTAACCCCTCAGATGCCGGGATCAATGCAGATCCCGGCATCTGCGGCAGTACGCGATTTCAATGAATAATCGGATCGCCCGCAGCGCTGCTGCGGGGATCCGATCATTCATAACGCCGCACGGAGGTCCCCTCTCCTTCCTCCGTGCGGCTCCCGGCGTCTCCTGCTCTGGTCTGTGATTGAGCAGACCAGAGCAGAAGATCACCGATAATACTGATCTGTTCTATGTCCTATACATAGAACAGATCAGTATTAGCAATCATGGCATTGCTATGAATAGTCCCCTATGGGGACTATTCAAGTGTAAAAAAAAATGTAAAAAAATGTAAAAGTTAAAGTAAAAAAAAAGTGAAAAACCCCCTCCCCCAATAAAAAAGTAAAACGTCAGTTTTTTCCTATTTTACCCCCAAAAAGCGTAAAAAATTTATTTAATAGACATATTTGGTATTGCCGCGTGCGTAAATGTCCGAAATATTAAAATAAAATGTCAATGATCCCGTACGGTGAACGGCGTGAACGTAAAAAAAAAAAAGTCCAAAATTGCTACTTTTTAAATACATTTTATTAAAAAAAATTATAAAAAATGTATTAAAAGTTTTTTATATGCAAATGTGGTATCAAAAAAAAGTACAGATCATGGCGCAAAAAATGAGCCCTCATACCGCCGCTTATATGGAAAAATAAAAAAGTAAGAGGTCATCAAATTAAAGGGATTATAAACGTACTAATTTGGTTAAAAAATTTGTGATTTTTTTTAAGCACAACAATAATATAAAAGTATGTAATAATGGGTATCATTTTAATTGTATTGACCCTCAGAATAAAGAACAGACGTAACTTTTAGCGTAAATTGTACGGCGTGAAAACAAAACCTTCCAAAATTAGCAAAATTGCGTTTTTCTTTTTAATTTCCCCACAAAAATAGTGTTTTTTGGTTGCGCCATACATTTTCTGATATAATGAGTTATGTCATTACAAAGGAAAACTGGTCGCGCAAAAAACAAGCCCTCATACTAGTCTGTGGATGAAAATATAAAAGAGTTATGATTTTTAGAAGGCGAGGAGGAAAAAATTAAAACGTAAAAATTAAATTGTCTGAGCCCTTAAGGTCAAAATGGGCTGAGTCCTTAAGGTGTTAAGGACGCAGCCCATTTTCACCTTAAAGCGTACGCGTCAGATCCAACAAAAAAAAAAATGTTTTTAATATATCACTCAATACCTAATCCTGACCATGTACATCATATTTTTATGTGTCTAGCACCTTTATTTATTTTTTATTACACTATTAATTTAGCTCACTAGTCTGAATTCCTCTCAAAGTGAGGGGGCGTTTCTTCACTGTGCAGGTCTCCGCCCCATCCCTCAGTATGCTGTCTGCTCACATCTCCCCTAGCATTAGAAAAACTACAACTCCCAGCTTGTCCTCACTGACAGTAGCGGGACACAAGCTGACAGTGGGAGGATTTTTCCTCCAGTTCTGAGCCCTGCACTCACAGTTGTCAATCAAGGAAGTGTGTCCATGACATAGGTGATGACTCATGGACACAGCAGGACTAGTATGTGTCCAAGTAGGCAGGGGGGGGGGGCAGTTGTTTGACTGGATTTTTCAGTATGAAATACTGAAAATTTTCTAATGAAAGCAATTGCAAAACCTATTGGTTATACATGCTTTACAACATATCAAAAGTTTTTGTATCTGACAGTGCCCATTTAAGGACCCAAGAATTTTTTGCACATCTGACCACTGTCACTTTAAACATTAATAACTCTGGGATGCTTTTACTTTTCATTCTGATTCCAAGATTGTTTTTTCAGGACATATTCTACTTTATGTATGTTAGTGGTAAACTTTCTTCGATATTTGCATAATTTCTTGGTGAAAAATTCCAAAATTTGATGAAGAATTTGAAAATGTTGCATTTTTTTTTACTTTGAAGCTCTCTGCTTATAAGGAAAATAGACATTCCAAATAAATAATATTTTGATTCACATATACAATATGTCTACCTCCTGTTTGCATCATAAAGTTGACGTGTTTTTACTTTGGAAGACATCAGAGGGCTTCAAAGTTTAGCAGCAATTTTCAAATTTTTCACAAAATTTTCAAAATCGGAATTTTTCAGGGACCAGTTCAGTTTTGAAGTGGATTTGAAGGGCCTTAATATTAGAAATACCCCATAAATTACCCTATTATAAAAACTGCACCCCTCAAAGTGTTAAAAATGACATTCAGTTAAGTGTGTTAACCCTTTAGGTGTTTCACAGGAATAGCAGCAAAGTGAAGGAGAAAATCTTAATTTTTTACACTCGCATGTTCTTGTAGACCCAGTTTTTGAATTTTTACAAGGGGTAAAAGGAGAAAAATCTTCCTAAGATTTGTAACCCAATTTCTCTCGAGTAAGGAAATACCTCATATGTGTATGTCAAGTGTTCTGCGGGCGCAGTAGAGGACTCAGAAGGGAAGGAGCGACAATGGGATTTTGGAGTGTGACTTTTTCTGAAATGGTTTTTGGGGGCATGTCACATTTAGGAAGCCCCTATGGTGCCAGAGCAGCAGAAAACCCCCCACATGGCATACTATTTTGGAAACTACACTTGGAAGTGTAAATTATTATATATTTTTTTCACTAAAATGCGTTTTTTCCTCAAATTTGACATTTTTACAAGGGGTAATAGGAGAAATAGTCCCCCAAAATGGACGTCAAGTGCTCTGCGGGTGCACTACAATGCTCAGAATAGAAGGAGTCACATTTGGCTTTTTGCAATTTTGCTGGAATGGTTTTTGGGGGGCATGTCGCATTTAGGAAGCCTCTGTGGTGCCAAAACAGCAAAAAACTCCCACATGGCACACTATTTTGGGAACTACACCCCTCAAGGTACATAACAAGGTGTACAGCGAGCCTTAACACCCCATAGATGTTTGATGACTTTTCATTAAAGACGGATATGTAAATGAAAATTATTTTTCCACTAAAATCAATTTCCCCCCCCCAAATTTACCATTTTTACAAGAGTTAATAGGAGAAAATGCCCCCCAAAATTTATAACCCCATCTCTTCTGAGTATGGAAATACCCCATTTGTGGACATCATGTGCTCTGCTGGCGCATTGCAATGCTCAGAAGAGAAGGAGTCACATTTGGCCCCTATGGTGCCAATGGACCCCCCCCCCTTCACCCACATGTGATCCCATTTTAGAAACTACACCCCTCACGGAATGTAATATGTGGTGCAGTGAGCATTTACACCCCACTGGCGTATACCAGTGGAGTGTAAATGTTTACTGTACCCCTTATTACATTCCATTAGGGGTGTAGTTTCCAAAATGGGGTCACATGTGGGGAGGGGGGGGGTCCACTGTTCTGGTACTATGGGGGCTTTGTAAACGCACATGGCCTTCAATTTCGGACACATTCTCTCTCCAAAAAAAAACAATGGCGCTCCTTCTCTTCCGAGCATTGTAGTTTACCCGCAGGGCACTTTACATCCACATATGAAATGGTGTTACAAATTTTGGGGGGCTTTTTCCCTATTACCTCTTGTGAAAATGAAAAATTTAAGATAACACCAGCATTTTAGTGAAAGAATACAATTTTTTTATTTTCACGCTTAACTTTAACGAAAATTCGTCAAACACCTGTGGGGTGTCAAGGCTCACTGTGCCCCTTGTTAAATTCCGTGAGCGGTGTCGTTTCCAAAATGGGGTTGCATGTGGGTGTTGTTTTTTGTGTTTATGTCAGAACCGCTGTAAAATCAGCCACTCCTGTGCAAATCACCTGAAATGTACATGGCGCTCTCACTCCTGAGCCTTGTTGTGCGCCCGCAGAGCATTTTACGCCCACATATGGGGTATTTCCGTACTCAGGAGAAATTGCGTTACAAGTTTTGGGAGGTCTTTTTTTCCTTTTACTGCTTGTGAAAATAAATAGTATGGGGCAACACTAGCAGTGTAAAAAATATATATTTTTTCAAAAACATGCTGGAATAGCCCCCCACTTTACCTTTTCATAAGGGATAAAAGGAGAAAAAGCTCAAAATTTATAGTGCAATTCCTCACCTGTACGGAAATACCCCATATTTTGCCCTAAACTGTTATCTTGAAATATGACAGGGCTCCGAAGTGGGAGATCGCCATAAGCATTTGAGGCCTAAATTAGGGATTGCATAGGGGTGGACATAGGGGTATTCTACGCCAGTGGTTCCCAAACAGGGTGTCTCCAGCTGTTGAAAAACTCCCAGCATGCCTGGACAGTAAATGGCTGTCCGGCAATACTGGGAGTTGTTTTTTTTTTTGCAACAGCTGGAGGCTCCATTTTGGAAACAGTGCCGTACCAGATGTTTTTCATTTTTATTGGAGGGGAGGGGGGAAATGTGTAGGGGTACATGTATATTTAGTGTTTTACCCTTTATTTTGTGTAGGTGTAGTGTAGTGTTTTTAAGGTACATTCACACGGCGGGGGTTTACTCCGAGTTTCCCGCTGCAGCGAGAAACTCACTGTAAACCCCCAGCGTGTGAATGTACCCTGTACATTCATATGGGGGTGGGGGGGGGTGCAAACCTCCAGCTGGTGCAAAACTACAACTCCCAGCATGCCCTCTGGCTGTCCATGCATGCTGGTGCTTGTAGTTATGCAACAGCTGGAGGCACACTGTTTGCAAAACACACAGTTTGTTACTTAACTCAGTGTTTCCCAACAAGTGTGCATCCAGCTGTTGCAAAACTACAACTCCCAGCATGTACTATCTATCAGTGCATGCTGGGAGTTGTAGTTTGCAACAGCTGGAGGCCCACTGGTTGTGAAACACTGAGTTAGGTAACAAACAACCTGTTGCAAAAACTACAAATCTCAGCATACAGTAAAAGTAAAAGGGCATGTTGGGAAATGTAGTTATGCAACAACTGGAGGCACACTAGCTGCAAAACACAGAGTTTGTTACTTAACTCTGTGTTTCCCAAGCTGTGTGCCTCCAGTTGTTGCAAAACTACAACTCCCAGCATGCATAGTCTGTTAGTGCATGCTGGGAGTTATAGTTTTGCAACAGCTGGATGTACACAGGTTGGGAAACACTGAGTTAGGAAACAGAAAATGTTTCCCAACCAGTGTGCCTCCAGATTTAGCAAAACTAAAACTCCCAGCATCCCCGGAGAGCCGAAAGGTATGTTGGGAGTTGTAGTTACCTAACAACTGGAGGAGAACAGTTTGGAGACCACTGTGCAGTGGTTTCTAAACTGTAGCCCTCCAGATGTTGCAAAACTTCAACTCCAAGCATGCCCAGACTGCCCAGGTATGCTATGAATTGTAGTTTGGCAATATCTGAAGGGACAGATGTTACAGAACTACAACTCCCAGCATGCCTGAACTGTATGGGCATGCTGAGAGTTTTAGTTTGGCAACATCTGGAAGGGCTACAGTTTGGAGAAACTGTAGCCCTTCCAGATGTTGGGTATGCCAAAGGCTGTCTGGGCATGCTGGCAGTTGTAGTTTTTGAAGTCCTAGAAGCAGCAGTGAAGATCACTTTACAGCGATCCTTACTGCTGCCTTGGACGCCGCAGCCTACTGGACCTCCCCACTGCCTGCTCCACTCACCGGTCCCGGTCCCCGTGTGCTCCCGTGGTACCTGCCGCCGGTCCCCCTGCATCAACGGCCCCCGCCGCCATCTGCCCCGCTCTGCCCAGACTTCTAGGGGATCTGAACTGTCACCCCTGCTCCTGCCCTGCGATTTGACAGTCAGTCCTGCACCCCTGCTACCTCACTCCTATCCTTCAGGATGGTCGGAACTCTCTCTGACAGCTCCGATCATCCCTATTTTCCACCAGAGAACCGATCTGCCCGGAATAGCCGCAAATCGCCGATCTAATTTGGCAATGTCACAGGATGCCTGCTAAATGATTTCAGCAGGCATCCCATGCACGTGGCGGGGACCGAAATTCCCACGAGCGTACAGGTACGCCCTGGGTCCTTAAGTACCAGGGCGTCAGGGCATACCTGTATGCCCTAGGTCCCCAAGTGGTTAAAGATATTCAAATACCAATAGGATGACAGCATTATAAGGCCGGTTTCACACTGCGCAATCTCCTGCTGGAATTTTTGCCAAAGATACTGCGGGCAGTACTAGGACCATACGGACTGCTTTGTCGTCACCATAGATGGCAATGCATTTCTGACTGGATCCGCCTGTGGGATTTCAACCAGAGATTCCGCAGTATGAACCCGGTCTTACTGCTAAAGGGTATGGGAAAAAACTTGGAATCAGAGCCAATAAGCCTGGAAGTACGTCTCTGGTTGGAGTTCATGTCTCAGGGAGCCAATACACCAAAAGTTTGTTTGGCCAATGGCTTCTCCTCCTGAGGCTATGTCCACATGTCAGAATGTCTGCGTGGAATTCCACAGTAATATTCCACATGAACATTCCGCTGCAGCAAAGCCCCATTGATTTCAATGGAAGTCTGCTGTGCACAGAGCAGAATATCCACTGCAGAGACATCCCAATATGATTCACTCTCTCTGCACATGGCAGGAAGGTGCCGTCCGCCTTACATTACTAGAGTCAACTGCCTGACTACTGAGAGGCGGCTCGAGGACTCTCCAGGACAGCCCTGTATATTTCTGAGCCTCTGTCCTCAGTCTTATTCTCACAGTGAGCGTTACTGTCACTGTGTGTATGTATTGTTTGTGTGTTTGTATGTGACTGTGTTTGTGATTGTGTGCATGTATTGTTTGTGTGTTTGTATGTGACTGTGTTTGTGTTTGTGATTGTGTTTATGCCACTGGCCTGTACTCTGGGATCGTGCACACACCACAGCACAAAACCGAAAAGCTGCACTAAGCCACAGGACAGACAAGGTACTGAGTTGAGAATACCCCTTAAAGAGTACCTGTAACCAAACTAAACTTAAATTTATTGTTCCTTATGTAATTACAAGACACTTTGCTATTTACTTGCTGTTAAAATTCTCAACCTTTATATGTTTTTAATGTATTTGAAAAAATGTCCACTAGGTGGCTCTGTTCTGTTCCCTGCGCAAGTCAAACAGTTTCATCTCCGGACTTGCAGAAATTCAAACTCAGGAAGTGCATGCGGGCATGGCGAGGCACAGCTCTGGCAGGCTTCGGTGATGTTGCGCCTGCTGGGGGACGCCCACTTTCTCCTGCTGGGAGCAAGTGGAAAGGTATGATACACAGCTTTTAAACCCCTTAAGGACCAGGCCCATTTTATTTTTGTATTTTGGTTTTTTCCTCCTCGCCTTCCAAAAATCATAACTCTCTAATATTTCCATCCACAGACCCATATGAGGGCTTGTTTTTTTGCGTCACCAATTTTACTTTGTAATGACATCAATTATTTTACCATAAAATGTACGGCGCAACCTAAAAATATATTATTTATGTGGGAAAATTGAAAAGAAAACCACAATTTAGCACATTTTGGAAGGTTTTGTTGTCACGGTGTACACTTTATGGTAAAAATACGATTAAAATGATACCCATGTTATATGCTTTTCTATAATTGTACCGCTTAAAAAAAATCTCAAACTATTTCAAAGGACAACTGCAGGGGCATTACACTTATCCCCTATCCACTGGATAGGGGATAAGTGTTTGATCGCGGGGGGTCCGACTGCTGGGAACCCCCCTGATCTCCCTAACGGGGCGCCGCCATGAGCGCTCATGGTGAGCGCTAAGGCGCGTAGAGTCGACCTAGAGGTCGACGGTGACGCCCCGTCTCCTCCCCGTACCCATACAGTTCTATGGGGGATGCGGGGAGGCACGAATGCTGCCTCCCCGCCTCTCCCATAGAGATGTATGGAGGAGGCGTGCCGGCCGCAACGTCATGCTGCAGCTGGCATGCCCCCTACACGGGAGAGCCGCGGTCCCATGCAGGAGATCGCCGGGGGCCCCAGCGTTCGGACCCCCCGCGATCAAACACTTATCCCCTATCTTGAGGATAGGGGATAAGTGTTTGTAACGCTGCAGATGTCCTTTAACAAAATTAGTATGATTGAAATTGCCCTATTTTGACCACCTATAACTTTCTCATTTTTCCGCATATGGGGCGATACGAGGGTTAATTTTTTTGTGAGGTGATCTGTAGTTTTTATCGGTACCACTTTTTGCTTAGTTTTTACTTTTTATTAACTTTTTATAAATTTTTCTGGGAATAAGATATGACAAAAATGCAGCAACTTTAGACTTTAAAAAAATGTTTTTGTGTTTACGCCATTCACTGTACGGAATAATTAACAATATATTTTGATAGTTCAGACTTTTATGCACGCGGTGATCCCAAATATGTTTATTCATTTTTTTTTACATTTTTTGGGGGGTAAAATGGGAAAAACGGAAGATTTACTTTTTTATTGGGGTAGAGGATTTTTCAAATTTTTTTAACTTTTTTTTATACATTTTTCTAACTTTTTTTTTTTTTTTTTACTTTAATAGTTCCCAATGCGGACTATTTATAGCAATCTATAGTTTGATTGCTAATAGTGTTCAGTGCTATGCATAGGGCACAGCACTGATCAGTATTATCGGTAATCTTCTGCTCTGATCTGCTCGATCTCAGAGCAGAGCAGAAGACCCCGGGAGACAGAGAGAGGAGAGTGAGGGAACCTACGTCCACCATTATGGATGATCGGATCCCCACAGCAGTGCTGCGGGCAATCCGATCATCCATTATAAGCACCGCACTGTCGCAGATGCCGTGATTCATCACGGCATCTGAGCGATTAATGGTGGACATCTGCGCGATCACGGATGTCCGCCATTATCGGCAGGTCCCCAGCTGCTGATAGCAGCCGGGACCTGCCACGAACACTGGTCCGGTGCTCGCGGTCATGGCGGAGAATAAATGTACGTCCTGGTGCGTTAAAGGGGTACTCCGGTGGAAAACTTTTTTTTTTTAAATCGACTGGTGCTTGAAAGTTAAACAGATTTGTAAAGTACTTCTATTAACCCCTTCATGATCCAGCTAGTTTTGGCCTTCATGACCCAGTCCGTTTTTTTAAATCTGACGTGTCTCTTGAAGTGGTAATAACTTTGAACTGCTTTTACCAGGCAAAGTTATTCAGAGACAGTTTTTTCAAGACATATTGTTCTTTATTCTGTTAAGGACCCAGGACATACCTGTACGTCCTGAGTCCGCTCCCGATCTATAACGTGGGTCGGGCCCGGCCTCTAACAACGGCCGGGACACGTGGCTAATAGCGCACGGCATTGATCGCGGTGCCGCGCGCTATTAACCCTTTAGACGCGGCATTCAAAGTTGAATGCCGCGTCTAAAATGAAAGTGAAACCATGCCGGTTAGCTCAGGGAGCTGTTTGGGATAGCCGTGGCGAAATCGCGGCATCCCGAACAGCTTACAGGACAGCAGGAGGATCCCTACCTGTCTCCTCGCTGTCTGATCACCGAAATGACTGCTCACTGCCTGAGATCCAGGCATGAGCAGTCAAGCGGCAGAATCATCGATCACTGGTTTCTTATGAGAAACCACTGATCAATGTAAAAGATCAGTGTGTGCAGTGTTATAGCCCCCTATGGGATAACAATGATCAATGGAAAAGATCAGTGTGTGCAGTGTTATAGCTCCCTATGTGAGCTATAACACTGCAAAAAAAGTGAATAAAGATCGTTTAACCCCTCCCCTAATAAAAGTTTGAATCACCCCCCTTTTCCCATAAAAAAAAAAAGTGTAAATAAAAATAAACATATGTGGTATCGTCGCGTGCGTAAATGTCCAAATTATAAAAATATATCGTTAATTAAACCGCTCGGTCAATGGCGTGCGCACAAAAAAATTCCAAAGTCCAAAATAGTGCATGTTTGGGCACTTTTTATATCATGAAAAAATGAGTCAATAAGTCCTATCAATGCAAAAATAGTACCGCTAAAAACTTCAGATTACAGCGCAAAAAATGAGCCCTCATACCGCCCCATACACAGAAAAATAAAAAAGTTTTAAGGGTCAAAAGATGACAATTTTAAACGTATACATTTTCCTGCAGGTAGTTTTGATTTTTTTTAAGAAGTACAACAAAATTAAACCTATATAAGTAGGGGATCATTTTAACCGTATGGAGCTACAGAATAATGATAAGGTGTCATTTTTACTGAAAAATGTACTATGTAGAAACGGAAGCCCCCAAAATTTACAAAATGAAATTTTTTTTTTCAATTTTGTCTCACAATGATTTTTTTTTCCATTTCGCCGTAGATTTTTGGGGAACAATGACTGACGTCATTACAAAGTAGAATTGGTGGCGCAAAAAATAAGCCATCATATGGATTTTTAGATCAAAAATTGAAAGAGTTATGATTTTTTAAAGATAAGAAGGAAAAAACGAAAATGCAAAAACGGAAAAACCCCGGGTCCTTAAGGGGTTATATTAGTGGTAAATTTTTGTTGATTCATGAAGTGATTTTTGTGAAAAACTCAAAAATATTGTGAAAAATTGGAAACATTTTATTTCTCTACGTTTGAAACTCTCTACTTGTAAGAGAAATAGTTGTCCAAATAAATTTAGTTATTAATTCACATCCACAACATGTCTACTTTCTGCTGGCGTCATTTATTAAACGTTCTTTTACTTTTTTACAACATTAGAAGGCTTATATTATATTATTACACGCAATTTTTCAAATTTTCTACAAAAGTTCTAAATCGAATTTTTTGAGGGAACAATAAAATTTTTAATATATACCGTATTTATCGGCGTATAACACGCACTTTTTAGGCAAAAATTTTTAGCCTAAAGTCTATGTGCATGTTATACGCCGATACACCCCCAGGAAAGCCAGAGGGGGAGAGGCCGTCGCTGCCTGCTTCTCTCCCCCTGCCTTTCCTGGGGTCTAGAGCCCTGCTGCCGGCCCTTCTCTCCACCTGGCTATCGGCGCCGCTGCCCGTTCTGTCCCCCTGATTATCGGTGCCGGCGCCCCATTGCCGGCGCCGATAGCCAGGGGGAGAGAAGCGGCGCCGACAGCCAGGGGGAGAGAAGGGGCAGTGGCACCCATTTCCGGCACCGCTGCCCCGTTGCCTCGCCCCATCCCCAGTGGCATAATTACCTGTTGCCGGGGTCGGGTCCGCGCTGCTGCAGGCCTCTGGTGAGTGTCCCCTGCGTCGTTGCTATGCACGGCGCGGCGCACTGACGTCATGCGCCGCGCCGTGCAGCGCATAGCAACAACGCAGGGGACGCACACCGGAGGCCTGAAGCAGCGCGGACCCGACCCCGGCAACAGGTAATTATGCCACCGGGGATGGGGGGAGGCAACGGGGCAGCGTCGCCGGCAATGGGTGCCGCTGCCCCTTCTCTCCCCCTGGCTGTCGGCGCCGGCAATGGGGCGCCGGCACCGATAGTCAGGGGGAGAGAACGGGCAGCGGCACCGATAGCCAGGGGGAGAGAAGGGCCGGCAGCAGGGCTCTAGACCCCAGGAAATGCAGGGGGAGAGAAGCAGGCAGCGACGGCCCCTCTCCCCCTGCCTTTCCTGGGGGTGTATCGGGGTATACACGCGCACACACGCACCCTCATTTTACCATGGATATTTGGGTAAAAAACTTTTTTTACCCAAATATCCTTAGTAAAATGAGGGTGCGTGTTATAGGCCGGTGCGTGGTATACCCCGATAAATACGGTATATATATATATATATATATATATATATATATATATATATATATTGTGGAACTCCAGCTCTCGTTTAAACCATGCACCTGATCATCTTTAACCGCTCCAGAAAGCGGAAGGTGTTACGGAAGCAAACCAGGAGTATACCAGGAGACTGGACAGGACCTCACAGCAAGTCTACAGTACCGATATCTACATTACAGGTAGTACCGGTCTTACAATACTATAGTGTTGTTTATTAACAGCTTTGTTAATTAAGTAAGACTGTGCTTATAACAGCATTGGAGGATTTTTTACAGACCAATTATTGTGTGAATCTCCTTTTTGCAGTGAACACTGAGTGCTACACCCTTTACTCCCTGCAATTATTTAAATCTATGCCATCAGTTAAAGTAAGCGCTATCTATACGTTATATTAGATAAACTAAAGTTTTTAGTTTTAATCCATTATCTATAAGCGCCGATACACAGATTTCTATTACTGTTAACCCCTTTCTGAGTGGAACTACAGGGATCCACCTTGTTGTATCTAGGCTGCTCAGTTAGCTATCCCAGCGCGCCGATGCTAAGACTTTTTTATATTTTAATTTACAAATCTGTTTAACTTTCTGGCACCAGTTGATAAAAAAAAAAATATATATATATGTTTTCCACAGGAGTACCCTTTAACCCGTTAACTAGAGATGAGCGAATCGAAGCTGACGAACCCAAATTCGTTACATTACGTGAAATATTTGATTCGCAACTAATGCGAATATCGCCGCAATTCTATCACACGAATCGCTTCATTAAATGCCATTTTAAAGCGTTCCTGGCTAAAGGAGACCTAAAATGGCAGATCCACATGTGAGTACATGGGGCAGGGGATTATGGGAGGGCAGGAAACAGCGGCGGGAATGAAGGTAGGCGGGATGACCCTGAATCACATGCAGATAGCTGTCAGCTGCCTCATACATATCAACAAGCTGCCTGAACTTTATCAACCATCTCATCACCTTATTTTTCAGCGCAGTTCAGTGGTTTTTTTTCTCCAGAAATCATCTGCTGCTCAGAATTGTGTGTAGACTGTATAAAAACCAGTGCACACCATTCCTAACACTCTGTGACACAGTGCAATTTAGGGTTTAATCCCTGTTTTCTTTTCTTTTTTTTTTTTTGTGGTGCTGCACTGTTGTGTCCTGCCGCTGTTCACAAATACGTTTTTTCAGCGGACTGTAGTGCATTTGTCTGCGCTCATACCTGCATACCACATACCTACATCAAAGCAGTCTACTATTCTGTATCTGTAACAAGTCTAGATACAGGGAAAGTCCTGGCAAAAGTAATCACCTGCTGGTGTTTTACAAAAATACAGATTTTTTTCTGCCTATTGTTGCTCATTGTTCTGCCCTCATCAGCGCATACCGCATACGTACATCCAAGTAGTGTACCATTTTGTACCTGTTAATCTGTCAAGGGCGTACATACTGTGAAAGTCCAAACAATAGTACTCACCTGCTGGTGTATTACAAAAATACAGATTTTTTTCTGCGTATTGTTGCACATTTTTCTGCCCTCATCAGTGCATACCGCATACGTACATCCAAGTAGTGTACCATTTTGTACCTGTTAATCTGTCAAGGACCTACATACTGTGAAAGTACAAACAATAGTACTCACCGGCTGGTGTTTTACAAAAATTACAGAGTTTTTAGGCTCATTGTAGCGGATTTTTCTTCCCTCATCAGTGCATTCTGCATACGTACATCGAAGTAGTGTACCATTTTATACCTGTTAATCTGTCAAGGGCCTACATACTGTGAAAAGACAGCCAAAAGCAATCACCTGCTGCTGTTCTTGACAAATACTGTTTAAAGAGTAGTGAAGCATATTGTAATAACCTTATATACGCACTAAGTATGTCAGGAAGAGAAGTGTCAGGATGTGCGCAGAGGAGTGGCAGAGGCCTAAAAACTTCAGGCAGAGTTGGCAGCAGACTAGGGGCGAGTAGCAGCAGGAGTCGCAGAGAGAGGCCTGTGCTCCCGTTATCAGCCAGCGGTTGTGTCTCGACCAGCAACCCATCTGTCGTAGTCGATAGGTTAACATTAGAGGTGCACCGAAATAGAAGTTTCAGAACCGAAACGAAACCGAAATAAAAAAAAATGTCTGGCCGAAACCGATACCGAAAATGACTTCTCCCCGTCTTCTGGTAAAATGCAGCGCTCCGCTCATTAGATTCCCCCACATTAGATTGCCAGCTCCCCCACATTAGGTCGGGAGTTCCCCCACATTAATAGGCAGCTCCCCCACATTAATAGGCAGCTCCCCCACAATAGTAGGCAGCTCCCCCACAATAGTAGGCAGCTCCCCCACATTAGGTCACCATTTCCCCCACAATATTAGGCAGCTCCCCCCAACAATATTAGGCAGCTCCCCCCCACATTAGGTCAGCAGTTCCCCCACAATAGTAGGCAGTTCCCCCAACAATATTAGGCAGCTCCCCCAACAATATTAGGCAGCTCCCCCCCCCCCACAATATTAAGCAGCTCCCCCCCACAATATTAGGCAGCTCCCCCCCACAATATTAGGCAGCTCCCCCACAATATTAGGCAGCTCCCCCCTAACAATATTAGGCAGCTCCCCCCCAACAATATTAGGCAGCTCCCCCCACAATATTAGGCAGCTCCCCCCACAATATTAGGCAGCTCCCCCACATTTGTAGGCAGCTCCCCCCCACAATATTAGGCAGCTCCCCTCCAACAATATTAGGCAGCTCCCCCAACAATATTAGGCAGCTCCCCCCACAATATTAGGCAGCTCCCCCCCCCCAACAATATTAGGCAGCTCCCCCCCAACAATATTAGGCAGCTCCCCCCCCCATTTGTAGGCAGCTCCCCCCCACAATATTAGGCAGCTCCCCCCCAACAATATTAGGCAGCTACCCCCCAACAATATTAGGCAGCTCCCCCCCCCATTTGTAGGCAGCTGCCCCCCAACAATATTAGGCAGCTCCCCCCCAACAATATTAGGCAGCTCCCCCCCCCCATTTGTAGGCAGCTGCCCCCCAACAATATTAGGCAGCTCCCCCACAATAGTAGGCAGCTTCCCCCCACCCCACAGACATACAGCTTCCAGCCATATACAGTGTACGACTGGAGGCTGTATGTCTGTACTGCTGCCCCCACAGTGTTCCGGTCACCGCTCCTCCGGCCCGGGGTCACATCTACTGTTATGGCCTATGGACCATAGCAGTAGGTGCCGGGACCGGGGGAGCGGTGACTGGAACACTGAACAAGATGACGCGGTCACTTACCAGGCCCCGACCAGCGCGCGTTCTCCTGCGACGATCCTGCGGTCCTCCTGCGTCTCTATGGTTGTACGCACGGGACGTCAGTGACGTCCCGTGCGTACGACCATAGAGACGGAGAAGCGAAGGACCGAAGGAGGATCGCAGGAGGACGCCGGGGAATGGTGAGTGACCGCCGGACATCCTTATGTCCCGAAAAGATATTTCGGGACACAGGGATGTCCGGGATAGGATTAGGAATACTTCTTTTTATGTGCCCGGGCCGGCTCCCGTGTGTGGCTGCAGGCGGGGTCCGGCCAGAGCATATAAAACCTAATACTGTGTACTAAAAACCAGGGGGCCTCCAGCTGTTGTGAAACTACAACTCCCAGCATGCCCGGACAGACTTTGCCGGTCCGGGCATGCTGGGAGTTGTAGTTTCACAACAGCTGGAGGCCCCCTGGTTTTTAGTATACAGTATTAGGTTTCATATGCTCTGGCCGGCCCCCGCCTGCAGCCACACACGGGAGCCGGCCCGGGCACATAAAAAGAAGTATTCCTATCCCGGAGAGCGCGACCCCCCCCCAACCCCACCCCCCCCCTCAGATGTTGCGGCCGCCCCCCCCTGCACCGCCCACGAGTGCCTCTGCCACTGGCAGTGTTTGTAACTTGTGCTGTGGGCGGGCAGGGGAGGTGGTCATTATCTGCACTTTTTTAGTTGTTTCGGCATTTCCCCGAAACAGCTATTTTCGGCCGATATGTATCGGCCGTCGATATATCGGTGCATCCCTAGTTAACATGCTCATCCACTTCATCACAAGTGACATCTGACACCCCCAGTCAACAGTCGGTGGGTTCCTCAGACACAACCCTCAGTAGGCATGGCCCGGGAGTAGTCCCTGTCCTCCCATTGCCTTTGTCCTATGCTGTTCCCTTTCCTAGAGAAGTATCTTATGCTGTAGGCAGTGGCGTCTCCAGCATTCAAATTTAGGGGGGGCACATGGGGGGCCAGTGACAAAAGTGGGGGGGCAATTTAAAACGTGTGTATGTGTATATATATATATACACACACACACATATATATATATATATATATATTTATATATATATATATATATATATATATATATATACACACAATGACTTTTTTTCCCGTTTTTGCCATAGATTTTTGGGTAAATGACTGATGTCATTATAAAGTAGAATTGGTGGCGCAAAAAATAAGCCATCATATGGACTTTTAGGTGCAAAATTGAAAGGGTTATGATTTTTAAAAGGTAAGGAGGAAAAAACAAAAGTACAAAAACGGAAAAACGCTCGGACCTTAAGGCGTTAAAACTTTTGGACACTACCATCAACTTTGATAGCGGCATCTAAAGTGTTAATGTCGGACATCAGCCTGATTGGTGATGTCTGGCATTAGCCGAGGGTTCTAGCTAATGATTTATACAACACAGTGGGAGCGGGCACTGTGCGTACACATACGCCTTGTGTCCTTATGGCTCATTTACACGGATGGATCCCCAGCATATTTTACGCTGCGGATCCCCCGACAATGCACACATCGCTGCTGCTTTCGGCCTAGTTCAGAGAGCAGGAGGAGCGGTCATGATGTGCGCGAGTATACACATCAAAGTGTGTCTGCTCGTAGCGGAGGATTGCCATTATGATCAGCACAGATAGAGGCAGCACTGTAGGGTCCATTGTCGGCGGATCCGCAGCGTAAAATACACCGTGGATCCACCCCTGAATAAGCCCTTAGGATACGCTCACACGTACAGGATCTGCTGCATATTTTCTGCAGCTGATTTTGCTACCTATTGAAGCTAATGGGTTGCAAAATCAGCTGCACAAAATATGCAGCAAAAATATGCAGCAGATCCTGAACATGTGAATGTACCCTTAAGGGGTTAATGAGGGGTTAATGTGTTCACATGTTGTCCTTCCAGAGGGGTCACTTTCCCTCCTCCAGCGTCCACAGGTCTCCAACAGGTCACATTACCAGAACAATTTATGGAAAAATCGCGGCAAAAATTGCGCTGTTTTACCGCGATTTACGAAAAATCTTACGAAAACAATTTTTGCCGCGATTTTTCCCAAAAATTGTTGTGATAATGTGGCCTGTTAGTGACCTGTGGACACTGGAGAAGGGAAAGTGACCCCTCTGAACTGCTACCATACACATGACCCAGCCCCAGGATAGACTGCTGATCAGGGGGAGAGAGGGAGGACACGGGACATCACTCATCACCTCACATGAAGCTGCCGCTCTGCTGTGTGACCTGTCACCTCTCGGCCCCTCCTCTCCTGTGCTGGGGGCGGAGCCATCAATGTATCAGGACATCCCTATTAATTTTAAATTGGGGGGGCCCAAGGGGGGGCACGGCCTGATCTAGGGGGGGCCATGGCCCCCTCTGGCCCCCCCCTGGCGACGCCACTGGCTGTAGGTTCAGCAACACTATTCACTGAGGACAATCTATTAGAGGACAGCCAGCAGCTACTGCCCAGCCAAGAAGGGGAGGAGACATGCGCCGCTTGCTGCACTAGGCGGCCAAGTTGTGATGCGGAGAGTGACGTGGGAGGCGGTGTTGCCAGGGTTCAGGGTCCTGCAGCAGACACTGTTGGGGAATCTGAGGAGGACATCAGTGACATGCAGACATCTGTTGATGATGATGAAGCCGATTGCAATTGGGAGCCGGGTGCAGAAGGGGCTTCATCATCATCAGGAGAAGAGAGTTGCAGGTTGCCCTTGAGGCAGCAGCTGAGCCAGCAAGGCGGTAGCACGATTAGCAGTCAGCGTGGTGGCAGGAGTGGAAATTTTGGAGCCAAACGTGCCCGGGGAGACCACCTGCTTCGCGGCAGCCTACCTTTCAGGGAGGTAGTGGAACAGGGGTTCCTGGAGATGGCGCCAGTAGCAGCCAATTAGTGCGGACTGTAGGTGGGAAAATCAGCTACTCGCCGGTGGGGAAGTTTTTCATCAGGCATCTGGAGGAGGTTCACGTAGCCACATGCAAGATATGTCGGCAGAAGGAGAAGAGTGGCCAGGGTCCCAATGTTGGCACCACGGCCCTGCGTCAACACATGCTTCGCCACCATAAAGCGGCCTGGGAGAACCCTGGCTCCGATGTAGTGGTCCAGCCTGCTGCATCACCCAGTGGCCATCCGCTCCCTCCTTCATCCAGCCAAGGCTCCACCACCTCAGCCGAAAGGAGCTGTGTGTCAAACCCTCCTTCTGTCGCTCCAGATGCTCCTGCTTCTCCCACTTTTAGTCAGCCAATCCTTCAACAATCCATCTGCGAAGCCATGTCCAAGAGACAACAGTATGCGCCCACTCATCCAACGGCGCAGAAGTTGAATGTGCTCCTGTCCAAGTTGCTGGTGTTGCAGCCCTCCCTTTTCAAGTGGTCGACTCTGCACCTTTCAGAGAATTGATGGCTTGTGCCAAAGCGAGGTGGAGAGTCCCAAGCTGTCATTTCTTTGCGAATAAGGCAGTACCAGCCCTGCATAAGTTTGTACAAGAGAAGGTGGGCCAGTCCTTGAGCCTGTCGGTGTGTTCAAAAGTGCACGGTAGCGCCGACGTGTGGAGCTGTAACTACGGGCAGGGACAATAATTGTCTTTTACGGCCCACTGGGTAAATGTGGTTCCTGCACAGCCAAAACAGCAACTTGGACAGGTCACACCACTTCCACCTCCATGCTCTCACTCTCAGGCAGTTGGTCCTGTGACAGTGTGCGACTCCGCCTCCTCATCCTCCACCGTGTCCTCAGCCTCCACTGCACGTACAAATCTCGGTGGCCCTTCATCGTACCATGTGTGTGGGGAACGGCGGTGTCAAGCTGTTTTTCACATGGTTTGCTTTCATGAACGGATGAGAAGATGAGGGGCAGAGTGGAGCATAGTTTAGGTTGGATGAGATGGCCGGTGTTTTTAGTCATTGGACAGGAGAGGAGGAGCAGGAGCAGCCAGAGGAGCTAGAGGGTTATGACGAAGGCAAGACAGAGGACCCAGACACACTGTGGCAGTATGCAGTGGAGATGGAGGCACGTAGTCCCTCCGAGTCACTGGCGCAAATGGCACGATGCAGGCTCAGTTGCTTGCGAAGTGACCCCCGAATTGTCAAAATTCGTCAGCGGGATGACTTCTGGCTCTCCACCTTTTTGGACCCTCGCTACCGTCCCAGAATGGGGGCCTTTTTTACACCCACTGAGAGGGAGGACAAACTGACCTACTAAAGAGAGATCCAACGTAGTCAGTTGGCCGATGCCTATCGGCGACATGATCCATCCACTCGCAGGTCTGACTCTTGGGGCCCTCTGCACTCACCTTCCACTGCCATGGCTGCTGGGGAGGGGAGGCATGGCAGGAGCAGTACCAGTTCCATCAGCAGCATGTCTACAGTCGCTGATGAGTAGCTTTCTTCACCTGCATAGTGAAGCAACTCATCAGCAGCAGGTAGACATGAAGCAGGACCTGAACCAGCAGGTGGTGGCATACCTTGACATGGCCATGCCAACAAACATTAAAGATCTGCTGGACTTCTGGGTAGCCAAACTTGATTTATGGCCGAAACTAGCAGAGTTTGCCCTGGAAAAGCTGTCCTGCCCAGCCAGTAGTGTGGCATCAGAGTGGGTGTTTAGTGCGGCCGGGGCCATAGTCACCCCAAGGCGAACTCGTCTGTCCACGAAAAATGTGGAGAGACTGACCTTTGTGATGATGAATCAGGGATGGATCAGCCAGGATTTCCAGCCACCAATGCCAGATGCCTTAGAGTAGATTGACCATGCTGCTACACCAACACTTCAAAATTATGGTTATGAAACCCTCTTGGGTTATCAATTAGGGTTATGAAACCCTCTTGGGTACTGCGAATGCCTGCTCCTGACTCATCCTGTGTTTTTCAGGAACTACTTGCCTCACGGATGCTTCGGGCCTTGGGCCTTTAATTTTTGGATGTTTAGCAGTAGCTAAATACATTCTTAGTGTGAATTTCAACATTGATCTTTAACCCCTTAACGACGCAGGATGTGTATTAACGTCCTCCGCCGTCTTCCGCGATACGCCGCGGGGTCACGCGGTGACCCAGCGTCATATCGCGGCGGTCCCAGCAGCTTTCCACGGCCGGGACCCATGGCTAATACAGGACATCACCGATCGCAGTGAAGCCCCATTTTAACCCTTCAGACGCAGCGATCAAAGCTGACCGCCACATCTGAAGAGAAAGTGAAAGTAACCTGGCTGCTCAGCCGGGCTGTTCGGGACCGCCGCGGTGAAATCGCGGCATCCCGAACAGCTTGCATGACACCGGGAGGGACCCGGTCCATCAATTTAACCGTATGGACCTACAGAATAAAGATAAGGTGTCATTTTTACCGGAAAATGTACTGTGTAGAAACGGAAGCCTCCAAAAGTTACAAAATGGCGTTTTTCTTTGATTTTGTCGCACAATGATTTTTTTTTCCATTTTGAGGTGAATTTTTTGGGTAAAATGACTAATGTCACTGCAAAGTAGAATTGGTGACGCAAAAAATAAGCCATAATATGGATTTTTTGGTGGAAAATTGAAAGGTTACGATTTTTTAAAGGTAAGGAGGAAAAAACAAAAATGCAAAAACTGAAAAAGGGGTTAAATGTAAGGCATTATGAAACCCTCTTTGGTACTGCGAATGCCTGCTCCTGACTCCTCCTGTGTCTCTTTCAGGAACTACTTGCCTCACTGATTATTCGGACCTTGGGCCTTTAATTTTAAAATGTTTAGCAGTAGCTAAATACATGCTTAATGCAAATTTCAACATTGATCTTGCAATGTAAAGGGGTTATGAAACCCTCGGGTGTACTGCTGATGCCTGCTCCTATGTCTTTCAGGAATGACGTGGCTTACTGATGCTTCTGGGCTTGGGCCTTACATTTTTGAATGTTTAGCACGAGATAAATACATGCTTAATAGAAATTTGAACTTTGATCTTTCAATGTAAGGGGTTATGAAACCCTCTTGTGTACTGCTGATGCCTGCTCCTGACTGTGTGTTTCAGGAACTACTTGGCTTATTGATGCTTCTGGGCTTTGGCATTAAATTTGGATGTTTTGCACTAGCTTACATACATGCTTAATTGAGATTTCAACATTGATCTTTCAATCTTAGGTGTTATGAAATCTTCTTGTTGTTACGCCGAGCGCTCCGGGTCCCCGCTCCTCCCCGGAGCGCTCGCAGCATTCTCCTGTTCGCAGCGCCCCAGTCAGACCCACTGACCGGGAGCTCTGCGATAATGTCCCTAGCCGGGATGCGATTCGCGATGAGGGACTCGCCCGCTCGCGATGCGCATCCTGACCCATTTACCAGACTCGTTCCCCGTCTGTGCTGTGCCGGCGCGCGCGGCCCCGCTCCCTAGGGCGCGCGCGCGCCGGCTCTCTGCGATTTAAAGGGCCAGTGTGCCACTGATTGGCGCATGGTTTTAATTAGTGTGTTCACCTGTGCACTTCCCTATAATACCTCACTTCTACTTCACTTCCTTGCCGGATCTTGTTGCCATTGTGCCAGTGAAAGCGTTCCTTTTGTATCCCAAGCCAGTGTTCCAGACCTCTTGCCGTTGCCCCTGACTACGATCCTTGCTGCCTGCCCTGACCTTCTGCTACGTCCGACCTTGCTCTTGCCTAATCCCTTGTACCGCGCCTATCTCAGCAGTCAGAGAGGTTGAGCCATTGCCGGTGGATACGACCTGGTTGCTACCGCCGCTGCAAGACCATCCCGCTTTGCGGCAGGATCTGGTGAATACCAGTAGCAACTTAGAACCGGTCCGCCGGCACGGTCCACGCCAATCCCTCTCTGGCAGAGAGGATCCACCTCTAGCCTGCTGAATCCTGACACTTGTGTACTGCTGAGGCCTTTTCTTGACTGTGTCTTTCAGGAACTACTTGGATTACTGATGCTTCTGGGCTTGGGCCTTACAGTTTTGGATTTTTGAACTAGATACATACATGCTTAATTTGAATTTCAAAATTTATGGTGCAATGTATGGGGTTATTAAACCCTCTTGGGTTCTGTTTTTCACATTTTCTGATAATTTTCTTGGAAGTAATCTTGAATTTTCCAAAGTACAAACCGTGCCACCATAGAAAGCTTGTTGTGTGTGATTTTTTAATTAACATTTTCCCAAAATAACACGGTGAGGGATGAACTCTGCTTCTTTATGTCAGAACACATTACTTTAGAGAAGAATGTCTTTTTGTGGACCACCGTCATGCATTATAGAGTCATCTGGATTCTTGGATATGCACTTGTTCAAACACAAAGGTATTTTGTCAGACAACATACCTAAAACAACTTTAATATTTTCTTCTGACTGAGAGAACGATTGAATTATTTTAGTACACCTTTTAATAAACACTGAAGTTAACTTTTTTATTCAGTCTATTTATTGTGGGAATCTCAATTTTGTGCAAGCCTTTATTTGATGGAACTGGGCTACAGCTGACTGCTGTGTCATGTGACTCAACACTGTTATCCACTTTTAATGAAAGTGTCTAAAGGTTGTCATTTTTACTTTCTATTAAAATTGGAGTGTCTGTCTGAATTTCTGAGATAGAATCTGCTATCTGGTGATCTCAAGTTAAATAATTAAAGTCCTCGAAGCCTTTACTTTTTGCTTCTTTGGATGGACCTATTTCCTATGTGTGTGAGCCATAATGGCTTCCCATTGCTTCAACCACCTCAAGGATGTGGCATTCAGACACTGTATAGTCTAGAATCTGCTATCAGGGGATCTTGAGTTAAATAATTAAAATCCTCGAATTAATTACTTTTTGATTCTTTGGATGTACCTATATCCTATGTGTGTGAGCCATAATGGCTTCCCATTGCTTCAGCCACCTCAAGGATGTGGCATTCAGACACCGTATAGTCTAGAATCTGCTATCAGGTGATCTTGAGTTAAATAATTAAAATCCTTGAATTAATTGATATTTCAATCTTATTGATTATTAAATCCCCCGGTGTACTGCAGATGCCTTTTCCTGACAGTTTTGATCCGGAACTAATTTACTTAATGCTGCTTCTGGCCTTGGCCCATAAATTTTGTGATATTTAGCACTAGCTTAATTGAAATTTCCTGTGTCTTTCAGGAATTACTTGGCTTACTGATGCTTCTGGGCTTGGGCCTTAAAGGGGTACTCCGCCCCTAGACATCTTATCCCCTATCCAAAGGATAGGGGATAAGATGTCAGATCGCCGCGGTATCTCTGCTGGGGAGCCCTGGGATCCCCGCTGCGGCACCACGCTCTCATTACAGCACAGAGCGAGTTCGCTTTGCACGTAATGATGGGCGATACAGGAGCCGGAGCATCGTTATACCATGGCTCCGCCCCTCGTGACATCATGGCCCGCCCCTTTCAATACAAGTCTATGGGAGGGGGTGTGGCGGTCGTCACACCCCCTCCCATAGACTTGCATTAAGGGGATGGGCCATGATGTCACGAGGGGCAGAGCCATGACATCACGCTGCTCCGTCCCCCGTATCGCCCGTCATTAGGCACAGAGCGAACTCGCTCTGTGCTGTAATGAGAGCGCGGTGACGCAGCGGGGATCCCAGGGCTCCCCAGCAGCGGGACCGCGGTGATCTGACATCTTATCCCCTATCCTTTGGATAGGGGATAAGATGTCAAGGGGCGGAGAACCCCTTAAAATTTTTGGATGGTAGCACTATCTAACATGCATCTTGAATAGAGATTTCAAAGTTCACCTTTTAATTTTAGGGGTTGTGAACCCCTCTTGTGTACTCATGCTGCTTCGTGCTCCACTCTGTCAGCCCGTTGGTCCTGTGACAGTGTGCGACTCCGCCTCCACATCCTCCACTGTGTCCTAAGCCTTCACTGCCCGGACAGTCTCAGTTGCCCTTCAGCATACCATGTGTGCAGGGCACGGCGGTGTCACGCTGTTCTTCACATGGTTTGCCTTGGTAAAAGTCTTGGAAACAATGGCTGGTCAGGGCAATGGAGACGTTGCGCCTACATTTCCCGGCCACATGAGCCCTGTGGGGGCTTTTTTTATTTGGTCCTTTGTACCCACACGATGTGTTGTGGGACACTCAAACTTTGATTTAAATTTCAAATAAAAAAATCAGACATTTCAATGGTCTCCTCATGCATCAGCACACTCCAGGCTGTGTCATTCAGGCAATATATGGTTTACTGATGCCGCTGCTGGGCCTGGGTCTGGGAATTTCAAATTTTCTCATAGGTAGCACCCGCTATCCAAAATCTTCTTCAAAAATGTTAATTTTTTTTTCTTAGGGATTGTGAAGCCCTGCTGTGTACTCCTGCATCAGCCAACTCCAGGCTGTGTCATTCGGGCAATATATGGGTTACTGATGCCGCTGTTGGGCCTGGGTCTGGGAATTTAAAATTTTCTCATAGGTAGCACCCGCTATCCCAAATCTTCGGTTTAAATTTTTAAATTCATCTTTTAATCTTAGGGATTGTAAAGGCCTAGTGCCTACTCATGCTGCCAACACCTCCACGCTGTGTCATTCAGCCACTATATGGTCTCCTCATGCTGCCAACACCTCCACGCTGTGCCATTCATCCACTATATGGTGTCCTCATGCTGCCAACACCTCCACGCTGTGTCATTCATCCACTATATGGTCTCCTCATGCTGCCAACACCTCCACGCTGTGCCATTCATCCTCTATATGGTCTCCTCATGCTGCCAACACCTCCACGCTGTGCCATTCAGCCACTAAATGGTCTCCTCATGCTGCCAACACCTTCACGCTATGTTATTCAGTCACTATATGGTCTCCTGACACTGATGCCACCACCAGGCTCTGTCATTGTGCTGCTGTACGGCAGTGATTCTAAGAGCGATGCCGGTAATCTGCATGCTATTCTGAATAACAGTATTATTTCACTACCCCAGCACACTCCATATGCATTTTAGGATTATGCATTCTATACCCCTATAGAGGCTGTATGTAGGCTAGAAATAGCCTTTTTTAATATAGATTCGCCGCAAAAAAATTTGGATCAAAACAAGCTTTTTCGGAAAATTCGGCGAATCGGTCAAAACTAATTTTTTAAAAGTTTGCTCATCTCTACCCTTAACGATCCAGGGTTTTTTGTTTTTGCATTTTAGTTTTTTCCTCCTTACCTTTAAAAAAAAAATCATAACTCTTTCAATTTTGCACATAAAAAATCCATATGATTCAAACTTTTATTAGGGAAGGGGTTAAATGATCTTTATTCATTTTTTTGCACTTTTTTTTTGCAATGTTATAGCTCCCATAGGGACCTATAGCACTGCACACACTGATCTTTTACATTGATCATTGTTATCCCATAGGGATAGGAAACCACTGATCGGTGATTCTGCCTCTTGACTGCTCATGCCTGGATCTCAGGCACTGAGCAGCCATTCAGCGATTGGACAGCATGCAGGCAGGTAGGGACCCTCAGGCTGTCCTGTAAGCTGTTCGGGATGCCGCGATTTCGCCACAGCGATCCCGAACAGCTCCCTGAGCAAACCGGCAAAGTTTTAGTTTCACTTTAGATGCGGCGATCAACTTTGAACGCCGCATCTAGGGTTAATAGAGTGCTGCACGCTATTAGCCACGGGTCCCGGCCTCTGTTAGAGGCTGGGCCCGACCCGCTATGACGTGGGGCCATGCCGCGGCCCCGCGTTATAGAACGGGAGCGGACTCATGACGTACCGGTACGTCATGGGTCCTTAACAGGTTAAGGACCTAGACAATTTTCAGTGTAGGACCAGCCCATTTATACCTTAAGGACCCAGACAATTTTTGCACTGTCAGGATCCGGATGGGTATGCAGTGAGGATACTGGTGGTGGATCCTCTGTGTCAGTGGGGTGATGACGTGGGCCGTACCAGGGGAGTCTAAGGGGTTACTGGTTTTCACTAGAGCCCGCCGCAAAGCGGGATGGACTTGCAGCGGCAGGTAACCCCCAGGTCATTCCACCCGATAGCGACTCAACCCCAGCTGACGGCTGAGACAGGCGCGGTACAAGGGATAAGGCAAGAGCAAGGTCGGACGTAGCAGTAGGTCAGGGCAGGCAGCAAGGATTGTAGTCAGGGGCAACGGCAGAGGGTCTGGAACACTGGCTTGGAACATACACAAGAACGCTTTCACTGGCACTGAGGCAACAAGATCCGGCGATACCAGGAAGGGGAAGTGGGCTTTTATAATGAGGACACAGGTGAATATACTGATTGGGCCAGGCGTCAATCAATGGCACACTGGCCCTTTAAATCTCAGAGAGCCGGCGCACGCACGCCCCAGGGAGCTGGGCCGGGCGGGCCGGGACTGAGCCGACGGAGGACGGGACAGGTGAGGGGATTGGGATGCGAGCCGCGGGCAGGCGCGTCCCGCTACGCGGGTCGCATCCCCGCCGGTGACACTACTGCAGCGCTCCCGGTCAGTGGGTCTGACCGGGGCGCTGCATGGAGGTGAACGCCGCGAGGGCTCCGGGGAGGAGCAGGGACCCGGAGCGCTCGGCTTAACAGTACCCCCCCCCCTTGGGTCTCCCCCTCTTTTTGGAGCCCAGGAACCTGTGAATGAGCTCCTTGTCGAGGATATTATCCTCGGGTTCCCAAGACCTCTCTTCGGGCCACAATTCTCCCAATCTACGAGAATTTTTTTTTTTTTACCTCTGACCACTTTGGAAGCAAGGATTTCCTTTACAGCGAAGACATCAGAGGAGCCAGAGACAGGAGCTGGAGCGACAACCTTGGGGGAGAAGCGGTTAAGAACGAGAGGTTTCAGAAGTGAAACATGAAAGGAGTTAGGAATACGGAGAGAAGGGGGAAGAAGAAGTTTGTAGTAGACAGGATTGATTTGACTCTTGATTTTAAATGGCCCAAGGTAACGTGGACCCAGCTTATATCTGGGAACGCGGAAGCGGATATACTTGGCAGAAAGCCACACTTTGTCCCCAGGAGCGAAGACAGGAGGAGTTCTTCTCTTCTTATCGGCATGTCTCTTCATACGAGACGAGGCCACTAGGAGCGACTTTTGAGTCTCCTTCCAGATAACAGAGAAGTCCCGGAATGGGGAGGGTGGGGGGGGGGGGCAGAGGGTGACGGCCGTACACCACAAAGAACGGGGATTTGGCAGAGGATTCTGAATATTTTAAATTGTACGAGAATTCAGCCCAGGGTAGAAGGTCAACCCAATCGTCTTGGCGGGAGGAGACAAAATGTTGCAAATAGTCACCAAGAATCTGGTTTACTCTCTCTACTTGTCCATTGGATTGGGGGTGATAGGAGGACGAGAAATTTAATTTGATTTTTAATTGGTTACAGAGAGCTCTCTAAAATTTCGACACAAATTGCACGCCTCTATCCGAGACGATATGCGTGGGTAGCCCGTGAAGGCGAAAAATATGCAGAAAAAATTGCTTCGCCAATTGTGGCGCAGAAGGGAGACCTGGAAGCGGAATGAAATGTGCCATTTTGGAGAAACGATCAACGACCACCCAGATGACGGTGTTGCCATGGGATACAGGCAGATCCGTAATAAAATCCATGGCAATTTGGGACCATGGCTGCTCGGGAACGGGTAAAGGAAGGAGGAGTCCAGCAGGCTTCTGGAGAGGGGTCTTATCCAAGGCGCAAACTGTACAGGCCCGAATGAAATCAGTGAGGTCACCCTCCAGTGTAGGCCACCAATACAAATGAGAAATAAGCTGGATGGACTTCATGATGCCAGCATGGCCAGCAAGGTGAGAGGAATGTCCCCATTTTAGGATCTTGAGGCGCTGGCGTGGAGGGACAAAGGTCTTTCCAGGAGGAGTTTGTCCAATAGAAGCTGGAGCAGAGGAGACCAGGCACTCAGGAGGTACAATATGCTGCAGAGGAACTTCAGATTCGGTGGCATCAGAGGAACGTGAAAGGGCGTCAGCCCTGACGTTTTTGTCTGCAGGACGAAAGTGAATCTCGAAGTTAAAGCGGGCAAAAAACAACGACCACCTAGCCTGGCGAGGATTCAGACGCTGGGCAGACTGGAGATACGAGAGATTCTTGTGGTCAGTGTAAATGACAATGGGGTGTTTGGAACCCTCCAAAAGTTGCCTCCATTCTTCCAGTGCTAACTTGATGGCTAGAAGTTCACGATCTCCAATGGAGTAATTTTTTTCTGCCGGAGAGAAGGTTTTAGAAAAGAAACCACAAGTAATATTACGTTCGGTAGAGTTTTTTTTGAGAAGTACGGCTCTGGCTCCGACTGAGGAGGCGTCCACTTCCAGCAAGAAAGGTTTCGATGGATCAGGTCTGGACAGCACTGGAGCAGAAGCGAAGGCAGTTTTGAGGCAATTGAAGGCCTCATCTGCTTGGGGAGGCCATGACTTAGGGTTGGCATTCTTCCTGGTCAGGGCCACAATAGGGGCCACATTGGTGGAAAAATGGGGAATAAACTGTCCGAAGTAGTTGGCAAATCCCAGAAAGCGTTGGATAGCACGGAGTCCAGAAGGGCGTGGCCAATCTAAAACCGCTGACAGTTTGTCTGGGTCCATTTGAAGTCCTTGGCCAGAGACTAGGTAACCTAGGAAAGGAAGAGATTCACATTCAAAGAGACATTTTTCCATTTTGGCATACAGGTGATTTTCGCGGAGTCTCTGGAGCACTAGGCGGACATGACGACGGTGTTCCTCTAGACTAGAGGAGAAAATCAAGATGTCGTCCAGGTAAACCACAACACAGGTATATAACAAGTCCCGAAATATTTCCTTAATGAAATCCTGTAATACTGCAGGAGCGTTGCAGAGCCCAAAGGGCATAACAAGATATTCGAAATGTCCGTCTCTGGTATTGAATGGGGTTTTCCACTTATCCCCTTTCCTGATGCGAATAAGATTATATGCGCCTCTTAAGTCCAATTTAGTGAAAATGTTGGCGCCACAAAGATGGTCAAAGAGTTCAGAGATCAAAGGCAGGGGATAGCGTTTTTTGATGTTGATTTTATTTAAACCGCGGTAGTCAATACATGGCCGTAGGGTACCGTCTTTTTTAGAAACAAAGAAGAACCCTGCTCCAGCAGGGGATGAGGACTTTCGAATGAATCCCCTCTTTACATTTTCCTTGATATAGCCAGACATGGCTTGAGTCTCTGGGGCAGACAGAGGGTAGATCCTGCCCCGGGGTGGAGTAGTACCAGGAAGGAGGTCAATAGGGCAGTCATAAGGCCTATGAGGTGGCAAAGTCTCTGCTTGTTTTTTACAGAAAACATCGGCAAAGTCCTGGTAGGCCTTGGGAAGACCTGCTATAGGTGGAGCCACAGGGGTTTGACAAATGGGAGCAGATGTGAGGCAATGTTTGAGACAAGATGAACCCCAACTCTTGATCTCCCCGGTGGTCCAGTCAAGGGTAGGAGAATGACGTTGGAGCCATGGCAGACCGAGGAGGATTTCAGAGGTGCAGTTGGGTAGGACGAGAAATTAAACTTTTTCGTGATGCAGTCCAATGCACATAAGCAGGGGTTCTGTGCAGTAACGCACAGTGCAGTCCAATTTTTCTCCGTTGACTGAAGAAATGTAGAGCAGTCTGCCGAGACTGGTCACTGGGATGTTGAACCTATTAACAAAAGAGGCCAAAATAAAATTTCCTGCAGAACCGGAGTCCAAGAAGGCCACAGCTGAGAAGGAGGAGTTAGCAGAAGGAGAAATCCGCACAGGCACAGTAAGACGTGGAGAAGCAGAATTCACACCTAGTGCTGTCTCACCTTTGTGAAGAAACGAAGTGCGTCTCTCCTGACGCGGAGGGCGGATAGGTCAGTCTTTTAGGAAGTTTTCGGTACTAGCACAGAACAGGCATAGATTCTTGTTACGGCGGCGAGTCCTCTCTTGTAGGGTCAGGCGGGACCGATCCACTTGCATACCCTCCTCGGCAGAAGGCACAGGAACAGATTGCTGTGGACTTGAGAAGAGAGGAGCCGGGGAGAAAAATCGCATGGTGCGAACAAGATCCTTTTCCTGTTGGAGCTCCTGGCGTCTTTCAAAGAAACGCATGTCGATGCTGGTGGCCAAATGGATAAGTTCAGACAGGTTAGAAGGAATTTCACTTGCGGCCAGTACATCCTTGATGTTGCTGGATAAGCCTTTCTTGAAGGTCGCGCAGAGGGCCTCATTGTTCCAGGATAATTCTGAGGCGAGGGTACGAAACTGGATGGCGTATTCGCCTACGGAAGAACTTCCTTGGACTAGGTTCAGCAAAGCAGTCTCGGCAGAGGAGGCCCGGGCTGGCTCCTCGAAGACACTACGAACTTCAGTGAAGAAGGACTGGACAGTGGCAGTGACAGGATCATTGCGGTCCCAGAGCAGAGTGGCCCATGACAAGGCCTTTCCAGACAGGAGACTAACCACGAAAGCCACCTTAGACCGTTCTGTGGGGAATTGGTCCGACATCATCTCCAAGTGTAGGGAACATTGAGACAGGAAACCACGGCACAGTTTAGAGTCCCCATCAAATTTGTCCGGCATGGACAGGCGGAGGCTAGGAGCAGCCACTCGCTGTGGAGGAGGTGCAGGAGCTGGCGGAGGAGATGGTTGCTGAAGCTGTGGCAGAAGTTGTTGCAGCATGACGGTCAATTGGGTCAGCTGCTGTCCTTTTTGCGCTATCTGTTGAGATTGCTGGGTGACCACCGTGGTTAGGTCAGCGACAACTGGCAGCGGGACCTCAGCGGAATCCATGGCCGGATCTACTGTCAGGATCCGGATGGGTATGCAGTGAGGATACTGGTGGTGGATCCTCTGTGTCAGATGACGTGGGCCGTACCAGGGGAACGGAGTCTAAGGGGTTACTGGTTTTCACTAATGCCCGCCGCAAAGCGGGATGGACTTGCAGCGGCAGGTAACCCCCAGGTCGTTCCACCCGATAGTGACTCAACCCCAGCTGACGGCTGAGACAGGCGCGGTACAAGGGATAAGGAAAGAGCAAGGTCAGACATAGCAGAAGGTCAGGGCAGGCAGCAAGGATCGTAGTCAGGGGCAACGGCAGAGGGTCTGGAACACTGGCTTGGAACATACACAAGAACGCTTTCACTGGCACTGAGGCAACAAGATCCGGCGATACCAATAAGGGGAAGTGGGCTTTTATAATGAGGACACAGGTGAATATACTGATTGGGCCAGGCGCCAATCACTGGCGCACTGGCCCTTTAAATCTCAGAGAACCGGCGTGCGCGCGCCCTAGGGAGCGGTGCCGCGCGCGCCGGGACTGAGCCGACGGAGGACGGGACAGGTGAGGGGATTGGGATGCGAGCCGCGGGCAGGCGCGTCCCGCTACGGGGCGCTGCATGGAGGTGAACGCCGCGAGCGCTACGGGGAGGAGCAGGGACCCGGAGCGCTCGGCGTAACATGCACATGTGACCACTGTCACTTTAAACATTAATAACTCTGGGATGCTTTTACCTTCCATTCTGATTCCGAGATTTTTTTTTTCGTGACAAATTCTACTTTATGTTAGTGGTAAATTTTCATCAATAATTGCATAAGTTCTTGGTGAAAAATGCTAAAATTTGATTAAAAATGTTTTCATTTTGCATTTTTCTAACTTTGAAGCTCTCTTCTTGAAAGGAAAACAGACATTCCAAATAAATTATATTTCAATTCACAAATACAATATGTCTACTTTATGTTTGCATCATAAAGTTGAGATGTTTTTACTTTTGGAAGACATCAGAGGGCTTCAAAGTTCAACAACATTTTTCCGATTTTTCACAACATTTTCAAAATCTGAATTTTTCAGGGACCAGTTCAGTTTTGAAGTGGATTTGAAGGGCCTTCATATTAGAAATACCACATAAATGACCCCATTATAAAAACTGCACCCCTCAAAGTATTCAAAATGACATTCAGTAAGTGTGTTAACCCTTTAGGTGTTTCACAGGAATTGCAGCAAAGTGAAGGAGAAAATTCAAAATCTTCATTTTTTACACTCGCATGTTCTTGTAGACCCCGTTTTTTACTTTTTGCAAGGGGTAATAAGAGAAAAAGTCCCTCAAAATTTGTAACCCAATTTCGCTTGAGTAAGGAAATACCTAATTTGTGGATGTCAAGTGTTCGGCAAGCGTAGTAGAGGGTTCAGTAGGGAAGGAGCAACAATGGGATTTTGGAGAGTGAATTTTGCTGAAATGGTTTTTGGGGGGCATGTCACATTTAGGAAACCCCTATGGTGCAAGAACAGCAGAAAAACCCCAAACATGGCATACAGTTTTGGAAACTACACCCCTTAAAGCATGTTACAAGGGGTCAAGTGAGCCTTAACACCCCAGGTGTTTGATGACTTTTCCTTAAAGTCAGATGTGTAAATAAAAAATATAAAAAAATTTCACTAAAGGGCAGTTATTTTCCCAAATTTACCATTTTTGCAAAAGTTAATGGGAGAAAATGCCCCCCAAAATTTGTAGTCCCATCTCTTCTGAGTATGGAAATACCCCATGTTAGGATGTAAAATGCTCTGCGGGCGAACTACAATGCTCAGAAGAGAAGGAGTACACATTTGGCTTTTTGAAAGCAAATTTTGCTGAAATGGTTTTTGGGGGGCATGTCGCATTTAGGAAGCCTCTATGGTGCCAGCACAGCAAAAAAAAAAAAAAAACACATGGCATACTATTTTGGAAACTACACCCCTCAAAGAATGTAACAAGGGGTACAGTGAGCCTTAACACCTCACAGGTGTTTGATGACTTTTTGTTAACCCCTTAAGGACACAGCCCTTTTTCGCAATTCTGACCACCGTCACTTTACGCATTAATAACTCTGGGATGCTTTTACCGAATATTCTGATTCTGAGATAGTTTTTTCATTACATATTCTACTTTATTTTGGTGGTAAATTTTTGGCGTTACTTGCATCCTTTTTTGGTGAAAAATCCCCAAATTTTTATTCTCAAATACAATATGTCTACTTTATGTTTGCATAATTAAATGGACATATTTTTACTTTTTGAAAAAATTAGAGGGCTTCAAAGTAGAGCAGCAATTTTCAAAAATTTCATGAAAATTGCAAAATTTGAAGGGACAGATGTTACAGAACTACAACTCCCAGCATGCCTGGGCAGTCCAGGCATGCTGAGAGTTGTAGTTTGGCAACATCTGGAGGGCTACTGTTTGGGCACCACTGTACAGTGGTCTGCAAACTGTGACCCTCCAGATGTTGCAAAACTACAAATCCCAGCCTTTGGCTGTCTGGGCATGCTGGGAGTTGCAGTTCGGTCTTCCTAGTGGTTGTTACAGTAAAGATCGTTTACTGCAATTTTCCTTCCCCTCCCCCACCGTCGCTTCCCTACCTGCGCCGTGATCTCCGCAGTCTACAGTGACGATCGGAGGTCCCCACAACATCTTCTTTACAGGTACCGGCCTCCATCTTTTCCCCCTGTTCTACCCGACATCCAGGGGTGGGCAGGATGGGGGATTTCCATGGCAACCCCCTGTTGTGCACTGCCATTGGCCAGAACTCATTTCTGACCAATGGCAGGGGATAGGAGGAGATCGCAGTACTGCGACCGTGCTCCTATCCCTCAGGATGATCGGGGCTGTCACTGACAGCTCCAATCATCCCTATTTTCACCAGAGATCCGATCAGCCCGGAATAGCAGAAAAATTGCATGCCTGAATTGACATGCGATTTTCTGCAATTGCCGACATGGGGTGGGGGGTCTCTGTATCGATCACGGCATATGAGGGGTTAATGGCGGATATCCGCGCGATCGCGGATGTCTGCCATTACCAGCAGGTCCCTGGCTGCTATCAGCAGCCGGGACCTGCCGCGCATGACCCGAGCATTGCTCCAATAATCGCGGTTATGTATAGGATGTAAATGTACGTCCTGGTAAATTAAGGGGTTAAGTACCCAGGGCATATGGGTACACCCATGGCTTCCTGGTAGTTAAGGACCCAGGGCGTACCTGTATGGGTGTCACCTCACGATCACGTGATTGATTGGTGGGAACGACTGATCATTCACTGTCCTTCTGGGTGGCGATCGGGCCGGCAGGGGTCTCCTACCTTTCCCTGGTCCGGCTGGGGTCATTTCAGGAGCGGCACCGGCGGTCCAGGTGGCAGGAGTGGTGGCAGCAGCAGCGATGGTGGCGGTGCAGGTGGCAGGATACAGCAGGAGGTGAGGCCTGTTCCCCTCCTGCTGTTGCTTAGCAACAACTCTCAGCATGCACAGCCAAAGGGCATGCTGGGAGTTGTAGTTTTGCAACAGCTGGAGTTCCAACTACAACTCCCAGCATGCCCTTTGGTAGTCTGTGCATGCTGAGGATTGTAGTTATGCACCAGCTGGAGGCACATTTTTTCTATGAAAAAGTGTGCATCCAGCTGTTGCATGACTACAACTCTCAGCATGCACAGACTACCAAAGGGCATGCTGGGAGTCTGTCAATGCATGCTGAGTGTTGCAGTTTTGCAACAGCTGGAGGCACTGGTTGTGAAACAGAGTTTGTGTCCTAACTCAGTGTTTGTCAACCAGTGTGCCTCCAGCTGTGTCAAAAATACTACTCCCATCATGCACTGAGAGACTGTATATGCTGGAAGTTCTAGTTTTGCAACAGCTGGAGGCACACTGGTTGCAAAACACTGAGCTAAGTAACAAACTCTCAGTGTTGCGCAACCAATGTGCCTCCAGCTGTTGCATAACTACTACTCCCAGCATGTATGGTCTGTCAGTACATGTTGGGAGTTGTAGTTTTGCAATAGCTGGAGGTTCCCACCCCCCCCCCCATGTGAATATACAGGGTACATTCACACGGGCGGGTTTATAGCGAGTTTTCTGCTGCAAGTTTGAGATGCGGCAAATTTTTTGCCGCAGCTCAAACTCCCAGCGAGAAACTCACTGTAAAACCCCATCGTGTGAATGTACCCTGACTGTCAAGGCATGACCACTGACTGTCAAGGCATGCTGGGAGTTTTGCAACAGCTGGAGACACCCTGTTTGGGAAACACTGACGTAGGGTATTTTGGCGGCGGATGCAAATCCCCAAAATAGGCCACAAATGCGCATGGCGCTCTCTCACTGTGGAGCCCTGTCGTATTTCAAGGAAACAGTTTAGGGCCACATATTTCCGTACTCAGGAGAAAATGTGTTACAAATTTTGGGGGCGTTTAGATTACATTTTTTACACTAACATGCTGGCGCTTCCCCATAGTTTTAATTTTCACAAGCGGTAAAAGGAAAAAAAGACCCCAAAATTTGTAACGCACTTTCTCCTGAGTATGGAAATACCCCATATAAGGGTGTAAAGTGCTCTGCAGGCGCACAACAAGGCTCAGGAGTGAGAGGGCACTATGTACATTCGAGGTCTAAATTGGTGATTTGCACAGGGGTGGCTGATTTTACAGCGGTTCTGACATAAACACAAAGCAATAAATACCCACATGTGACCCCATTTTGGAAACTACACCCCTCACAGAACGTAACAAGGGGTATAGTGAGCCTTAACACCGCACAGGTGTTTGACAAATTTTCGTTAAAGTTGGATGTGAAAATGAAAAAAAAAATGTTTTCACTAAAATGCTGGTGTTACCCTAAATTTTTCATTTTCACAAGGGAGAATAGGAAAAAAGCCCCACAAAATTTGTAACCCCATTTCTTCTGAGTAAGAACATACCCCATTTGTGGATGTAGAGTGCTCTGCGGCTGCACTACAATGCTCAGAAGAGAAGGGGCGCCATTGGAATTTTTGAGAGAGAATGTGTCCAAAATTGAAGGCCATGTGTGTTTACAAAGTCCCCACAGTGGCAGAACAATGGACTGCCCCCACATGTGACCCCATTTTGGAAACGAAACCCCTCACAGAATTTAATAAGGGGTACAGTGAGCCTGTTTGACATATTTATGGAACAGTGGTCCGTAAAAATGAAAAATTAAAGTTTTCATTTGCACAGCCTGTGAGGAGTGTAGTTTCCAAAATGGGATCACATGTGGGGGGGGGGGGTCCATTGTTCTGGAACCAAGGGTGGCTTTGTAAACGCACATGGCCCCCGACTTCTATTCCAATCAAATTCCCTCTCCAAAAGTTAATGGCGCTGCTTCTCTTTTGAGCATTGTAGTTCGCCGGCAGAGCATTTTACATCCACATATGGGGTATTTCCATGCTACAAAGAAATGGGGTTACAAATTTTGGGAGGATTTTTCTCCTATTACCCCTTGTGAAAATGAAAAATTTTGGGTAACACCAGCATTTTAGTGATAAAAATCGAATTGTACATTTTCACGTCCAACTTTAGCAGAAATTTGTCAAACACCTACGGGGTGTTAAGGCTCACTGTACCCCTTGTTACGTTCCTTGAGGGGTGTAGTTTCCAAAATAGTATGCCGGGTTTTTTTTTGGGCTGTTCTGGCACCATAGGGGCTTCCTAAATGCCACATGCCCCCCAAAAACCATTTCAGCAAAATTTGCTTTCCAAAAGCCAAATGTGACTCCTTCTCTTCTGAGCATTGTAGTGCGCCAGCAGAGCACTTAAAGTCCACACATGGGGTATTTCCACACTCAGAATAGATGGGGTTACAAATATTGGGGGTCATTTTCTCCTATTACTACTCATAAAAATAAAAAAATTGGGGGAAAACTAGCATTTTTGTGGGGAAAAAAAACTAAATCATAATTTACACATCCAACTTTAACAAAAAGTCTTCAAACACCTATGAGGTGTTATGGCTCACTGTACCCCTTGTTACGTTCCTTGAGGGGTATAGTTTCCAAAATATTATGCCATGTGTTTTTTTTTTTTTCATTGCTGGCCCCATAGGGGCTTCTTAAATGTGACATGCCTCCCAAAAACCATTTCAGACAAACTCACTCTCCAAAATCCTGCTCCTTCCCTTCTGAGCCCTTTAGTGCACCCACAGAGCACTTGACATACACATATGAGGTGTTCCCTTACTTGAGAAAAATTGGGCTACAAATTTAAATGTTCTCCTTCAGTTTGCTGCTATTCCTGTGAAACACCTAAATGGTTAACAAACTTTTTGAATGTCATTTTGAATACTTTGAGGGGTGGAGTTTTTATAATGGTGTAATTTATGGGGTATTTCTAATAAGAAAGCCCTTCAAATCCACTTAAGAAATGCAAAATTGAAAAAATTTTCAACAAATTTTGGAATTTTTCACCAAGAAATGATGCAAATATTGATGAAATTTTACCACTGACATAAAGTAGAATATGTCACGAAAAAAATAATCTCGGAATCAGGATGAAAGGTAAAAGCATCTCCGAGTTATTAATGCTCAAAGTGCCAGTGGTCAGATGTGCAAAAAATGGCCAGGTCCTAAGGTGAAAATTGGCTGGGTCCTTAAAGGGGTACTCCGCCCCTGGCATCTTATCCCCTATCCAAAGGATAGGGGATAAGATGTTAGATCGCCACGGTCCCGCTGCTGGGGACCCCGGAGATCGCCACTGCGGCACCCCGCCATCATTACTGCACAGACCGAGTTCGCTCTGTGCGTAATTACGGGCGATACAGGGGACGGAGCAGCGTGACGTCATGGCTCCGCCCCTCAGGACATCACGGCCCATCCCCTTAATGCAAGTCTATGGCAGGGGGCGTGACAACCGCCACGCCCCCTTCCCATAGACTTGTATTGACGGGGGCGGGCTGTGACGTCACGAGGGGCGGAGCCGTGACGAAACGATGCTCCGGCCCCTGTATTGCCCGTCATTACGCACAGAGCGAACTCACTCTGTGCAGTAATGATAGCGGGGTGCTGCAGCAGCGATCCCCGGGGTCACCAGCAGTGGGACCCCGGTGATCTGACATCTTATCCTCTATCCTTTGGATAGGGGATAAGATGTCTAGGGGCGGAGTACCCCTTTAAGGGGTTAAGTACCACGGCACCATGACGCACATTAGCATCCATTGTCGTTAAGGGGTTAAAGCTCGGAATAGTTTTTTAAGGGCAGGAGGGGTGTTAGGAGTAGTTAAGGAATATAATCTGAGTTAGTTTAGAAAATATGGTTTAATGACAGGTACTCTTTAAAGGGATATTCTGGCTTTATATATCTTATCTCTTATCCAAAGGATGGGGATAAGATGTATGATTGCAGGGGTCCCACTGCTGGGGACCCCCGCAATCTTGGTGCAGCCCGCAGCATTCTTTGCCAGGCTCTGCCTACAAGACGGGGATGTGGCGTCACAGAAACGCCCCTAGTGATGTCATGCCACGACCCCCTCCATTCATGTCTATGGGAGTGGTTGTGAGCGCCATGCCCCCTAGTGAGGTTACACCACGCCCTCCATTCATGTCTATGGGAAGGGGCGTGACAGCCATCACTCCCCCTCTCATAGACATGAATGGAGGGCCATGATGTACCATCCCCGTCTCGGGATGCTGGGGGCTGCACAGAGATTGCGGGGGTCCCCAGCAGAGGGACCCCTGTGATCATACATCTTATCCCCTATCCTTTGAATAGAGGATAAGATGTATAAAGCCAGAATAACCCTTTAAGTCTCTGGTCTTCTTCACACTTAAGGACATGGCAGACTGACCGAGGCTTCTTAATATCTGCTTAATAAGACAAATGTATGGACTTACGGTCCGATTGTAGATGTAATTGTCGCTACCACATCTCTGCTTCCATATTCAGTACAATATAACATTATTGCATTCAAGGCTGTGTCATCTCCTTTAGTTCCAAGTGGTCGCTCCACCTTAAAAAGAAAAAATCACATTGTAATGTTCATATGGAGATATAGCTTTTTATCAGACAGGACAATGGATATATGGAAGACTGCCTAGTAGTTCTTCCACCGACCATTCCTGCTGCCATCCCATCCCATTGATCTTTCCCCTAAACTACAGACAGAGCTGTCCACCAGAGACGTGCACAGACATTTTGGGGGGCAGGGGCTCAAGTAGAGAAAAAGGGCACTTCTAATAAAAAAAAAAATGTTTGTAAAAACCTTAACACAACACAATTCCTGAGGTAAGGGACCTCCGGCAGTCAGGGATGTGCACAGACATTTAGGAGGGCAGGGGATCAAGTTAAAAAAAAAAATAAATAAATAAAAAAGGGCACTTCTCAAAATGTATAAAACGTCTGCCAGACTTAATGGGAATGCTCTGCAGAAAGCAAAGTGACGTCACAGGGGAGATATGCTGCGGCCCAGGCACACAGTGGACTCCGGCCAGGTCCCCTTGACATTCCTAGCCCCCATAAAAGTTGGTGTTTTTGTAAAATAAAGTCAAGAACAGTTTCTATGAAGGTCTGCCATGTGTATATACACTTTGGCTGTGCTACCAGTCTTAATTACAGAAAACATGTGACAGCTGCCCTATAATATACTATATTATAGAGGAGATTTATCAAAACCTGTGCAGAGAAAGAGCGGTGCAGTCGCCCATAGCAACCAATCAGATTGTTTTGCAGAAGGCTTTTCCTCTGCAAAGGTTTTAATAAATCTCCCCCTATATGCCCCGGTCTGACCTCTATATGACAGAACCCATCACCAATCACCCAGCACCCATCACTTAGCACCAATCACCCAGGACCAATAAACCAGCACCCATCACCCATCACCCATCACCCAGCACCAATCACCCAGCACCAATCACCCAGCACCAATCACCCAGCACCCATCACCCATCACCCAGCACCCAGCACCCATCACCCAGCACCCATCACCCATCACCCAGCACCCATCACCAATCACCCAGCACCCATCACCAATCACCCATCACCCAGCACCCATCACCCAGCACCAATCACCCAGCACCAATCACCCAGCACCCATCACCAATCACCAAGCACCCATCCCCAATCACCCAGCACACATCACCCATCACCCAGCACCCATCATCAATCACCCAGCACCAATTACCCATCACCCAGCACCAATCACCCATCACCAAGCACCCGGCACCCATCACCCAGCACCAATCACCCAGCATCCAGCATAAATCACCCAGCACCCATCACCCAGCACCAATCACCCATCACCCAGCACCAATCACCCAGCACCCAGCACCAATCACCCAGCACCAATCACCCAGCACCCATCACCCAGTACCCATCACCAATCACCCAGCACCCATCACCCAGCACCAATCACCCAGCACCCATTACCAATCACCCAGCACCAATCACCCAGCACCCATCACCCAGCACCAATCACCCAGTACCCATCACCCAGCACCCAGCATCAATCACCCAGCACCCATCACCCAGCACCCATCACCAATCACCCAGCACCCAGCATCCATCACCCAGCACCAATCACCCAGCACCCATCACCCAGCACCAATCACCCAGCACCCATTACCAATCACCCAGCACCAATCACCCATCACCCAGCACCCACCTTATGCAGGAATCTCCACACAGCTCTGGTTCTTACACTAATGAGATGAACACCACACTAATATATACTTACATTCTACAATATACAAGAATTGGCAGAAAAAAACAAGATGTAAGAACGAAGAATTATAAATATGAAAAGACGGCCGGGCATAGCACAGCATACAGGATGGAGGCAGGGAAGCTCCGCCTCCATTGCGCACAAGACTGAATTTGCATACTAGCAATGTGGGGCAATACCTAGAAAATGGGTAGATCGATTTTAGTAAGTATAACATTATCTTTCTCCTGCACTGTAACCTAGTGAATTGGGTTTAGTGCGAGTAAACAGCCTGTCAGTTTCCCTTTAATTATATACCGTACCCCCCTTAATGAACTATATACTGTGCCACCATTCTTCTATTAATTCCCTATATACTGTGCCACCATTCATCTATTAATTTTCCTATATACTGTGCCATCATTAATGAACTATATACTGTGCCACCATTCATCTATTAATTCCCTATATACTGTGCCACCATTCATCTATTAATTCCTTATATACTGTGCCACCATTCATCTATTAATTCCCTATATACTGTGCCACCATACATCTATTAATTCCCTATATACTCTGCCATCATTAATGAACTATATACTGTGCCACCATTCATCTATTAATTTCCTATATACTGTGCCATCATTAATGAACTATATACTGTGCCACCATTCATCTATCAATTCCCTATATACTGTGCCATCATTAGTGAACTATATACTGTGCCACCATTCAAATTCATCTATTAATTCCCTATATACTGTGCCACCATTCATCTATTAATTCCCTATATACTGTGCCACCATTGATCTATTAATTCCCTATATACTGTGCCATCATTCATCTATTAATTCCCTATATACTGTGCCACCATTCATCTATTAATTCCCTATATACTGTGCCACCATTCATCTATTAATTCCCCATATACTGTGCCACCATTCATCTATTAATTACCTATATACTGTGCCATCATTCATCTATTAATTCCCTATATACTGTGCCACCATTCATCTATTAATTCCCTATATACTGTGCCACCATTCATCTATTAATTCCCCATATACTGTGCCACCATTCATCTATTAATTCCCTATATACTGTGCCACCATTCATCTATTAATTCCCTATATACTGTGCCACCATTCATCTATTAATTCCCTATATACTGTGCCACCATTCATCTATTAATTCCCTATATACTGTGCTTTCATTTCTCTATTAATTCCCTATATAATTGTGCTTCCATTTCCCTAATAATGTGCTTCATACAATACATACAAGCATATAACATAAAGGCGCAAACAGTACATGGGTAATATACACACATACAGTACATAGGTCATATACACACATACAGTACATAGGTCATATACACACATACAGTACATAGGTAATATACACACATACAGTACATAGGTCATATACACACATACAGTACATAGGTCATATACACACATACAGTACATAGGTAATATACACACATACAGTGCATAGGTAATATACACACATACAGTACATAGGTCATATACACACATACAGTACATAGGTAATATACACACATACAGTACATAGGTCATATACACACATACAGTACATAGGTCATATACACACATACAGTACATAGGTAATATACACACATACAAAGAGACACTGACACATACATACAGGTACAAATATACATTAAGAAACAAATACACAGACACACATATAACATGTAATATATACAAACAGATATATCCAATAAGCACATCATACATACAGGTACACACATACAATCACTCACATATATATACACACACATACATAGATTCCCTTGCTCACATATATATATATACATATATATATATATATATATATATATATATATATATACATATATATATATATATATATATATATATATATATATATATATATATACATATATATGTGTGTGTATGTGTATATTTATATATATATATATATATATATCACATATATACACATACAGTGGTCCGTCAATATACGATGGTAATTCGTTACAAACGAGCCATCGTTTGTCGAATCCATCGTATGTTGAGGGATTCGTGCTATGTAAAGTATAGGAAGCTGTACTCACCTGTCCCCGCCGCTCGAGATGGTGTCCCCACCTCTTCCGATGGTGACCCCGGCCTCCGCTGGGCTCTCCGCTGTCTTCTCCGGTCCTCCACTGTCTTCTCCGGTCCTCCGCTGTCTTCTCCGGTCCTCTGCTGTCTTCTCCGGTCCTCTTCTGTCTTCTCCGGTCCTCCGCTGTCTTCTCCGGATCTCCGCTGTCTTCTCCGGTCCTCCGCTGTCTTCTCCGGTCCTCCGCTGTCTTCTCCGGTCCTCTGCTGTCTTCTCCGGTCCTCTGCTGTTTTCTCCGGTCCTCTTCTGTCTTCTCCGGTCCTCCGCTGTCTTCTCCGGTCCTCCGCTGTCTTCTCCGGTCCTCTGCTGTCTTCTCCGGTCCTCCGCTGTCTTCTCCGGTCCTCTGCTGTCTTCTCCGGTCCTCTTCTGTCTTCTGCAAGGCCTTACTGGGCCTGCGTAGCGACGTCATTACGCCGCTGCGTACGCCATTCCTATTGGATGACGTGCGCAGCAGCGTATTGACGTCATCGGAGAGGGCCGAGAAGACACCGGAAGACCAGTGCTGGACCCGGAGGGCACCCCGGAGCATCGTGGAGGGGTAAGTAATACTTACCGCACCACACGGGGAACATTAAGCTGCTATCCGGCAGCAGCTTAAGCATTTGGCGCTGCCGGATAGCACTTAATACGATGGCCCCGACATAAAAAAGCATCGTATGTCGAAGCTGACATCGACATGCAATGGCCTCTGAGAGGCCATCGTATGTCGATTTGATCATATGTCGGGGCCATCGTAGGTCGGGGGGGTCACTGTACATAGATTCCCTTGCTCACATATATACACACATAGATTCCCTTGCTCACATATATACACACATAGATTCACTTGCTCACATATATACACATATACATAGATTTCCTTGCTCACATATATACACATACATAGATTCCCTTGCTCACATATATACACATACATAGATTCCCTTGCTCACATATATACACATACATAGATTCCCTTGCTCACATATACACATACATAGATTCCCTTGCTCACATATACACACATACATAGATTCCCTTGCTCACATATACACATATACATAGATTTCCTTGCTCACATATATACACATACATAGATTCCCTTGCTCACATATATACACATACATAGATTCCCTTGCTCACATATACACATACATAGATTCCCTTGCTAACATATATACACATACATAGATTCCCTTGCTCACATATATACACATATACATAGATTCCCTTGCTCACATATATACACATATACATAGATTCCCTTGCTCACATATATACACATATACATAGATTCCCTTGCTCACATATATACACATATACATAGATTCCCTTGCTCACATATATACACATACATAGATTGCCTTGCTCACATATATACACATACATAGATTTCCTTGCTCACATATATACACATACATAGATTCCCTTGCTCACATATATACACATCTACATAGATTCCCTTGCTCACATATATACACATATACATAGATTCCCTTGCTCACATATATACACATACATAGATTCCCTTGCTCACACATATACACACAGACATAGATTCCCTTGCTCACATATATACACATACAAAGATTCCCTTGCTCACATATATACACATATACATAGATTCCCTTGCTCACATATATACACATACATAGATTCCCTTGCTCACACATATGCATAGATACATAGATTCCCTTGCTCACACATATACACACATAAATAGATTCCCTTGCTCACATATATACACACATACATAGATTCCCTTGCTCACATATATACACATGCATAGATTCCCTTGCTCACATTTGCACACATGCATAGATTCCCTTGCTCACATATATACACATATACATAGATTCCCTTGCTCACATATATACACACATACATAGATTCCCTTGCTCACATATATATACATAAATAGATTCATTTACTCACATATATACACATACATAGATTCCCTTGCTCACACATATACATAGATACATAGATTCCCTTGCTCACATATATACACATATACATAGATTCCCTTGCTCACATATATACACATACATAGATTCCCTTGCTCACACATATACACACATACATAGATTCCCTTGCTCACATATATACACATACAAAGATTCCCTTGCTCACATATATACACATATACATAGATTCCCTTGCTCACATATAGACACATACATAGATTCCCTTGCTCACACATATGCATAGATACATAGATTCCCTTGCTCACACATATACACACATAAATAGATTCCCTTGCTCACATATATACACACATACATAGATTCCCTTGCTCACATATATACACATGCATAGATTCCCTTGCTCACATTTGCACACATGCATAGATTCCCTTGCTCACATATATACACATATACATAGATTCCCTTGCTCACATATATACACACATACATAGATTCCCTTGCTCACATATATATATATACATAAATAGATTCATTTGCTCACATATATACACATACATAGATTTCCTTGCTCACACATATACATAGATACATAGATTCACTTGCTCACATATATACACACATACATAGATTCCCTTGCTCACATATATATATATACATATATATATATATATATATATATATATACATATATATATATATATATATATATACATATATATGTGTGTGTATGTGTATATTTATATATATATATATATATATATATCACATATATACACATACAGTGGTCCGTCAATATACGATGGTAATTCGTTACAAACGAGCCATCGTTTGTCGAATCCATCGTATGTTGAGGGATTCGTGCTATGTAAAGTATAGGAAGCTGTACTCACCTGTCCCCGCCGCTCGAGATGGTGTCCCCACCTCTTCCGATGGTGACCCCGGCCTCCGCTGGGCTCTCCGCTGTCTTCTCCGGTCCTCCACTGTCTTCTCCGGTCCTCCGCTGTCTTCTCCGGTCCTCTGCTGTCTTCTCCGGTCCTCTGCTGTCTTCTCCGGTCCTCTTCTGTCTTCTCCGGTCCTCCGCTGTCTTCTCCGGATCTCCGCTGTCTTCTCCGGTCCTCCGCTGTCTTCTCCGGTCCTCCGCTGTCTTCTCCGGTCCTCTGCTGTCTTCTCCGGTCCTCTGCTGTTTTCTCCGGTCCTCTTCTGTCTTCTCCGGTCCTCCGCTGTCTTCTCCGGTCCTCCGCTGTCTTCTCCGGTCCTCTGCTGTCTTCTCCGGTCCTCCGCTGTCTTCTCCGGTCCTCTGCTGTCTTCTCCGGTCCTCTTCTGTCTTCTGCAAGGCCTTACTGGGCCTGCGTAGCGACGTCATTACGCCGCTGCGTACGCCATTCCTATTGGATGACGTGCGCAGCAGCGTATTGACGTCATCGGAGAGGGCCGAGAAGACACCGGAAGACCAGTGCTGGACCCGGAGGGCACCCCGGAGCATCGTGGAGGGGTAAGTAATACTTACCGCACCACACGGGGAACATTAAGCTGCTATCCGGCAGCAGCTTAAGCATTTGGCGCTGCCGGATAGCACTTAATACGATGGCCCCGACATAAAAAAGCATCGTATGTCGAAGCTGACATCGACATGCAATGGCCTCTGAGAGGCCATCGTATGTCGATTTGATCATATGTCGGGGCCATCGTAGGTCGGGGGGGTCACTGTACATAGATTCCCTTGCTCACATATATACACACATAGATTCCCTTGCTCACATATATACACACATAGATTCACTTGCTCACATATATACACATATACATAGATTTCCTTGCTCACATATATACACATACATAGATTCCCTTGCTCACATATATACACATACATAGATTCCCTTGCTCACATATATACACATACATAGATTCCCTTGCTCACATATACACATACATAGATTCCCTTGCTCACATATACACACATACATAGATTCCCTTGCTCACATATACACATATACATAGATTTCCTTGCTCACATATATACACATACATAGATTCCCTTGCTCACATATATACACATACATAGATTCCCTTGCTCACATATACACATACATAGATTCCCTTGCTAACATATATACACATACATAGATTCCCTTGCTCACATATATACACATATACATAGATTCCCTTGCTCACATATATACACATATACATAGATTCCCTTGCTCACATATATACACATATACATAGATTCCCTTGCTCACATATATACACATATACATAGATTCCCTTGCTCACATATATACACATACATAGATTGCCTTGCTCACATATATACACATACATAGATTTCCTTGCTCACATATATACACATACATAGATTCCCTTGCTCACATATATACACATCTACATAGATTCCCTTGCTCACATATATACACATATACATAGATTCCCTTGCTCACATATATACACATACATAGATTCCCTTGCTCACACATATACACACAGACATAGATTCCCTTGCTCACATATATACACATACAAAGATTCCCTTGCTCACATATATACACATATACATAGATTCCCTTGCTCACATATATACACATACATAGATTCCCTTGCTCACACATATGCATAGATACATAGATTCCCTTGCTCACACATATACACACATAAATAGATTCCCTTGCTCACATATATACACACATACATAGATTCCCTTGCTCACATATATACACATGCATAGATTCCCTTGCTCACATTTGCACACATGCATAGATTCCCTTGCTCACATATATACACATATACATAGATTCCCTTGCTCACATATATACACACATACATAGATTCCCTTGCTCACATATATATACATAAATAGATTCATTTACTCACATATATACACATACATAGATTCCCTTGCTCACACATATACATAGATACATAGATTCCCTTGCTCACATATATACACATATACATAGATTCCCTTGCTCACATATATACACATACATAGATTCCCTTGCTCACACATATACACACATACATAGATTCCCTTGCTCACATATATACACATACAAAGATTCCCTTGCTCACATATATACACATATACATAGATTCCCTTGCTCACATATAGACACATACATAGATTCCCTTGCTCACACATATGCATAGATACATAGATTCCCTTGCTCACACATATACACACATAAATAGATTCCCTTGCTCACATATATACACACATACATAGATTCCCTTGCTCACATATATACACATGCATAGATTCCCTTGCTCACATTTGCACACATGCATAGATTCCCTTGCTCACATATATACACATATACATAGATTCCCTTGCTCACATATATACACACATACATAGATTCCCTTGCTCACATATATATATATACATAAATAGATTCATTTGCTCACATATATACACATACATAGATTTCCTTGCTCACACATATACATAGATACATAGATTCACTTGCTCACATATATACACACATACATAGATTCCCTTGCTCACATATATACACATACATAGATTCCCTTGCTCACACATATGCATAGATACATAGATTCCCTTGCTCACATATATACACACACATAGATTCCCTTGCTCACACATATATACACACACATAGATTCCCTTGCTCACATATATACACATACATAGATTCACTTGCTCACATATATACACATACATAGATTCACTTGCTCACATATATATATACACATACATAGATTCACTTGCTCACATATATACACATACATAGATTCACTTGCTCACATATATACACATACATAGATTCATTTGCTCACATATATACACATACATAGATTCCCTTGCTCACATATATACACATACATAGATTCACTTGCTCACATATATACACATATACAGATTAACTTGCTCACATATATACACATACATAGATTCCCTTGCTCACATATATACACACACATAGATTCCCTTGCTCACATATATACACACACATAGATTCCCTTGCTCACATATATACACACATAGATTCCCTTGCTCACATATATACACATACATAGTTTCCCTAGCTCACATATATACACATACATAGATTCCCTTGTTCACATATATACACATACATAGATTCCCTTACTCACATATATACATACATAGATTCCCTTGCTCACACATATACACATACATAGATTCCCTTGCTCACATATATACACATATACATAGATTCCCTTGCTCACATATATACACACATACATAGATTCCCTTGCTCACATATATATATACATAAATAGATTCATTTGCTCACATATATACACATACATAGATTCCCTTGCTCACACATATACATATATACATAGATTCACTTGCTCACATATATACACACATACATAGATTCCCTTGCTCACATATATACACATATATAGATTCCCTTGCTCACACATATGCATATATACATAGATTCCCTTGCTCACATATATACACACACATAGATTCCCTTGCTCACATATATACACATACATAGATTCACTTGCTCACACATATACACATACATAGATTCACTTGCTCACATATATATACACATACATAGATTCACTTGCTCACATATATACACATACATAGATTCACTTGCTCACATATATACACATACATAGATTCATTTGCTCACATATATACACACATAGATTCCCTTGCTCACATATATACACATACATAGTTTCCCAAGCTCACATATATACACATACATAGATTCCCTTGTTCACATATATACACATACATAGATTCCCTTACTCACATATATACATACATAGATTCCCTTGCTCACATTTGCACACATACATAGATTCCCTTGCTCACACATATAGATAGATACATAGATTCCCTTGCTCACTTATATACACATACATAGATTCCCTTGCTCACATATATACACACATACATAGATTCCCTTGCTCACATATATACACATAAATAGATTCATTTGCTCACATATATACACATACATAGATTCCCTTGCTCACACATATATACACATACATAGATTCCCTTGCTCACACATATACATAGATAAATAGATTCCCTTGCTCACATATATACACACACATAGATTCCCTTGCTTACATATATACACATACATAGATTCACTTGCTCATATATATACACATACTTAGATTAACTTGCTCACATACATACACATACATAGATTCATTTGCTCACATATATACACATACATAGATTCACTTGCTCACATATCTACACATACACAGATTCACTTGCTCACATATATACACATACATAGATTCCCTTGCTCACATATATACACACATAGATTCCCTTGCTCACATATATACACATACATAGATTCCCTTGCTCACATATATACACATACATAGATTCCCTTGCTCACATATATACACACACATAGATTCCCTTGCTCACACATATATACACACACATAGATTCCCTTGCTCACATATATACACATACATAGATTCCCTTGCTCACACATATACACACATACATAGATTCCCTTGCTCACATATATATACATACATAGATTCCCTTGCTCACATATATACACATACATAGATTCCCTTGCTCACATACATACACATATACATAGATTCCCTTGCTCACATATATACACATACATAGATTCCCTTGCTCACATATATACACACACATAGATTCCCTTGCTCACATATACACATACACATAGATTCCCTTGCTCACATATATACACATACATAGATTCCCTTGCTCACATATATACACATACATAGATTCCCTTGCTCACATATATACACATATACATAGATTCCCTTGCTCACATATATACACATACATAGATTCCCTTGCTCACATATATACATATACATAGATTCCCTTGCTCACATATATACACATACATAGATTCCCTTGCTCACATATATACACATATACATAGATTCCCTTGCTCACATATATACACATACATAGATTCCCTTGCTCACATATACACATACATAGATTCCCTTGCTCACATATATACACATACATAGATTCCCTTACTCACACATATATACACATACATAGATTCCCTTGCTAACATATATACACATACATAGATTCCCTTGCTCACATATATACACATATACATAGATTCCCTTGCTCACATATATACACATATACATAGATTCCCTTGCTCACATATGTACACATATACATAGATTCCCTTGCTCACATATATACACATATACATAGATTCCCTTGCTCACATATATACACATACATAGATTGCCTTGCTCACATATATACCCATACATAGATTCCCTTGCTCACATATATACACATATACATAGATTCCCTTGCTCACATATATACACATATACATAGATTCCCTTGCTCACATATATACACATACATAGATTCCCTTGCTCACACATATACACACATACATAGATTCCCTTGCTCACATATATACACATACAAAGATTCCCTTGCTCACATATATACACATATACATAGATTCCCTTGCTCACATATATACACATACATAGATTCCCTTGCTCACACATATGCATAAATACATAGATTCCCTTGCTCACACATATACACACATAAATAGATTCCCTTGCTCACATATATACACACATACATAGATTCCCTTGCTCACATATATACACATGCATAGATTCCCTTGCTCACATTTGCACACATGCATAGATTCCCTTGCTCACATATATACACATATACATAGATTCCCTTGCTCACATATATACACACATACATAGATTCCCTTGCTCACATATATATACATAAATAGATTCATTTACTCACATATATACACATACATAGATTCCCTTGCTCACACATATACATAGATACATAGATTCCCTTGCTCACATATATACACATATACATAGATTCCCTTGCTCACATATATACACATACATAGATTCCCTTGCTCACACATATACACACATACATAGATTCCCTTGCTCACATATATACACATACAAAGATTCCCTTGCTCACATATATACACATATACATAGATTCCCTTGCTCACATATAGACACATACATAGATTCCCTTGCTCACACATATGCATAGATACATAGATTCCCTTGCTCACACATATACACACATAAATAGATTCCCTTGCTCACATATATACACACATACATAGATTCCCTTGCTCACATATATACACATGCATAGATTCCCTTGCTCACATTTGCACACATGCATAGATTCCCTTGCTCACATATATACACATATACATAGATTCCCTTGCTCACATATATACACACATACATAGATTCCCTTGCTCACATATATATATACATAAATAGATTCATTTGCTCACATATATACACATACATAGATTCCCTTGCTCACACATATACATAGATACATAGATTCACTTGCTCACATATATACACACATACATAGATTCCCTTGCTCACATATATACACATACATAGATTCCCTTGCTCACACATATGCATAGATACATAGATTCCCTTGCTCACATATATACACACACATAGATTCCCTTGCTCACACATATATACACACACATAGATTCCCTTGCTCACATATATACACATACATAGATTCACTTGCTCACATATATACACATACATAGATTCACTTGCTCACATATATATATACACATACATAGATTCACTTGCTCACATATATACACATACATAGATTCACTTGCTCACATATATACACATACATAGATTCATTTGCTCACATATATACACATACATAGATTCCCTTGCTCACATATATACACATACATAGATTCACTTGCTCACATATATACACATATACAGATTAACTTGCTCACATATATACACATACATAGATTCCCTTGCTCACATATATACACACACATAGATTCCCTTGCTCACATATATACACACACATAGATTCCCTTGCTCACATATATACACACACATAGATTCCCTTGCTCACATATATACACACATAGATTCCCTTGCTCACATATATACACATACATTGTTTCCCTAGCTCACATATATACACATACATAGATTCCCTTGTTCACATATATACACATACATAGATTCCCTTACTCACATATATACATACATAGATTCCCTTGCTCACACATATGCATAGATACATAGATTCACTTGCTCACATTTGCACACATACATAGATTCCCTTGCTCACACTTATAGATAGATACATAGATTCCCTTGCTCACTTATATACACATACATAGATTCCCTTGCTCACTTATATACACACATACATAGATTCCCTTGCTCACATATATACACATAAATAGATTCATTTGCTCACATATATACACATACATAGATTCCCTTGCTCACACATATATACACATACATAGATTCCCTTGCTCACACATATACATAGATATATAGATTCACTTGCTCACATATATACACACATACATAGATTCCCTTGCACACACATATGCATAGATAAATAGATTCCCTTGCTCACATATATACACGCACATAGATTCCCTTGCTTACATATATACACATACATAGATTCACTTGCTCATATATATACACATACATAGATTAACTTGCTCACATACATACACATACATAGATTCATTTGCTCACATATATACACATACATAGATTCCCTTGCTCACATATATACACATACATAGATTCACTTGCTCACATATCTACACATACACAGATTCACTTGCTCACATATATACACATACATAGATTCCCTTGCTCACATATACACACACATAGATTCCCTTGCTCACATATATACACATACATAGATTCCCTTGCTCACATATATACACATACATAGATTCCCTTGCTCACATATATACACACACATAGATTCCCTTGCTCACACATATATACACACACATAGATTCCCTTGCTCACATATATACACATACATAGATTCCCTTGCTCACATATATACACACACATAGATTCCCTTGCTCACACATATATACACACACATAGATTCCCTTGCTCACATATATACACATACATAGATTCCCTTGCTCACACATATACACACATACATAGATTCCCTTGCTCACATATATATACATACATAGATTCCCTTGCTCACATATATACACATACATAGATTCCCTTGCTCACATACATACACATACATAGATTCCCTTGCTCACATATATACACATACATAGATTCCCTTGCTCACATATATACACACACATAGATTCCCTTGCTCACATATACACATACACATAGATTCCCTTGCTCACATATACATATATACATAGATTCCCTTGCTCACATATACACACATATACATAGATTCCCTTGCTCACATATATACACATACATAGATTCCCTTGCTCACATATATACACATATACATAGATTCCCTTGCTCACATATATACACATACATAGATTCCCTTGCTCACATATATACACATACATAGATTCCCTTGCTCACATATATACACATACATAGATTCCCTTGCTCACATATATACACATATACATAGATTCCCTTGCTCACATATATACACATACATAGATTCCCTTGCTCACATATATACACATACATAGATTCCCTTGCTCACATATATACACATACATAGATTCCCTTACTCACACATATATACACATACATAGATTCCCTTGCTCACATATATACACATACATAGATTCCCTTGCTCACATATATACACATACATAGATTCACTTGCTCACATATATACACATACATAGATTCACTTGCTCACATATATACACATACATAGATTCACTTGCTCACATTTATACACATACATAGATTCCCTTGCTCACATATATACACATACATAGATTCCCTTGCTCACATATATACACATACATAGATTCCCTTGCTCACATATATACATATACATAGATTCCCTAGCTCACATATATACGTATACATAGATTCCCTTGCTCACATATATACACATACATAGATTCCCTTGCTCACACAAATACACACATACATAGATTCCCTTGCTCACATATATACACATACATAGATTCCCTTGCTCACATATATACACATACATAGATTCCCTTGCTCACATATATACACATACATAGATTCCCTTGCTCACATATATACACATACATAGATTCCCTTGCTCACATATATACACATACATAGATTCCCTTGCTCACATATATACACATACATAGATTCCCTTGCTCACATATATACACATACATAGATTCCCTTGCTCACATATATACACATACATAGATTCCCTTGCTCACATATATACACATACATAGATTTCCTTGCTCACATATATACACATACATCGATTCCCTTGCTCACATATACACATACATAGATTCCCTTGCTCACATATACACACATACATAGATTCCCTTGCTCACATATATACACATACATAGATTCCCTTGCTCACATATACACATACATAGATTCCCTTGCTAACATATATACACATACATAGATTCCCTTGCTCACATATATACACATATACATAGATTCCCTTGCTCACATATATACACATATACATAGATTCCCTTGCTCACATATGTACACATATACATAGATTCCCTTGCTCACATATATACACATATACATAGATTCCCTTGCTCACATATATACACATACATAGATTCCCTTGCTCACATATATACACATACATAGATTCCCTTGCTCACATATATACACATACATAGATTCCCTTGCTCACATATATACACATATACATAGATTCCCTTTCTCACATATATACACATATACATAGATTCCCTTGCTCACATATATACACATACATAGATTCCCTTGCTCACACATATACACACATACATAGATTCCCTTGCTCACATATATACACATACAAAGATACCCTTGCTCACATATATACACATATACATAGATTCCCTTGCTCACATATATACACATACATAGATTCCCTTGCTCACACATATGCATAAATACATAGATTCCCTTGCTCACACATATACACACATAAATAGATTCCCTTGCTCACATATATACACACATACATAGATTCCCTTGCTCACATATATACCCATGCATAGATTCCCTTGCTCACATTTGCACACATGCATAGATTCCCTTGCTCACATATATACACATATACATAGATTCCCTTGCTCACATATATACACACATACATAGATTCCCTTGCTCACATATATATACATATATAGATTCATTTGCTGACATATATACACATACATAGATTCCCTTGCTCACACATATACATAGATACATAGATTCCCTTGCTCACATATATACACATATACATAGATTCCCTTGCTCACATATATACACATACATAGATTCCCTTGCTCACACATATACACACATACATAGATTCCCTTGCTCACATATATACACATACAAAGATTCCCTTGCTCACATATATACACATATACATAGATTCCCTTGCTCACATATAGACACATACATAGATTCCCTTGCTCACACATATGCATAGATACATAGATTCCCTTGCTCACACATATACACACATAAATAGATTCCCTTGCTCACATATATACACACATACATAGATTCCCTTGCTCACATATATACACATGCATAGATTCCCTTGCTCACATTTGCACACATGCATAGATTCCCTTGCTCACATATATACACATATACATGGATTCCCTTGCTCACATATATACACACATACATAGATTCCCTTGCTCACATATATATATACATAAATAGATTCATTTGCTCACATATATACACATACATAGATTCCCTTGCTCACACATATACATAGATACATAGATTCAATTGCTCACATATATACACACATACATAGATTCTCTTGCTCACATATATACACATACATAGATTCCCTTGCTCACACATATGCATAGATACATAGATTCCCTTGCTCACATATATACACACACATAGATTCCCTTGCTCACACATATATACACACACATAGATTCCCTTGCTCACATATATACACATACATAGATTCACTTGCTCACATATATACACATACATAGATTCACTTGCTCACATATATATACACATACATAGATTTACTTGCTCACATATATACACATAAATAGATTCACTTGCTCACATATATACACATACATAGATTCATTCGCTCACATATATACACATACATAGATTCCCTTGCTCACATATATACACATACATAGATTCACTTGCTCACATATATACACATATACAGATTAACTTGCTCACATATATACACATACATAGATTCCCTTGCTCACATATATACACACACATAGATTCCCTTGCTCACATATATACACACACATAGATTCCCTTGCTCACATATATACACACACATAGATTCCCTTGCTCACATATATACACACATAGATTCCCTTTCTCACATATATACACATACATAGTTTCCCTAGCTCACATATATACACATACATAGATTCCCTTGTTCACATATATACACATACATAGATTCCCTTACTCACATATATACATACATAGATTCCCTTGCTCACACATATACACATACATAGATTCCCTTGCTCACATATATACACATATACATAGATTCCCTTGCTCACATATATACACACATACATAGATTCCCTTGCTCACATATATATATACATAAATAAATTCATTTGCTCACATGTATACACATACATAGATTCCCTTGCTCACACATATACATAGATACATAGATTCACTTGCTCACATATATACACACATACATAGATTCCCTTGCTCACATATATACACATACATAGATTCCCTTGCTCACACATATGCATAGATACATAGATTCCCTTGCTCACATATATACACACACATAGATTCCCTTGCTCACACATATATACACACACATAGATTCCCTGACTCACATATATACACATACATAGATTCACTTGCTCACATATATACACATACATAGATTCACTTGCTCACATATATATACACATACATAGATTCACTTGCTCACATATATACACATACATAGATTCACTTGCTCACATATATACACATACATAGATTCATTTGCTCACATATATACACATACATAGATTCCCTTGCTCACATATATACACATACATAGATTCACTTGCTCACATATATACACATATACAGATTAACTTGCTCACATATATACACATACATAGATTCCCTTGCTCACATATATACACACACATAGATTCCCTTGCTCACATATATACACACACATAGATTCCCTTGCTCACATATATACACACACATAGATTCCCTTGCTCACATATATACACACATAGATTCCCTTGCTCACATATATACACATACATAGTTTCCCTAGCTCACATATATACATAGTTACATAGTTACATAGTTACATAGTTAGTACGGTCGAAAAAAGACATATGTCCATCAAGTTCAACCAGGGAATTAAGGGGTAGGGGTGTGGCGCGATATTGGGGAAGGGATGAGATTTTATATTTCTTCATAAGCATTAATCTTATTTTGTTCCAGGAATGTATCTAATCCTGTTTTAAAGCTGTTAATTGTTTCTGCTGTGACCAGTTCCTGAGGTAGACCGTTCCATAAATTCACAGTCCTCACGGTAAAGAAGGCGTGTCGCCCCTTGAGACTAAACTTTTTTTTCTCCAGACGGAGGGAGTGCCCCCTCGTCCTTTGGGGGGGTTTAACCTGGAACAGTTTTACTCCATATTTTTTGTATGGGCCATTAATATACTTATATACGTTTATCATATCCCCCCTTAAACGTCTCTTCTCAAGACTAAACAATTGTAACTCCTTTAATCGCTCCTCATAGCTAAGATGTTCCATGCCCCATATTAGTTTAGTCGCGCGTCTCTGCACCCTTTCCAACTCCGCAGTGTCCCTTTTATGGACAGGTGACCAAAACTGAACAGCATATTCCAGGTGAGGCCGTACCAATGCTTTATAAAGGGGGAGTATTATGTCCCTGTCCCTTGAGTCCATGCCTCTTTTGATACATGACAATATTCTGCCGGCTTTGGAAGCAGCAGCCTGACATTGCATGCTATTCTGTAGTCTGTGATCTACAAGTACACCCAGATCCTTCTCTACCAGTGACTCTGCCAGTTTAATCCCCCCTAAGACATACGATGCATGCAGGTTATTAGTACCCAGATGCATAACTTTACATTTATCCACATTGAACCTCATTTGCCAAGTGGATGCCCAGACACTTAGTCTATCCAAGTCATCTTGTAACTTATGCACATCCTCTATAGACTGTACCGTGCTACAAAGCTTGGTGTCATCTGCAAAGATAGAAACAGAGCTGTTAATACCATCCTCTATATCATTGATAAATAAATTAAACAACAGCGGTCCCAGTACTGAACCTTGGGGTACACCACTAATAACCGGGGACCAATCAGAGTACGAATCATTGACCACCACTCTCTGGGTACGATCCATGAGCCAGTGTTCAATCCAGTTACAAACTAAAATTTCCAAACCCAAAGACCTTAACTTACCTGTCAGACGTCTGTGAGGGACAGTATCAAATGCTTTAGCAAAATCCAGAAACACTATATCCACAGCCATTCCTCTGTCAAGGCTTCTACTCACCTCTTCATAAAAGCAAATTAGATTGGTTTGACAACTTCTATCCTTAGTAAACCCATGCTGGCTATCACTTATAATACAATTATCCCCTATGTATTCCTGTATGTAATCCCTTATAAGTCCTTCAAACAATTTACCCACAATGCACGTTAAACTTACCGGTCTATAGTTTCCTGGGGAAGACCTAGAGCCCTTTTTGAAGATTGGCACCACATTCGCCTTGCACCAGTCCCTTGGCACAATACCAGACACCAGAGAATCTCTAAATATCATGAACAGGGGTACAGATACACATACATAGATTCCCTTGTTCACATATATACACATACATAGATTCCCTTACTCACATATATACATAGATACATAGATTCACTTGCTCACATTTGCACACATACATAGATTCCCTTGCTCACACATATAGATAGATACATAGATTCCCTTGCTCACTTATATACACATACATAGATTCCCTTGCTCACATATATACACACATACATAGATTCCCTTGCTCACATATATACACATAAATAGATTCATTTGCTCACATATATACACATACATAGATTCCCTTGCTCACACATATAGATAGATACATAGATTCCCTTGCTCACTTATATACACATACATAGATTCCCTTGCTCACATATATACACACATACATAGATTCCCTTGCTCACATATATACACATAAATAGATTCACTTGCTCACATATATACACACATACATAGATTCCCTTGCACACACATATGCATAGATAAATAGATTCCCTTGCTCACATATATACACACACATAGATTCCCTTGCTTACATATATACACATACATAGATTCACTTGCTCATATATATACACATACATAGATTAACTTGCTCACATACATACACATACATAGATTCATTTGCTCACATATATACACATACATAGATTCCCTTGCTCACATATATACACATACATAGATTCACTTGCTCACATATCTACACATACACAGATTCACTTGCTCACATATATACACATACATAGATTCCCTTGCTCACATATACACATACATAGATTCCCTTGCTCACATATACACACATACATAGATTCACTTGCTCACATATATACACATACATAGATTCCCTTGCTCACATATATACACATACATAGATTCCCTTGCTCACATATATACACACACATAGATTCCCTTGCTCACACATATATACACACACATAGATTCCCTTGCTCACATATATACACATACATAGATTCCCTTGCTCACATATATACACATACATAGATTCCCTTGCTCACATATATACACACACATAGATTCCCTTGCTCACATATATACACATACATAGATTCCCTTGCTCACACATATACACACATACATAGATTCCATTGCTCACATATATATACATACATAGATTCCCTTGCTCACATATATACACATACATAGATTCCCTTGCTCACATACATACACATACATAGATTCCCTTGCTCACATATATACACATACATAGATTCCCTTGCTCACATATATACACACACATAGATTCCCTTGCTCACATATACACATACACATAGATTCCCTTGCTCACATATACATATATACATAGATTCCCTTGCTCACATATACACACATATACATAGATTCCCTTGCTCACATATATACACATACATAGATTCCCTTGCTCACATATATACACATATACATAGATTCCCTTGCTCACATAAATACACATACATAGATTCCCTTGCTCACATATATACACATACATAGATTCCCTTGCTCACATATATACACATACATAGATTCCCTTGCTCACATATATACACATATACATAGATTCCCTTGCTCACATAAATACACATACATAGATTCCCTTGCTCACATATATACACACATACATAGATTCCCTTGCTCACATATATACACATACATAGATTCCCTTGCTCACGTATATACACATACATAGATTCCCTTGCTCACATATATACACATATACATAGATTCCCTTGCTCACATATATACACATACATAGATTCCCTTGCTCACATATATACACATACATAGATTCCCTTGCTCACATATATACACATACATAGATTCCCTTACTCACACATATATACACATACATAGATTCCCTTGCTCACATATATACACATACATAGATTCCCTTGCTCACATATATACACATACATAGATTCACTTGCTCACATATATACACATACATAGATTCACTTGCTCACATATATACACATACATAGATTCACTTGCTCACATATATACACATACATAGATTCCCTTGCTCACATATATACACATACATAGATTCCCTTGCTCACATATATACACATACATAGATTCCCTTGCTCACATATATACATATACATAGATTCCCTAGCTCACATATATACGTATACATAGATTCCCTTGCTCACATATATACACATACATAGATTCCCTTGCTCACACAAATACACACATACATAGATTCCCTTGCTCACATATATACACATACATAGATTCCCTTGCTCACATATATACACATACATAGATTCCCTTGCTCACATATATACACATACATAGATTCCCTTGCTCACATATATACACATACATAGATTCCCTTGCTCACATATATACACATACATAGATTCCCTTGCTCACATATATACACATACATAGATTCCCTTGCTCACATATATACACATACATAGATTCCCTTGCTCACATATATACACATACATAGATTCCCTTGCTCACATATACACATACATAGATTCCCTTGCTCACATATACACACATACATAGATTCCCTTGCTCACATATATACACATACATAGATTCCCTTGCTCACATATACACATACATAGATTCCCTTGCTAACATATATACACATACATAGATTCCCTTGCTCACATATATACACATATACTTAGATTCCCTTGCTCACATATATACACATATACATAGATTCCCTTGCTCACATATGTACACATATACATAGATTCCCTTGCTCACATATATACACATATACATAGATTCCCTTGCTCACATATATACACATACATAGATTCCCTTGCTCACATATATACACATACATAGATTCCCTAGCTCACATATATACACATACATAGATTCCCTTGCTCACATATATACACATACATAGATTCCCTTGCTCACATATATACACATATACATAGATTCCCTTGCTCACATATATACACATACATAGATTCCCTTGCTCACATATATACATATACATAGATTCCCTAGCTCACATATATACGTATACATAGATTCCCTTGCTCACATATATACACAGACATAGATTCCCTTGCTCACACAAATACACACATACATAGATTCCCTTGCTCACATATATACACATACATAGATTCCCTTGCTCACATATATACACATACATAGATTCCCTTGCTCACATATATACACATACATAGATTCCCTTGCTCACATATATACACATACATAGATTCCCTTGCTCACATATATACACATACATAGATTCCCTTGCTCACATATATACACATACATAGATTCCCTTGCTCACATATATACACATACATAGATTCCCTTGCTCACATATATACACATACATAGATTCCCTTGCTCACATATATACACATACATAGATTCCCTTGCTCACATATATACACATACATCGATTCCCTTGCTCACATATACACATACATAGATTCCCTTGCTCACATATACACACATACATAGATTCCCTTGCTCACATATATACACATACATAGATTCCCTTGCTCACATATACACATACATAGATTCCCTTGCTAACATATATACACATACATAGATTCCCTTGCTCACATATATACACATATACATAGATTCCCTTGCTCACATATATACACATATACATAGATTCCCTTGCTCACATATGTACACATATACATAGATTCCCTTGCTCACATATATACACATATACATAGATTCCCTTGCTCACATATATACACATACATAGATTCCCTTGCTCACATATATACACATACATAGATTCCCTTGCTCACATATATACACATATACATAGATTCCCTTGCTCACATATATACACATATACATAGATTCCGTTGCTCACATATATACACATACATAGATTCCCTTGCTCACACATATACACACATACATAGATTCCCTTGCTCACATATATACACATACAAAGATTCCCTTGCTCACATATATACACATATACATAGATTCCCTTGCTCACATATATACACATACATAGATTCCCTTGCTCACACATATGCATAAATACATAGATTCCCTTGCTCACACATATACAAACATAAATAGATTCCCTTGCTCACATATATACACACATACATAGATTCCCTTGCTCACATATATACCCATGCATAGATTCCCTTGCTCACATTTGCACACATGCATAGATTCCCTTGCTCACATATATACACATATACATAGATTCCCTTGCTCACATATATACACACATACATAGATTCCCTTGCTCACATATATATACATAAATAGATTCATTTGCTCACATATATACACATACATAGATTCCCTTGCTCACACATATACATAGATACATAGATTCCCTTGCTCACATATATACACATATACATAGATTCCCTTGCTCACACATATATACACATACATAGATTCCCTTGCTCACACATATACACACATACATAGATTCCCTTGCTCACATATATACACATACAAAGATTCCCTTGCTCACATATATACACATATACATAGATTCCCTTGATCACATATAGACACATACATAGATTCCCTTGCTCACACATATGCATAGATACATAGATTCCCTTGCTCACACATATACACACATAAATAGATTCCCTTGCTCACTTATATACACACATACATAGATTCCCTTGCTCACATATATACACATGCATAGATTCCCTTGCTCACATTTGCACACATGCATAGATTCCCTTGCTCACATATATACACATATACATAGATTCCCTTGCTCACAAATATACACAAATACATAGATTCCCTTGCTCACATATATATACATAAATAGATTCATTTGCTCACATATATACACATACATAGATTCCCTTGCTCACACATACACATAGATACATAGATTCACTTGCTCACATATATACACACATACATAGATTCCCTTGCTCACATATATACACATACATAGATTCCCTTGCTCACACATATGCATAGATACATAGATTCCCTTGCTCACATATATACACACACATAGATTCCCTTGCTCACACATATATACACACACATAGATTCCCTTGCTCACATATATACACATACATAGATTCACTTGCTCACATATATACACATACATAGATTCACTTGCTCACATATATATACACATACATAGATTCACTTGCTCACATATATACACATACATAGATTCATTTGCTCACATATATACACATACATAGATTCACTTGCTCACATACATACACATACATAGATTCATTTGCTCACATATATACACATACATAGATTCACTTGCTCACATATATACACATACATAGATTCATTTGCTCACATATATACACATACATAGATTCACTTGCTCACATACATACACATACATAGATTCATTTGCTAACATATATACACATACATAGATTCACTTGCTCACATATATACACATACATAGATTCACTTGCTCACATATATACACATACATAGATTCATTTGCTCACATATATACACATACATAGATTCACTTGCTCACATACATACACATACATAGATTCATTTGCTCACATATATACACATACATAGATTCCCTTGCTCACATATATACACATACATAGATTCACTTGCTCACATATCTACACATACACAGATTCACTTGCTCACATATATACACATACATAGATTCCCTTGCTCACATATATACACACATAGATTCCCTTGCTCACATATATACACATACATAGATTCCCTTGCTCACATATATACACATACATAGATTCCCTTGCTCACATATATACACACACATAGATTCCCTTGCTCACATATATACACACATAGATTCCCTTGCTCACATATACACACATACATAGATTCCCTTGCTCACATATATACATATACATAGATTCCCTTGCTCACATAAATACACATACATAGATTCCCTTGCTCACACATATATACACACACATAGATTCCCTTGCTCACATATATACACATACATAGATTCCCTTGCTCACATATATACACATACATAGATTCCCTTGCTCACACATATACACACATACATAGATTCCCTTGCTCACATATATACACATACATAGATTCCCTTGCTCACATATATACACATACATAGATTCCCTTGCTCACATACATACACATACATAGATTCCCTTGCTCACATATATACACATACATAGATTCCCTTGCTCACATATATACACATACATAGATTCCCTTGCTCACATATATACACATACATAGATTCCCTTGCTCACATATATACACATACATAGATTCCCTTGCTCACATATACACATACACATAGATTCCCTTGCTCACTTATACATATATACATAGATTCCCTTGCTCACATATACACACATATACATAGATTCCCTTGCTCACATATATACACATACATAGATTCCCTTGCTCACATATATACACATACATAGATTCCCTTGCTCACATATATACACATATACATAGATTCCATTGCTCACATATATACACATACATAGATTCCCTTGCTCACATATATACACATACATAGATTCCCTTGCTCACATATATAAACATACATAGATTCCCTTGCTCACATATATACACATATACATAGATTCCCTTGCTCACATATATACACATACATAGATTCCCTTGCTCACATATACACACACATAGATTCCCTTGCTCACATATATACACATACATAGATTCCCTTACTCACACATATATACACATACATAGATTCCCTTGCTCACATATATACACATACATAGATTCCCTTGCTCACATATATACACATACATAGATTCACTTGCTCACATATATACACATACATAGATTCACTTGCTCACATATATACACATACATAGATTCACTTGCTCACATATATACACATACATAGATTCCCTTGCTCACATATACACACATACATAGATTCCCTTGCTCACATATATACACATATACATAGATTCCCTTGCTCACATATATACGTATACATAGATTCCCTTGCTCACATATATACACATACATAGATTCCCTTGCTCACACAAATACACACATACATAGATTCCCTTGCTCACATATATACACATACATAGATTCCCTTGCTCACATATATACACATACATAGATTCCCTTGCTCACATATATACACATACATAGATTCCCTTGCTCACATATATACACATACATAGATTCCCTTGCTCACATATATACACATACATAGATTCCCTTGCTCACATATATACACATACATAGATTCCCTTGCTCACATATATACACATACATAGATTCCCTTGCTCACATATATACACATACATAGATTCCCTTGCTCACATATATACACATACATAGATTCCCTTGCTCACATATACACATACATAGATTCCCTTGCTCACATATACACACATACATAGATTCCCTTGCTCACATATATACACATACATAGATTCCCTTGCTCACATATATACACATACATAGATTCCCTTGCTCACATATACACACACATAGATTCCCTTGCTCACATATATACACATACATAGATTCCCTTACTCACACATATATACACATACATAGATTCCCTTGCTCACATATATACACATACATAGATTCCCTTGCTCACATATATACACATACATAGATTCACTTGCTCACATATATACACATACATAGATTCACTTGCTCACATATATACACATACATAGATTCACTTGCTCACATATATACACATACATAGATTCCCTTGCTCACATATATACACATACATAGATTCCCTTGCTCACATATATACACATACATAGATTCCCTTGCTCACATATATACATATACATAGATTCCCTAGCTCACATATATACGTATACATAGATTCCCTTGCTCACATATATACACATACATAGATTCCCTTGCTCACACAAATACACACATACATAGATTCCCTTGCTCACATATATACACATACATAGATTCCCTTGCTCACATATATACACATACATAGATTCCCTTGCTCACATATATACACATACATAGATTCCCTTGCTCACATATATACACATACATAGATTCCCTTGCTCACATATATACACATACATAGATTCCCTTGCTCACATATATACACATACATAGATTCCCTTGCTCACATATATACACATACATAGATTCCCTTGCTCACATATATACACATACATAGATTCCCTTGCTCACATATATACACATACATAGATTCCCTTGCTCACATATACACATACATAGATTCCCTTGCTAACATATATACACATACATAGATTCCCTTGCTCACATATATACACATATACATAGATTCCCTTGCTCACATATATACACATATACATAGATTCCCTTGCTCACATATGTACACATATACATAGATTCCCTTGCTCACATATGTACACATATACATAGATTCCCTTGCTCACATATATACACATATACATAGATTCCCTTGCTCACATATATACACATATACATAGATTCCCTTGCTCACATATATACACATATACATAGATTCCCTTGCTCACATATATACACATACATAGATTCCCTTGCTCACATATATACACATATACATAGATTCCCTTGCTCACATATATACACATATACATAGATTCCCTTGCTCACATATATACACATACATAGATTCCCTTGCTCACATATATACACATATACATAGATTCCCTTGCTCACATATATACACATATACATAGATTCCCTTGCTCACATATATACACATATACATAGATTCCCTTGCTCACATATATACACATACATAGATTCCCTTGCTCACATATATACACATACATAGATTCCCTTGCTCACACATATACACACATACATAGATTCCCTTGCTCACATATATACACATACAAAGATTCCCTTGCTCACATATATACACATATACATAGATTCCCTTGCTCACATATATACACATACATAGATTCCCTTGCTCACACATATGCATAAATACATAGATTCCCTTGCTCACACATATACACACATAAATAGATTCCCTTGCTCACATATATACACACATACATAGATTCCCTTGCTCACATATATACCCATGCATAGATTCCCTTGCTCACATTTGCACACATGCATAGATTCCCTTGCTCACATATATACACATATACATAGATTCCCTTGCTCACATATATACACACATACATAGATTCCCTTGCTCACATATATATACATAAATAGATTCATTTGCTCACATATATACACATACATAGATTCCCTTGCTCACACATATACATAGATACATAGATTCCCTTGCTCACATATATACACATATACATAGATTCCCTTGCTCACATATATACACATACATAGATTCCCTTGCTCACACATATACACACATACATAGATTCCCTTGCTCACATATATACACATACAAAGATTCCCTTGCTCACATATATACACATATACATAGATTCCCTTGCTCACATATAGACACATACATAGATTCCCTTGCTCACACATATGCATATATACATAGATTCCCTTGCTCACACATATACACACATAAATAGATTCCCTTGCTCACTTATATACACACATACATAGATTCCCTTGCTCACATATATACACATGCATAGATTCCCTTGCTCACATTTGCACACATGCATAGATTCCCTTGCTCACATATATACACATATACATAGATTCCCTTGCTCACAAATATATACATACATAGATTCCCTTGCTCACATATATATACATAAATAGATTCATTTGCTCACATATATACACATACATAGATTCCCTTGCTCACACATATACATAGATACATAGATTCACTTGCTCACATATATACACACATACATAGATTCCCTTGCTCACATATATACACATACATAGATTCCCTTGCTCACACATATGCATAGATACATAGATTCCCTTGCTCACATATATACACACACATAGATTCCCTTGCTCACACATATATACACACACATAGATTCCCTTGCTCACATATATACACATACATAGATTCACTTGCTCACATATATACACATACATAGATTCACTTGCTCACATATATATACACATACATATATTCACTTGCTCACATATATACACATACATAGATTCATTTGCTCACATATATACACATACATAGATTCACTTGCTCACATACATACACATACATAGATTCATTTGCTCACATATATACACATACATAGATTCACTTGCTCACATATATACACATACATAGATTCATTTGCTCACATATATACACATACTTAGATTCACTTGCTCACATACATACACATACATAGATTCATTTGCTCACATATATACACATACATAGATTCACTTGCTCACATATATACACATACATAGATTCACTTGCTCACATATATACACATACATAGATTCATTTGCTCACATATATACACATACATAGATTCACTTGCTCACATACATACACATACATAGATTCATTTGCTCACATATATACACATACATAGATTCCCTTGCTCACATATATACACATACATAGATTCACTTGCTCACATATCTACACATACACAGATTCACTTGCTCACATATATACACATACATAGATTCCCTTGCTCACATATATACACACATAGATTCCCTTGCTCACATATATACACATACATAGATTCCCTTGCTCACATATATACACATACATAGATTCCCTTGCTCACATATATACACACACATAGATTCCCTTGCTCACATATATACACACATAGATTCCCTTGCTCACATATACACACATACATAGATTCCCTTGCTCACATATATACATATACATAGATTCCCTTGCTCACATAAATACACATACATAGATTCCCTTGCTCACACATATATACACACACATAGATTCCCTTGCTCACATATATACACATACATAGATTCCCTTGCTCACACATATACACACATACATAGATTCCCTTGCTCACATATATACACATACATAGATTCCCTTGCTCACATACATACACATACATAGATTCCCTTGCTCACATATATACACATACATAGATTCCCTTGCTCACATATATACACACACATAGATTCCCTTGCTCACATATACACATACACATAGATTCCCTTGCTCACATATACATATATACATAGATTCCCTTGCTCACATATACACACATATACATAGATTCCCTTGCTCACATATATACACATACATAGATTCCCTTGCTCACATATATACACATACATAGATTCCCTTGCTCACATATATACACATATACATAGATTCCATTGCTCACATATATACACATACATAGATTCCCTTGCTCACATATATACACATACATAGATTCCCTTGCTCACATATATACACATACATAGATTCCCTTGCTCACATATATACACATATACATAGATTCCCTTGCTCACATATATACACATACATAGATTCCCTTGCTCACATATACACACACATAGATTCCCTTGCTCACATATATACACATACATAGATTCCCTTACTCACACATATATACACATACATAGATTCCCTTGCTCACATATATACACATACATAGATTCCCTTGCTCACATATATACACATATACATAGATTCCCTTGCTCACATATATACACATACATAGATTCCCTTGCTCACATATATACACATACATAGATTCACTTGCTCACATATATACACATACATAGATTCACTTGCTCACATATATACACATACATAGATTCACTTGCTCACATATATACACATACATAGATTCCCTTGCTCACATATATACACATACATAGATTCCCTTGCTCACATATATACACATACATAGATTCCCTTGCTCACATATATACATATACATAGATTCCCTAGCTCACATATATACGTATACATAAATTCCCTTGCTCACATATATACACATACATAGATTCCCTTGCTCACACAAATACACACATACATAGATTCCCTTGCTCACATATATACACATACATAGATTCCCTTGCTCACATATATACACATACATAGATTCCCTTGCTCACATATATACACATACATAGATTCCCTTGCTCACATATATACACATACATAGATTCCCTTGCTCACATATATACACATACATAGATTCCCTTGCTCACATATATACACATACATAGATTCCCTTGCTCACATATATACACATACATAGATTCCCTTGCTCCCATATATACACATACATAGATTCCCTTGCTCACATATATACACATACATAGATTCCCTTGCTCACATATATACACATACATAGATTCCCTTGCTCACATATACACATACATAGATTCCCTTGCTCACATATACACACATACATAGATTCCCTTGCTAACATATATACACATACATAGATTCCCTTGCTCACATATATACACATATACATAGATTCCCTTGCTCACATATATACACATATACATAGATTCCCTTGCTCACATATGTACACATATACATAGATTCCCTTGCTCACATATATACACATATACATAGATTCCCTTGCTCACATATATACACATACATAGATTCCCTTGCTCACATATATACACATACATAGATTCCCTTGCTCACATATATACACATATACATAGATTCCCTTGCTCACATATATACACATATACATAGATTCCCTTGCTCACATATATACACATACATAGATTCCCTTGCTCACACATATACACACATACATAGATTCCCTTGCTCACATATATACACATACAAAGATTCCCTTGCTCACATATATACACATATACATAGATTCCCTTGCTCACATATATACACATACATAGATTCCCTTGCTCACACATATGCATAAATACATAGATTCCCTTGCTCAAACATATACACACATAAATAGATTCCCTTGCTCACATATATACACACATACATAGATTCCCTTGCTCACATATATACACATGCATAGATTCCCTTGCTCACATTTGCACACATGCATAGATTCCCTTGCTCACATATATACACATATACATAGATTCCCTTGCTCACATATATACACACATACATAGATTCCCTTGCTCACATATATATACATAAATAGATTCATTTGCTCACATATATACACATACATAGATTCCCTTGCTCACACATATACATAGATACATAGATTCCCTTGCTCACATATATACACATATACATAGATTCCCTTGCTCACATATATACACATACATAGATTCCCTTGCTCACACATATACACACATACATAGATTCCCTTGCTCACATATATACACATACAAAGATTCCCTTGCTCACATATATACACATATACATAGATTCCCTTGCTCACATATAGACACATACATAGATTCCCTTGCTCACACATATGCATAGATACATAGATTCCCTTGCTCACACATATACACACATAAATAGATTCCCTTGCTCACTTATATACACACATACATAGATTCCCTTGCTCACATATATACACATGCATAGATTCCCTTGCTCACATTTGCACACATGCATAGATTCCCTTGCTCACATATATACACATATACATAGATTCCCTTGCTCACAAATATACACAAATACATAGATTCCCTTGCTCACATATATATACATAAATAGATTCATTTGCTCACATATATACACATACATAGATTCCCTTGCTCACACATATACATAGATACATAGATTCACTTGCTCACATATATACACACATACATAGATTCCCTTGCTCACATATATACACATACATAGATTCCCTTGCTCACACATATGCATAGATACATAGATTCCCTTGCTCACATATATACACACACATAGATTCCCTTGCTCACACATATATACACACACATAGATTCCCTTGCTCACATATATACACACACATAGATTCCCTTGCTCACATATATACACATACATAGATTCACTTGCTCACATATATATACACATACATAGATTCACTTGCTCACATATATACACATACATAGATTCACTTGCTCACATATATACACATACATAGATTCATTTGCTCACATATATACACATACATAGATTCCCTTGCTCACATATATACACATACATAGATTCACTAGCTCACATATATACACATATACAGATTAACTTGCTCACATATATACACATACATAGATTCCCTTGCTCACATATATACACACACATAGGTTCCCTTGCTCACATATATACACACACATAGATTCCCTTGCTCACATATATACACACACATAGATTCCCTTGCTCACATATATACACACATAGAGGGACATTTATCAATGTTTGCTTATGTATTCCTTTTTTTAGTAATTTTTTCCTTACTTTTTTTTTGCTTATGTGCGACGTATTTATCAACTGCTTTCAGCCTGTTGATAATTTTCTTTCACGTAAGCAATTTTTCCTTTTTTACTTTGGTAGTAGCTTTTTCTGCTCCATGTTTGAGCTGGAGTAAATTTAGTAAATTTTTAACGCTGTTGCGACTTTTTTTTGCGCAGTTGCGACTGTCGCAGTTAATAAATACCTGACTATCCGTAGTCCATTTTAAAATTATTACTACATAGTAAATTTTAGGAAAACTTGCTTTTCTCGCTTTCCAGTCAAAATGTCGCACGAAAAAGCGTGTAGTCGCAGTTGCGACAATTTTGCGACAATTATAGTAAAGAAAACCTGACTAAACCCGTTGATAAATGTCCATAATAGATTCCCTTGCTCACATATATACACATACATAGTTTCTCTAGCTCACATATATACACATACATAGATTCCCTTGCTCACATATATACACATACATAGATTCCCTTGCTCACATATATACACATACATAGATTCCCTTGCTCACACATATGCATAGATACATAGATTCACTTGCTCACATTTGCACACATACATAGATTCCCTTGCTCACACATATAGATAGATACATAGATTCCCTTGCTCACTTATATACACATACATAGATTCCCTTGCTCACATATATACACACATACATAGATTCCCTTGCTCACATATATACACATAAATAGATTCATTTGCTCACATATATACACATACATAGATTCCCTTGCTCACACATATATACACATACATAGATTCCCTTGCTCACACATATACATAGATACATAGATTCACTTGCTCACATATATACACACACATAGATTCCCTTGCTTACATATATACACATACATAGATTCACTTGCTCATATATATACACATACATAGATTAACTTGCTCACATACATACACATACATAGATTCATTTGCTCACATATATACACATACATAGATTCCCTTGCTCACATATATACACATACATAGATTCACTTGCTCACATATCTACACATACACAGATTCACTTGCTCACATATATACACATACATAGATTCCCTTGCTCACATATATACACACATAGATTCCCTTGCTCACATATATACACATACATAGATTCCCTTGCTCACATATATACACATACATAGATTCCCTTGCTCACATATATACACACACATAGATTCCCTTGCTCACATATATACACACATAGATTCCCTTGCTCACATATACACACATACATAGATTCCCTTGCTCACATATATACATATACATAGATTCCCTAGCTCACATATATACACATACATAGATTCCCTTGCTCACACATATATACACACATACATAGATTCCCTTGCTCACATATACACACATACATAGATTCCCTTGCTCACATATATACACATACAAAGATTCCCTTGCTCACATATATACACATATACATAGATTCCCTTGCTCACATATAGACACATACATAGATTCCCTTGCTCACACATATGCATAGATACATAGATTCCCTTGCTCACACATATACACACATAAATAGATTCCCTTGCTCACTTATATACACACATACATAGATTCCCTTGCTCACATATATACACATGCATAGATTCCCTTGCTCACATTTGCACACATGCATAGATTCCCTTGCTCACATATATACACATATACATAGATTCCCTTGCTCACAAATATACACAAATACATAGATTCCCTTGCTCACATATATATACATAAATAGATTCATTTGCTCACATATATACACATACATAGATTCCCTTGCTCACACATATACATAGATACATAGATTCACTTGCTCACATATATACACACATACATAGATTCCCTTGCTCACATATATACACATACATAGATTCCCTTGCTCACACATATGCATAGATACATAGATTCCCTTGCTCACATATATACACACACATAGATTCCCTTGCTCACACATATATACACACACATAGATTCCCTTGCTCACATATATACACACACATAGATTCCCTTGCTCACATATATACACATACATAGATTCACTTGCTCACATATATATACACATACATAGATTCACTTGCTCACATATATACACATACATAGATTCACTTGCTCACATATATACACATACATAGATTCATTTGCTCACATATATACACATACATAGATTCCCTTGCTCACATATATACACATACATAGATTCACTTGCTCACATATATACACATATACAGATTAACTTGCTCACATATATACACATACATAGATTCCCTTGCTCACATATATACACACACATAGGTTCCCTTGCTCACATATATACACACACATAGATTCCCTTGCTCACATATATACACACACATAGATTCCCTTGCTCACATATATACACACATAGAGGGACATTTATCAATGTTTGCTTATGTATTCCTTTTTTTAGTAATTTTTTCCTTACTTTTTTTTTGCTTATGTGCGACGTATTTATCAACTGCTTTCAGCCTGTTGATAATTTTCTTTCACGTAAGCAATTTTTCCTTTTTTACTTTGGTAGTAGCTTTTTCTGCTCCATGTTTGAGCTGGAGTAAATTTAGTCAATTTTTAACGCTGTTGCGACTTTTTTTTGCGCAGTTGCGACTGTCGCAGTTAATAAATACCTGACTATCCGTAGTCCATTTTAAAATTATTACTACATAGTAAATTTTAGGAAAACTTGCTTTTCTCGCTTTCCAGTCAAAATGTCGCACGAAAAAGCGTGTAGTCGCAGTTGCGACAATTTTGCGACAATTATAGTAAAGAAAACCTGACTAAACCCGTTGATAAATGTCCATAATAGATTCCCTTGCTCACATATATACACATACATAGTTTCTCTAGCTCACATATATACACATACATAGATTCCCTTGCTCACATATATACACATACATAGATTCCCTTACTCACATATATACACATACATAGATTCCCTTGCTCACACATATGCATAGATACATAGATTCACTTGCTCACATTTGCACACATACATAGATTCCCTTGCTCACACATATAGATAGATACATAGATTCCCTTGCTCACTTATATACACATACATAGATTCCCTTGCTCACATATATACACACATACATAGATTCCCTTGCTCACATATATACACATAAATAGATTCATTTGCTCACATATATACACATACATAGATTCCCTTGCTCACACATATATACACATACATAGATTCCCTTGCTCACACATATACATAGATACATAGATTCACTTGCTCACATATATACACACACATAGATTCCCTTGCTTACATATATACACATACATAGATTCACTTGCTCATATATATACACATACATAGATTAACTTGCTCACATACATACACATACATAGATTCATTTGCTCACATATATACACATACATAGATTCCCTTGCTCACATATATACACATACATAGATTCACTTGCTCACATATCTACACATACACAGATTCACTTGCTCACATATATACACATACATAGATTCCCTTGCTCACATATATACACACATAGATTCCCTTGCTCACATATATACACATACATAGATTCCCTTGCTCACATATATACACATACATAGATTCCCTTGCTCACATATATACACACACATAGATTCCCTTGCTCACATATATACACACATAGATTCCCTTGCTCACATATACACACATACATAGATTCCCTTGCTCACATATATACATATACATAGATTCCCTAGCTCACATATATACACATACATAGATTCCCTTGCTCACACATATATACACACATACATAGATTCCCTTGCTCACATATATACACATACATAGATTCCCTTGCTCACATATATACACATACATAGATTCCCTTGCTCACATATATACACACACATAGATTCCCTTGCTCACATATATACACATATAGATTCCCTTGCTCACATATACACACATACATAGATTCCCTTGCTCACATATATACATATACATAGATTCCCTAGCTCACATATATACACATGCATAGATTCCCTTGCTCACATAAATACACATACATAGATTCCCTTGCTCACACATATACACACATACATAGATTCCCTTGCTCACATATATGCACATACATAGATTCCCTTGCTCACATATATACACATATACATAGATTCCCTTGCTCACATATATACACATACATAGATTCCCTTGCTCACATATATACACATACATAGATTCCCTTGCTCACACATATACACCCATACATAGATTCCCTTGCTCACATATATACACATACCTAGATTCCCTTGCTCACATATATACACATACATAGATTCCCTTGCTCACATACATACACATACATAGATTCCCTTGCTCACACATATACACACATACATAGATTCCCTTGCTCACATATATACACACACATAGATTCCCTTGCTCACATATACACATACACATAGATTCCCTTGCTCACATATACATATATACATAGATTCCCTTGCTCACATATATACACATACATAGATTCCCTTGCTCACATATATACACATACATAGATTCCCTTGCTCACATATATACACATATACATAGATTCCCTTGCTCACATATATACACATACATAGATTCCCTTGCTCACATATATACACATACATAGATTCCCTTGCTCACATATATACACATATACATAGATTCCCTTGCTCACATATATACACATACATAGATTCCCTTGCTCACATATATACACATACATAGATTCCCTTGCTCACATATATACACATACATAGATTCCCTTGCTCACATATACACACACATAGATTCCCTTGCTCACATATATACACATACATAGATTCCCTTACTCACACATATATACACATACATAGATTCCCTTGCTCACATATATACACATACATAGATTCCCTTGCTCACATATATACACATACATAGATTCACTTGCTCACATATATACACATACATAGATTCACTTGCTCACATATATACACATACATAGATTCACTTGCTCACATATATACACATACATAGATTCCCTTGCTCACATATATACACATACATAGATTCCCTTGCTCACATATATACACATACATAGATTCCCTTGCTCACATATATACACATACATAGATTCCCTTGCTCACATATATACATATACATAGATTCCCTAGCTCACATATACACATACATAGATTCCCTTGCTCACATATATACACATACATAGATTCCCTTGCTCACATATATACACATACATAGATTCCCTTGCTCACACAAATACACACATACATAGATTCCCTTGCTCACATATATACACATACATAGATTCCCTTGCTCACATATATACACATAAATAGATTCCCTTGCTCACATATATACACATACATAGATTCCCTTGCTCACATATATACACATACATAGATTCCCTTGCTCACATATATACACATACATAGATTCCCTTGCTCACATATATACACATACATAGATTCCCTTGCTCACATATATACACATACATAGATTCCCTTGCTCACATATATACACATACATAGATTCCCTTGCTCACATATATACACATACATAGATTCCCTTGCTCACATATATACACATAAATAGATTCATTTGCTCACATATATACACATAAATAGATTCTCTTGCTCACACATATATACACATACATAGATTCCTTTGCTCACATATATACACATACATAGATTCCCTTGCTCACATATATACACATACATAGATTCCCTTGCTCACACATATACGCATACATAGATTCCCTTGCTTACACATATACGCATATACATAGATTCCCTTGCTCACACATATACGCATATACATAGATTCCCTTGCTCACATATATACACATACATAGATTCATTTGCTCACATATATACACATACATAGATTCCCTTGCTCACATATATACACATACATAGATTTCCTTGCTCACATATATACACATATACATAGATTCCCTTGCTCACATATATACACATACATAGATTCCCTTGCTCGCATATACACACATACATAGATTCCCTTGCTCACATATATACACACATACATAGATTCCCTTGCTCACATATATACACACACACATAGATTCATTTGCTCACATATATACACATACATAGATTCCCTTGCTCACACATATACATAGATACATAGATTCACTTGCTCACATATATACGCATACATAGATTCCCTTGCTCACATATATACACATACATAGATTCCCTTGCTCACACATATACATAGATACATAGATTCACTTGCTCACATATATATACATACATAGATTCCCTTGCTCACATATATACACATACATAGATTCCCTTGCTCACACATATACATAGATTCACTTGCTCACATATATACACATACATAGATTCCCTTGCTCACATATATACACATACATAGATTCCCTTGCTCACACATATACATAGATACATAGATTCACTTGCTCACATATATATACATACATAGATTCACTTGCTCACACACAGACACACAAACTGACATACATTTGCTCACATATATACACAGAATTGCTTACATGCTAACAGTAAGGCCCCATCCCCCTCTGCTGTGGCACATGTATAGAGGGGCACACACACACATAGCCACATCATACAGACAGACACATATACACACAAACACCCATATAGACACATCATACAGACATACAAACTGACATACAATCACTCACATAAATATACAATCACTTACAGTAAGGGTCCCATGTCTCTCTGCACAGGCTGGAGATTCTTGGACGGACAGACTGTGGGCGGGGCTTCCCTCTGCCTCCTCTGCCCTTGTCTCCTCCGTGTTGAGAGGAGAAGAGAAATGGCAGATTATGACAGGGTAAGTGGCGCCCCCTTCCTGCAGGGAGGGCATAACACCCTGCATCAAATCACATACAACTCCCCAACAAAAGATAATTTTACTGCCCCTGTCACCCTGAGTCTGCAGCTCCTTTTGTGAGGGCACTAGAGGGGCAGGTGAGGAAAAAGGCAGGGGCTCCAGCCTCCTTTCACTCCTATGTGTGCACGTCCCTGTCGGCAGTCATGTCCATAAATCCAAGAAGACTTGTCATCCCTGGAGATTAAATTTAGCTTTTAATAGATTCCAAAATAATAATTTTTGCGCTCAAAATTACCACTAGGTGGCAGTGTGTGCTTTAAAATTACAGTCCCTATTTGTAATAGTTTTCATTGCATTCTATGCGGGGATGAAACTGATCACGGAGCTCTGTTTGCAGCACTCTGCTCTGACACCATCTATAGACATAGTGTCACAGCGCACCATGATTCATCCATATTATAAGTACGGCGACTGAGCTAAAACTTCCTCCTCTGGCTCAACGTTTCGCTAGTTGGACCTAGCTTTTTCAAGAGTATCAGTATGAGTATAAGTACGGGGACTGAGCTAAAACTTCCTCCTCTGGCCAGTTTTAGCTCAGTCCCTGTACTTATAATATGGATGGATCACGGTGCGCTGTGACACTATGTCTGTAGACGGTGTCAGAGCAGAGTGCTGCAAACAGAGCTCCGTGATCGGTTTCATCCCCGCATAGAATGCGATGAAAACTATTACAAATAGGGACTGTAATTTTAAAGGGTACCTCTCATCAAATAAACTTTTGATATATTTTAGATTAATGAATGTTGAATAACTTTCCAATAGCATGTTAATGAAAAATATGCTTCTTTCTATTGTATTTTTCCCGATCAGTCCTATCAGCAAGCATTTCTGACTCATGCTGGAGTCCTAAACACTCAGAGCTGCCAGCCTGCTTTGTTCACAGCCAAACAGGCTGTGAACAAAGCAGGCTGGCAGCTCTGAGTGTTCTCCTTTGTGAACAAAGCAGACTGGCAGCTCGTAGTGTTTAGGAATCCAGCATGAGTCTGAAATGCTTGCTGCCAGGACTGGTAGGGAGACCCCTAGTGGTCATTTCTTCAAAGTGGAAAATTAAATAGAAAGAAGCATATTTTTTCATAACATGCAATTGTAAAGTTATTCTACATACATTAATCTATAATATATCAAAAGTTTTTTTGATGAGAGGTACCCTTTAAAGCACACACTGCCACCTAGTGGTAATTTTGAGCACAAAAATTATTATTTTGGATTTTATTAAAAGCTAAGTTTTAGACCACAGAGGGTCTCTATTCAGGGTTTCCCTGAGGGGACACATATCCCCAAGGTTGTTGTTCAATATTTAAGTGCCCGTAGACCCTCTAGGGGTACTTGTTAAGCTAATTGATGTAACTTAGCCTCGTTGCACAGGGCCGAGGAGAAGAAATAGATTTACTTAGACATACACTTGCAATATATAATAAACACCGATATTTAGTTTTTCTACAAAAATGTTAAAAAAAATATAAAAAAGATATAGTAAAATATGTCACTATCTACAGAACACAATCTGAAACTAATTTTGCCGTATAATTCAGATTATAAAAAGATAGAGAATATTATATCCAAACATTGGAGTAAAATTAAAGCAGACAAAGATGTGGTCCTGCAATAGTTTACACCAAAGCCCCAAACCTAGGACTAGCTGTGGCACCCTCCGTCAAACCCCCAACAAATAAAACTCAAAAATCTTCTGAAATTTGGCTTAGTACAAAAGGATTCTTCCGATGTGGTCTATGCCCCAATTGTTTAACCCCTTAAGGACCCGGGCTTTTTCAGTTTTTTCCTTTTCAATTTTCCTCCTTAACTTAAAAAAATCATAACTCTTTAAAATTTTCACCTAAAATTCTATATGATGGCTTATTTTTTGCGTCACTAATTCTCCTTTGTAATGACATAAGTCATTTTACCCAAAAATCTACGGTGAAACGGGAAAAAAAATCAATGTGCGACAAAATTGATGAAAAAACACAAATTTATTCCGTTTTTACGCAGTACATTTCTCGGCAAAAATGATACCTTATCTTTATTCTGTAGGTCTATACAGTTAAAATGATCCCCTATTTATATAGGTTTGATTTTGTATTACTTCAGAAAAAAATCATGAATACATGTAGGAAAATGTATATGTTTAAAATTGTCATATTCTGACCCCCTATAACTTTATTTTTCTGTGTTCAGGGCGCTATGAGGGCTAATTTTTTGCGCCATGATCTGAAATTTTTAGCGGTACCATTTTTATTCTGATCAGACTTTATGATCACTTTTTATTCACTTTTTTGTGGTATAAAAAGTGATCAAAAATGCGCTATTTTGGACTTTGAAATTTTTTTGCGTGTACACCATTGAACGTGCGGTTTAAAAAGCGGTATATTATTTATAATTCGGACATTTCCGCACGCCGCGATACCATATATGTTTATTTTTATTTTTATTTACACTGTGTTTTATTTATTCTTGGAAATGCCGGGTGATTCAAACTTTTATTAAGGGAAGGGATAATTGAAAGGGTTAATGATTTTTTTTACACTTTTCTTATACCATATTATAGCTCCTATAGGGAGGGCTATAACATTGCATTAACTGATCTTTTACACTGATTGATCCATCTCCATAGGAATGGATCAATCAATGTTTTCGGCGATTGAATGCGATTGATGTCTGGATCTCAGGCTTGAAGCTTTCAATCGGCGATCGGACTGCAGGAAGGAAGGTAAGAGACCTCCTCCTGTGCTACAGCTGTTCGGGATGCCGCGATTATACCGCAGCGATCCCGAACAGCTCCCTGAGCTAACCGGCAACTTTCACTTTCGTTTTTAGCCGCGCGGCTCAGCTGTGAGCGCGCGGCTAGAGGGTTAATAGCGCGCGATCAGTGCCGCGCGCTATTAGAGGCGGATCCCGGCTTCATTATGACGCCGGGCCCGCCGCGATATGATGCGGGGTCACCGTTTGACCCCAAGTTATATCGCAGGACCGGGATCCAGGACGTACTCATACGTCCTGGGTCCTTAAGAGGTTAAAAGTAAAGGGTCCTAAAAAAAAAAAAACTATGGAAGCAATATCTTGCAGCAACAGTTTAAAATGGTCCATAGAAGATCATATTTCATGTAATACTACAGGTGTTATATACAGAATAGAATGTAGTTGTAAGAAACAATATACAGTGGTCCCTCAAGTTACAATATTAATTGGTTCCAGGATGACCATTGTATGTTGAAACCATTGTATGTTGAGACCAGCCTTTGGCTGTCCGGGCATGCTGGGAGTTGTAGTTTTGCAACAGCTGGGGGCACCCTGCTTGGGAAACACTGGTCTATGTAGAGGACAGGAGCTTCTTCAGGGTCCTTTACAGTACACAGTGTCCTAAAAAAGTAACACGGAGCTGCCCTGACCTGGTGTCCAAAGGAGCAGCTAACCCTGGTACAGGTAAAGAGTACAGAACATGTAATACCTCCCTGTACTGTAGGGGGCGCTACCAGACACCAGTCAGTACATACACTTCAGTAATACAGGTAAAGAGTACAGAACATGTAATACCTCCCTGTACTGTAGGGGGCGCCACCAGACACCAGTCAGTACATACACTTCAGTAGTACAGGAAAAGAGAACAGAACATGTAATACCTCCCTGTATTGTAGGGGGCGCTACCGGATACCAGTCAGTACATACACTTCAGTAATACAGGTAAAGAGTACAGAACATGTAAAAACTCCCTGTACTGTAGGGAGCGATACCAGATACCAGTCAGTGCATACACTTCAGTAATACAGGTAAAGATTACAGAACATGTAATACCTCCCTGTACTGTAGGGGGTGCTATCAGACACCAGTCAGTGCATACTCTTCAGTAATACAGGTAAAGAGTACAGAACATGTAATACCTCCCTGTACTGTAGGGGGCGCTACCAGACACCAGTTTGTGCATATACTTCAGTAATACAGGTAAAGAGTACAGAACATGTAATACCTCCCTGTACTGAAGGGGGCGCTACCAGACACCAGTCAGTGCATACACTTCAGTAATACAGGTAAAGAGTACAGAACATGTAATACCTCCCTGTACTGAAGGGGGCGCTACCGGATACCAGACAGTGCATACGCTTCAGTAATACAGGAGTTTTACCAGTGAATGCCCATTCTGATTGGTCAGTTCATCGACACGTTTCACGGATCTGGACTGTCTTTACATTGTATGTTGAGTCCGGTTTCAACTTACAATGTCCAGAAAAGATCATTGTATGTTGAAACTATTGTATGTTGAGGCCATTGAAAGTTGAGGGATAACTGTATAGGAAGAACCAAGAGAACTTTAAAGATACGTATTGGGGAGCATATTATGAATATTAAAAATGGCAATCAGAAACATCCCCTGTCAGCGCACTTTGCAAATTTGTGCATAATAGAGATTTAACATTTTTTTCCTTCATCGGGATACAGAAAATAAAAAAAGATTGGAGAGGATGTCTAATTATTAGGATGTCTAGAACAGAGAGCAAAAAAATCTGAGTTTGATACTTTAGAGCCAAATTGGCTGAATTCTACTTTTGAATTATTTGGTTTCTTGTAGGGGACGTGCAGGTGCCCAGAGTCCACCCTCTTTTTATATCCAGGGTGGACTCGGGGGGCTTCCTTGTCCCCTACATATTCTCCACAGCAAGATTTTCATTCATATGTATATGTACAATATAGTCCTGGTTGTGTGAATCTCTATGTTCCTTTTCATAGTACGATGTTTAGGTTTGGTAGTTATACATATCAACTCACATGATTGTGGTTCTCCTATAAGTATTATTTATCACTATTTACATATCTTTCTATCATTTTCAGTTTTATTTTATTTTATTATTTTTCATTTTTCCACACCTATTTTTTAACTCTTTTTATTTTTATATTTATTTTTATATTTATTTTTATATTTATTTTATTTTTATTTTTATATTTTTATAATTTTTCTTTATTTTTTTCTTTATTTTTCTTTTTTCTTTTATTTTATTATTTATTATTTTTTATTTTATATTTTTTATTTTAATTTACGTTTTTCATTTTTATTATTATTATTTTTATATTTTTTTATTATTTTTTATTTTATTTATTATTTATTTTTTGTTGTTAATTTTATTTTTATTTTAAATTCTTATATTACAATTATTATGTCTATTGGCATTTTATTTTATTATTTTTCTTATTATTATTATTATTATTTATTTTTTCTTATTTCATTATTCTCTTTATTTGTATTTGTATAAGATATATTCTGTAAGTATATTGATTTAATACACTGTGTATTAAATTTTGTCTATTTTTATGATGTCCTTATGATTGGTGTCTGTATGCTTTTACACATGATGCGGTAGTTCAAAACCGCGGACATTTATCCAACTATTCACTGATAGTGATGCCAGTACGGATTTTACAAATGAAGTAATCCACATGGAAATCCGTTCCAAGTTTTTGTTCACCCTAAGTATCACCCATGTGCATTTGATTTGATTGCAACCAAAGCAATACTTAAATGGATCAGTTTCTTCATATCTAGCACACATACCTACTGAGGAAAGGGCCGTGTTCTACTTGTAAGAGCCCTGAAACGCGTCTAGGTGTATGATTTTAGCACCGATATTTTACTCACCTCTGAAGGACCGATTGTGGGTCAAACCAGCAATACCATCTAAGTCTACACATCCAGGTGGCGTTGCCAAGCGCCTTAGACGTCACACGCCATCAGGATACCACGAGGTCTGCACCGCTAAGATTCCAACTACAGCGAAAGATCACGGGAGCGGCTATCATTCACACTGGTCTGTGGCAGGCAGACTGCCGCGGTGACGCATGCCAGTGTCTTTTTACCACCCGAGATTTGCGGACCTCATCGGTTGTCCTCAAGTGACGTTTCGGTGGGACTCTATTCAAGCTGGTAAATACTAACTCATCCATTCCTTTCAGTTTATCATGATTCTATATCAGTTACAGGACTTTAACACATCTCTGGACTTCCAGTTACCGGACTATTGAAAGTGACATATTTTACTATATCTTTTTTATATTTTTTGTATTTGTATTGATCGGACTTGTTGATCGCTTTTTATTCATTTTTTCATGATATAAAAAGTGACCAAAAAAATTAAAAAAATTTTAAATTGTGAGTAATTGTTAATGTTTAAGTCTACCATACATTCCAAATTTTTCTACATTCTCTTTGACCCCCCTTACTCCTCATCCATCTAAGCTCCTTATTTTTCATGATATTCAAACCTTCCTTCCATTCCTCTATCTGCTATTCTTTAGGGAATATCCAATTCCTTAATATGGTCAGTCTGGCGAAGAACAAAATCCGATGTAGTAGGCACTCAAATTTGCCCATCTTACCAATAGCTCCCAGCAGTATAAACTCTATCGTACGAGGTACCTTCACAGGGATTTTACTTTCTACCTCTTTTATTACAGATTCCCAGAAAACAGATATCTTCTCACACGACCAGAAGCTGTGTAGATAATCTGCTTCTTCCAAACCACATTTAACACACTGTGACGTAATTTTCACCCCTATCCTATATAAATGAAGCGCGGAATAGTGGGTCCTGTGTAGTATCTTAAATTGTGTGATTTTATGTTCCATATTACGAGAAACCGTGCTTATATTTTGGGCCATAATGTCCCAGTCATCTTCAGACACAGTACCCACTATCCCGGACCATTTTTCTTTGATTCTATCGGTCCCCCTTACTCCAATAATCTTATTTAATTTCTTATACAAAATTGATATTCCTTTTTTTTTAAGTGCTGTATTTGGGTTAGTGCTTCTATCAAATTGTGTTTCTGTGTTACATATATCTCCTTGTCTATCGTGTTATGGACTGCATGACTAACTTGCCAATAGTACAGCCAATCATTATCACTAATGTCATACCCCCTTTTTATGTGCTCAAATGAAAAAAGTTGTCCTCTATCAAATATTAGTTCCAATCGTTTTATACCCTTACTATCCCAAAAAGTTGACTCACAATCCACCAATTCTTTAAATTTGTTGTTACCCCATAGGGGTGTGAACCCAAAACTATTTTCTATATGTAATTCCTCCTTTAATCTTTCCCATACTTTTTTGTATTTATACAATAGCATTGTGTTATTTGAACCGCTCTCCTCATAATCATCTAATTCCAACACCTCATATATGTTCTCTTTCTCCTTATCTATTACAGTCTTCTCCAGATATCTAGAATTCCTCCAATTCACGACTCGTACCAACTGCGCGGCCAAGTAATAAACAAGAAAGTTGGGCATGTCCAATCCCCCCCCTATCTCCAGGGGCCATAAAATATCTGTACTTCAGACGAACCCTTTTTCTTCCCCATAACAATCTACCCAGTATCACTTCTATCTTCCGGAACCAGCACTTGCCGATCCACATTGGCGAGGCACTAAGAAAGAAAAGGATCTGTGGGAGGACCACCATTTTTACTATCGCCATCCTTTCTGACATAGAGAAAGGCATTTTAATCCATACTTCTACTCTCTTCGCCAGACTATTTAATAGGGGCCGTATATTGTCAATCACAAACCTATCATTTGCGGCTGCTATTTTTACTCCCAAATAGGGGAAACATTCGTTTTTTTTTTTAGCACGGATAGTCTTCCCACCATCTCCCCCATATCTTCATCCAGGGGGAGCATAGTAGATTTACTCCAGTTTATCTCCAACCCAGATAGAGGGGCAAATACCTCGAACAGCTTAATGATACGATGTATTTTTTCTTGTGGGTTAGTTACAAAAAGGAGGATATCATCTGCAAATAATAAGATCTTACTCATCTCTCCATTTACTCCAAATCCCTCATAGACATTATTATCTCTTATCCAAGCCGCTAGGGGTTCAATATAAATGAAAAATAAAGAGGGTGAGAGGGGGCAGCCCTGCCTTGTTCCTCTACTTAGTTTGAATGGGTAGGAGGGAATTCCATCCACCACTACACTCGCCTCAGGGTTAGTGTACAATAACTGAATATAACTCAAAAACCTCGGGCCCACCCCAACCCTCTTCAAAACTTCCCAGAGGTATCCCCACTCCACCCTGTCAAAAGCTTTAGTAGCGTCCAGTGACAGAATGGAGCGGGGGCCCCGGGATAGACTCTGGATTGCCTCATACACCTGGTGGATATTGTCATGGACCGTTCTTCCTGACCTAAACCCTCCCTGGTCATTGCCCACCACTACATCCACCACTTTATCCAATCTCCTTTCCAATACTTTCGCTATTATCTTTATATCCGTATTAAGCAAGGAGATAGGACGATACGAACCCAAATCCAAGGGGTCTTTATCTTTTTTCCTAATGAGTCTAACATTAGCCTCACACATTGATTTAGGGAGAACCCCCCCCCCCCCCTCCAGGATTCATTAATGATACCCAGCAGTTTTGGAAGTAGCAGGGTTGAGTATATCCTATATATCTGGAATGGAATGCCATCGGACCCGGGGGATGTATTCCCTTGAATTGATGCCAATGCTTCCTCCAGCTCCTGGAGGGAGATTGGGTCATCCAAGGAATCCCTGACATCCTCTGTCAGACTTGGAATATTAATTCCCCTCAAAAATTCCACTACGTCAGCCCTATTAATATTGCTGCTTATATAGAGATTGGAGAAAAAAGAGCTAACCATTTGGGCTATTTCTTCTCTTTCTGTGGTTATGCTGCCATCCTCCCTCCTCAGAGCCATAATACCACATTCCTCGCCTTGATTTTTAAGTAATCTTGACAATGTCTTATTTGGTTTCCCTTTCTCAAAGAAGTTAAATTGCCCACTAAAGAATAGTTTATTTTGTGCCTTTTTAAGTAGATATTCTTTATATTCCTCTTGAGCTGCCTTCAATTCTAACAGCTGTTCACCCCCACTGTCCTCTTCTATCCCTGCTTCTAATGTTGCCACTTTACTATCCAGTGTTGATTCTTCCTGTGAGAATTCCTTTTTCTTTTTATTAATTCGCCCTATATATAGGCCCCTCAAATATGCCTTCATGGTATCCCATACCACCTGAGGGTTTGCAGACTTATGATTAATCTCCCAGAATGCCTCTATTTCCTGTCTAAACCAGTCCTGGTCTCCCACTAATTCTATCCAGTGGGGGTTGAGCCGAAAGCCCAACCTTTTCCCACCCATTGCCTTACCTCCAACTTCCACCATCACTGGGCAATGGTCCGATAGGGTTTTAGCTTTGTACTGCACCCTACTGGTCCAGGTCATCGCATTCTTATCACACAGGCATAAGTCAATTCGGGAAGCAGTGTTATATGAGGTAATAAAGCATGAGTACTGTCTTACTCCTGGGTTTAGTTTCCGCCACCCATCAACCCAATTCATCTCTCCACAGTATCTCGCCAATGCTGTTTCATTCCCCCCTACATTCCTACCTAATTTGTATCTGTCCATACTAGGGTCCATTACATTATTCAAGTCTCCAACTATCCATAATGCCGCATGTGTCTTACTTTCGCTATAACTCATGAGGTCCCTCAGAACATCCACTCCAAAAGGTGGAGGAATATAAACAAAAGCCAAGATAACGGCCCTATTTTCCCATATGCCATAGAGAAATACGTATCGACCATACTTGTCTACCTTTGCATTTTTAGTTTCGAATGGTACCTTCCTATGGACATATACTGATACTCCCACGGAGTAAGAAGAGAGTCTGGAATGGTATTCTTCTTTGGCCCACTTCCTTGGTAGTATCTGCTCATCTCTTGACCTATAGGTCTCGACTAAACATATGATCGCAGGAAGGCACCTCCGAATATAATCAAAGATTGCACACTTTTTAATTCTATCCGACATGCCTCGCACGTTCCAGGCTAACAATTTGAGCATTGACATATTAACCTAAGAAACGAAAAAAAAAAAAAGGGAGAGCTCCTCTTTCGATCTTCCCGTGCCATCCCTCCCCCTTCCCCCTACCCTCTACTATGCATTCCTATCCTAGTGTCACCCCAGAGATCCCCCCCACCCCTCCCCCCCGAGACGTAGATTTAATACTCAACTATTACTTCCAACCCCTAATGCCACAATAGTATCTTATATTACATGCCTTCTTTATCCATCCATTCTGAGACTTCTTGTGGGGTTCCAAATATTGTTACCTTTCCCTTATGCTCTACCCGGAGTCTCGTTGGAAACAACCGAGAGACGGGCACCCCCGCGTTCTTTAGCCGCCTTTTTATCTCCCGAAAGGATGCCCTTTTCCTATTGGTCTCCCAAGAGAAATCCGGATATACAAAAATATTCTGTCCATTATACTGTAGGTCCCTCACCTCTCTTGCCCTCCTAAGGATAGTGTCCCTATCCTGGGAGGTATATAACTTAATTAGGATTGTCCTAGGGGGACCCCCCGGAGGGGATATCCGCCTTGGTACCCGATGAGCTCGTTCAATCCCAAACATTGGGGTAAGATACCCTTCCCCTATCACTTCCTTCAGCCATCTACTGAGAAACTGTATAGCAGAGTCCCCTCCCCTCCGCCCCTTCAGGAAACCCCACCATCCTTATGTTACAACGTCTAGATCTATCTTCAATGTCAGTGAGCTTATCTTTGACAGATGTCCTCTCCTTTTTCAAGTCATTAACCTCCTCCTCCAAAACCTTAATCCTATTTTCTGTTTCAGGGGCTTCTTCCTCCAGTCTGGAAATCCTATCTCTCATCTTGGTCATATCGTGTCTTATCAGAGATACCTCGGTAGATACCACACCCAGTTATTTATTTTTTATCCTCAATTGCACAATTAGATTTTTTTACCCCTCCCAAGATCTCCTCCAACATCTGAGTTCCCATAGGGGGCACAGACTGCCCATCCTCAGTTTCTTCCACTTCCAAGACCGAGTACCTACAGCCTGTTTTACTAGGGCAGAGATCCTTCTGGGTTCTAGTTTTAATACCCACAGCTGGAGACTTCCATATTTTATCCAGTTTACCCATAGCCCCCTTATCTTTTTGTGGCGAGGTGCCCCCTGATCTTCTGGGGTTCACCTTAGGGGCCATTTCTCCCGCTATTTCTCTTCGCTTTATATTTGTGGGGTATACGTATCACCACCAGGGTGTCACGTATTAACTTAGCAACTTTATGCACCATAGGCCCCTCCCACCCAGAAATTTACATCCAATTATTTACAACATACAAAAGTGAGGATTCACAGTCCCATATGGCTCTGGGGTGCACTTTGAACCGAGGGTGTCACAGCCTGATCTAGAAGTATCCACCACCAAATATAGCATACTAATATGCAACTAAGAAATCGTTAGCGTGTTCACGCTCCCCCTGATAGACAGTCCAATCTCCCCCTAGAGTCACTGATCTTATTGGGTCCAGGGAGAGGGTCCAATTCCATGAAAGAGGGAGTCTTATAAGGCCAAGTTGTTCGATTTAGTCCGTGAGTCCAGGTTTCTCCTGTATAAGAGAGAGAGAGGGGGGATAAGTCCTCTAGAAACATCGGTTTTTACAGTATGGCAGGCCATAGATACTTCTACGTGGCCATAATTATACCATTCATACTCCTCAAAGTCCATACAGATTTCATTATGGGCAGAGAGTCTCCATGGCTAAGAGTAAAGGATGCCTAAAGGGAGGAGGGAGGGGGGCGCCAGTCCCACAACGCTCAGTAAATTCAGTTCCCCAAGACCCCAGTTGTCCATTAGGGCTCGGCCTAGGTAAGCAGGACAGGAGTATCACTACCACTGTAGTTAGGAGTATTGTAACTCGCTTCCCATGTGTAGCAACCAAGTATCCCCCCAGGGGGGATCAGCTGATAATATACATGTCTGCCTCATAAGGACATTTAGCAAACTCAATGGCTGCTCCACAGTTACCAACCATCGCAGGGGAATAGGGGGGAGACCCGGCATGTGCATTGCCACGGCTGTCACTCACCAAGTCGCTAGGAGGAGTGACCAGGCAGGGAGTCTGGCGTCCAATATTGTCAATTCCACATGGGACCAGTGCTGGGGGCTGCTGCTGTTCAAAATATTGCCGAGGTATTAATAACTGGTTTCACCTATTAGAGGAAATCCGTGAGTAGGTTTCATGGCAGTTTATCCTCATGTAAGACTCATCCATGCAGGGAGACTGCTTACTTAGATGACCTGCCCCCCAAAAGGAAGCGATAACTCACCGGCTTAAACACTGTTCAGATAATTATCACATGTAGCATCCGATCGCTTTTCTCAGTTCCTCTCTCCTTTCCACAAGAAAGGGTCTGGTCCGGCCTAAACAAATCCCAGCAAGGAGTAGCGGAGCTCCACACGTGCCCCTCAACACCTCCAAGCCGCTATAACGTGCTGTGAGGCAGGTGCCACCATATATGGGCTTCCGGAGCAAGCCCGAAGCTCCTCTCAGTAACTGGCCGCAAAGACCACACCTCCCTCTCTCTCACCTCCTCTCCGGCGTCTCTTTCCACAGCGCCTCCCGTCCCGTCCGACGACGGGTCGCGCCACCACCATCTCACTCCTCCCTCCTCCTGCGGCCAAATCCAGTGCCCCCAGCTCTTCACAAGGCGTCCGGGTAGGAAAGCATTACTGTCGGCGTTAGTCTGTGAGTATGCCGGCATCCTGGGGTCGGCATCCACTCCACGTCCGTCCCGAGGGCTCAGGGGGCGGGGCCGGAGCCCCGTAGCGTGCGGCCCTAGCTCATGCCACCGTCACTTCCTTCCTCCTTTTTTTTTTTTTTTCTCTTCTTTTCTTTCCTCTTTCCTCTTTCCTTTTCTGGGTGCCAGTGGGTGTGGTGGGGGTGGGATGGGGGGGTCGTGTTAATAATGATTAGGTATACTTCTCAGATGTAAACAAACATGGCTATTTGGCCTTTATGTCTTTTGTCTTTTCTTGATTGGTGACGTTGTTATATCTGAATTGTACAATGTATTTTTGTAAGTTTTTAATATTAAAATAAAAACGTATATAAAACAAAAAAAAAAGGGACCAAAAATACACAATTTTGGAATTTGGAATTTTTTGGTGCGTACGCCATTGACCGTGCGGTTTAATTAACTATATATTTTTATAATTCGGACATTTCCGCACATACCACATATGTATATTTTTATTTACACAGTTTTTTTTTAAATGGGAAAAGGGGGGTGATTCAAACTTTTATTAGGGAAGGGGTTAAATGATCACTTTTTTTTAAACTTTTTTTTTGCAGTGTTATAGCTCCCATAGGGACCTATAACACTGCACACACTGATCTCTTATACTGATCATTGTTACCCCATAGGGACCTATAACATTGCACACACTGATCTTTTACATTGATCATTGTTATCCCATAGGGACCTATAACACTGCACACACTGATCTTTTACATTGATCATTGTTATCCCATAGGGACCTATAACACTGCACACACTGATCTTTTACATTGATCACTGGTTTCTCATAGGAAACCAGTGATCAATGATTCTGCCTGACTGCTCATGTCTGGATCTCAGGCACTGAGCAGTCATTCGGCGATCGGACACCAGGAGGCAAGGTAGGAGACCCTCCTCGTGTCCTACAGCTGTTTGGGATGCCGCGGCGAACCCGAACAGCCCGGGAGCTAACCGGCAGTGATTTGCTTTAGATGCGGCGTTCAACTTTGAATGCCACGTCTAAATGGTTAATAGCGTGCGGCACCGCGATCAGTGCTGCGCGCTATTAGCCACGGATCCCGACCCGCTATGACGTTGGGCAACGTCATGGCCCCGCGTTATAGAAAGGGAAAGGACTCAGGACGAACCGGTACGTCCTTGGTCCTTAAGGGGTTAATTGTCTCTTCTTGACTTAACATATTTAATTATTTTAATCTTTCCTCATAGCCACTGTTAGATGTTCCATGCCCCTTATTAGTTTAGTAACGTGCCTCAGTAACCTTTGCAGCTCCAGAATGTCCCTTTTATGAACATGTGCGCAAAACAGCATATTCCAGGTGAGGCTGCACCAGTGATTTATAAAGGGGGAGTATTATGTCCCTGACCCTCGAGTCCATGCCTCTTCTGATACATGACAATATCCTGCTGGCCTTAGAAGCAGCTGCCTGACATTTTGCTTTTGTGTAGTCTATGATCTACAAGTCACCAGATCCTTCTCCACCAGTGACTCTCTCCCACTTTAACCCCCCCCCCCAAGACATATAATGCTGCAGGTTAATACTCCCCACCCCCCAGGGCCAGCCTGGCCTACCAGGATACAGAGAAAATTCCCGTTAGGCAGGCCGCTCATTCACACTAGCACACAAGATCCTGACATTAGTACCAGGACATTGTGTGCAGTGGCCACAGAGCCGCAGAGCTGTAGAGCTATAAGCTCCGAGCCCCGCCGCTCACTCCATTACCTGCCGGGAGACCTCCACTGTGCAGGATGTCTGCATCATGGCCTGGGCAGTGAAATGATATGACATCATCACGTCGCCTATGCTAGGACGTAGACAACACTGCGCCGGCTCTACATGGGCACGGTGGAAAGGTGAGTTTTTTTTTTGTTTTAAACCAATATTGCCGCAAAAGAAGGAGGGGGGGAAGCCTACCTGCTTGCCTATCTACTCTAAAGGGGGGAGGGGGAGCCTGCCTGCCTTCCTACCTACTCTAAAGGGGGAGCCTATCTGCTTACCTAACTGCCTGATATAAAGGGGGGGGGGGGGGGGGGGGGCAAATTGACCTAACTTACATGGAAGGTGAGAAGGGGGGGGAGGAGAAGCCTACCTAACTACCTAATATGGTAATATGATAATATGGAGGGGGAGGAGGGGCAGCCTGCTTACATACCTAATATAAAGTGGGGGGCTACCTAGTTATTATGAAGGGACAGGGGGGGACTTACTTAGCTAATATAGAAGGAAGGAGCTAACATGGGTGCTACGAGGGGGTTTTACTGTATGGAGGACAGAGGGGGGCCTAAATGCCATTTGTGGGCACAGAGGCGGCCTAACTGCCATATGCAGGAATAGTGGGGGCCTTACTGCTATATGAGGGCAGAGGGGGCCTAGCTGCTATATGGGGGCACAGAGAAGGCTTAAAGCGCAACTGTCATGGAAATTATACCCCCCAGACTAATAACATGATAGTATAGATGATGATGCGTGTAATGCAGCTGTACTATTGTCTGCTGTTTATCAGTCTTTATCAGCAGGAAAATATTTTTATGGTGCGGTCAGCAACAGTCGGATAGGCGTGGCTGGGGATCGTAATGCCCCACCTCCGCCACGCCTATCACCTGCAAGTGAGCGCTGGACCACTGTGTGATTGACACACAGGTCCCCACCCCCCGATGTCCATGATGTGCGGGCCGATGTGACTCCACTGAGCCTATACATATTATGTGCACCTTTATGATATATGATATACAGTGCCCGTACTCCTCTTCTTTCTTCTCATGGTGCCGGAGAAGCGCTGCTTCTGCTTTCACTAGAGGCAGAGAGCTCACTTGCTGCCTCTAGCACTGCGCAGGCGCACTGAGCTGGTGGCAGACAACGGGAGCAAGCTCTCCGGCTCTGGTGAAAGCAGAAGCAGCGCCGCACCATGAGAAGAAAGAAGAGGAGTACGGGCACTGTATATCGTATATCATAAAGGTGCACATTGTATGTATAGGCTCAGTGGAGTCACGCCGGCCCGCACATCATGGACATTGGGGGGTGGGGACCTGTGTATCAATCACACTGTGGTCCAGCGCTCACTTACAGGGGATAGGCGTGGCGGAGGTGGGGCATTACGATCCCCAGCCACGCCTATCCGACTGTTGCTGACTGCACCATAAAAATATTTTCCTGCTGATAAAGAGTGATAAGGAGCAGCCAAAAGTACAGCTGCATTACACGTATCATCATTTATACTATCATGTTATTAGTCTGGGGGGTATAATTTCCATGACAGTTGCGCTTTATGTGCTATATGGGGGCACTATCACATACAAGGCAATACTGATGGGACGTGTGCATTGAGGTGAGGATGATGCTGAAGTGATGAGACTAAAATGTTTGTCTAGCAGGTTCTGTGGAGACAAGTAGAGTTGAGCGAGCTTTTCAAAAATTCGATTCGGCCAATTCGCCGAATTTTCCCGAAAAGTTTGTTTCGATCCGAACCAGCGTGGAGGTGTTGGCAGCATGAGGACACCATATAGTGGCTGAATGACACAGCGTGGACACGTTGGCAGCAAGAGGAGACCATTTAGTGGCTGAATGACACAGCGTGGAGTTGGCTGATGCACTAGTACACTACACACCAGGGCTTCACAATCCCCCACCAAAAAACAACACAATATATGAAATTTTTGACAAAGATTTATCATTGGTAGCACCCGCTATCCAAAAATTAGAAATTTCCAGACTCAGGCCCCACCTCTGCAGCATCAGTAACCCATATATTGCCTGTAGGACACAGCCTGGAGTTTGCTGATGCACCAGTACACACCCGGGCTTCACAATCCCCTCCAAAAAACAACATTTTAGAAATGTTTTAAAGAAATACCTTTGTGTAAGAACAAGCGCATAACCAACAGTTCACAAGACTCTATAATGCAGGACGGGGGACCACCCAAAGACATTCTTCTCAAAAATAATAAACCACACAATGTTTGAATTTTTTTTATAAAAATTAATTCAATATGTGTGTAAGCGCATCTGTCTCCAAAAGATCAGATCACCAAAGGACTTTTTTCACCCAAAATGATTAAGCAGAGTTAATCCTTGTCCGTATTTATTTTTTTTTTTCATCAAAAAATCACATGCAACAAGCGGTCCGTTGTGTAAGGATTCGCATTCTGGAAAATTCTATTTTATTACCGATAAAATCATCAGTAAATTTAAAAATGAGTGTTTAATTACCCCATACATTGCACCAGGAGCAGTCAGGAGTAGGCCTCAGCAATACCCAAGAGGCTTTAATAACCCCTTACCTTGCCCCATCAATTGCGAGATCGAGCAATAACAGGTGTGTTATGGCCTCAGATGTCCTGGGCCGCACTAGCGCTCCACTGAACGGATTAGCGTGTCTCTATCTTTCAAGGACAGGTGCGTGTTGCACGCTGAAACCAGTTCGTGATAGGGATCTGTGATTGCAATTATTTAACCTTAAAACGAGGAATTACCAGTAAATGAGGGTCATAAGCTGGCGTTGATTAAGTCCCTGCCCTTTGTACACACCGCCCGTCGCTATAAGCGATTGGATTAGTTAGTGAGTTGGTTAGTGAGGTCCTCGGATCGGCCCCGGCAGGGTAGGAGAAGGCCCTGGCAGAGCGCCGAGAATTTAACGATCATTGTTGAAATTTGCATTAAGCATGTATTTAGCTACTGCTAAACATACAAAAATTTAAGGCCCAAGGCCAGAGGCACCAGGGAGGCAAGTAGTTCCTGAAAGACACAGAATGAGTCTGGAGCATGCATTTGCAGTACCCAAGAGGTTTTCATAACCCCTTACATTTAAAGATCAATGTTTACATTTGCATTAAGCATGTATTTAGCTACTGCTAAACTTCAAAAAATTATAGGCCCAAGGCCTGAGGCACCAGGGAGGCAAGTAGTTTGTGAAAGACACAGAATGAGACTGGAGCAGTGATTTGCAGTACCCAAGAGGGTTTCATAACCCCTTACATTTAAAGATCAATGTTGACATTTGCATTAAGCATGTATTTAGCTACTGCTAAACTTCAAAAAATTATAGGCCCTAGGCCAGAAGCATCAGTTTTCCCCATATTAGGAGCATAGTTGTCCCCCAGATTAGGCAGCATAGATGTCCCCCAGATTAGGACCATAATTGTCCCCCAGAGTAGGCAGCATTGATGTCCCCCGGATTAGGCAGCATAAATGTCCCTGAGATTAGGAGCATAGTTGTTCCCCAGAGTAGACAGCATAGATGTCCCCCAGATTAGGCAGCATAAATGTCACCCAGATTAGGCAGCATAGATGTCCCCCAGATTAGGCAGCATAGATGTCCCCCAGATTAGGCAGCATAGATGTCCCCCAGATTAGGCAACATTGATGTCCCCCAGATTAGGAGCATACTTGTCCCCCAGAGTAGGCAGCATAGATGTCCCCCAGGTTAGGAGCATACTTGTCCCCCAGATTAGGCAGCATAGATGTCACCCATATTAGGCAGCATAGATGTCCCCCAGATTAGGCAGCATAGATGTCACCCAGATTAGGCAGCATAGATGTCCCCCACATTAGGAGAATACTTGTCCCCCAGAGTAGGCAGCATAGATGTCCCCCAGATTAGGAGCATACTTGTCCCCCAGATTAGGCAGCATAGATGTCCACCAGATTAGGAGCTTAGTTGTCCCCCAGATTAGGAGCATAGTTGTCCCCCAGATAAGGAGCATAGTTGTCCCCCAGATTAGGCAGCATAGATGTCACCCAGATTAGGCAGCATAGATGTTCCCCAGATTAGGAGCATAGTTGTCCCCCAGATTAGGCAGCATAGATGTCCCCCAGATTAGGAGCATAGATGTCCCCCAGAGTAGGCAGCATAGTTGTCCTCCAGATTAGGCAGCATAGATGTCCTCCAGATTAGGCAGCATAGATGTCCCCCAGATTAGGAGCATAGTTGTCCCCCAGATTAGGCAGCATAGATGTCCCCCAGATTAGGAGCATAGTTGTCCCCCAGAGTAGGCAGCGTAGATGTCCCCCGGATTAGGCAGCATAGATGTCCCCCAGATTAGAAGCATACTTGTCCCCCAGAGTAGGCAGCATAGATGTCCCCCAGATTCGGAGCATACTTGTCCCCCAGATTAGGCAGCATAGATGTTACCCAGATTAGGCAGCATAGATGTCCCCCACATTAGGAGTATATTGTCCCCCAGAGTAGGCAGCATAGATGTCCCCCAGATTAGGAGCATACTTGTTCTCCAGATTAGGCAGTATAGATGTCCACCAGATTAGGAGTTTAGTTGTCCCCCAGATTAGGAGCATAGTTGTCCCCCAGATAAGGAGCATAGTTGTCCCCCAGATTAGGCAGCATAGATGTCCCCCAGATTAGGAGCATAGTTGTCCCCCAGATAAGGCAGCATAGTTGTCCCCAAATCAGCGCGGGCCGGTCAGAGCCAATCAAAGGGCCGTATGTGGCAAGCGGGCCATACAATGCCCAGGTCTGCCCCAGAGGGTTTCATAATCAACCACAATAGAGAAAATTTTGTTGTAGGAGCTTGGTCAATCTACTCAGATCCATCTGTCATTGGTGGCTGGAAATCCTGGCTGAGCCATCCCTGATTCATCTTGACAAACGTCAGTCTCTCCACATTTTTAGTGGACAGACGAGTTCGCCTTGGGGTGACTATGGCCCCGGCCCCACTAAATACCCGCTCTGATGGCACACTACTGGGCGGGCAGGACAGCTTTTCCAGGGCAAACTCCGCCAGTTGTGGCCATAAATAGAGTTTGGCTGCCCAGAAGTCCAGCGGATCTTCAACGGTTGTTGGCAGGGTCATGTCGAGGTAAGCCACCACCTGCTGGTTCAGGTCCTGCTCCATGTCCACCTGCTGCTGATGAGTAGCTTCACTATGCGGCTGAAGGAAGCTACTCATCAGCGACTGTAGACTCAGGCTGCTGCTGATTGAGCCGGTACTGCTCCTGCCACCCCTCCCCTCCCCAGCAGCCGTGGCAGTGGAAGGTGAGCGCAGAGGGCCCCCCGAGTCAGACCTGCGAGTGGATGGACCATGTGGCCGATAGGCATCGGCCAACCGACTACTTAGAAGCTCCCTGAAGTAGGTCAGTTTGTCCTCCCTCTCAGTGGGTGTAAAAAAGGCCCCCATTCTGGGCCGGTAGCGAGGGTCTAATAAGGTGGAGATCCAGAAGTCATTGCGCTGATCAATTTTGACAATTCGGGGGTCACTAGCAAACAACTCAGCATGCATCGTGCCATTTGTGACAGTGACTCGCTGAGACTACCTGCCTCCATCTCCACTGCATACTGCCACGGTGTGTCTGGGTCCTCTGTCTTGCCTTCCTCGTAATAACCCTCCAGGTCCTCTGGCTGCTCCTGCTCCTCCTCCTCTCCTGTCCAATGACCAGAAACACCGGCCATCTCATCCACCGTAAACTGTGCTCTTCTCTGCCCCTCATCATCCTCCTCCAGTTCATCAGCCACAGGACTCATGTAGCCTTCTGATGTAGGCGCAACGTCTCCATTGCTGTGACCAGCCATGTTTTCAAAAAATGTTGGGAGTAAATGTAGGAGTGGAATTACGTCGTTCATGGCGTAATTCCAGCGACTAACAAAAAATGTGTCTTCCTCAAAGGGCCTCAGCAAACGGTAGGTGTCACGTATGAGCTGCCACTCGTTTACAATGAAGTTACACAGGAGAGTACTCCTATCTGCTTGTATCATCAAAAAATCCGTGATGGCTTTTCTTTGTTCGTATAGTCTGTCCAACATATGGAGGGTGGAATTCCAACGTGTGGCAACGTCACAAATGAGACTATGTTGTGGGATACCGTTCTGACGCTACAGCTCAAGCAAAGTGTGCTTGGCAGTGTACGAGTGGCTGAAGAGCATGCACAGTTTCCTTGCCATTGTCAGGACGTCTTGCAAATGGGGTGAAGACTTGATGAACTTCTTGACAACCAGATTCAACACGTGTGCCATGCAGGGCGAATGGTTCACACTTCCTTGTCGCAGTGCGGCCACAATGTTCTTCCCATTGTCTGTCACCATGGTTCCCATTTTCAGATTTTGTGGAGTAAGCTATACTCGGATTTCTACCCTAATGAACTTTAGCAGTTCCTCCCCTGTGCAACTCTGTTCGCCAAGGCAAACCATGTGAAGGACGGCTTGACACCGCTGTGCCCTTCACACGTGGTACGATGAAGGGCCACTGAGATTTGGACATGTAGTGGAGGCTGAGAACACGGGGGAGGAGGTGCACACTGTAAAATGACCAACTGCCTGGGAGCGGGAGTGTGGAGGAGGAAGCGGTGTGACCTGTCCAAGTTTCTTTTGTGGCTGTGCAGGAACAACATTTACCCAGTGGGCCATAAAAGACATGTACTGTCCCTGCCCGTAGTTACAGCTCCACACATTGGCGCTGCCTTGAATTTTTGAACACACCGACAGGCTCAAGGACTGGCCCACCTTCTCTTGTACAAACTTATGCAGGGCTGGTACTGCCTTCTTCGCAAAGAAATGCGGCTTGGGACTCTCCACCTCGGCTTGGCACAAGCCATCAATTCCCTGAAAGCTGCAGAGTCCATCAGTTGGAAAGGGAGGGACTGCAACACCAGCAACTTGGACAGGAGCACATTCAACCTCTGCGCCGTTGGATGAGTGGGCGCACACTGTTGTCTCTTGGACATGGCTTCGCCGATCGATTGTTGGCGGAATGGCTGACTAAGAGCGGAGGAAGCAGGAGCGCAAGAAGGAGGGTTTGACACACAGCCCCCTTCGGCTGAGGTGGTGGAGCCTTGGCTGGATGACGGAGGGAGCGGATGGCCACTGGGTGATGTGGCAGGCTGGACCACTACCTCGGAGCCACAGCTATCCCAGGCTGCTTTATGGTGGCGAATCATGTGTTGACGCAGGGCCGTAGTGCCGAGATTGGGACCCTGGCCACGCTTCACTTTCTGCCCACAGATTTTGCATGTGACTATGCTAAGGTCCTCCGGATTCTTTATGAAGAACAACCCCACCGCAGAGTAGCTGATTTTCCCACCCGCTGTTCACACTATTTCACTGCTATTGGCGCTGTCTCCAGGAACCCCTGTTCCACTACCTCCCTGAATGGTAGCTTGCCGCGAAGTAGGTGGTCTCCCCCTGGCACGTTTGGCTCCTGAATTTCCACTACTGCCACCACCACGCTGATTGCCAACCATGCTACCGCCTTGCTGCCTCATAGACAAAGAGCAAATCTCTTCTCCTGATGATGATGAAGCCCCGGCTTCTGCACCGGGCTCCCAATTGTGATTGGCTTCATCATCATCAAAAGATGTGTGCACGTTACTTATGTCCTCCTCGTGTTCCACAACAGTGTCTGCCTCAGGACCCTGAACAATTGAAACACCGCCTCCCACGTCACTCTCCACATCACTACTTGGCCGCCTTGCGGACGCATGTCTCCTCACATTCTTGGCTGCCCATTTGATGCTGACTGTCCTCTATTACATCGTCCTCGCTAAATAGTGGAGCTGAACCCAAAGCATGAGATACTTCTTTGGGAGAGGGAACAGCATAGGACAAAGGCAATGGGATTATGGGGACTGCTCCCGGGCCATGCCAACTGAGGGATGTGTCTGAGGAACCTACCGACTCTTGACTGGGGTTGTCACATGTCGCTTGTGATGATGGGGATGAGTGTGCAAACCAATTGACGAGGAGAGATGGGTCGACGACACGACCGCTGGGTGTTAACGGGAGCTCAGGCCTATTACTGCGACTCCTGCTGCCACTCGCCCCAAGTCTGCTGCCAACTCTGCCTGACATATGTAGGTCTCTGCCCCTTCTCTGTGCATGTCCTGGCACTTCCCTGCCTGACATACTTAGTGCGTTTATGAGGGTATAGAACAGCAGCAGGCGATTACTTATGGCTGTCCTTTCAAAGTATATAGGCCCTAGACAGAATAACAGTTACTAAATAGTACACTCCTTTGTTGTATGTATGCCCTTTGCAATGATGAGCGCACTGGTATGCGTATTTCTACGCAGAAAAAACACTTTTTTTGTTGTATACACCAGCCAGTGTATACTAATGTGTGTCATAGCACTGAATTTAGCACAGAGACAGAAATACAGGTACTAAATAGTACACTACTTGGTTGTATGTATGCCCTTTGCAATGATAAGGCCACTGTTAAGCGTATTTGTACGCAGGAAAAACTATTTTTTTTCTTTAATACACCGGCAGGTATATAACGTGTGGTATAACACTTAATTTAGCACAGAGACAGAAAAAAAGGTAGTATATGGTACGCTATTTGCTTGTATTTAGGCCCTTTGCAATGATAAGGCCACTGAAAAAGCGTATTTGTACTCAGGAAAAAGAAAAATTTCTTTCATACAACGGTAGGTGTATAACGTGTGGTATAACACTGAATTTAGCACAGAGACAGGTGAAAAATGGTAAAAAGGCACCAAAGTCCACACTAACATGACTTATTTCTGAACAGCAGCAGGACCCAACAGTGCAGCACCACAAAAAAAAAATCCAGGGATTAAACCCTAAATTGCACTTTGTCACACAATTCTGAGCAGCAGAAGATTTGTGGAGAAAAAAAAACTCAATAGAGCTGAAAAATGAGGAGATAAGATGGATGATAAAGTTCAGGCAGCTTGGAGATCTGTATTAGGCAGCTGACAGCTATCTGCCCCTCTCTGCTGCAATGCTCAATAACGTGAATAGGAGGTTTAGCAATCAATGATCCTTCTCAGTGTAACAGCACAGCACTCTGCACTCCTGCCTTTCCCTAATGCTGATGTGACTAGCAGTTGCTGTGTAACGCTGTGGTATGAGCTATTCACACACACACACAGTCCCGTCCTCTCCATCTGAGTGCATAGATGAAATGCAGAGAGGCAAGATGGCCGCCGATTATATAGGGGCTGTGACATCACAGGGGTCAGTGAACACTGATAGGCTGCATCTCACATGTGATACATGGTCAGCCCGCCTACCTTCATTCCCGCCGCTGTTTCCCGCCCTCCCATAATCCCCTGCCCCATGTACTCACATGTGGATCCACCATTTTAGGTCTCCTTTACCCGGGAACACTGTAAAATGGAATTTAATGAAGCGATTCACGTGGCGATATTCACATTCGCTGCAAATCAAATATTCCATGAGATTCGTAACGAATTCGGGTTCGTCAGCTTCGATTCGCTCATCTCTACTCATAACCCCCCCCCCCCCCCCCCAATTACTATGGTTTGGGGAGCCTTGTCATCTGCTGGTTTTGGTCACTGTGTTCATTAAGTCCAGGGTCAACGCATCTGTCTACCAGGAGATTTTGGAGCACTTCATGCTTCCTTCCGCAGAGGAGTTACATTACTGAAGAAAATTAACTTTTGCACGATAATCTAATTTTTCGAGTTTCACCTGTATTATGTCAAAAAAAGTTTGAAATTTTTTTATCTCTTGAGGGTGCGCAGTGCGTATGCATACGCCCTGCACCCCCGATCCTTAAGGACTCAGGGCGTTCCTGTACTCCCCGGTCCAGTTTAACCGGTTTAACCCCTTAAGGACCAGGCCATTTTACACCTTAAGGACCGGAGCGTTTTTTGCAATTCTGACCACTGTCACTTTAAACATTAATAACTCTGGAATGCTTTTAGTTATCATTCTGATTCCAAGTTTGTTTTTTCGTGAAATATTCTACTTTAACTTAGTGGTAAAATTTTATGGTAACTTGTATCCTTTCTTGGTGAAAAATCCCCAAATTTGATGAAAAAAATGAAAATGTTGCCTTTTTCTAACTTTGAAGCTCTCTGCTTGTAAGAAAAATGGATATTCAAAATATATTTTTTTTGGGTTCACATATAAAATATGTCTACTTTATGTTTGCATCATAAAATGTATGAGTTTTTACTTTTGGAAGACACCAGAGGGCTTCAAAGTTCAGCAGCAATTTTGACATTTTTCACAAAATTTTCAAACTCACAATTTTTCAGGGACCAGTTCAGGTTTGAAGTGGATTTGAAGGGTCTTCATATTAGAAATACCCCATAAAAGACCCCATTATAAAAACTACACCCCCCAAAGTATTCAAAATGAAATTCAGTAAGTGTATTAACCCTTTAGGTGTTTCACAGGAATAGCAGCAAAGTGAAGGAGAAAATTCAAAATCTTCATTTTTTACACTCGCATGTTCTTGTAGACCCAATTTTTGCATTTTTGCAAGGGGTAAAAAGGAGAAAATTTTTACATGTATTTGAAACCCAATTTCTCTCGAGTAAGCACATACATCATATGTCTATGTTAATTGTTCAGCGGGTGCAGTAGAGGGCTCAGAAGGGAAGGAGAAACAAATGGTTTTTGGGGGGCATGTCATGTTTAGGAAGCCCCTATGGTGCCAGGACAGCAAAAAAAAACACATGGCATACCATTTTGGAAACTAGACCCGTCAGGGAATGTAACAAGGGGTAAAGTGAACCTTAATACCCCACAGGTGATTCACGACTTTTGCATATATAAAAAAAAAAAAAAAATTATAAATAAAATGCTTGGTTTCCCAAAAATTTTACATTTTTAAAAAGGATAATAGCAGAAAACACCCCCCAAAATTTGAAGCCCAATTTCTCCAGATACAGAAAACACCCCATATGGGGGTGAAAAGTGCTCTGCTGGCGCACAACAGGTCTCAGAAGAGAAGGAGCCACATTTGGCTTTTTAAAAGCAAATTTTGCTCTGGGGGCATGCCGCATTTAGGAAGCCCCTATGGTGCCAGAACAGCAAAAAAAAAAAAAAAACACATGGCATACCATTTTGGAAACTAGACCCCTCGGGGAACGTAACAAGGGGTAAAGTGAACCTTAATACCCTACAGGTGTTTCACGACTTTTGCATATGTAAAAAAATATATATATTTTTTACCTAAAATGCTTGGTTTCCCAAAATTTTTACAAATTTAAAAAGGGTAATAGCAGAAAATACTCCCCAAAATTTGAAGCCCAATTTCTCCCGATTCAGAAAACACCCCATATGGGGGTGAAAAGTGCTCTGCTGGCGCACTACAGGTCTCAGAAGAGAAGGAGTCACATTTGGCTTTTTGAAAGCAAATTTTTCTCTGGGGGCATGCCGCATTTAGGAAGCCCCTATAGTGCCAGGACAGGAAAAAAAAAACCACATGGCTTACCATTTTGGAAACTAGACCCCTCGGGGAACGTAACAAGGGGTAATTCGAACCTTAATATCATACAGGTGTTTCACGACTTTTGCATATATATTTTTTTTACCTAAAATGCTTGTTTTCCCAAAAATGTTACATTTTTAAAAAGGGTAATAGCAGAAAATACCCCCCAAAATTTGTAACACAATTTCTCCCGAGTACGGCGATACCCCATATGTGGCCCTAAACTGTTGCCTTGAAATACGACAGGGCTCCAAAGTGAGAGCGCCATGCGGATTTGAGGCCTGAATTAGGGACTTGCATAGGGGTGGACATAGGGGTATTCTATGCCAGTGATTCCCAAACAGGGTGCCTCCAGCTGTTGTAAAACTCCCAGCAGGCCTAGACAGTCAACGGCTATCTGGCAATACTGGGAGTAGTTGTTTTGCAACAGCTGGAGGCTTCGTTTTGGAAACAGTGGCGTACCAGACGTTTTTCATTTTTATTGGGGAGGGGGGCTGTGTAGGGGTATGTGTATATGTAGTGTTTTTTATTTTAATTTGTGTTAGTGTAGTGTAGTGTTTTTAGGGTACAGTCACACGGGCGGGGGGTTCACAGTAGTTTTTCGCTGGCAGTTTGAGCTGCGGCAGAAAATTTGACACAGCTCAAACTTGCAGCCGGATACTTACTGTAATCCTCCGCCCATGTGAGTGTACCCTGTACGTTCACATTGGGGGAGGGGGGAAACATCCAGCTGTTGCAAAACTACAACTCCCAGCATGTACGGTCTATCAGTGCATGCTGGGAGTTGTAGTTTTGCAACCGCTGGAGGCTCCGTTTTGGAAACAGTGGCAAACCAGACGTTTTTCATTTTTATTGGGGAGGGGAGGGGGGCTGTGTAGGGGTATGTGTATACGTAGTGTTTTTTACTTTTTATTTTATTGTGTGTTAGTGTAGTGTTTTTAGGGTACAGTCGCACGGGCGGGGGTTCACAGTAGTTTCTCGCTGGCAGTTTGAGCTGCGGCAGAAAATTTGACGCACCTCAAACTTGCAGCCGGATACTTACTGTAATCCTCCGCCCATGTGAGTGTACCCTGTACATTCACATTGGGGGGGGGGGGGGGGACATCCAGCTATTGCAAAACTACAACTCCCAGCATGTACGGTCTATCAGTGCATGCTGGGAGTTGTAGTTTTGCAACATCTGGAGGCACACTGGTTGTGAAACACCGAGTTTGGTAACAAACTCAGTGTTTTGCAACCAGTGTGCCTTCAGCTGTTGCAAAAGCTACAACCCCCAGCATGTACGGACAGCGGAAGGGCATGCTGGGTCTTGTAGTTATGCAACAGCTGGAGGCATACTACTTTGGCTGGGGATGCTGGGGATTGTAGTTATGCAACAGCTGGAGACACACTGGTTTGCTACTTAACTCAGTGTGCCTTCAGCTGTTGCAAAACTACAACTCTCAGCAGTCAGACAGCCAACGGGCATGCTGGGAGTTGTAGTTATGCAACCACCAGATGCACCACTACAACTCCCAGCATGCACTTTAGCTGATTGTGCAAGCTGGGGGTTGTAGTTATACAACAGCTGAAGGTACACTTTTCCATAGAAACAGTGTGCCTCCAGCTGTTGCAAAACTACAAGTCCCAGCATGCCCATAAGGGAATGCTGGGAGTAGTGGTGGTCTGCCTCCTGCTGTTGCATAACTACAGCTCCCAGCATGCCCTTTTTGCATGCTGGGAGCTGTTGCTAAGCAACAGCAGGATGCTGTCACTCACCTCCAACGATCCAGCCGCACAGGTCAGTCCCTCGTCTTTGCCGCCACCGCTGCTCCTGGGGCCCCGATCCCAACAGGGATGCCAGGGATCGGGGTCCCCAGCACCCGGGGTGCACGTCCCGCACCCGCTCACGTCCTCCGGAAGAGGGGCGGAGCGGGTTGCGGGAGTGACACCCGCAGCAGGCGCCCTGATTGGTCGACCGGTAATCCGGCCGACGAATCAGGGCGATCGTGAGTTGGCACCAGTGCCAGCTTACCCCTGCTGGCTATGGCAATAATTCCGGGTCACCGGGTCACTGGAGACCCGATTGACCCGGAATCCGCCGCAGATCGCTGGACTGAATTGTCCAGCGATCTGCGGCCATCGCCGACATGGGGGGACATAATGACCCCCCTGGGCGATATGCCCCGATGCCTGCTGAATGATTTCAGCAGGCATCGGGCACCGGCTCCGCTCCAGATGGTTGCAGGGGGCCGGTAAAACACATGACGTTCTCATACGTCATGTGTCCTTAAGGACTCGGAAATGGAGACGTATGAGAACTTCATGTGTCCTTAAGGGGTTAAAGGAAAACTGTCAGATATTTTCTCCTGCACTATTCACAGGTACTGGTGGATAGTGCAGGAGACTCTGATTAAAATGAGCCCTACCTTGCCCGGATCCGCCCAGCCGTTCTCCAGCAAATGTAGTTTTAATATCTGTTGAAATCTTGCAGTAACTGGCACGGGCGGGGCTTCTGCGGGTTAACTGGCATTGACATCAGCACCGCTTATAAATATTCATCCCCTCTCCCTCCAGCTCTCCCTCTCTTCGCCGCTCCTAACTGCGGGGAGGGGGGATGAATTTTCATAAGCAGTGCTGACGTCAGTGCCAGTTAACCTGCAGAAGCCCCACCTGTGCCAGTTACAGCAAGATTTCAACAGATAATAAAACTACATTTGCGGGAGAACGACCGCGCAGATCCGGGCAAGGTAGGGCTCATTTTAATCAGCATCTCCCGCACTATCCACCAGTACCTGTGTACAGTGCAGGAGAAAATATCTGACAGTTTTCCTTTAAACCTTTCTCACTAGGAGGAGAATGGGTTAAACCCGATGGGTGCAGCCAGGACCCACGTCTAATGCCAGACATGGCCAATCGGGCCGATGCCCAGGATTAACCCTTTAGACACCGCGATCGAAGTTGATCGCAGCATCTAAAGCGAAAGTAAAAGAAGAATCCCGGCAGCTCAGCGGAGCTGATCGGGATTATCGCGACAAAATTGCGATGCCCCGATCAGCTTACCGGACGACGGGAGGGTCCTCACCTGCCTCTCCGTCATCTATTGCTACATGCCTGCGCAGGAAGCTAGAGCAGCAGAGCGCCGGTTACACTGATCAATGCTATGCAATGGCATAGCATTGATCAGTGTATGCAATCAGAGGATTGCATGTTATAGTCCCCTATGGGAGCTAAAAAAAAGTGTAAAAAAAATGTAAAAGTTCATTAACCCCTTCCCTATTAAAAATTTAAATCACCCCACTTTTCCCATTTTTAAAATAAAATAATGTAATAAAGAATAAAAATAATCATATGTGGTACCGCTTCGTACACAAATGTCCAAACTGTTAAAATATAACCTTAGCTAAACCGCAAGGCTGATGGTGTACACATAAAAAATACCAAAGTCCAAAATTGTGCATTTTTGGTAACTTCATATACCATAAAAATATTTATAAAAAGCAATCGAAAAGTCCCATCTATACCAAAATGGTACCATTAAAAACTACAGACAACGGCGCAAAAAATGAGCCCTCGTTTAACCCTGTACACAGTAAAACAAAAAAGTTATAGTGGTCAGAAAATGCCAATTTTAAACAAACTCATTTGGATGCATGTAGTTTACAATTTATATATATTGGGTATCCTTGTAACAGTATGTACCTACAGAATAAATATAAAGGTGTCATTTTTACCAAAAAGTGCACTGCGTAGAAATGGGAGCCCCCAAAATGTACAAAATGGCGTTTGCTTTTTTGTTTCACCCCACAAATATTTTTTTTTTTGTTTCACCGCAGGTTATATTATAAAAGAACAGTTGGTGACGCAAAAAACAAGCCCTTATATGGGTCTGTAGGTGCAAAATTGAAAGTGTTATGATTTTTAGAAGGGAAGGAGGAAAAAACGAAAATGCGAAAACAAAAATTTGCTGAGTCCTTATGGTGAAAATAGGCTGAGTCCCAAAGGGGTTAAAAGCAGTTCAATAATAGCAAAGTATGTAACCATGGGTAACATTTTAATTGTATTTACCCACAGAATAAAGAAAAGATGTCATTTTTACCGTAAAGTGTACAGTGTGACAACAAAACCCCCCAGATTAGCAAAATTGTGATTTTTGTTTAAATTTCCTTACACAAAAAAATATTTGTTTGGGATTACCATTATATTTTAGGGTAAAATAAGTGATGTCATTACAAAGTACAATTGGTCGCGCAAAAAACAAGCCCTCATATGGGTCTGTGAATGGAAATATAAAAAAGTTATAGAAGGCGAGGAGGAAAAAAATGAAAATGCGAAAATAAAATCGGCTATGTCTTTAAGGGGTTAAGTAAAAAGGAAAAGTTATACTTACTGGGACTTCCAACTCCTCTTTTGAACTCTGCACGTATTTCCACTAACACTCGACAACACAAGCACAAAGTAAACTCAGAGTGTACTGGAGTTAATCTTAGAACACCCGAGACTAATTTACCCCTCCTCTGTGTGCACAACAGACGAAAAACAAAAACTGCTAAAGTGTTAACCTGTAACAGTAGTAGCTATATCTGCTGCTGCACAAACCCACTAAATGCAATTACTCCAAATCCACAGATGTACAAACAACTCTTTTTAACTTTGCACTTATTTCCCAAGCATATACACAATCCCCAACAGAGCACGTAGTGTTAAGGATTTCTGTTTCTCATAAAATAAATTCAACACAAAATCAGGACATGTGACCAAAGGACTCAAAATGCTTCATGTATATAACTATCATTGGGGGTCCACACATTGACAATTGCCTGAGAAAAAGTGTCACCAAATCATGTTGTTGTACCCTTAAGCTGAATCCACTTGCTGAGGTCCCAGGAGGACATTTCTGCCATTCTCCCCAGTTACCCCAAATGCCGCCATTATAAACATAAATTATATCTCCGTAGGTCAATGTTGCCTGTATTAGCAATAACAGTACAAGCGAGGACATCATCTTCTGGAGATCAGGTCCACTTCACCGCAGTATCTCCAAGTGAGTGGAGCTGTCATGTCCCGGTCTGGTTTATAGCCTGGATAGAGCAGAAGGATTTTTTTTTTTTTTTTTTTTTTGAGGGAGTGGGTGGGGAGGGATTTATTAGGAAATTAAAAGAATACCAGGTAAGTACTCATGTTTTTGTAACTTATGAGGCATATTGGGGGAGATTTATCAAAACCTGTCCAGAGGAAAAGTTGCTGAGTTGCCCATAGCAACCAATCAGATTGCTTCTTTCATTTTTCAGAGGCCTTTTCAAAAATGAAAGAAGCAATCTGATTGGTTGCTATGGGAAACTCAGCAACTTTTCCTCTGGACAGATTTTGATAAATCTCCCCTTTTGTTCTTTGTAAAGACCACAAACTCACAAACCAGCATCTTACCACACATTATAGAAGGAGGAGGAAAACTAAGAAGCTCTGGACACACAAAAACAGAATGATAGTTACATAGTTAGTATGGTTGAAAAAAGACATACGTCCATCAAGTCCATCCAGGACTCATGTTTATTAAAGGGGTTATCCAGGAAAAAAATATATATTTATATATCAACTGGCTCCAGAAAGTTAAACAGATTTGTAAATTGCTTCTATTAAAAAATCTTAATCCTTTCAGTACTTATGAGCTTTTGAAGTTGAGTTGTTCTTTTCTGTCTAAGTGCTCTCTGATGACACGTGTCTCGGGAACCGCCCAGTTTAGAAGCAAATCCCCATAGCAAACCATTTCTAAACTGGGCGGTTCCTGAGACACGTGTCATCAGAGAGCACTTAGACAGAAAAGAACAACTCAACTTCAGAAGCTCAAAAGTACTGAAAGGATTAAGATTTTTTAACCCCTTAAGGACTCAGGGTTTTTCAGTTTTTGCACTTTCGTTTTTTCCTCCTTACCTTTTAAAAATCATAACCCTTTCAATTTTCCACCTAAAAATCCATATTATGGCTTATTTTTGGCGTCACCAATTATACTTTACCCAAAAATCCACGGAGAAATGGAAAAAAAAATAATTGTGCGACAAAATCGAAGAAAAAACGCCATTTTGTAACTTTTGGGGGCTTCCATTTCTACGCAGTGCATATTTCGGTAAAAATGACACCGTATCATTATTCTGTAGATCCATACGGTTAAAATGATCCCCTACTTATATAGGTTTGATTTTGTCGCACTTCTGGAAAAAATCATAACTACATGCAGGAAAATCTATACGTTTAAAAATGTCATCTTCTGACCCCTATAACTTTTTTATTTTTCCACGTACAGGGCGGTATGAGGACTAATTTTTTGCGCCGTGATCTGAAGTCTTTAAAGGTACCATTTTTGTTTTGATCGGACTTTTTGATCACTTTTTATTCATTTTTAATGGTATAAAAAGTGACCAAAAATACGCTTTTTTTTGGAATTTGGAAATTTTTTACATGTACGCCATTGACGGTGCAGTTTAATTAACAATATATTTTTATAGTTCGGACATTTACGCTTGTGGCGCTACCACATATGTTTATTTTTATTTACACTGTTTTATTTTTTTATGGGAAAAGGGGGTGATTCAAACTTTTATTAGGGAAGGGGTTAAATTATCTTTATTAACACTTTTTTTTACTTTTTTTTTTTTTTGCAGTGTTATAGCTCCCATAGGGACCTATAACACTGCACACACTGATCTTTTACATTGATCATTGTTATCCCATAGGGACCTATAAAACTGCACACACTGATCTTTTACATTGATCATTGTTATCCCATAGGGACCTATAACACTGCACACACTGATCTTTTACATTGATCATTGTTATCCCATAGGGACCTATAACACTGCACACACTGATCTTTTACATTGATCATTGTTATCCCATAGGGACCTTTAACACTGCACACACTGATCTTTTACACAGATCACTGGCATGTATTAACACGCATGTGATCAGTGTTATCGGCGCTTGACTGCTCCTGCCTGGATCTCAGGCACGGAGCAGTCATTCGCCGATTGGACACCGATGAGGCAGGTATGGGCCCTCCCGGTGGCCTGTTAGCTGTTCTGTACGCCGTGATTTCACCGCGGCTGTCCCAAACAGCCCGACTTAGCAGCCGGGATACTTTTACTTTCGCTTCAGATGCGGCGGTCAGCTTTGATCACCGCGTCTGAAGGGTTAATACAGGGCATCACCTCGATCGGTGATGTCCAGTATTAGCCGCGGGTCCCGGCCGCCGGGACCGACCCGATATGACGTCCGCAGTGACCCCGCGGCACATCACGGGAGCCGGCGGGGAACGTAAATATACGTTCCTTCATCGTTAAGGGGTTAATAGAAGTAATTTACAAATCTGTTTAACTTTCTGGAGCCAGTGGATATATAAAAGAAAAGATTTTTCCGGGATAACCCCTTAAAATATAACATAAATGAGTGCATTGTGAGAGAGATGAGATGATTCCTCTATTCAGGACCTCTATAAATAAGATATTTAATTCTGGAGGACCTGACAAGACAGCACATTGGTTTCCATCAACAGCATGTAATATGTAATTGCTCCTGTGGTGGAGCTGCAGAGGAATTAGCCCTTTGGCAACATTCACTGTAAATTCACAGCACTGTCACCAAGGAGTTCACAGTTGAAGCAACATTTTGTAGACACAGTTGGTCGTTCACAGTTGAGGCGACATTTTGTCGACACAGTTGGTCGTTCACAGTTGAGGCAACATTTTGTAGACACAGTTGGTCGTTCACAGTTGAGGCGACATTTTGTAGACACAGTTGGTCTTTCACAGTTGATGCGACATTTTGTAGACACAGTTGGTCGTTCACAGTTGATGCGACATTTTGTAGACACGGTTGGTCGTTCACAGTTGAGGCGACATTTTGTAGACACAGTTGGTCCTTCACAGTTGAGGCGACATTTTGTAGACACAGTTGGTCGTTCACAGTTGAGGCAACATTTTGTTGCGGGTTTATAAGATATGTGGACAGAGCAATGAAACACCCTGACTAGTCTGTTGTATGTTATAGGGATCCCTGGACTTCTTCTCATCAGTCTCTAAGTAAGCTGTAATACTCACAGTCCCATAATTCTTCTCCATTATCCATGTACAGATATTGTTTCCTACAGTTACTAGTTGCCTTATGGTTGCAGTTCTGACACTTCATGGACTCCTGTAAAGTATCCAATCCTGGTAAACTATACATTGTGAACCTATGGGATATTAAGCTACTTTTTCTACCACGCCTCTTTCCTCTCCTGGTACCTGTGAGGTCTACAGGCCTGGGACAGGGGTTCTTGGCTGTCATTTTTGTACTTTTGTGTTTCCTCCTCACCTTTTTAGAGCCATACATTTTTTTAAATAATTTTTTCCTCATTTTTCAATCTTTTATTTTTCCATCCACAAATCCATATGAGGGCTTGTTTTTGCTTGACCATCTGTACTTTGTAATGACACCTTTCATTTTATTATAAAATGTGTAGCATAAGCAAAAACATGTTATTTTGGGGAGGGGGGGTTAAAATAAATCGGCAATTTTGCAACTTTTAGGGGGTTTGCTTTTTATGCAGTGCAGTTTACAGTAATAATATTTGTTCCATATTAATCTCACAGTATATTCTGGTAGCGTTTAAAGAAACCACAATCCATACATTATTACATTTTTGGGAATTTTGGTGAACATTTTTGTTTTTCATTTTAAAAAGAGCATGCTGATGATGGGAATACACCTAGTACTCTACAGAGCCACCATGTTCTGTACTGTACTAGTTTCTGCTATCACTGCAGTTACTATGCCCTCTGATGCTGGTGCTTCTAGGCCCATACAACCACTGATCTCCTTCCTTGTCCATCACAGGCCATACTGTACTGCTGCTCCAGCTGTAACTGCAGCTACACACTGCGCAGGATCACACACAGCGCATCCACAGTATATTTGATGCTGCGGATGCGCTGCTGACAGTTACAGAGTGACAGCAGAGCGAGCTCCCTGCTGCAGCTGGCTAGCTCTGTGTGTCAGCTTGTGACTGCCAATAAAGGGTACAGGGAGCAGACAGAGCTACAAGGAGCAGGGAGATTGCTCTGCTGTCGCTCTGTGACTGCCAGCAGCGCGTCCGCATCTTCAAATATACTGCGGATGCGCTGTGTGTGATCCTACCCTTATCCTGCATTTTTCAATTTGTCCGATTGTCCATACTATACTGCTGCTAGCTTTGCAAGGCTGGATGTATCCTGCATTGTCAATCCTGTTCCATACTCTACTGATTCTACTGTTACCCTACTGTTATGAACCCCATCAGGCATCTACCCTTTTCTGCGATTTTTGGCATTTCCAAATCTGAATTAAAATCGTGGACTTATTTTGACTAATTTGAAACTAAAAGCAAATATATACAAATATACATAATTAATTATTCATGACTATCAATGTGATACTGTTACTAAAGAATACTGCTACACCCTGACCACTAACACCACTAATAAAACCATACTGTTACAGAATAAAACACCACAATAGTAAGATCAATATCACCCCCATATAACTATATAAGCTCAGTAGAAAGGAGGGTCTCACGTTCTGGATATCAACTGTCCATCCCTATTGGTATTGTAGAGATAATCCACTGCCAGGACTGTCTATCAGGGGCTTACCCCTCCTCTCTCCATAGACAACACATGGACCCGTAGCCATGCCAAATGTGTATGAGAAGCTACAGAAAGTGTAAGGCCACCTTTAGTCCATAACATACAATTACACACTGGCATCCATACTAAGAGTGATTATTAGTTTATATTAGAGGCACAGGTCATCTCCAGTCCATACACCTGATTTCCTTTATTCTTTTAAGGCTTAATTATGAGTTCAGTTTCATCATTATTAGAGATGAGCGAACTTTTGAAAAATTCAATTTGGCCGATTCGTCGAATTTTCCGAAAAAGTTTGTTTTGATCCGAATTTTATTATTAAAAAAAATTCTATATTAAAAAAGGCTATTTCTAGCCTACATACAACCTCTATAGGGGTATAGAACACTTTGCTGTGTTCTAAAACACATATGGAGTGTGCTGGGGTAGTGAAATAATACTGTTATTCAGAATAACATGCAGATTACCGGCATCGCTCTTAGAATCACTGCCGCACAGCAGCACAATGACAGAGCCTGGTGGTGGCATCAGTGTCAGGAGACCATATAGTGACTGAATGACATAGCGTGGAGGTGTTGGCAGCATGAGGAGACCATATAGTGACTGAATGACACAGCGTGGAGGTGTTGGCAGCATGAGGAGACCATATAGTGACTGAATGACATAGTGTGGAGGTGTTGGCAGCATGAGGAGACCATATAGTGGCTGAATGACACAGTGTGGAGGTGTTGGCAGCATGAGGAGACCATATAGTGGATGAATGGCACAGCCCGGAGTTGCCAGCAGCATGAGAAGGCAGTAGGCCTTCACAATCCCTAAGATTGAAAGATGAATTTAAACCGAAGATTTTGTATAGCGGGTGCTAACTATGATAACATTTGAATTTCCCAGACCCAGGCCCAGCAGCGGCATCAGTAAACCATATATTGCCTGAATGACACAGCCTGGAGTTGGCTGATGCATGAGTACACACCAGGGCTTCACAATCCCTCCCCCCCAACAAACAAACAAAAAAAAAAATTTTTGAAATTTTTGAAAAAGATTTTGAATAGCGGGTGCTACCTATGAGAACATTTTAAATTCCCAGACCCAGGACCAACAGCGGCATCAGTAAATCATATATTGCCTGAATGACACAGGGCTCATGTGGCCGTGAGATGTAGGCGCAACGTCTCCATTGCCCTGACTGGCCCTTTTTTTTTTTTTGTCCCTTTGTTTAAGATCAAGTGCATATCCAAGAGTCCAGAAGACTCTATAATGTGGGACGGTGGACCACAAAAAGACATTCTTCTCTAAAGTAATGTTTTCTGAAATAAAGAAGCAGAGTTCATCCATCTCCGTATTATTTTTGACAATTTTAATTAAAAAAATCACACACAACAAGCGTTCAAATGGTGTGATGGTTATTATTCTGAAAAATTCAAGTTTATTACTGAGAAAATTATCATAAAATTTGAAAAAACGGTACCCAATAGGGTTTAATAACCCCTGTACATTGCACCATAAATGTTGCAATTTTAATTAAGCATGTATGTATCTATTTCACAAATTGTTAAATTAAAGGCCCAAGTCCAGAAACATCTTGAAGGCAAGTAGTTCCTGAAAGACACAGGAGCAGTCAGGAGTAGGCATCAGCAGTACCCAAGAGGCTTTCATAACCCCTTACATTGCACAATCAATCGAGAGATTGAGCAATAACAGGTGTGTGATGCCCTCAGATGTTCGGGGCAGCACGCGCGCTACACTGAACGGACCAGCGTGTGTCTATCCTTCACCGCTCAACGCCGTTCATGATAGGGATTGCAATTATTTGCCATGAAAGAAGAATTCCAACTAAGCGCTGGTCATAAGCTCGGGTTCATTAAGTCCCTGGCCTTTGTACACACTGCCTGTCTCTACTACCGATTGGATGGTTTAGTGTGGTGCTCTGATCGGCCCCGGTGGGGTAGGAGAAGGCCCTGGCAGAGCGACGAGAATTTTAAGATCATTGTTGAAGTTAGCATTAACTCCTTGGGGACGATGGGCGTATGCATACACCCTCATGTCCCGGGCGTTGATCGGACCGGGATGACTGCTGATATCTATCAGCAGGCATCCAATGGCAATGCCTAGGGGGGTCCTGACCCCCCCTCCCCCCATGTCGGCAATCGCAGCAAATTGCAGGTCAATTCAGACCTGCGATTTGCCGCGATTCGGGCAAATCGGGTCATTGGTGACCCAATCTCCCGGAAAATAAGCATGATCAGAGCTGTCAGAGACAGCTCCGACCAGCCTAAATGATAGGAGCGAGGTGGCAGTTTTGCCATTCCCTCCTATCCCCTGCCATTGGTCGGTCAGGCTGACCACCAATGGCAGGAGGGGGCGGCGAAGTCGGTGCAGAGCGGGGGGAACACGGGCGGCGAGGAGGGAGCATGGTCCGGCTTACCCGGACCTTCAGAGGCGGTGGAGGCGGCATCCCGGACCAGCGGCTGCAGGAGGAGGAACGGCGGCCGGAAAGTGCGGCGGAGAAGGCCGCAGTGAAGATCGCGATAAGTGATCTTCACTGTGGCCTTCTAAAAGCTGCAAAACTACAACTCCCAGCATGCCCACACAGCCAAAGGCGTGTAGTGGTCTCTAAACTGTGGTCCTCCAGATGTTGCAAAACTACAACTTTCAGCATGCACTGACTGTCTGGGCATGCTGGGAGTTGTAGTTTTGCAACATCTGAAGTGGCACAGTTTTGAGATCACTATATGGTGGTCTCCAAACTGTAGCCCTCCAGATGTTGCAAAACTACAATTCCCAGCATGGCCAGACAGTCAGGGATGCTGGGCATGTAGTTCGGCAATTTCTGGCCCTTCAGATGTTGCAGAACTACAACTCCCAGCATGCCTGGACAGTCTAGGCATGCTTGCAGTTGTAGTTTTGCAACATCTGGAGGGCTACAGTTTGGAGACCACTACTTAGCGGTCTCCAAACTGTTCTTCCCCAGTTGTTGCATAACTACAACTCCTAGCATGCCCAGACTGTCCAGGCATGCTGGGAGTTGTAGTTCTGCAGCATCTGAAGGGCCAGATATTGCAGAACTATACGCCCAGCATCCCTGACTGTCTGGCCGTGCTGGGAATTGTAGTTTTGCAACAGCTGTAGGCACACTGGTTGGGAAACACTGAGCTAGAGTCTGTTTCCTAACTCAGTGATTCCAACCCGTGTGCCTCCAGCTGTTGCAAAACTACAACTCCCAGAGTGCACTGACAGACCGTACATGCAGGGAGTTGTAGTCTTGCAAAAGCTGGATGTACATGGGTTGGAATCACTGAGCTAGAGTCTGTTTTCTAACTCAATGGTTCCCCACCAGTGTGCCTACAGCTGTTATAAAACTACAACTCCCAGCATGTACGGTCTGTCAGTGCATTCTGGGAGTTGTCATTTTGCCACAGCTGAAGGTTTTTTTTTCATTTACACATCCGAATTTAACGAAAAGTTGTCAATGACCTGTGGGGTGTAAAGGCTCAGCGGACCCCTTGTTACGTGCCTTGAGGGGTGTAGTTTCCAAAATTTTATGCCATGTGTTTTTTTTTTTGTTTTGCTGTTCTGGCACCATAGGGATTTCCTAAATGTGGCATGCCCCCAAAAACAATTTCAGCAAAATTCACTCTCCCAAATCCCATTGTCGCTCCTTCCCTTCTGAGCCCTCTACTACGCCTGCCGAACACTTGACATACACATATGAGGTATTTCCTTGCTCGAGAGAAATTGGGTTACAAATTTTGGGGTGCTTTTTCTCCTATTACACCTTGTAAAATAAAAAATAAAAAACTGGGTCTACAAGAACATGCGAGTGTAAAAAATGAAGATTTAGAATTTTCTCCTTCACATTGCTGCTATTCCTGTGAAACACCTAAAGGGTTAACAAACTTTCTGAATGTCATTTTGAATACTTTAAGGGTTGCAGTTTTTATAATGGGGTAATTTATGGGGTATTTCTAATATAATGGCCCTTCAAATCCACTTCAAAATTGAACTGGTCCCCGAAAAATACCGATTTAGAAAATTTTGTGAAAAATTGGAAAATTGCTGCTGAATTTTTAAGCCCTCTGCTGTTTTCCAAAAGTAAAAACATGTCAACTTTATGATGCAAACATAAAGTAGACATATTGTCTTTGTGAATCAGTATATAATTTATTTGAAATGTCTGTTTTCCTTACAAGCAGGGACCTTCAAAGAAAAATGCTAAATTTTCTATTTTTTCATCAAATTCATCAAAGAAATGATGCAAGTATCGACAAAAATTTATCACTAACATAAAGTAGAATATGTCATGAAAAAACTAACTCGGAATCAGAATGAAAATTTAAAAGCATCCCAGATGTATTAATGCCTAAAGTGACAGTGGTCAGAATTGCAAAAAATGCTCCCGTCCTTAGGGTTATAATGGGCTCCGTCCCCAAGGAGTTAAGCATGTATTAGCTACTGCTAAACTTCCAAAAATTAAAGGCCCAAGGCCAAAAGCATCAGTGAGGCAAGAAAATCCTGAAAGACACAGGATGAGTCAGGAGCAAGCATTTGCAGTACCCAACAGGATTTCATAAGCCCTTCACTAAAGATCAATGTTGAAATTTGCATTAAGCATGTATTTAGCTACTGCTAAACATCCAAAAATTAAAGGCCCAAGGCCAAAAGCATCAGTGAGGCAAGAAAATCCTGAAAGACACAGGATGAGTCAGGAGCAAGCATTTGCAGTACCCAACAGGATTTCATAAGCCCTTCACTAAAGATCAATTTTGAAATTTGCATTAAGCATGTATTTAGCTACTGCTAAACATCCAAAAATTAAAGGGCCAAGGCCCGAAGCATCTGTGAGGCAAGTAGTTCCTGAAAGACACAGGATGAGCCTGGAGCAGGCATTCGCAGTACCCAAGAGGGTTTCATAACCCCTTACATGTAAAGATCAATGTTGAAATTTGCATTAAGCATGTATTTAGCTACTGCTAAAAATCCAAAAATTAAAGGGCCAAGGCCCGAAGCATCTGTGAGGCAAGTAGTTCCTGAAAGACACCAGGAGCAGGCATTCGCAGTACCAAAGAGGGTTTCATAACCATAATTGATAACCCAAGAGGGTTTCATAACCATAATTGGGAAGTGTTGGTGTAGCAGCATGGTCAATCTACTCTGAGGCATGTGGCATTTTTGGCTGGAAATCCTGGCTGATCCATTCCTGATTCATCTTGACAAATGTCAGTCTCTCCACATTTTTAGTGGACAGACGAGTTTGCCTTGGGGTGACTATGGCCCCAGCCGCACTAAACACCCGCTCTGATGGCACACTACTGGCCGGGCAGGACAGCTCTTCCAGAGCAAACTGTGCTAGTTGCCGCCATAAATCAAGTTTGGCTGTCCAGAAGTCCAGCGGATCTTCAATGGTTGTTGGCATGGCAATGTCAAGGTATGCCACCACCTGCTGGTTCAGGTCCTGCTCCATGTCCACCTGCTGCTGATGAGTTGCTTCACTATGCGGGTGAAGAAAGCTACTCATCAGCAACTGTAGACTCAGGCTGCTGCTGATTGAGCTGGTACTGCTCCTGCCACCCCTCCCCTCCCCAGCAGCCATGCCAGTGGAAGGTGAGCGCAGAGGGCCCCCAGAGTCAGACATGTGAGTGGATGGACCATGTGGCCGATAGGCATCGGCCAACTGACTACGTAGGATCTCTCTGTAGTAGGTCAGTTTCTCCTCCCTCTCAGTGGGTGTAAAAAAGGCCCCCATTCTGGGACGGTAGCGAGGGTCTAATAAGGTGGAGATCCAGAAGTCATCCCGCTGACAAATTTTGACAATTCGGAGGTCACTACTCTAGCAACTGAGCATGCATCGTGCCATTTGCGCCAGTGACTCGGAGGGATTACCTGCCTCCATCTTCACTGCATACTGCCACGGTGTGTCTGGGTCCTCTGTCTCGCCTTCCTCATAACCCTCCAGCTCCTCTGGCTGCTCCTGCTTCTCCTCTTCTGTCCGATGACTAGATACACCGGCCATCTCATCCAACCTAAACTGTGCTCCGCGTTGCCCCTCATCCTCCTCCTCCAGTTCAGCCCCCACAGGGCTCATGTAGTCTTGAGATGTAGGTGCAACGTCTCCATTGCCGTAACCAGCCATGGTTTCAATCATTTGTTGTAGGCAATGTAGGAGTGGAATTACGTAGTTCATCCTGTAATCCAGGCGACTTACAAATAATGTGGCTTCCTCAAAGGGCCTCAGCAAACGGCAGGTGTTACGTATGAGCTGCCATTGGTTCACATTGAAGTTACACAGGGGAGTAATCCTATCTGCTTGGATCATCAAGAAATCGGTGATGGCTTTTCTTTGTTCGTATAGTCTGACCAACATATGGAGGGTGGAATTCCAACGTGTGGCAATGTCATAAATAAGACTATGTTGTGGGATACCGTTCTGACGCTGCAGCTCAAGGAAGGTGTGCTTGGCGGTGTACGAGTGGCTGAAGTGCATGCACAGTTTCCTTGCCCTTTTCAGGATGTTTTGCAAATGGGGTGAAGACTTGAGGAAGTGCTTGACACCCAGATTCAACACGTGTGCCATGCAGGGCGCATGTTTCACACTTCCTTGTCGCAGCGCGGACACGATGTTCTTCCCGTTGTCGGTCACCATGGTTCCCATTTCCAGATTTCGTGGAGTAAGCCATACTCGGATTTCTTCATGAATGAATTTTAGCAGTACCTCCCCTGTGTGACTCTGTTCGCCAAAGCAAACCATGTGAAGAACAGCTTCACACCGACGTGCCCTACACACATGGTACGATAAAGGTCCACCAAAATTTGGACGTGCAGTGGAGGCCGAGGACACGGGGAGGATGAGGAGGCGGCGTTGCACACTATAACAGGACCAACTGCTTGAGAGCGAGCACGTGGAGGAGGAAGCGGTCTGACCTGTCCAAGTTACTGTTGTGGCTGTGCAGGAACCACATTGTTACGCTGAGCGCTCCGAGTCCCTGCTCCTCCCCGGAGCGCTCGCGGCGTTCTCCTCTCTGCAGTGCCCCGGTCAGACCCGCTGACCGGGAGCGCTGCACTGACATTCACGACGGGGATGCGATTCGCATAGCGGGACGCGCCCGCTCGCGAATCGCATCCCAAGCCACTTACCTGTCCCGGTCCCCGGCTGTCACGTTCTGGCGCGCGCGGCTCCGCTTTCTAGGGCGCGCACACCAGTTCTTTAAGATTTAAATGGCCAGTGCACCAATGATTGGTGCCTGGCCCAATCAGTCTAATTAGCCTTCACCTGCTCCCTGCTCATATAACCTAACTTCCCCTTCACTGCTTGGCCGGATGTTGTTGCCTTGTGCCAGAGAAAGCGTTTAGTGTATGTCCCAAGCCTGTGTTCCAGACCTTCTGCTGTTGCCCCTAACTACGACCCTTGCTGCCTGCCCTGACCTTCTGCTATGTCCGACCTTGCTCTTGCCTTGTCCTTTTGTACCGCGCCTGTCTCAGCAGTCAGAGAGCCGTTACCAGTGGATACGACCTGGTTGCTACCGCCGCAGCAAGACCTTCCCGCTTTGCGGCGGGCTCTGGTGAATACCAATAGCAACTTAGAACCGGTCCACCGGTACGGTCCACGCCAATCCCTCTCTGACACAGAGGATCCACCTCCAGCCTGCCGAATCATAACAGTAGATCCGTCCATGGATCCCGCTGAGGTGCCGCTGCCAAGTTTCGCTGACCTATCCACGGTGGTCGCCCAGCAATCTCAGCAAATCACCCAACAAGGACAGCAGCTGTCGCAGTTGACCGCCATGCTACAGCAACTTCTGCCACTGCTACAGCAGCAACCATCTCCTCCACCAGCTCCTGCACCTCCTCCGCAGCGAGTGCCCGCTCCTAGCCTCCGCTTGTCCCTGCCAGACAAATTTGATGGGGACTCCAGACTCTGCCGTGGTTTCCTGTCTCAATGTTCCCTACATATGGAGATGTTGTCGGACCAATTTCCTACAGAACGGTCTAAGGTGGCTTTTGTAGTTAGTCTTCTGTCTGGAAAGGCCTTGTCTTGGGCCACACCGCTCTGGGACCGCAATGTTCCTGCCACAGCCACAGTCCAGTCCTTCTTCGCTGAAGTCCGTAGTGTCTTCGAGGAGCCAGCCCGGGCCTCCTCTGCCGAGACTGCCTTGCTGAACCTAGTCCAAGGAACTTCTTCCGTAGGCGAATACGCCATCCAGTTTCGTACCCTCGCCTCAGAGCTAGCCTGGAACAATGAGGCCCTCTGCGCGACCTTCAAGAAAGGCTTATCCAGCAACATCAAAGATGTACTGGCCGCACGAGAAATTCAAGCTAACCTGTCTGAACTTATCCTTTTGGCCACCCGCATCGACAAGCGTTTTTCTGAAAGACACCAGGAGCTCCGCCAGGAAAAGGACCTTGATCTCTGGACACCTCTCTCCCAGTATCCTTTGCAATCTACCCCTGTGCCTCCCGCCGAGGAGGCTATTCAAGTGGATCGGTCTCGTCTGACCCAAGAAGAGAGGACTCGCCGCAGAGATAAAAATTTATGTCGGTACTGCGCTAGTACCGAACATTTCTTGGTGGACTGCCCTATTCGTCCTCCGCGTCTGGGAAACGCACGCACGCACCCTGTTCAAATGGGAGTGGTGTCCCTTGGTGTGAATTCTGCTTCTCCACGTCTCACTGTGCCCGTGCGGATTGCTCCTTCTGCCAACTCCTCCTTCTCAGCTGTGGCCTTCTTGGACTCTGGTTCTGCTGGAAATTTTATTCTTGCCTCTTTGGTTAATAGGTTCTGCATCCCGGTGACCCGTCTTGTCAAGCCGCTCTACATTTCTTCGGTCAATGGAGTAAAATTGGACTGCACTGTGCGTTACCGCACAGAACCCCTGCTTATGAGCATTGGACTGCATCACGAGAAACTTGAATTTTTGGTTCTGCACAACTGCACCTCTGAAGTCCTCCTTGGTCTGCCATGGCTCCAACGTCATTCTCCCACCCTTGACTGGACCACCGGGGAGATCAAGAATTGGGGTCCATCTTGTCACAAACAATGACTCACATCTGCTCCTCATAGCCCCCTTCCTGGTAACACTCTGCCCCGTGACAATCTTCACCCTCTGCCCCCCCTCTCCCCATTCCCACTTCTTCTGGATTGCCTGCCGCTGATGTTGCTTCCCAGGACTTCTCTTTTTTCCGGAAGGAAACTCAAGAGTCGCCCCCTATGTTCTTGTCTCATTTGAAGGGACAAGGAGACAAAAAGAGGGGGAGACCTAAGGGGGGGGGGTACTGTTACGCTGAGCGCTCCGGATCACTGCTCCTCCCCGGAGCGCTCGCAGCGTTCTCCTCTCTGCAGCGCCCCAGTCAGACCCGCTGACCGGGAGAGCTACACTGACATTCACGATGGGGATGCGATTCTCATAGCGGGACGCGCCCGCTCGCGAATCGCATCCCAAGCCACTTACCCGTCCCGGTCCCCGGCTTTCACGTCCAGGCGCGCATGGCTCCGCTCTCTAGGGCGCGCGCGCGCCAGCTTTCTGAGATTTAAAGGGCCAGTGCCCCAATGATTGGTGCCTGGCCCAATCAGTCTAATTAGCCTCCACCTGCTTCCTGCTCATATAACCTCACTTCCCCTTCACTGCTTGGCCGGATCTTGTTGCCTTGTGCCAGAGAAAGCGTTTAGTGTGTGTCCCAAGCCTGTGTTCCAGACCTTCTGCTGTTGCCCCTGACTACGACCCTTGCTGCCTGCCCTGACCTTCTGCTATGTCCGACCTTGCTCTTGCCTTGTCCTTTTGTACCGCGCCTGTCTCAGCAGTCAGAGAGGTTGAGCCGTTACCGGTGGATACGACCTGGTTACTACCGCCGCAGCAAGACCATCCCGCTTTGCGGCGGGCTCTGGTGAATACCAGTAGAAACTTAGAACCGGTCCACCAATACGGTCCACGCCAATCCCTCTCTGACACAGAGGATCCACCTTCAGCCTGCCGAATCATAACACACATTTACCCAGTGGACCGTAAAAGACAAGTATTGTCCCTGCCAGTAGTTACAGCTCCACACGTTGGCGCTTTTGAACACACCGACAGGCTCAAGGACTGGCCCACCTTCTCTTGTACAAACTTATGCAGGGCTGGTACTGCCTTCTTTGCAAAGAAATGACGGCTTGGGACTCTCCACCTCAGCTCGGCACAAGCCATCAATTCTCTGAAAGGTGCAATGTCCACCATTTGAAAAGGGAGGGACTGCAGCACCAGCAACTTGGACAGGAGCACATTCAACTTCTGTACCGTTGGATGAGTGGGCGACATACTGTTGTCTCTTGGACATGGCTTTGCCGATGGATTGTTGGCGGAATGGCTTACTAAAAGCAGGAGAAGCAGGAGCTTCTGGAGCAACAGAAGGAGGGTTTGACACACAGCTCCCTTCGGCTGAGGTGGTGGAGCCTTGGCTGGATGAAGGAGGGAGCGGATGGCCACTGGGTGATGCAGCAGGCTGGACCACTACATCGGAGCCACGGTTCTCCCAGGCCGCTTTATGGTGGCGAAGAATGTGTTGACGCAAGGCCGTGGTACCGACATTGGGACCCTGGCCACGCTTCACCTTCTGCCGACAGATCTTACATGTGGCTACGTGAACCTCCTCCGGATGCCAGATGAATAACTTCCACACCGCTGAGTAGCTGATTTTCCCACCTACAGTCCGCACTAATTGACTGCTACTGGCGCCGTCTCCAGGAACCCCTGTTCCACTACCTCCCTGAAAGGTAGGCTGCCACGAAGCAGGTGGTCTCCCCCTGGCACGTTTGGCTCCTGAATTTCCACTCCTGCCACCATGCTGACTGCCAACCGTGCTACCACCTTGTTGCCTCAAGGGCAACCTGCAACTCTCTTCATCATCATCAACAGTTGTGTGCACGTCACTGATGTCCTCCTCAGGTTCCCCAACAGTGTCTGCTTCAGGACCCTGAACCCTTGCAACACCGCCTCCCACGTCACTCTCCGCATCACTACTTGTCCGCCTATTAGAGCAAGCGGCGCATGTCTCCTCTCCTTCTTGGCTGGGCAGTAGCTGCTGACTGTCCTCTATTAGATCGTCCTCAGTAAATAGTGGAGCTGAACCCACAGCATAAGATACTTCTCTAGGAGAGGGAACAGCATGGGACAAAGGCAATGGGAGGACAGGGACTGCTCCCGGGCCATGACAACTGAGGGTTGTGTCTGAGGAACCCACCGACTGTTGACTGGGGGTGTCAGATATCACTTGTGATGATGTGGATGAGCGTGTTAACCAATCGGTGATGGCAGATGGGTTTCTGGTGGAGACACGACCGCTGGCTGATAACGGGAGCTCAGGCCTCTCGCTGCGACTCCTGCTGCCACTTGCGCCTAGTCTGCTGCCAACTCTGCCTGAAGTATTTAGGCCTCTGCCACTCCTCTGTGCACATCCTGGCACTTCTCTGCCTGACATACTTAGTGTGTATATGAGGGTATTACAATATGCTACACTACTCTTTAACCCCTTAAGGACGCAGCCCATTTGGGCCTTAAGGACGCAGACAATTTAATTTTAACTTTTTTGTTTTTTCCTCCTCGCCTTCAAAAAATCATAACTCTTTTATATTTTCATCCACAGACTAGTATCAGGGCTTGTTTTTTGCGCGACCAGTTGTCCGTTGTAATGACATCACTCACTTTACCATAAAATGTATGGCGCAACCATAAAAATACTATTTGTGTGGTGAAATTAAAAAGAAAACAGCAATTTTGCTAATTTTGGAAGGTTTTGTTTTCCGGCCGTACAATTCACGGTAAAAATGACATGTGTTCTTTATTCTTTGGGACAATACGATTAAAATGATACTCATGATAACATACTTTTCTATTACTGTTGCGCTTAAAAAAAAATCGCAAACTTTTTTACCAAATTATTATGTTTAAAATCCCCCTATTTTGAAGACCTATAACTTTTTCATTTTTCCGTATAAGCGGTGATATGAGGGCTCATTTTTTGCGCCGTGATCTGTACATTTTATTGATACCATATTTGCTTATATAGAACTTTTAATCCATTTTTTATAAAAAAAATTTGGGAATAAAATGTTATATACTTTTTTTTATTTTTACGTTCACGCCGTTCAGCGTGCGGTATCATTAACATTTTATTTTAATATTTCAGATATTTACGCACGCGGCGATACAAAATATATAAAATATAAAATATTTTTTTTAACACTTTTTGGGGGTGAAATAGGGAAAATGGGACAATTTACGTTTTTATTGGGGGAGGGGGGTTTTCACATTTTTTTTAACTTTATTTTTTTACTTTTATTTTTACACTTTAATAGTCCAGATAGGGAACTATTTATAGCAATCACTCGATTGCTAATCCTGTTCAGTGCTATGTATAGGACATAGCACTGATCAGCGTTATCGGTCATCTTCTGCTCTGGTCTGCGAGAAGGCAGATCAGAGCAGAAAATGCCGTGAAGGCAGCGGAGGTAGGTGAGGGGACCTCTGGCTGCCGTGCTGGATGATCGGATAGCCGCGGCAGCGCTGCGGGTGATCAACCATTTAAGTAACCGCAATGCTGCAGATGCCGTGATCTGTATTGATCACGGCATCTGAGGGGTTAATGGCGGACATCGCAATATGCGCAACAATACGCAGAAAAAAACTCTGTATTTTTGTTAAACAACAGCCGGTGAGTACTATTGTTTGGACTTTGACAGTATGTAGCCCCTTGACAGATTAACCGGTACAAAATGGTTCAATACTTGGATGTACGTATGCGGTATGCACTGATGAGGGCAGAAATATGCGTAACTATACGCAGAAAAAACTCTGTATTTTTGTAAAACACCAGCTGGTGAATACTATTCTTTGGACTTTGACAGTATGTAGCCCCTTGACAGATTCACAGGTACAAAATGGTTCAATACTTGGATGTACGTATGCGGTATGCACTGATGAGGGCAGAAATATGCGTAACTATACGCAGAAAAAACTCTGTATTTTTGTAAAACACCAGCTGGTAAATACTATTCTTTGGACTTTGACAGTATGTAGCCCCTTGACAGATTCACAGGTACAAAATGGTACAATACTTGGATGTACCTATGCGGTATGCACTATATGCAGAAAAAATAAGTGTTTTTTAAAAACACCAGCAGGTGATTACTTTTGCCAGGAGTCAGGACTTTCCCTGTATCTAGACTTGTTACACATACAGAATAGTAGACTGCTTTGATGTAGGCATGTGTTATGCACGTATGAGGGCAGACAAATGTACTACAGTCTGCTGAAAAATAACGTATTTGTGAACAGCAGCAGGACCCAACAGTGCAGCACCGCAAAAAAACAAAAAAAAAAAACAGGGATTAAATGATAAATTGCACTCGGTCACACAATTCTGAGCAGCAGATGATTTGTGGAGCAAAACAATCACTGAATTGCGCTGAAAAATGAGGAGATAAGATGGTTGATAAAGTTCAGGCAGCATGTACTAACATGTGGATCCGCCATTTTAGGTCTCCAATAGCCTGGAATGCTGTAAAATGGAGTTTAATGAAGCGATTCGCGCCGTTGAATAGTGGCGATATTCACATTTGTTGCGAATCGAATATTTCATGAAATTCGTAAGGAATTCGGGTTCGTCAGATCATTTCTAATCATTATATTTAGCTATATACAAATACTGGGCTAATAGTTTTAATTCTTCTCTACAGCCCTGACCCAGTGATATCCAGTACATTAAAGGAAAACTTTCATCTTGTTCAACTACACTAAACTCCCACAGAGTTATAGTGTGGCTGAATAGTATTCAACAGAGGGGTCACTTACTTAAAGGAGTAGTCCAGTACAGAAAAACGTATCCCCTATCCTTAGGATAGGGGATAAGTTTCAGATCGCGGGGGGTCTGATCACTGTGTCCCACCGCGATCTCCTGTATGGGGCCCCGGAAGCCCACGGGAAGGGGGCGTGTTTACCACCGCACGAAGCAGTGGCTGATACGCCCTGTCAATACAACTCTATAGCAGTGCCGGACATTGCGGAAGGCAGCGCTCAGGCTCTGCCATAGAGTTGTATTGACGGGGCGTGTCAGCCACCGCTTCGTGCGGTGGTAAACACGCCCCCTTCCCGTGGGCTTCCGGGGCCCCATACAGGAGATCGCGGTGGGACACAGTGATCAGACCCCCCGCGATCTATAACTTATTCCCTATCCTTAGGATAGGGGATAATATTTTCAGCACTGGACTACTCCTTTAAATTGGTCCAGTAGTTCCTGAGATACCAGCTTCTGAAGTTCCCATGCTGCATTCAGGCAATTGTGCACTGGAGGCGGGGCCACTCAGCTGGCCGCTTCTGTATCCTATTTGAATATTCATAGTCTTCAACTCCACGTTCTAGGGCCGTGGAGTCACCAGTCACGGGAGTGTAGCGCTCTCCCGGCATAGCCAGAAGATTTCATCAGGATGTATGAGCAGGGAGACATCTTCTGGTGCATGCGCTCTGCCGAGAGAGCGCTGCACTCCCATGACTGGTGACTAGTGTTGCTCGCGAATATTCGCAATTCGAATATTATTCGCGAATATCGCATATTCGCGAATTCGCGAATTTCGCGAATATAGCGCTATATATTCGTAATTACGAATATTCGTTTTTATTTATTTTTTTTTTCTTCACAGTACACATCACAGTGATCATCCCTCTCTGCTTCCAGCTTGTGTGGTGTAAAGAAGGCTCTAATACTACTGTGTGAGACTGGCGTGCAAAACTTCGCATATGCGAAAATTAGCATTTGCTAATTTTCGCATATGCGAAGTTTCGCATATGCTAATTTTGTATTTGCTAGTTTTCGTATCTGTAAATTTTCGCATACGCGTATTTTCGCATATGCGAAAATAAAACGAGAATATAACGAATATGCGAATATTCGCGAATATATGACGAATATTCGTCCATATATTCGCGAATATTCGCGAATTCGAATATGGCCTATGCCGCTCAACACTACTGGTGACTCCACGGCCCTAGGAAGTGGAGTTGAAGACTATGAATATTAAAATAGTGGGGGCGGTATTCGGACGTGACAGGGGGAGACAGGAGAGGCCAGTCTCCACTGCGCAATTGCCTGAATGCAACAATAAAACTTCAGAAGCCTGTATCTCAGGACCTACTGGACCAATTAAAAGGGGTACTCCGCTGTTCAGTGTTTGGAACAAACTGGTCCGAACGTTGGAGCTGGCGTCGGGAGCTCATTACGTCATAGCCCTGCCCTCTCATGACATCACACCCTGCGCCCTCAATGCAAGTCTATGGGAGGGGACATTGAGGGGGCGGGGCGTGACATCATGAGGGGGCGGGGCTATGAGATCACGAGCTCCTGGCGCCGGCTCCAGCGTTCGGAACAGTTTGTTCCAAACGCTGAGCAGCGGAGTACCCCTTTAAGTAAGTTACCTCTCTATGGAAGACTGTTCACCCACACTATAACCCAGTGTATAGGGTTTATTGTGGGTGAACAGGCTGACCATTTTCCTTTAACTTCAGTTCTGTGATTCATCAGGTGAAACAAAAAAGAAGTTTTACTTCAGTGCACGCCAAATAGTCCTGTGATCAATGGCCCTGCGGGTTTCTCTTTGCCAGGTCATCATGGACCATGTTAGAAACCTTGATTTATGAGAATCATAAGACTTGTACGGTGTTAGCCCGGCATTGATGTCAGTCAGCTGACGGTCCTTTAATAAACATCCGGCTGACATCAATACAGAGCCCACAGTGCACCTGTATTGTGCTCCTCATAAACCAAGGCTGCCAACGTGGCCCGTGATGACGTGGCAAGGAGAAACATGTAGGACAATAGATCAAGAAATTAACTGGATGAATCCTGGACTTATCCATACTGAGAAGATGAAGTGGGCAACACATTGGCTCAGTGGATAGCATTGATGCCTTGCAGCACTGGGGTCCCGTGTTTAAGTCCAACCAAGGGAATCCTGGATTTTATGTGGAGTGTGTGTCCTATGTTATGGACTAAGAATATAACTAATGTGTATGAAGGAAAGTGTGACACTGCTGTTTACAGTTTATTGAAATGAACCCAATAATGGTGTGAAGGTTTTTGATACATATCTGATAAAGTTGTAGACATTATACTGACCCGCTGTGTCTTCTCTCACCCAGCTGTATATATACTGTACATACAGCAGCACTATAGCTTGTGCATGTGAAAGGATAAATCAGAAATGTCCAAGGAAGATGTGAGGAAGAAGAGAATGACTGAACTACATAGGGGCTGTATAAACACAACACAGAAGTGTACCATGATTTACCATAAAATTCAAAGTGCATGTTTTTCAATGGCGTACATACAAGGGGATCCTGTAACGCATATCAAATAGGACCTTCTAGTATTGTGTCTGATTTTTTTCCCCAGGACAGAAAGGTCTGGTGATTATTTCCCCTTTATTTTCCATGACCCATTGGTCTACATCCCCTCCATTAATTTGTTGACAATGCAGTTTCCTGGAGAGACGAGTTCTGCACTGTTTACCAATAAAGAAGGGAATGGGAATAACCAGGATGGAGTCTTTAAGGGCCCCATATATGCTGCATGGTCTGCCATTATGGTTAGAGATGAACGAATCGAACTTGACGAACCCGAATTCGTTACGAATTTCATGAAAAATTTGATTCGCAACGAATACGAATATTGCCGCGATTCTATTGCACAAATCGCTTCATTAACCCCTAAAGGACCAGGCCATTTTACACCTTAGGACCAGAGCGTTTTTTGCACATCTGACCACTGTCACTTTAAACATTAATAACTCCGGAATGCTTTTACTTATCATTCTGATTCTGAGATTGTTTTTTCGTGACATATTCTACTTTAACATAGTGGTAACATTTTGTGGTAACTTGCATCCTTTCTTGGTGAAAAATCCCAAAATTTGATGAAAAATTTGAAAATTTAGCATTTTTCTAACTTTAAAGCTCTCTGCTTGTAAGGAAAATTGATATTCCAAATATTTTTTTTATTCACATATACAATATGTCTACTTTATGTTTGCATCATAAAATTGACGTATTTTTACTTTTGGAAGACACCAGAGGGCTTCAAAGTTCAGCAGCAATTTTCCAATTTTTCACAAAATTTTGAACCTCGCTTTTTTTCAGGGACCAGTTCAGATTTGAAGTTGATTTGAAGGGTCTTCATATTAGAAATACCCCACAAATGAACCCATTATAAAATCTACACCCCCCAAAGTAATCAAAATGACAATCAGTAAGTGCTTTAACCCTTTAGGTGTTTCACAGGAATAGCAGCAAAGTGAAGGAGAAAATTCACAATCTTCATTTTTTACACTCGCATGTTCTTGTAAACCCAATTTTTGAATTTTTACAAGGGGTAAAAGAAAAAAATGTATAATTGTATTTGTAGCCCAATTTCTCTCAAGTAAGGACATACCTCATATGTCTATGTAAATTTTTCGGCGGGCGCAGTAGAGGGCTCAGAAGCGAAGGAGCAACAAGGGGATTTTGGAGAGTACGTTTTTCAGAAATGGTTTTTGGGGGGCATGTTGCATTTAGGAAGCCCCTATGGTGCCAGAACAGCAAAAAAAAAAACACATGGCATACCATTTTGGAACCTAGACCCCTTGGGGAACGTAAAAAGGAATAAAGTGAGCCTTAATACCCCACAGGTGTTTCACGACTTTTGCATATGTAAAAAAAAAATATTTTTTTTTACTAAAATGTGCGTTTCCCCCAAAATTTCACATTTTTGCAAGAGTTAATAGCAGAAAATACCCCCCAAAATTTGTAACCCCATCTCTTCTGAGTATGGAGGCACCCCATAAGTTGGCCTGAAGTGCACTACGGGCGAACTACAATGCTCAGAAGAGAAGGAGTGATATTTGGCTTTTTGAGAGCAAATTTTGCTCGGGGGGCATGTAGCATTTAGGAAGCCCCTATGGTGCCAGAACAGCAAAAAAAAAAAAAAAAACACATGGCATACCATTTTGGAAACTAAACCCCTTGAGGAACGTAACAAGGAATAAAGTGAGCCTTAATACCCCACACGGGTTTCACGACTTTTGCATATGTAAAAAAAAAAAATTTGTTTTTCACTAAAATGTGTGTTTCCCCCCAAATGTCACATTTTTGCAAGGGTTAATAGCAGAAAATACCCCCCAAAATTTGTATCCCCATCTCTTCTGAGTATGGAGGTACCCCATAAGTGGACCTGAAGTGCACTACGGGCGAACTACAATGCTCAGAAGAGAAAGAGCACCATTTAGCTTTTGGAAAGAGAATTCGTTTGGAATGGTAGTCAGGGGCCATGTGCCTTTACAAAGCCCCCCGTGGTGCCAGAAGAGTGGACCCCCCCCCCCCACATGTGACCCTATTTTGGAAACTACACCCCTCACAGAATTTAATAAGTGGTGCAGTGAGCATTTACACCCCACTGGCGTTTGACAAATCTTTGGAACAGTGGGCTGTGCAAATGGAAAATTACATTTTTCATTTTCACGGATCACTGTTCCAAATATCTGTCAGAAACCTGTGGAGCTTAAATGCTCCCTGTACCTCTTATTACATTACATGAGGGGTGTAGTTTCCAAAATGGGGTCACATATGGGAAGGGTCCATTGTTCTGGTACTATGGGGGCTTTGTAAACACAAGTGGCCTTCAATTCCGGACAAATTTTTTCTTCAAAATCCCAATGGCCCTCCTTCTCTTCTGAGCATTGTAGTGCACCCGTAGAGCACTTTACATCCACATATGGGGTATGCTCTTACTCAGAAGAAATTGGGTTACAAATTTTGGGGGGCTTTTTTTATTTTCCCTTGTGAAAATGAAAAATTTAGGGGGATACCAGCATTTTAGTGAATTTTTTTTTTTTTTCATTTTCCCATCCAACTTTAATGAAAATTTGTCAAACACCTGGGGTGTTCAGGCTCACTATACCCCTTGTTACATTCCGTGAGGGGTGTCGTTTACAAAATGGGGTCACATGTGGGTATTTATTTTTTGGGGTTTATGTCAGAACCGCTGTAAAATCAGCCACCCCTGTGCAAATCACCAATTTAGGCCTCAAATGTACATATTGCACTCTCACTCCTGAACCTTGTTGTGCGTCCGCAGAGCATTTTACGCCCACATATGGGGTATTTCCTTACTTAGGAGAAATTGCGTTACAAATTTTGGGGGTCTTTTTTTCCTTTTACCTCCCGTGAAAATGAAAAGTAAAGGACAACACCGGCATGTCAGTGTAAAAAAAAATTTTTTTTACACTAACAGGCTGGTGTAGACCCAAACTTTTCTTTTTCATAAGGGGTAAAAGGAAAAAAAGCCCCCAAAATTTGTAGTGCAATTTCTCCCGAGTACGGAGATACCCCATATGTGGCACTAAACTGTTTCCTTGAAATACGACAGGGCTCTGAAGTGAGAGAGCGCCATGCGCATTTGAGGACTAAATTAGGGATTGCATAGGGGTGGACATAGGGGTATTCTACGCCAGTGATTCCCAAACAGGGTGCCTCCAGCTGTTGCTAAACTCCCAGTATGCCTGGACAGTCAGTGGCTGTCAGGAAATGCTGTGAGTTGTTGTTTTGCAACAGCTGGAGGCTCAGTTTTGAAAACACTGCAGTATAATATGTTTTTTATTTTTATTGGGGGGACAGTGTAAGGGGGTGTAAATGTAGTGTTTTACCCTTTATTATGTGTAAGTGTAGTGTAGTGTAGTGTTTTTAGGGTACATTCACACTGGCGGAGGTTTACAGTGAATTTACCGCTAGAAGTTTGCGCTGTGGCGAAAAATTTGCCGCAGCTCATACTTGAAGCAGAAAACTTACTGTAAACCCGCCAGTGTGAATGTACCCTGTACGTTCACATGGGGGGGCAAACCTCCAGCTGTTTCAAAACTACAACTCCCAGCATGTACTGACAGACCGTGCATGCTGGGAGTTGTACTTTTGCAACAGCTGGAGGCACACTGGTTGGAAAACCTTCAGTCAGGTTCTGTTACCTAACTCAGTATTTTCCAACCAGTGTGCCTCCAGCTGTTGCAAAACTTCAACTCCCAGCATGTACTGATCGCCGAAAGGCATGCTGGGAGATGAAGCTATGCAACAGCTGGAGGGATCGCAACTACAACTCCCAGCATGCAGAGACAGCTGTTTGCTGTTTAGGCATGCTGGGAGTTGCAGTTTTGCAACATCTGGAGAGCTATAGTTTAGAGACCACTGCACAGTGGTCTCCAAACTGTGGACCTCCAGATGTTGCAAAACTACAACTCCCAGCATGCCCAGACAGCAAACTGCTGTGTGGGCTTGCTGGGAAATGTAGTTTTGCAAGATCTGGAGGTGCACAGTATAGAGATCACTTTGCAGTGGTCTCAGACTGTAGACCTCCAGCTGTTGCAAAACTGCAACTCCCAGCAAGCCTAAACAGCTCTCTGGGCATGCTGGGAGTTGTAGTTTTGCAACATCTGGAGGGTTACAGTTTAGAGACCACTATAGTGGTCTCAGACTGTAGCCCTCCAGATGTTGCTAAGTAACTCACCAGCTTCCATTGGATCCAGGAAGCTGCGTCGCCGTCCTCTTCTTCCGCCGATCGTCGCCCGCTGCCGTCGCCGATGGGTAAGTGGATCTTCGGCGCCGGTCCCTGTCGGTTTCCCCGTCCTGCCCCGCCTATTGTGGGTGGGCAGAATGGGGAAACGTTGCGTCTAGACCACCAATAGCAGAGATAGGAAGGGTGGCACCTCTGCCACCTCACTCCTATCGCTACAGGGGGATCGTGGGTGTCTAGGACACCCGCGATCCCCCTTCTATTCCGGGTCACCGGGTCACCATAGACCCGTAATGACCCGGAATCGGCGCAAATCGCAAGTGTGAATTCACTTGCAATTTGCGCCGATCGCCGACATGGGGGGGTCTAATGACCCCCCTGGGCATTTGCGTGGGGTGCCTGCTGATAGATATCAGCAGTCACCCCGGCCCGGTCCCCACCCGGCGCGCGGCGGGGACCGAAATTCCCACGGGCGTACAGGTACGCCCTTGGTCCTTAAGGGGTTAAACTCCATTTTACAACGTTCCAGGCTATTGGAGACCTAAGATGGTGGATCCACATGTGAGTACATGGGGCAGGGGATTATGGGAGGGTGGGAAACAGCGGCGGGAATGAAGGTAGGCGGGCTGACCCTGAATCACATGTGAGATGCAGCCTATCAGTGTTCACTGACCCCTGTGATGTCACAGCCCCTATATAATCGGCGGCCATCTTGCCTCTCTTCATTTCATCTATGCACTCAGATGGAGAGGACGGGACTGTGTGTGTGTGAATAGCTCATACCACAGCGTTACACTGCAACTGCTAGTCACATCAGCATTAGGGAAAGGCAGGAGTGCAGAGTGCTGTGCTGTTACACTGAGAAGGATCATTGATTGCTAAACCTCCTATTCACGTTATTGAGCATTGCAGCAGAGAGGGGCAGATAGCTGTCAGCTGCCTCATACAGATCTCCAAGCTTCCTGAACTTTATCAACCATCTTATCTCCTCATTTTTCCGCCCAATTGAGTTTTTTTTTATTTGCTCCACAAAACTTCTGCTGCTCAGAATTGTGTGACAGAGAGCAATTTAGGGTTTAATCCCTGGATTTTTTTTTGGTGGTGCTGCACTGTTGGGTCCTGCTGCTGTTCAGAAATAAGTCATATTAGTGTGGACTTTAGTGCCTTTTTACCATTTTTCACCTGTTACTCTGTCTCTGTGCTAAATTCAGTGTTATACCACACGTTATACACCTGCCGGTGTATTAAAGAAATTTATTTTTTTTCCTGAGTACAAATACGCTTAACAGTGGCCTTATCATTGCAAAGGGCATACATACAAGCAAATAGCGTACCATATACTACCTGTATTTCTGTCTCGGTGCTAAATTCAGTGCTATTCCACACATTAGTATACACTGGCTGGTGTATACAACAAAAAATAGTTCTTTTCTGCGTATAAATACGCATACCAGTGCGCTCATCAGTACAAAGGGCATACATACAACAAAGGAGTGTACTATTTAGTAACTGTTATTCTGTCTAGGGCCTATATACTTTGAAAGGTCAGCCGTAAGTAATCGCCTGCTGCTGTTCTATACCCTCATAAACGCACTAAGTATGTCAGGAAGGGAAGTGCCAGGACGTGCACAGAGAAGGGGCAGAGGCCTACATACGTCAGGCAGAGTTGGCAGCAGACTTGGGGCGAGTGGCAGCAGGAGTCGCAGCAATAGGCCTGAGCTCCCGTTAACACCCAGCGGTCGTGTTGTCGACCCATCTCTCCTCGTCAATTGGTTTGCACACTCATCCCCATCATCACAAGCGACATCTGACAACCCCAGTCAAGAGTCAGTTGGCATGGCCCGGGAGCAGTCCCCGTAATCCCATTGCCTTTGTCCTATGCTGTTCCCTCTCCCAAAGAAGTATCTCATTCTTTGGGTTCAGCTCCACTATTTAGCAAGGACGATGTAATAGAGGACAGTCAGCATCTAATGGGCAGCCAAGAATGTGAGGAGACATGCGTCCCTTGCTCCGCAAGGCGGCCAAGTAGTGATGCGGTGAGTGACGTGGGAGGCGGAGTTTCAATTGTTCAGGGTCCTGAGGCAGACACTGTTGTGGAACACGAGGAGGACATCAGTGACGTGCACAAATCTTTTGATGATGGAGCCGATCGCAATTGGGAGCCGGGTGCAGAAGCCGGGGCTTCATCATCATCAGGAGAAGAGATTTGCTCTTTGTCTATGAGGCAGCAAGGTAGCACGGTTGGCAATCAGCGTGGTGGTGGCAGTAGTGGAAATTCAGGAGCCAAACGTGCCAGGGGGAGACCACCTGCTTCGCGACAAGCTACCATTCAGGGAGGTAGTGGAAGAGGGGTTCCTGGAGACGGCGCCAATAGCAGTGAAATAGTGCGAACTGCGGGTAAGAAAATCAGCTACTCTGCGGTGTGGTTGTTCTTCTTAAAGAATCCGGAGGACCTTAGCGTAGTCACATGCAAAATCTGTGGGCAGAAAGTGAAGCGTGGCCAGGGTCCCAATCTCGGCACCACGGCCCTGCGTCAACACATGATTCACCACCATAAAGCGGCCTGGGATAACCGTGGCTCCGAGGTAGTGGTCCAGCCTGCCGCATCACCCACTGGCCATCCGCTCCCTCCGTCATCCAGCCAAGGCTCCACCACCTCAGCCGAAGGGAGCATTGTGTAAAAACCCTCCTTCTTGCACTCCTGCCAACCATCGATCGGCGAAGCCATGTCCAAGAGTATGCGCCCACTCATCCAACGGCACAGAAGTTGAATGTGCTCCTGTCCAAGTTGCTGGTGTTGCAGTCCCTCCCTTTCCAACTGGTGGACTCTGCAGCTTTCAGGGAATTGATGGCTTGTGCTGAGCTGAGGTGGAGAGTCCCAAGCCGTAATTTCTTTGCGAAGAAGGCAGTACCAGCCCTTCATAAGTTTGTACAAGAGAAGGTAAACCAGTCCTTGAGCCTGTTGGTGTGTTCAAAAGTGCACGGCAGCACCGACGTGTGGAGCTGTAACTACGGGCAGGAACAATACATGTTTTTTACGGCCCACTGGATAAATGTTGTTCCTGTACAGCCACAACAGCAACTTGGACAGGTCACACCGCTTCCTCCTCCATGCTCTCGCTCCCAGGTAGTTGGTCCTTTTACAGTGTGCGCCTCCTCCCTCGTGTCCTCGGCCTTCACTGCACATCCAAATCTCGGTGGCCCTTCATCATACCACGTGTGTAGGGCACAGCGGTGTCAAGACGTCCTTCACATGGTTTGCCTTGGCGAACGGAGTCACACAGGGGAGGAACTGCTGAAGTTCATTAGGGAAGAAATCCAAGTATGGCTTACTCCACGAAATCTGGAAATGGGAACCATGGTGACCGACAATGGGAAGAACATTGTGGCCGCGCTGCGACAAGGAAGTGTGAACCATTCGCCCTGCATGGCACACGTGTTGAATCTGGTTGTCAAGAAGTTCATCAAGTCTTCACCCCATTTGCAAGACGTCCTGACAATGGCAAGGAAACTGTGCATGCACTTCAGCCACTCGTACACCGCCAAGCACACTTTGCTTGAGCTGCAGCGTCAGAACGGTATCCCACAACATAGTCTCATTTGTGACGTTGCAACACGTTGGAATTCCATCCTCCATATGTTGGACAGACTATACGAACAAAGAAAAGCCATCACGGATTTTTTGATGATACAAGCAGATAGGAGTACTCCCCTGTGTAACTTCAATGTGAACGAGTGGCAGCTCATACGTGACACCTGCCGTTTGCTGAGGCCCTTTGAGGAAGCCACATTTTTTGTTAGTTGCTCGAATTACGCCATGAACGACATAATTCCACTCCTACATTTACTCCAAAAAATGATTGAAAACATGGCTGGTCACGGCAATGGAGATGTTGCGCCTACATCAGAAGGCTACATGAGTCCTGTGGGGGATGAACTGGAGTAGGATGATGAGGCGCAGAGCGGAGCACAGTTTACGGTGGATGAGATGGCCGGTGTTTCTGGTCATTGGACAGGAGAGGAGGAGCAGGAGCAGCCAGAAGAGCTGGAGGGTTATTACGAGGGAGGCGAGAAAGAGAACCCAGACACACCGTGGCAGTATTCAGTGGAGATGGAGGCAGGTAGTCCCAGCGAGTCACTGTCACAAATGGCATGATGCATGCTGAGTTGCTTGCGTAGTGACCCCCGAATTGTCAAAATTCGTCAGCGCGATGACTTCTGGATCTCCACCTTATTAGACCCTCGCTACTGGCCCAGAATGGGGGCCTTTTTTACACCCACTGAGAGGGAGGACAAACTGACCTACTTCAGGGAGCTTCCACGTAGTCGGTTGGCCGATGCCTATCGGCCACATGGTCCGTCCACTCGCAGGTCTGACTCGGGGGTCCCTCTGCGCTCACCTTCCACTGCCACGGCTGCTGGGGAGGGGAGGGGTGGTAGGAGCAGTACCGGCTCAATTAGCAGCAGCCTGAGTCTACAGTCGCTGATGAGTAGTTTCCTTCACCCGCATAGTAAAGCTACTCATCAGCAGCAGGTGGACATGGAGAAGGACCTGAACCAGCAGGTGATGGCTTACCTCGACATGACCCTGCCAACAACTGTTGAAGATCCGCTGGACTTCTGGGCAGCCAAACTCAATTTATGGCCGCAACTAGCTGAGTTTGCCCTGGAAAAGCTGTCCTGCCCGGCCAGTAGTGTGCCATCAGAGCGGGTGTTTAGTGAGGCCGGGGCTATAGTCACCCCAAGGCGAACTCGTCTGTCCACTAAAAATTTGGAGAGACTGATGTTTGTCAAGATGAATCAGGGATGGATCAGGCAGGATTTCCAGCCACCAATGACAGATGGGTCTGAGTAGATTGACCATGCTCCTACAACAAAATTTTCTCTATTGTGGTTGGTTATGAAACCTTCTGGGGCAGACCTGGGGATTGTACGGCCCGCTTGACACATACGACCCTTTGATTGGCTCTGACCGGCCCGCGCTGAGTGGGGGACAACTATGCTGCCTAATCTGGGGGGCATCTATGCTGCCTAATCTGGGGGACAAGTATGCTCGTAATCTGGGGGACATCTATGCTGCCTAATCTGGGTGACATCTATGCGGCCTACTCTGGGGGACAACTATGCTCCTAATCTGGGTGACATCTATGCTGCCTAATCTGGGGGACATCTATGCTGCCTAATTTGGTGACATCTATGCTGCCTAATCTGGGGGACAACTATGGTCCTAAACTGAGAGACATCTATGCTGCCTAATCTGGGGGACCACTATGCTCCTAATATGGGGAAAACTGAAGCTTCTGGCCTAGGGCCTATAATTTTTTGAAGTTTAGCAGTAGCTAAATACATGCTTAATGCAAATGTCAACATTGATCTTTAAATGTAAGGGGTTATGAAACCCTCTTGGGTACTGCGAATGACTGCTCCAGACTCATTCTGTGTCTTTCACAAACTACTTGCCTCCCTGGTGCCTCAGGCCTTGGGCCTATAATTTTTTGAAGTTTAGCAGTAGCTAAATACATGCTTAATGCAAATTTCAACAATGATCGTTAAATTCTCGGCGCTCTGCCAGGGCCTTCTCCTACCCCGCCTGGGCCGATCCAAGGACCTCACTAACCAACTCAGTAAACTAATCCAATAGCGACGGGCAGTGTGTACAAAGGGCAGGGATTTAATAAACACCAGTTTATGACCCTCACTTACTGGTAATTCCTCATTTTAAGATTAAATAATTGCAATCACAGATCCCTATCACGAACTGGTTTCAGCGTGCAACACGCACCTGTCCTTGAAAGATAGAGAGACGCTAATCCGTTCAGTGGAGCGTTAGTGCGGCCCAGGACATCTGAGGCCATAACACACCTGTTATTGCTCGATCTCGCAATTGATCGGGCAAGGTAAGGGGTTATTAAAGCCTCTTGGGTACTGCTGAGGCCAACTCCTGACTGCTCCTGGTGCAATGTATGGGGTAATTAAACACTCTTGGGTAGTGTTATTGTTAAATTTACTGGTAATTTTATCAGTAATAAAATTGAATTTTGCAGAATGCTAATCGTTACACAGCGGAATGCTTGTTGCGTGTGATTTTTTATGAAAAAAATAAATAAATAGATGGAGAGGGATTAACTCTTCTTAATTATTTTTGGCGCATAGAATCCTTTTGCCATCTGATTTTTTGGAGACAGATGCACTTACACACATTTAATAATTTTTTAAACAAAATTTCAAACATTGTTTTTTTATTACTTTTGAGAAGAATGTCTTTGGGTGGTCCACCATCCTGCATTATAGAGTCTTCTGAACTGCTGTATATGCGCTTGTTTTTTTTTAAAAAAGGTATTTTGTCCGACAATTTCGATAAAATTTTGCGTTTTTTTGGGGTGGATTGTGAAGCCCAGGTGATGGGTGTGTAGTGTGTACTGGTGCATCAGTCAACTCCAGTCTGTGTCCGTTAGGCAATATATGGGTTACTGATGCAGCAAAGGTGGGGCCTTGGTCTTAGAATTTCAATTATTTAAAAAATTTTTACATATTGTGTGGTTTATTATATTATAGAAGAATGTCTTTGGGTGGTCCACTGTCCTGCATTATAGAGTCTTCTGAACAGCTGTATATGCGCTTGTTTTAACAAAAAGGTATTTTGTTAGACAATTTCAAAATAATTAGCATTTTTGGGGGGTGGATTGTGAAGCCCGGGTGTGTACTCGTGCATCAGCCAACTCCAGGCTGTGTCTTTCAAGCAATCTATGGGTTACTGATGCAGCTGAGGTGGGGCCTGGGTCTAGGAATTTCAATTTTTTTTTTTTTAAATTCAACAATTGTGTGGTTCATTATTTTTGGGAAGAAAGTCTTTGGGTGGTCCACCGTCCTGCCTTATAGAGTCTTCTGAAATGTTGGATATGCGCTTGAATTGAAAAAAAAAATGTATACAATTTTGTTGATTTTGAGGTGGATTGTGAAGCCCTGTGTGTACTGGTGCATCAGCCAACTCCAGGCTGTGTCCTTCAGTCAATAAATGGGTTCCTGATGCCGCAGAGCTGGGGCCTGGGTCTGGGAATTTAACATTTTTGGATTGCGGGTGCTACAAAAAAAGGTGGACACACCCTAATCCGTTCAGTGGAGCGCCCCTGCGGCCCCGGACATCTGAGGGCATAACACACCTGTTATTGCTCGATCTCAGAAGAAGGGGGGTTCATCATCGGGAGAAGAGTTGCAGGTTGCCCTTAAGTCAGCAAGGCGGTAGCACGGTTGGCAGTCAGCGTGGTGTGGCAGTAGTGGAAATTCTGGAGCCAAACGTGCCCGGGGGAGACCACCTGCTTTGCGGCAGCTTACCTTTCCGGGAGTTAGCGGGTTACCAGCACCGGTCGATGAAAGATAGAGACATGCTAATCCGTTCAGTGGAGCCTGCCTGCGGCCCTGGAAATTAGAGGGCATAACACACCTGGTATTGCTCGATCTCGCAATTCATCGTGCAAAGGTAGGGGGTTATTAAAGCCTCTTGGGTACTGCTGAGGCCTACACTTGACTGCTCCTGGTGCAATGTATGGGGTAATTAAACACTCTTCGGTAGTGTTTTTTTTTTTTATTTACTGATAATTTTATCAGTGATAAAATTGAATTTTCCAGAATGCTAATCGTTAGACAACGGAACGCTTGTTCCGTGTGATTTTTTAATGAAAATTAAAAAAAATAATAAAAAATACGGACAGGGATTAACTCTGCTTCATTATTTTGAGTGTGTACTGGTGCATCAGCCAACTCCAGGCTGTGTTCTTCAGGCAATATATGGGTTACTGATGCCGCAGAGGTGGGGCCTGGGTCTGGAAATTTCTAATTTTTGGATAGCGGGTGCTACCAATGAGAAATCTTTGTCAAAAATGTCATATATTGTGGGGGCGGAGCCTAGCCGCGGACTGGAATGGACGTGTGAGACACTGCTCTCCCGCCTTAGAGCCTCCACAACACTATTTTTAGCAATTTCAACGTGATTGTAATGGTGAAGATCGGTAAATACTTGCCTAGTGAGATGCCTGGAACTCCGAAATCCAAGAAAAACCTGGTGGATGTTTCCAAATTCTTTGCTAAGAAGTCCGACCGCTCTCCAGCTAGGAGCCTTAAGATGGCGACGGAGCAGGCCTCACAGCGCAACTCTGAGGGAGAAGAAGATGGCGACAGTGACATAGAGGACTCTGCAGGTACCACCCTCACACCTGCGCTGCTGAAGTCCTGCATGAAAAAGACCCTGGCGCAGGCTCTAAAACCTGTGAGAGCAGACCTGGCAGAGATAAAAGTGGAAGTACAATCCATCGGTTTTCGCACCGAGGCCCTAGAGACACTCACCACAGATCTCACAGTACATGGGACTGCCCTGGTCTCCAGAAGGGAGCAGTTAGAGTCGCACTTGAACAGTGCGCTGACCCTCATTGAGGATCAGGAAAACAGGAGCAGGCGCAAAAATATAAGATTTAAAAATCTCCCGGAGTCCTGGAGCCCCGACGCCTTACCGAAAGTGGCTATGGAAATTTTCGCTGGCCTGCTGGGCTCTGAGCGCGTATCTAAAGTGGTTATTGAATGTATCCATAGAGCTCTACGCCCGAAACCAAAACCTACTGACCCTCCGCGAGATGTCATTTGCGGTCTGCTCTCTTTTGTGGACACGGCCGCAATTCTGCAAGCAGCTAGAGAAAAGAGACCTATCTACTACAACGACACAGAAGTCTCTCTTTTTCAGGACATTGCTCCTACCACCCTATTAAAACGTCGATTGCTACGCCCGCTACTTGAGAAGCTCAGAGACAAGGGGATCCAATATGCCTGGTTATTCCCCTTCGGGCTGTCTATTCTGAAGAATGGACGGCGAATTATCATCCGCACCCCAGCCGACCTAGAGGCGGCATGGCCCCAATTGGACATTGCTCCAGTAGAAGTGCCCTACTGGCTCCCCGTGTCCGATCTCACACCGCTACCGTCTTTACCTGCCCCAGGTGAATGGAAAAGAGTCTCCCGATCCCGCACACCGAAGGCGAAGAAAACTCCACAGAGAGCGGGGACTTGATTCATTTCCTTGTCCTGTCTCCTCCGGTCCACCTTGCTCCAGATCATCCAATGTGAATCGTCTAGTTGTTCTCTTTCCCTGGCTGAAGAAGTTCTTTGGACTATCTGATGTCGCTTCTGGTTGATGGGGCTCCATCTAATAGAGCCCACAGGTAATTGTTTCACAGATATGTTGGCAGTATTCCTTTGTTTACCCTGATTCGGGCCTCGTGAGTATGACTGTGTACTGGTACTGAGATGCACTTGCTACTTCTAAGCGCTGCACCATGGGGGCCCCGAAGACTCTTGCATGGCACTGTTTGTGTCCATACCCACCCCCTCCCTCCCTCCCTATGTATGCTGGACTGAAAAGCACAAGGAACTTTCTCTCTCTATTCCACTGCCTCCTCACCTCCCTACCCCCCCCTCCCCTCCCTCCCTGCATGTGTTGGTGCCATACACCAGTTTCTAATCTCATTGTGTCATGGTAACATGTTGCTCACTTGTCACACTGTTCTTGTCACTGATGCTGCTCGTTTATTATGTATGTTCTAGTAATTTCTACCTTTTAGGTTGCTCTACAAGATCGTGATGCCGTTTTCACCTATTGCATGTTGTCGTATTGCTCGCTGCCTCACCCGAGGCATGTCTTTATGAGAGTGTTGTGGTGTGCACCACAGGCTAGGTATTGTACTTCCCTCTCTCCCCCCCACTATTGCTATTCTTCTCTTTTACCTCCCTCCCCAAATTTCCTGTGTTTATCTACTTTTTCTACTTCTATTTTGTTTCTCCAATCCTCCCTCCCCTATCTAGAACCCTTCCCACCTCGGACTCTTCTTCCTTTTCCTCTCGTATTCTTTGGGCATCTCCCTTTGCGCCCCCCGCTACCTCTGACCCCACCTCCCACCCCCCCCCCCTAACTCCATATACTTCATAGACTAATCCCCCCCCCTCCCTTCTCCTCACCCCCTCTCCTCATTCCTCTCAAATTAGCCTTCTCCACTCACCCAACTTACTCACCCCCCCCCCCTTTTCTTCGCTGATACTCTTTTCTCCCTCCCGGCTGGGTACGTACTGCTTTTCACTGAATTTCTCCGCTCCATGGATCCCACTACACTAGTGTCGTTCAACATTAGAGGACTAAATACACCTAACAAACGCTATCATGCTCTACATGTTCTCCGAAAGCTGAAACCTGCCATTATTTTTTTTCCAAGAAACCCATTTTAAAGCTGGCAAAATTCCCCACTTACCTAAGAAACACTATACTCACTGGTATCACTTTTGCCATGACACATCCGCCTCAAAGGGGGTGTCCATCGCCATACATAAAAGCTGCCCCGTAAAAGTGCTTCAATCCCATTTCTGAGAGTTCAGCAGGGTTCGCGCAAATTGACCCTAGCAAATTTATATGCCCCAAATCACTCTCAAGTGCCCTGGCTCCTGCATACACTGGAAGACCTGAGACTCTTTGCTGATGGCCCTATAATATTAGGAAGGGATCTCAATGTCTCTCTTAACCCTTTCATTGACACCTATCAGTCCAGATCTGCAATCCCTCAGAAGACCCTGGCCAGACTTCATTCTAAATTGTCTGATTTATCTCTTGTAGATGCGTGGAGACAGAAGAATCCGACCGTCCGGGACTACACCCATTTTTCAGCGGTTCACAATTCCTACCACAGGTTGGACTACTTTCTAATTCACTCTTCTCTTCTACCCCTACTTTCCTCTACTACTATAGATTCCTTCACGATCTCAGACCACGCCCCTGTCTCTGTCTCACTCTCCCTATCTACACGTCCTGACAACTCATGGCGCTGGCGGTTAAACGAACAGATACTAAATGACACTGCCGCACTCTCAGATGTTAAAAGTCAATTGACATCCTACTTTGAGATGAACGCTACCTCTGGACCGAGTCCCCCCATTATATGGGAAGCCCATAAAGCTTTTATTAGAGGAGTCTTCATCTCTTGGGGATCGAAATTGAAGAGGGACAGACAGAGTAAGATAACAAACCTCTTGTCTAAAATCTCAGCTCTTGAAAAATTGCACAAATGAAGTAGAGCAATGACTATACAAGAGGAACTGAAGACGTTGAGAATTGCACTAGGTCAGTATCTAGAGGACAAATCAGCTAAGGCGTACTTGCACCACAGGCATAGGTTATATGCCCACGGAGACAAAGGAGGTAAACTGATGTCATCCCTCATCAAAAAAGCCAGAATGAAGCAACGCATACACTCTATCAAGGACAAAACTGGCTTGTCACACACTGACACCCCCTCAATAGCCCAGGCATTTCAGGCTTTTTACTCCTCCCTCTATAATTTGAGAGAGAATAAACTTCCCCACTCAGGCGTAGAGGTAGCTGACGTGAGATCCTTTCTTACTTCCCTAAACTTACCAACCCTAGACGAACACATGCAGAGGGATCTCTTGCAGCCCATTACTCTAACAGAAGTGGAGAGGGTGATCTCCTCTTTCCCACCGGGTCGCAGTCCTGGTCCAGACAGTCTGCCTCTGGAATATTACAAGAAGTTTCTAGATGTATTGGGTCCCAACCTTACTGATATGTGCACCTCACTTTTTAGCGGAGGACATTTACCTAAACAATCTCAGGAAGCTCATGTCACGCTTATCCATAAGGAGGGGAAGGTTAAGGAGGAATGTGGTAGCTATAGACCGATTTCTCTTTTGAACTTGGATCTCAAAATTTGGGCCAAGCTACTCTCATTATGTATAAAAAAACATCTCCCCCACCTGGTGGGCGAGGAGCAGTCTGGCTTTGTCCCGGGCAGAGAGGGTCGTATGAATACCATGCGGCTTCTGAATGCCATTCATCATTCCCACAATGCACGACTCCCGTTGGTCCTTCTCGGAGTAGATGCCGAGAAGGCCTTTGACAGAGTAGACTGGTTCTTTATGACAGAGACTCTTCGCTCATTCAAGTTTCCACCACAGCTAATTACCGCTATCCTCACTTTATATGCCCAACCATATGCCTCTCTTCTAGTAAATGATTGCTTGTCACCCCCCTTTAAAATCACTAATGGGACCAGGCAGGGCTGCCCCCTGTCTCCTACGCTATTTGTACTTACTATAGAAACCCTACTGCAGAAAGTTAGACAGTCTCCAGAATTGCGTGGTTATGGTCATCAAGGTCAGGAGCTCAAAGTCCTAGCGTTTGCTAACGACCTGCTGTTCTTGATGACCAATCCTACAGATGGCCTGCCCTTTTTGACCAAACTATTTGACGACTTTGGCCACCTGTCCAATTTCAAAGTAAATATAACGAAGTCTGAATTGTTAAATGTGACCCTCTCTAACTCTGTGGTCAGGTCAATCAGCTCCCTTTCTCCTTTTCCGTGGGCGAAAAACTCTCTCACGTACCTGGGAGTGCGCATCACGAATACCATAGATAAATTGTTCGACTATAACTACAAACCTCTCCTTGAGGATATTAAACAGACATTGGCCGAGTATGTTATCCCGCTGATATCATGGCTGGGTATAAAAAACCTATTGAATTGCTACATCCTACTTAAAATTATGTACAAACTAAATATGTTACCGATTGCTTTACCTCGCTACTTCTTTTCCAATATACGCTCCATTCTCTCAAGCTTTGTCTGGAAACACAAGAGACCCCGCATAGCCTATTCTCTGCTGGCGCGTTCGGTGGAGCATGGGGGCATAGGTATACCTGATGTAGAAAAGCTTTACAGAACCATTCAGCTGCGTAACTGGATGGACTTGACCAGCCCATTACCTGGCTCTCCTGTTCCGCTGAGTGCTGCATCAGATGCCTACTCAGGCAGCCTATGTCATGATCTCTGGCTCCCCCTGAAACAGAGTAAACTAGCATCCACCGCTGACTCCCTTTACTCGGGACTCCTTAGAACATCTAAACTACTTTTGCCTTCTTTGTCTCCTTTTCCCTCTCCTCTTACACCCTCCTCTCTTCTACCTGTGATAGTGGGAAAAGACCCCTCCGGATTCTCAGATATGTGGTCCAGGCTGTCAAATATCCCGCTGAGGGAGTTGTTCCCGGACGGTCGGATTCCCTCGGAGGACGAATTTAGACTCATGTTCTCGGGATGTGTCCTTCCATTTTTACACCTTAAGCATTTCCGCACTTGTAGTCAGGCATTTTTAGGAAAATTTTATCCACTGAGAGACCTTACTGACTTCAAAATATCACTTATCTCCCCCTCCGTGAAACTGAGGAAACTGTCATCCCTCATGAAAGCCTGTACCCAGATCTCTCGCCCTGCTACCCCGGGTTTTATGTTGTCCTGGGAAAAGGAACTCAAATGCACTTTCACCACAGAAGAGGTCAGGTTCATGTTAACACACAGTAGGGGCTTCTCGAGGTGTGTGAGGTTGCAAGAGTCCCAATACAAACTAATCTCCAGATGGTACAAGACACCGGACTTCCTTTATACACATAGATTAGCTGACTCCAACATGTGTTGGAGATGTGGTCTACACGTTGGGACGCTACTCCACATATGGTGGTCGTGTCCTCTGATTAAGCAGTATTGGAGTGATATAGAGAGATACATCACCGAAGTAACCGATAGTTCCCTTGTACTTACTCCTGAGTGCGCACTTCTCGGATGCCCCTCCGTTCAGTACACCCCTTCCTCAGACTCGCTTGTCACCCATATGCTAATGGCGGCTAAGTCACTGATTCCCCTGAAATGGTTACAAACGACACCTCTGTCACGATTCGGCTTCCAGGTAGTGGATCCTCTGTGTCAGCGAGGGATTGGCGTGGACCGTGCTAGTGGACCGGTTCTAAGAGGCTACTGGTTTTCACCAGAGCCCGCCGCAAAGCGGGATGGTCTTGCTGCGGCAGTAGCAACCAGGTCGTATCCACTAGCAACGGCTCAACCTCACTGACTGCTGAGAAGGCGTGGGACAGAAGGACTAGGCAGAGGCAAGGTCAGACGTAGCAGAAGGTCGGGGGCAGGCGGCAAGGTTCGTAGTCAGGATGGATAGCAGAAGTTCAGGTACACAGGCTTTGGACACACTAAACGCTTTCACTGGCACAAGGCAACAAGATCCGGCCAGGGAGTGCATGGGAGGAGATCAGATATAGCCAGGGAGCAGGTGGAAGCCAATTAAGCTAATTGGGCCAGGCACCAATCATTGGTGCACTGGCCCTTTAAGTCTCAGAGAGCTGGCGCGCGCGCGCCCTAGAGAGCGGAGCCGCGCGCGCCAGCACATGACAGCAGGGGACCGGGACGGGTAAGTGACCTGGGATGCGATTCGCGAGCGGGCGCGTCCCGCTGTGCGAATCGCATCCCCAACGGCCATGACAGTGCAGCGCTCCCGGTCAGCGGGACTGACCGGGGCGCTGCAGGGAGAAAAACGCCGTGAGCGCTCCGGGGAGGAGCGGGGACCCGGAGCGCTAGGCGTAACAGTACCCCCCCCCTTAGGTCTCCCCTTCTCTTTGTCCGGTAACTGCCTCCCCTGGGATGAGGACACCGGGAAAGAATGGAGGGTTTCCTCAACGGCAGGCAGTACAGCAGGAGTGGGAATGGGGAGGGAGGGCAGAGGGCGAGGCCTGGCACGGGGCAGTGTGACACCAGGACGGGGGCCATGGGGAGGCACAGAGGCTTGCCTGACGGGACTGGGAGGGGGGGAGAGGCACTTCCAGTGGCAGGCAGAGTCCCAGTTCCTGATCTCCCCGGTGGTCCAATCAATGGTGGGGGAATGAAGCCGGAGCCAAGGCAGACCGAGGAGGACCTCAGAGGTACAGTTGGGGAGAATGAAGAACTCAATCCTCTCAAGGTGGGGTCCAATAGACATGAGGAGGGGCTCTGTGCGGTAACGCACGGTGCAGTCCAATCTGGCTCCGTTGACCGCGGAAATGTAGAGCGGCTTGACGAGACGGGTCACCGGGATGCTGAATTTATTAACAAACGACTCCAAAATAAAATTTCCAGAGGCACCGGAGTCCAAGCAGGCCACGGCTGAGAGGGAGGAGTTGGCTGAAGAAGAAATCCGCACGGGTACCGTGAGACGTGGAGGAGCAGACTTGGAACCAAGAGACGCCACACCCACGTGAGCTGGGTGCGTGCGTGCGTTTCCCAGGCGTGGAGGACGGATAGGGCAATCCACCAAGAAATGCTCGGTACTGGCACAGTAAAGACAGAGATTTTCTTCCCTACGGCGATTCCTCTCTTCCTGGGTCAGGCGAGACCTATCCACTTGCATGGCCTCCTCGGCGGGAGGCCCAGGCGTAGATTGCAACGGATACTGTGGGAGAGGTGCCCAGAGATCTAAGTCTTTTTCCTGGCGGAGCTCTTGGTGTCGCTCAGAAAAACGCATGTCAATGCGGGTAGCCAAATGGATGAGTTCTTGTAGGTTGGCAGGAATCTCTCGTGCGGCCAGCACATCCTTGATGCGACTGGATAGGCCTTTTTTAAAGGTCGCGCAGAGAGCCTCGTTATTCCATGATAACTCGGAAGCAAGGGTACGAAATTGGATGGCGTACTCGCCCACTGAAGAATCACCCTGGACCAGGTTCAACAGGGCAGTCTCGGCAGAAGAAGCTCGGGCTGGCTCCTCGAAGACACTCCGAAGTTCAGCGAAGAAGGCCTGGACTGAGGCTGTGGCAGGATCATTGCGGTCCCAGAGCGGTGTGGCCCAAGACAAGGCCTTTCCTGAGAGAAGGCTTACTACGAACGCCACCTTAGACCGTTCTGAAGGAAACAAGTCCGACAACATCTCCATATGCAGGGAACACTGAGACAAAAATCCACGGCAGAGTTTAGAGTCCCCATCAAATTTGTCCGGCAGGGACAAGCGGAGGCTAGGAGCGGCCACTCGCTGCGGAGGAGGTGCAGGAGCTGGCGGAGGAGATGGTTGCTGCTGTAGCAGGGGCAGAAGTTGCTGTAACGTGGCGGTCAACTGCGACAGCTGCTGTCCTTGTTGGGCAATTTGCTGCGATTGCTGAGCGACCACCGTGGTAAGGTCAGCGAGACTTGGCAGCGGCACCTCAGCGGGATCCATGGCCGGATCTACTGTCACGATTCGGCTTCCAGGTAGTGGATCCTCTGTGTCAGCGAGGGATTGGCGTGGACCGTGCTAGTGGACCGGTTCTAAGAGGCTACTGGTTTTCACCAGAGCCCGCCGCAAAGCGGGATGGTCTTGCTGCGGCAGTAGCAACCAGGTCGTATCCACTAGCAACGGCTCAACCTCACTGACTGCTGAGAAGGCGTGGGACAGAAGGACTAGGCAGAGGCAAGGTCAGACGTAGCAGAAGGTCGGGGGCAGGCGGCAAGGTTCGTAGTCAGGATGGATAGCAGAAGTTCAGGTACACAGGCTTTGGACACACTAAACGCTTTCACTGGCACAAGGCAACAAGATCCGGCCAGGGAGTGCATGGGAGGAGATCAGATATAGCCAGGGAGCAGGTGGAAGCCAATTAAGCTAATTGGGCCAGGCACCAATCATTGGTGCACTGGCCCTTTAAGTCTCAGAGAGCTGGCGCGCGCGCGCCCTAGAGAGCGGAGCCGCGCGCGCCAGCACATGACAGCAGGGGACCGGGACGGGTAAGTGACCTGGGATGCGATTCGCGAGCGGGCGCGTCCCGCTGTGCGAATCGCATCCCCAACGGCCATGACAGTGCAGCGCTCCCGGTCAGCGGGACTGACCGGGGCGCTGCAGGGAGAAAGACGCCGTGAGCGCTCCGGGGAGGAGCGGGGACCCGGAGCGCTAGGCGTAACAACCTCCTTCCATTATGGAATGGCATACAAAGGTCTCGCAGATCTGTAGTTTCGAGCTTAGGCTAAACCTCCTCAGTAGGAGTAGGCCTGGGTACATCACTAAAGATAGAAGCATCCGGCTGCTGCTGTAGAATTTCCTTCTCTGTAGGCTCATCAGTGGAAGCAACAGGAGCAGGCCATTTTGGCCTTAGCTGAAAGGGTTCCTCCTCCCAATCATCAGAAGGGAACTACTGGAATGGAAGCTGGGTAGGAGCTGCGGGTCTGGTGACTGCGGCAGCCCACTCTCCTTGTAGGCCCTGGACAGGTGTATATTCTACTATTTCACCCACCTCCAGTGAATGGAACTTCTTGTCAATGTAAGGCCTTTGAACAGCTCGACGGTTTACGAGAATGGTATAACCTGTTTGGCAATCAATGAAGGTACCATAACCTCTGACCTTGTCGAACTTGGCCACCGTGGCACGGTGGCGGTCTAAAGGCTTCTCACCTTCTCGGGGACAGTCCCACATACTAATAAAGAGTGCTTCCAGTTCTTTAGTATTTTGTTGGTAGCGGATCCTCTCCTCATAGGGCAGATGAACATGCTTGGGGGCATAAAGTTCTCGGTGTCAGGCCTTTAGTTTCTCCATCAATTCGGCCATTTCGGCTTCTTGACGGGCTCTTTCCCTCTGCACTGTGGGAACCGGTGGGAGTGGCTTCCCAGGCAGGGGTTGAAGAACATCATGCATGTATTGAATCAACTCTGGTTCATCCCCGAATGTCCATTTAGGCAAACGTGGCGAGTGTGGTCGTGGACTTGGCAAATTTAAATCAGACAGGGGTACTTCTGGTTCTGGGCTGGAGGAGGAAGAAAAGGCAACTTCTGGTGGGGTACTTACAGAAGACTCCTCCATCGGGATCTCAGCCCACGAACCCCATGTCCGGTGGTGAGGCGACAGTCTCCCCGGTGAAGATGCTCCAGGTTCCCAGCAAATTCTCCTGGAGGGGTGTCCGGCCAGTCGTCGTCATCGTCGGGCAGCAGGGGAAGATTGCAGGCCCCCTCCATATCCAACGATGGTCGGCAAGGTCTTGGAATAGTTGGGCTGCAACCGCCACAACTTTCCTCTGCTCCGGCGTGGAACTCTCACCGCGTGGAACGCTGCTCTCTGCCATGTCTGTACACTCCATCCCTTCCTTGTGCAGACTGAAGAGGTCGCTGTGCAGGGCTCCTTTTATAATGGGCTTCTCCAAAATGGCCGCTGGCCGGAAGGACGTCCTCGGTGCAGCTCCGACTTCCGGTCCCCCGGGAAACAACAGCAGTGGATCTAAGTTCCCCTTTGGCTGCAACACATTTACTTGGTAGCCACGCACAGAGGTGAATCGTGGCACAGCGCGGGAATTTTTTGTGCGCTTCTCTGGCAGCGAGTTAACTCTTGCAGCGCTGACCGGACCAGAGGTTTGTAGCATGTATTCACCTCATATTTTACACATCCTTGCAGCCAATATATCTTCGCTTATCCCCTTACTTTTCGCTTGCCCTCCTGGCATGCAACACCACACACACAGTCCCGTACACTTAAATGGTGGTCTACAGCACATGAAAACAGTTCTTTATATGGAGGGAATGTTAATGGTGGCAACAGCTGTAGGCACACACCCGCATCCTGTTCGTAAGATGCCAAAAAGCTATGTGGTAGCCTGGGGGTGTAGGGTATATGGGGTGTAGCTGTGCGGTAACTAAAGGGTGCTTGTTTAACCCTTATCACTCGTGACGCCAGGGTGAGGGCTCCTCTGTATATGCTTGTCATATTGCCACCCGTCCCAAGAACGACAGGGAGGTATAATAAATTAACCAGAGGTTTTCAGAAAACTGTCGGAACTTTTACTGCGGCTTTTATGCAACTTTAAACAGGAACAGTCTTTGTACAAGAGTCTATTAAGATCCTGACAGTTGGTTGGGACCTCGTGTGTTCTGAGCTTAGAAAAGGAATAAGGGCTGTTCTGCTGGATTTAGGGGTTTGAGTTTAGGTCCAGCAGTCACACAGCTTTAGCGGGTATTGATATCGTAACTCACGACTAGATTCAGGCTGAGGCTGTGAAGCTTCAGGCCTAAGCTTGTCTTTGTAAGTTGCACGGATCACTTCTCTCTCCACTAGTCCGGAACCCAAGAGATAACGCTGCTTGCTTTGCAGCTCAGGAGCAAGAGAGCGAGGATTGGCTGCAGCTCCCTTAAATGGGCAGGGGCTGGCCTTGAGCTCATTGGTCCATACCATCTGTCATTCACTTTTCAAGGAATTATGGTCTAACCATGTGACCACACACGTGACCTAGGAAGATCCTTCAACATACCTTACCAGAATTAACATTAATCATGTGACCTAAGGTCCTGCGACACTATAGAGACAATTAAGCATACAATTATTTATACATGTAAACATCATAGAATTGCATAAGGAAGAGGCGACTAGGGGTTATCCCACCAGGAGGATGCTACTGGAACGAAATAACTCTGACTTTGGGGACCATCACACAAGGTACGGTATACGATACGGTACCGGGACACCACTTATCTATCTCATATCTATCTCATATCTATCTATCTATCTATCTATCTATCTATCTATCTATCTATCTCATATCTATCTATCTATCTATCTATCTATCTCATATCTGTCTATCTCATATTTATCTATACATCTATCTATCTCTCTATCTCATATCTATCTATCTCATATCTATCTACCCATCTATCTCATATCTATCTCATATCTATCTAGCTATCTCATATCTATCTATCTCATATTTATCTATCTATCTCTCTATCTCATATCTATCTATCTCATATCTATCTATCTCATATCTATCTATCTCATATCTATCTATCTATCTCATATCTATCTATCTATCTATCTATCTAGGGTGGCCCAGTACGGGATGGTGTTGCCCCGTATCTTTCCTTACCTGTCCTGCAGTGTCCCTTAGTGTCCTCAGGGCCCCTGTAGTTGTTTCCCCATTCGTACATATGTTTTGTATTATAAGATGTGTTATACCTTTAATAAAATGTACCATGTGATTGTTACCCAGGAGGTATCAGTGACCTGGTGACCTATGGGCTCCCTGCTAGTCTCCCCCATATAATGACCTATGGGCTCCCTGCTAGTCTCCTCCATATAATGACCTATGGGCTCCCTGCTAGTCTCCCCCATATAATGACCTATGGGCTCCCTGCTGGTCTCCTCCATTTAATGACATATGGGCTCCCTGCTAGTCTCCTCCATACAATGACCTATGGGCTCCCTGCCAGTCTCCTCCATTTAATTACCTATGGGCTCCCTGCTAGTCTCCCCATATAATGACCTATGGGCTCCCTTCTAGTCTCCCCCATATAATGACGTATGGGCTCCTTGCTAGTCTCCCCCATATAATGACCTATGGGCTCCCTGCTTGTCTCCCCCATATAATTACCTATGGGCTCCCTGCTAGTCTCCCCATATAATGACCTATGGGCTCCCTGCTAGTCTCCTCCATATAATGACCTATGGGCTCCCTGCTAGTCTCCCCCATATAATGACCTATGGGCTCCCTGCTTGTCTCCCCCATATAATGACCTATGGGCTCCCTGCTAGTGTCCCCCAAATAATTAACTATGGGCTCCTTGCTAGTCTCCTCCATATAATGACCTATGTGCTCCCTGCTAGCCTCCCCATATAATGACCTATGAGCTCCCTGCTAGTCTCCCTCATATAAGCCCTGGGTGGAGCTTCTCTCTCTGGTTGCTGGGGTCCAGTGCAGTCGTCTCAGTGTGTGTGTCCAGAGCATTGGGGGCCTCAAGCCCAGTCTGCAGCCACAGTCAATGCAAGTAAGATAAACCTGCAATAATTGTCAGTCACCAGTCAAGTCGTCTGTCTAGTCAACATGGCCTGCACTAATATACCCAGTACTACTACAAGTCCCAGCGAGCTGGCAAGGTCTCTGAGTCACTGGTCACCTCCGTGGGCCTTGGCTGAACTGTATAGACTTTACCATCTGTCTACCCTCAGTAAAGCTACCGTTGTCCGTAACTTAGTGTCGGAGTCTATATTGCCCCCCGTGCCTAGCCCAGGATCCAGCAGTATACCTTCAGGTGGTTATAGGCTAAACCATGCCCTGGCGTCACGAATACAAGGGGTCAATACCATCTGCCCCTAGGTTAACAACATCTGCCCTGCACCTCACACCCCACCACCACATATCTATCTCCTATTTATCTAACTCCATTTATCTATTTTGATTTTAACATCTTGGGGGCTGTGAAACCAATTACCAGTTCTTCATAGAATTATGGTCTCAACATACGAGGTCCTAACCAGTAGATATTATATGTGGAGGGATCACTGTACATTGTATTGTTTTTATTTTGTACTTTACTTTTGTTAATACTTTGTTTTTCCCCATCAAAGAAAGCAAAGAGAATGACAGCAACATTTATCATTTTATTGATCAAACTTGGAACCAGATTTACATGAACCCATCACTACTATGGATGACATTCAAACTTGACATCATTGAGCGAGGTGTCATCTTTTCCTTCGCCTAGTGAACGTTCCACTCTGGTTTGGATACCCCTGATACCATTTGCGCATACTCCACTCCATCTTCCATATTCTCCCCAATTTTCACCATTTCCTTCTAGAATAGGGCGATCTGAACATAGCATCTTGATGTTGTTGGCCGCTGTGTCGTCTCCGAAAACCTGCCTCTTCTCAACTCTTAAGGAGAAACTTTTGAGATTTCCACGAGGACACCAGGAAATGAAAGTCCAGTCCCCCCAACTGTAAAGAAAAACACCCAAATTACATAATTATCACCCATATGTGGAATACATAGAAGAGAGGGTAATATTGAAATAGGCCTCCTATTATGGTGTCTGATTTTGCCCCCCCCCCCCCCCAACACAGAAAGGTCTGGTGTTTATTTATTTTTGCTTTTTTGTGACCCATTGGTCAAAACCACCCCTCCATAAATTTACTGACAATGCTGTTCCCTGGAAAGAGGAAAGGGACCAATCAGGACGGGCCCCTCTCTCTCTCTAAGGGCCCCATAGCAGCTGGATGATCTGTTACTATGGTACATACGCTACACATGTCATTGGTTTACCATGATGATGTTTCCTGCAGTTGCTCTCACACTTTTACAACATGAAACAGAGGACAGTGAGGGGGATCAGCAGCACTTTGCTCTCGGCTGCTGTATAATTCCCTATATTATGACTTAAATGGGTACTCCACCCCTAGACATCTCATCCCCTATCCAAAGGATAGGGGGTAAGCTGTTTGATCACGGTGGTCCCGCTGCTGGGGACCCCCGCAATCTCCCAGCTGCACCTAGTGTTCCTTTAGAACGTGGGGTGCAGCACCGGAGGCTTGTGATGTCACGGCCACACCCCACTCATGACGTCATGGCCACGTCCCCTTAATGCAAGTCTATAGAATGGGCCGTCCCACCCCCTTACATAGACTTGCATTGAGAGGGCGCGGCCGTGACGTCACGAGCCTCCGCTCTGCATCACCAGTCATCTGGCACAGAGCAAAGTTCGCTCGGTGCACCGGATGTCTGGGGTGCCGCAGGATAGGGGATAAGATGTCTGAACCTAGTTACATGAGGTGTCATTTCTCATTCTAAATCAGGGGCGGACTGACCGGCCGGTCCATTCAGCCCTTGTCCGAAGGCCCGGCCGGGAAAAGGGCCCGCTGTCTGCCGCTTGCCACATTAAATAAAATAAAAAATAACAAATAAATTGAATTGCCTGCGACACCCGAGCCCGGAGAACGGTGCTGTTAGCTGCTGTTTGGCCTCTCCCACACAGCCACGGCAGCCCTGTAAGAGAACCGCATTGGCTGCCTGGGAGAGGTGCTTTGAACTCAGGCGTGGCGCTGCCGCACTTAGACGTGATGTCACGTCACCGTTGGGGTGATGTGACCTCACGTCTAAGCACAGCAGCGCCACGTCGGAGTTCACTGTGCCACCAATCAGTGCACCCACCGTCCTGCTCGCTCGCTCTCTTGTACAGGGCCCACTTGTCCTCAGGTACAGATCTCCGCTTGTCCTCCGTGTACAGATCCCCGCTTGTCCTCAGTGTACAGAGCCCCGCTTGACCTTGCTGCACAGGGCCCCGCTTGTCCTCTGTGTACAAGGCCCCGTTTATCCTCAGTGCACAGAGCCCTGCTTGTCCTCGGTGTACAGAGCCCCGCTTGTCCTAAGTGCACAGAGCCCCGCTTGTCCTCAGTGTACAGAGCCCCGCTTGTCCTCAGTGTACAGGACCCCGCTTGTCCTCAGTGTACAGAGCCCCGCTTGTCCTCAGTGTACAGGGCCCCGCTTGTCCTCAGTGTACAGAGAGCCGCTTGTCCTCACTGCACAGGGCCCTGCTTGTCGTCAGTGTACAGGGCCTCGCTTGTCCTCGGTGTACAGATCCCCATTTATCCTTGGTGCACAGAGCCCCGCTTCTCCTCGGTGTACAGAGCCTGGCTTGTCCTCAGTGCACAGAGCCCCGCTTGTCCTCAGTGTACAGAGGCCTGCTTGTCCTCAGTGTACAGAGCCCTGCTTGTCCTCAGTGTACAGAGCCTCGCTTGTCCTCAGTGTACAGGGCCCCGCTTGTCATCAGTGTACAGGGCCCTGCTTGTCCTCAGTCTACAGGGCCCCGCTTGTCCTTAGTGTACAGGGCTTCGCTTGTCCTCGGTGTACAGAGCCCCATTTATCCTCGGTGCACAGAGCCCCGCTTGTCCTCGGTGTACAGAGCCCCTCTTGTCCTCAGTGCACAGAGCCCCGCTTGTCCTCAGTGTACAGAGCCTTGTTAATCCTCCGTGTACAGAGCCCTGCTTGTCCTCAGTGTACAGAGCCCCGCTTATCCTCAGTGTACAGAGCCCTGTTAAACCTCCGTGTACAGAGCCCTGCTTGTCCTCAGTGTACAGAGCCCTGCTTGTCCTCAGTGTACAGAGCCTTGATTGTCATCAGTGTACAGAGCCCTGCTTGTCCTCAGTGTACAGAGCCCTGTTTATCCTCAGTGTACAGAGCCCTGCTTGTCCTCAGTGTACAGAGCCTCGCTTGTCCTCAGTGTACAGGGCCCCGCTTGTCATCAGTGTACAGGGCCCTGCTTGTCCTCAGTATACAGGGCCCCGCTTGTCCTCAGTGTACAGGGCCCCGCTTGTCCTCAGTGTACAGGGCCCCGCTTGTCCTCAGTGTACAGAGCCCTGCTTGTCCTCAGTGTACAGAGCGCTGCTTGTCCTCAGTGTACAGAGCCTTGATTGTCATCAGTGTACAGAGCCCTGCTTGTCCTCTGTGTACAGAGCCCTGTTTATCTTCAGTGTACAGAGCCCTGCTTGTCCTCAGTGTACAGAGCCTCGCTTGTCCTCAGTGTACAGGGCCCCGCTTGTCATCAGTGTACAGGGCCCCGCTTGTCCTCAGTATACAGGGCCCCGCTTGTCCTCAGTGTACAGGGCCCCGCTTGTCCTCAGTGTACAGAGCGCCGGTTGTCCTCGGTGTACAGAGCCCCATTTATCCTCGGTGCACAGAGCCCCGCTTGTCCTTGGTGTACAGAGCCCAGCTTGTCCTCAGTGCACAGAGCCCCACTTGTCCTCAGTGTACAGAGCCCTGCTTGTCCTCAGTGTACAGGGCCCTGCTTGTCCTCAGTGTACAGAGCCCTGTTAATCCTCAGTGTACAGAGCCCTGCTTGTCCTCAGTGTACAGAGCCTCGCTTGTCCTCAGTGTACAGAGCCCTACTTGTCCTCAGTGTACAGAGCCTCGCTTGTCCTCGGTGTACAGAGCCCTGTTTATCCTCGGTGTACAGAGCCCCGCTTGTCCTCAGTGCACAGAGCCCTGCCGAAGAAGTGCCCTGATCTCATTCCGGCTTTCTCAGTCAGTATCTGCATGGACACATAAACAGGCTAGCCTGGCCAGGCAGGTGGGTGACTTATGAATTGTATAGATGTATGTATCTTCTACCTGCCTTTCACGGCTCCCTACATGATGGCACAGTCTGACTTATAAGTTATATGTGAAATATAACTTCTATCGCTGACTGTACCATCATATAGTGGGCTAGAAGGCAGGTAGAAGATGGAGTAGGCTTCCCAGCAGCACAAAGTATTTCTAGCAAGGACTGTAATGAAGCTGACTGTCTGACTCACTACAGTTCCCTCCAGAAATACTCTGTGCTGCTGTGCTATTTCTGTAATAAATCTAAGAGGCCTCAGCCTCCCCCAAGCAGGGGGCAAAAAAGATAAAGTGTGTGGCTTATAACTGGACCAGTTGCTATTTTCTACCTGCCGTTCACCACTCACTATATGGTGGCACAGCCAGAGACATGAGTTATATATCTGACTGTGCCATCTGTTGTTTTGGCCTCTCAAACATCTCGATGGTCACAAACAGGACAGAGTGGCCAAAGAGGCTTCATTTTAGTAGGTAAGTAGATAGATAGGTGTGGGGGTCCAAGATGTGGGACCTGCATCTATGGATCACTTATGGCATATCCTGTGGATATGCTATAAATGTCTCAAATGAGAATACTCCTTTAACACCAGGGGTACTCCGGTGGAATTTTATTTATTTTTTAAATCAACTGGTGCCAGAAAGTTAAAACAGATTTGTAAATTACTTCTATTAAAAAAAATATTAATCCTTCCAGTACTTTTTAGGGGCTATATACTACAGAGGAAATGTTTATCTTTTTAGATTTTTCTGATGTCATGACCACAGTGCTCTCTGCTGACCTCTGCTGTCCATTTTAGGAACTGTCCAGAGCAGCATATGTTTGCTATGGGGATTTTCTCCTGCTCTGGACAGATCCTAAAATGGACAGCAGAGGTCAGCAGAGAGCACTGTGGTCATGACATCAGAAAAATCTAAAAAGATAAACATTTCCTCTGTAGTATAAAGCCCCTAAAAAGTACTGGAAGGATTAAAATGTTTTAATAGAAGTGATTTACAAATCTGTTTAACTTTCTGGCACAAGTTTTCCACGGGAGTACCCCTTTAAGGACGCAGCCCATTTTCACCTTAACCCCTTCACGACGAGCGACGTACATGTACGGCGCCGCGAAGTGTCACTTGGCGCGCGGCGATGTACATGTACGTCGCGGGGTTCCGGGAGCGCCGCGTCACCGGTAGCGGTGATCGGGCCGGGATGACTGCTGTTATCTAACAGCAGGCATCCCGGTACATTGCCGAGGGGGGTCCTGAGACCCCCCCATGACCGCGATGCGCGCAAATCGCAGGTCAATTCAGACCTGCGATCTGCGCGATTCCGGGTCATACGGGTCACTGGTGACCCGGTGACCCGGAAAATAAGAGGGATCGGGGGTGTCCGAGACACCCTCGATCCCCCTAAAGGGATAGGAGTTTGGTGGCAGGGGTGCCACCCCTCCTATCCCTGCTATTGGTCGGCCGAGCGACCGACCGATAGCAGACCGGGGGAGGGGGGGGGTAAAGTTCGGTTCCCCCGCTTTGCCCACCTATCGGTGTCCAGGCAAAACGGGGGAACCGTCCAGGGAAGGTCGGCGTCGGAGGTCCCTACCTGGATCCCGGATCCCCGTTCGCGATCCTCCCCCACGTGCGGCGGCGGCGGCAGCAATACTTCCGGGTCCTGCTAGGTGAGTTGTTGCCTAGCAACATCCGGAGGACCACAGTTTACAGTGGTCTCTAAACCGCGGCCCTCCAGATGTTGCAAAACTACAACTCCCAGCATGCCCAGACAGCTGTTTGCTGTGTGGGCATGCTGGGACTTGTAGTTTTGCAATATTTAGAGGGGTTCAGGTTGTAGATCACTAAGTGGTCTCAAACTGTAGCCCTCCATATGTTGCAAAACTACAACTCTCAGCATGCCCAGACAGCAGTTTGCTGTCTGGGCATGCTGCGAGTTGTAGTTTTGCAACATCTGGAGGGCCACAGTTTTGAGACCACTGGACAGTGATTTACAACTTGAACCCCTCTAAATCTTGCAAAACTACAACTCCCAGCATTCAGGAACAGCATTAGGCTGTCTCTGCATGCTGGGAGTTGTACTTGCGTGCCTCCAGCCATTGCATAACTACATCTCCCAGCATGCCCTTCCGCAATCAGTACATGCTGGGAGTTGTAGTTTTGCAACAGCTGGAGGCACACTGGTTGGAAAACACTGAGTTAGGTCATAGAACCTAACTCAAGGTTTTCCAGCCAGTGTGCCTCCAGCTGTTGCAAAACTACAACTCCCAGCATGCATGGTCTGTCAGTGCATGCTGGGAGTTGTAGTTTTGACCCCCCTCCTGTGTGAATGTACAGGCTACATTCACACTGGCGGCAGATTACAGTGAGTTCCCCGCTACAAATTTGAGCTCCGGCAAATTTTCCGCCGCAGCTCAAACTCCTAGAGACTCAGTGTAATCTGCCGCCAGTGTGAATGTAACCTAAAAACACTACACTACACTAACATAAAATAAAGAGTAAAACACTACATATACACACGTACAAAATGAAGATTTTGAATTTTCTCCTTCACTTTGCTGCTTTTCCTGTAAAACAACTAAAGGGTTAAAACGCTGACTGTCATTTTGAATACTTTGAGGGGTGCAGTTTTTTATAATGGGGTCATTTATGGGGTATTTCTAATATGAAAACCCTTCAAATCCACTTCAAACCTGAACTGGTCCCTGAAAAATTGCAAGTTTGAAAATTTTGTGAAAAATTGGAAAATTGCTGCTGAACTTTGAAGCCCTCTGGTGTCTTCCAAAAGTAAAAACTCATCAATTTTATGATGCAAACACAAAGTAGACATATTATATATGTGAATCCCAAAAAAAATTATTTGGAATATCCATTTTCCTTACAAGCAGAGAGCTTCAAAGTTAGAAAAATGCAAAATTTTAAATTTTTTCATCAAAGTTTGGGATTTTTCAACAAGAAAGGATCCAAGTTACCACAAAAATTTACCACTATGTTAAAGTAGAATATGTCACGAAAAAAAATCTCGGAATCAGAATGATAAGTAAAAGCATTCCAGAGTTATTAATGTTTAAAGTGACAGTGGTCAGATTTGCAAAAAAGGGCTTCGTCCTAGAGGTGAAAATGGGCTCCGTCCTTAAGGGGTTAAAGTGTATCAGTCAGATCCCAAAAAAAAAAAAAAAATTTATATATCACTCAGTACCTAATCCTGACCATGTACATCATTTTTATGTGTCAAGCACCTTTATTTATTTTTTATTACACTTTTAATTTAGCTCACTAGTCTGAATTCCTCTCAAAGTGAGGGGGCGTGGCCTCACTGTGCAGGTCTCCGCCCCCTCCCTCAGTATGCTGTCTGCTCACATCTCCCCTAGCATTAGCAAAACTACAACTCCCAGCTTGTCCTCACTGACAGTAGCGGGACACAAGCTGACAGTGGGAGGATTATACCTCCAGCTCTGAGCCCTGCACTCACAGCTGTCAATCAAGGAAGTGTGTCCATGACATAGGTGATGACTCATGGACACAGCAGGACTAGTATGCGTCCAAGCTGGCGGGGGGGGGGGGGGCAGTTGTTTGACTGGATTTTTCAGTATGAAATACAGAAAATTTTCTAATGAAAGCAATTGCAAAACCTATTGGTTATACATGCTTTAAAACATATCAAAAGTTTTTGTATCTGACAGTGCTCTTTTAACCCCTTAAGGACCCAGGGCGTACCTGTATTCCCGTGGGAATTTCGGTCCCTGCCATGTGCTGGGTAGGGATTGGACCAGGGTGACTGCTGATGTCTATCAGCAGGCATCCCATGCAAATGCCCAGGGGGGTCCTGAGACCCCCCCATGTCAGCGATCACCGCAAATCGCAGGTGAATTCACACCGGCAATTTGCGGACATTCCTGTTCATATGGGTCTCTGGTGACCCGGTGAATAAGGGGGATCGGGGTTGTCCAAGACACCCACGATCCCCCGGAAGGGATAGGAGTGAGTTGACAGGGGTGCCACCCTCCTATCCCTACTATTGGTCTGTCAGAAGACCGACCAATAGGAGATTGTAGGCGGGCGGGGGGGGGGGTTAAAGTTCGGTTCCCCTATTCTGTCCACCCACAGTAATGCGGGCAGAACAGGGAACAGTTGGTGACCGGCACCGGAGGTCCACTTACCATCGGAAGCGGATGAGGCGACAATTGGCGGCAGTGATCGGCAGCGGCGATGACGTGAGGCTGGCTCCCTGGTGCGACGTGCTGCAGACTACGCAAGCCGGTGAGTTGCCTAGCAACATCTGGAGGGCTACAGTTTTGAGACCACTGTTTTGAGACCACTATACAGTGGTCTCTAAACTGTAAGCCTCCAGATGTTGCAAAACTACAACTCTCAGCATGCCCAGACAGCTGTTTGCTGTTTGGGCATGCTGAGATTTGTAGTTTTGCAACAGCTGGAGGGCTACAGTTTGGAGTTCACTGTGCAGTGGTCTCTAAACTGTGGCCCTCTAGATGTTAGAAAACTACAACTCCTAGCATGCATGGACAGCAAAGGGCTGTCTTGCCATGCTGGGAATTGTAGTTGTGTACCTCCAGCTGTTGTATAACTACATCTCCCAGCATGCCCTCTGGCGATCAGTACATTCTGGGAGTTGTAGTTTTGCAACAGCTGGAGACACACTGGTTGAAAAATACTGAGTTAGATAACAGAACTTAACTGAAGGTTTCCCAACCAGTGTGCCTCCAGCTGTTGCAAAAGTCAGTTTCCTGCTTGAAGTTTGAGCTGCCGCAGCGCAAAGTCCTAACGGGAAACTCACCGTAAAACCCTGTTGTGTGAATTTATGCTAAAAACACTACACTACACTAACACATAATAAAGGGTAAAACACTACATATACCCCCCCTTACACCGCCCCCCCCCCCCCCCCCAATAAAAATGAAAACGTATCGTACGGCAGTGTTTCCAAAATGGAGCCTCCAGCTGTTGCAAAACAACTCCCAGCATTTCCAGAAAGCCACTGACTGTCCAGGAATGCTGGGAGTTTAGCAACAGCTGGAGGCACCCTGTTTGGGAATCACTTGTGTAGAATACCCCTATGTCCACCCCTATGCAATCCCTAATTTAGTCCTCAAATGCGCATGGCGCTCACTCACTTCAGAGCCCTGTCGTATTTCAAGGAAACTGTTTAGGGCCATATATGGGGTAGCTCCGTACTTGGGAGAAATTGCGTTACAAATGTTTGGGGGCTTTTTCTCCTTTTACCCCTTATGAAAAGGAAAAGTTGGGGTCTAAACCAGCTTGTTAGTGTAAAAAAATGAAAAAAAATTACACCAACATGCTGGTGTTTCCCCATACTTTTTATTTTCACAAGAAGTAAAAGGAAAAAAGCCCCCCAAAATTTGTAACGCAATTTCTCCTGAGTCCGGAAATACCCCATATGTGGATGTAAGATGCTCTGCAGGTGCACAACAAGGCTCAGGAGTGAGAGCGCACTATGTACGTTTGAGGCCAAAATTGGTGATTTGCACAGGGGTGTCTGATTTTACAGGGGTTCTGACATAAACGCAAAAAAATAAATACCCACATGTGACCGCATTTTGTAAACTACACCCCTCATGGAACGTAACAAGGGTTATAGTGAGCCTTAAAACCCCACAAGTGTTTGACGAAGTTTCATGAAATTTGGATGGGGAAAGGAAAAAAAACATTTAAAAAAATGCTTGTTACCCTAAATTTTTCATTTTCTCAAGGGAAATAGGAAAAAAGCCCCCAAAATTTGTAACCCCATTTGTTCTGAGTAAAAACATACCCCATATGTGGATGTAAAGTGATCTGCGTGTGCACTACAATGCTCAGAAGAGAAGGAGCGCCAATGGGCTTTTGGAGAGAAAATTTGTCCGGAATTGAAGGCCACATGCGTTTACAAAGCCCCCATAGTGCCAGAACAATGGACCCCCCCACATGTGACCCCATTTTGGAAACTACACCCCTCACAGAATGTTATAAGGGGTACATTGAGCATTTACACCCCACAGGTTTCTGACAGATTTTTGGAACAGTGGTCTGTGAAAATGAAAAATGTAATTTTTCATTTGCACAGCCCACTGTTCCAAAGATCTGTCAAACACCAGTGGGGTGTAAATGCTCACTGCACCCCTTATTACATTTTGTAAGGAATCCAAAATGGGGTCACATGTGGGGGGGTCCACTGTTTTGGCACCACGGGGGGCTTTGTAAACGCACAATGGTCCCTACTTCTATTCCAACCAAATTTTCTCTCCAAAAGATCAATGGCTCTCCTCCTCTTCTAAGCATTGTAGTTCGCCAGCTGAGCACTTTATATCCACATATGGGGTATTTCCATACTCAGAAGAAATGAGGTTACAAATTTTGGGGGGCATTTTCTCCTATTACCGCTTGTAAGAATGTAAAATTTGGGGAAAAACCAGAATTTTAGTGAAATTTTATTTTATTTTTTTATTTACACATCCAACTTTAACAAAAAGTCGTCAAACACCTGTCGTGTGTTAAGGTTCACTATACCCCTTGTTACATTCCTTGAGGGGTGTAGTTTCCAAAATAGTATGCCATGTGGTTTTTTTTTTGTTTTTTTTCTTTGCTCTTTTGGCACCATAGGGGCTTCCTAAATGTGACATGCCCCCCAAAATCCATTTCAACAAAGTTTGCTTTCCAAATTCCAAATGTAACTCCTTCTCTTCTGAGCATTGTAGTTCACCCGCAAAGCACTTGATGTCCACACATGGGTTAATTCCATACTCAGAAGAGATGGGGTTACAAAATTTGGGGGACATTTTCTCCTATTACCCCTTGTAAAAATGTAAAATTTGGGGAAAAAACAGCATTTTAGTGTCTTTTTTGTTGTTGTTGTTGTTGCTGTTCTGGCACCATAGAGGCTTCCTAAATGCGACATGCCCCCCAAAAACCATTTCAGAAAAACTCACTCTCCAAAATCCCATTGTCACTCCTTCCCTTCTGAGCCCTCTAGTGCACCCACAGAGCACTTTACATACACATATGAGGTATTTCCTTACTGGAGAGAAATTGGGTTACAAATTTTAGGAAGATTTCTCTCCTTTTACCCCTTGTAAAAATTCAAAAACTGGGTCTAAAAGAACATGCGAGTGTAAAAAATGAAGATTTTGAATTTTCTCCTTCACTTTTACTGCAATTCCTGTGAAACACCTAAAGGGTTAACACACTTACTGAATGTCATTTTGAATACTTTGAGGGGTGCAGTTTTTTTAATGGGGTCATTTTTGGGGTATTTCTAATATTAAGGCCCCTCAAATCCACTTCAAATCCACACTGGTCCCTGAAAAATTCAGATTTTTAAAATTTTGTGGAAAATTGGAAAATTGCTGCTGAACTTTGAAGCCCTCTGATGTCTTCCAAAAGTAAAAACACGTCAACTTTATGATGCAAACATAAAGCAGACATATTGTATATGTGAATCAATATATAATTTATTTGGGATGTCCATTTTCCTTATAAGCAGAGAGTTTCAAAGTAAAAAAAATCAAAATTTTCACATTTTTCATCAAATTTTTGCATTTTTCATCAAGAAATGATGCAAGTATCGACAAAATTTTGCCACTACCATAAAGTAGAATTTGTCACGAAAAAACTATCTCGGAATCAGAATGAAAAGTAAAAGCATTCCAGAGTTATTAATACTTAAAGTGACAGTGGTCAGATGTGCCAAAAATGGCCGGCTCCTTAACACCTCAAGGACGCAGCCCATTTTTCCCTTAAGAACCCGGCCATTTTTTGAATATCTGACCACTGTCACTTTAAGCATTAATAACTCTGGGATGCTTTTACTTTTCATTCTGATTCCGAGATTGTTTATTCATAACATATTCTACTTTATGTTAGTGGTAAATTTTCATCGATACTTGCATCATTTTTTGGTGAAAAATGCAAAAATTTGATGAAAAATTTTAAAATGTAGCATTTTTTTTACTTTGAAACACTTTGCTTATAAGAAAAATAGATATCCAAAAGAAACTATATATTGATTAACATATACAATGGGGTTTATTTATTAACGTGATTCCGACTCTTTTTTGTCGGGTTTTGCGCCCAAATTGTGTCGCATGTCCCTTGCTACACAATTTGCGTCCAAAAAAACCAAAACACTCCAATTTACATGAAAAACCCAAAAAGGGGGCGTGACCATGGGATCAAGTGGGCGTGGTCCCAACATAAGGGGAGTGGCCCTGACAGTTTTGAAAAATCCGAACATATTTACTAAGGTTTACACAGAAAAAGTGGTGTAATTGAGCTGAGAAAAACCCTACAGATCAGAGCATGTGTAAAAAAAAGCAAAATGTAGGGAAAAGGGCAAAATGTAGGGAAACCTTAGTAAATACCTTGGGAAAATACCAGTGGGAAATCAAAACCCACAAAGACACTCCTCTCTTAGTAAATAAACCCCAATATGTCTACTTTATAATATTTTTATCATAAAGTTGACAAGTCTTTACTTTCGGAAGACATCAGAGGGCTTCACATTTCAGCAGCAATTTTCCAATTTTTCACAAAATTTTCTAAATCTGAATTTTTCAGGGACCAGCTCAGTTTTGAAGTGGATTTGAAGGACCTTCATATTTGAAATACCCACAAATGACCCCATTATAAAAACTGCACCTCTCCAAGTATTCAAAATGACATTCAGAAAGTGTTTTAACTCTTTAGGTGTTTCACAGGAATAGCAGCAAAGTGAAGGAGAAAATTCAAAATCTTCATTTTTTTACACTCGCATTTTCTATAAGTGGTAAAAGGAGAGAAATCCCCCTAAATTGTGTAACCCAATTTCTCTCGAGTAAAGAAATATCTCATATGTGTATGTCAAGCGTTCTGCGGGCGCTGTAGAGGGCTCCGAAGGGAAGGAGCGACAATGGGATTTTGGAGAGTAAGTTTTTCTGAAATGGTTTTTGGGGATATGTCCCATTTAGAAAGCCCCTACGGTGCCAGAACAGCATATAAAAAAAAAACACATGGCATACTATTTTGGAAACTACACCCCTAAAGGAACATAACAAGCGGTCCAGCGAGCCTTAACACCCCACAGGTGTTTGACGATTTTTCGTAAAATTTGGAAGTGTAAATTATTATTTTTTCACTAAAATGCTGTTTTTCCCCAAATTTTACATTTTTACAAGGGGTAATAGGAGAAAATGTCCCCCAAAATTTGTAACCCCATCTCTTCTGAGAATGGAAATACCCCATGTGTGGACGTCAAGTGCACTGCGGGCGCACTACAATGCTCAGAAGAGGAGGAGTCACATTTGGCTTTTTGAAAAAAATTTGGCTGAAATGGTTTTTGGGGGGCACGTCATATTTAGGAAGCCCCTATGGTGCCAGAACAGCAAAAAAAAAAAAAAAAACATATTAGTGGGTGAAGACTTGCAGAGGACAGTGGGTTACCGTGGCGCTGATCAAGGATAGGCACGTCAGGTGAGTAGAAAAGAAGGATTTTATTTAAAACAATGCAACGCATTTCACCTCGCTTGCGTGGCTTCATCAGGCATCCTTTCATCCTTACATTCTCTCTCCAAAAGTCCACTGGCGCTGCTTCTCTTCTGAGCATTGTAGTTTACCCGCAGTGCACTTTACATCCACATATGAAATGGTGTTACAAATTTTGGGGGGCTTTTTCTCCTATTACCTCTTGTGAAAAGGAAAAATTTAAGATAACACCAGCATTTTAGTGAAAAAATACAAAGTTTTTATTTTCACGCCCAACTTTAACGAAAATTCTTCAAACACCTGTGGGGTGTTAAGGCTCACTATACCCCTTGTTACGTTCCATGAGGGGTGTAGTTTCCAAAATGGGGTCACATGTGGGTGTTTTTTTTTTTGTGTTTACGTCAGAACTGCAGTAAAATCAGCCACCCTGTGCGAATCATCTCAAATGTACATAGTGTGCTCTCACTCCTGAGCCTTGTTGTGTGCCCGCAGAGCATTTTACGCCCACATATGGGGTATTTCCATACTCAGGAGATATTGCGTTACAAATTTTGGGGGTCTTTTTTTTCCTTTTACCTCTTGTGAAAATGAAAAGTATGGGGCAACACCAGCATGTTAATGTAAAAACAAAAAAAAAATGTACACTAACAGGCTGGTGTAGACCCCAACTTTACCTTTTCATAAGGGGTAAACGGAGAAAAAAGCCCAAAATTTGTTAGGCACTTTCTCCCGTGTACGGACATACCCCATATGTGGCCCTAAACTGTTGCCTTGAAATATGACAGGGCTCCGAAGTGAGAGAGTGCCATGCACATTTGAGGCCTAAATTAGGGATTTGCATTTGGTTGGACATAGGGGTATTCAACGCCAGTGATTCCCAAACAGGGTGCCTCCAGCTGTTAAAAAACAGTAAAAGGCTGTCCGGAAATACTGGGAGTTGTTGTTTTGCAACAGCTGGAGGCTCTGTTTTGGAAACAGTGCCGTACGAGATGTTTTTCATTTTTATTGGGAGGGGAAGAGGTAACTGGGTAGGTGTATATGTTTATGTAGTGTTTTACTTTTTATTTTTTGTAGTTTAGTGTAGTGTTTTTAGGGTACATTCACATGGGTTTACAGTGAGTTTCCCGCTGGGAGTTTGAGCGTCAGCGGAAAATTGGCTGCGTCTAAAACTTGCAGCGAGAAACTCGCTGTAAACCCCCACCCATGTGAATGTTCCTTGTACATTCACATGGGGGGGGGGGGAGGATCCTCCAGCTGTTGCAGAACTACAACTCCCAGCATGCCCTTTGCATGCTGTTGGTTGTAGTTATACAACAGCTGGAGGCACACTGGTTGCAAAACACAGAGTTTGTTACTTAACTCAGTGTTTACCAACAAGTGTGCCTCCAGGTGTTGCAAAACTACAACTCCCAGCATGTACGATCTATCAGTGCATGCTGAAAGTTGTAGTTTGCAACAGCTGGAGGCACACTGGTTGGGAAACACTGAGTCAGGTAACAAACTCTGCGTTTCGCAACCAGTGTGCCTTCAGCTATTGCAAAAACTACAACTCTCAGCATGCAGTGACAGCAAAAGGTCATCCTGGGACTTGTGGTTATGCAACAGTTGGAGGCACACTACTACAACTTTCAACATGCACTTCGGCTGTCTGGGCATGCTGGGGCTTGTAGTTATTCAACAGCTGGAGGCACACTAGCTGCAAAGCACTGAGAGTTTGTTACTTAACTCATTGTTTCCCAAGCTGTGTGCCTCCAGCTGTTGCAAAACTACAACTCCTAGCATGTATGGTCTGTCAGTGCATGCTGGGAGTTATAGTTTTGCAACAGCTGGAGGCACACAAGTTGGGAAGCATTGAGTTAGGAAACGTGACAATGTTTCCCAACCAGTGTGCCTCCAGTTGTTGCAAAAGTACAATTCCCAGCATGCCCAGACAGCCGAAATGCATGTTGGGAGTTGTAGTTATGCAACAACTGGAGGAGTACAGTTTGGAAACCATTGTGCAGTGGTCTACAAACTGTAGCCCTTACAGATGTTGCAAAACTCCCAGCATGCCCAGACTGCCCAAGCATGCTGTGAATTGTAGTTCGGCAACATCTGAAGGGCCAGTTGTTACAGAACTACAACTCCCAGCATGCCTGGACTGTCTGGGCATGCTGGGAGTTGTAGTTTTGCAACATCTGGAAGGGCTACAGTTTGGAGACCACTGCACAGTGGTCTCCAAACTGTGGCCCTCCAGATGTTGCAAAACTACAACTCCCAGCATGCCCAGGCAGCCAGAGACTGTCTGAGCATGCTGGCAGTTGTAGTTTGGAAAGTCCTAGAAGCAAAAGTGAAAATCACTTTACAGAGATCCTTACTGCTGCCTCAGAGGCCGCTGCCTACCGGTCCTCCCCGCTGCCTGCTCCACTCACCGGTGCCGGTCCCCGTGTGCTCCCGTGGTACCTGCCGCCGGTCCCCCTGCATCAACAGCCTCCGATGCCATCTTCCCCCGCTCTTCCCGGACTTCTAGGAGTAGGGAAGAGCGGGGGATCTGAACTTTCACCCCTGCCCTGCGATTCGACGGTCAGTCCTGCACCCCTGCCACCTCACTCCTATCCTTCAGGATGGTCGGAACTCTCTCTGACAGCTCTGATCATCCCTATTTTCCACCAGGGACCCGATCAGCCCGGAATGGCCGCAAATGGCCGATCTAAATTGGCATTGTCACGGGATGACTGCTGAATGATTTCAGTAGGCATCTCGCTCCGGTCTCTGCCCATCGCGCGGCGGTGACCGAAATTCCCACGGGCGTACAGGTACGCCCTGGGTCCTTAAGTGGTTAAAGATATTCAAATACCAAAAGGATGACAGCATTATAAGGCCGGGTTCACACTGCGCAATCTCCTGGTGGAATTTTCGCCAGAGATACTGTGGGCAGTGCTAGGACCTTACGGACTGCTTTGTTGTCACCATAGATGGCAATGCATTTCTGACTGGATCCGTCTGTGGGATTTCAACCAGAGATTCCGCAGTGTGAACCCGGTCTTACTGCTAAAGGGTACAGGAAAAAACTTTATATCAGAGCCAATAAGCCTGAAAGTATGTCTATGGATGGAGTTCATGTCCCAGGGAGCCAATACACCAAAAGTTTGTTTCGCCAATGGCTTCTCCTTCTGAGGGTATGTCCACATGGGGGAATGTCTGCATAGAATTCCACAGTAATATTCCACATGGACATTCCGCTGCAGCAGAGCCCCATTGATTTCAATGGAAGTCTGCTGTGCACAAAGCAGAATTTCCACTGCAGAGACATCCCAATATTATTCATTCTCTCTGCACATGGCAGGAAGGTGCCGTCCACCTTACATTACTAGAGTCAACTGCCTGACTACTGAGAGGCGGCTCGAGGACTCTCCAGGACAGCCCTGTATATTTCTGAGCCTCTGTCCTCAGTCTTATTTTCACAGTGAGAGTTATTGTCACTGTGTGTATGTATTGTTTGTGTGCTTGTATGTGACTGTGTTTGTTATTGTGATTGTGTGTATGTATTGTTTGTGTGCTTGTATGTGACTGTGTTTGTTAATGTGACTGTGTGTATGTATTGTTTGTGTCTTTGTATGTGACTGTGTTTGTGATTGTGTTTATGCCACTGGCCTGTACTCTGTGGGATCGTGCACATACCATAGCGCAAAACTGAAAAACTGCACTAAGCCACAGGACAGACAAGGTACAGAGTTGGGAACACCCCTTAAAGAGTACCTGTCACCAAACTAAACTTTAATATATTGTTCCTTATGTAATTATAAGACACTTTGCTATTTACTTGCTGTTAAAATTCTCAACCTTTATATGTTTTTAATGTCATTGAAAAAATGTCCACCAGGTGGCTCTGTTCTGTTCCCTGCGTAAGTCAAACAGTTAGTTTCGTCTACACCCGGACTTTCAGAAGTCCAAACTCAGGAAGTGCATGTGGGCATGGCGAGGCACAGCTCCATGTATAGATATATCAGGGGACAGTACAGAGATCTTTCCCATGATCTATTTATACCCAGGACTGTATCTATAACAAGGTTTCTACACCAGCACAGACGGGGGTTCTTTATTGTAAGAGCAGTGAGACTGTGGAATTCTCTCCCGGAGGAGGTGGTCATGGTGAACTCTGTAAAAGAATTTAAAAAGGGTCTGGATGCATTTTTGGAGAGTAATAACATTGCTGGTTATGTATACTAGATTTATAGGGACAGAATGTTGATCCAGGGATTTATTCTGATGCCATATTTGGAGTCGGGAAGGAATTTTTACCTCTAGTATGAGGGTTTTTTGCCTTCCTCTGGATTAACTCAGTAGGGACTCATTAGTAGTGTTGAGCGGCATAGGCCATATTCGAATTCGCGAATATTCGCGAATATATGGACGAATATTCGTCATATATTTGCGAATATTCGCATATTCGTAATAATCGTGTTTTATTTTCGCATATGCGACAATTCGCGTATGCGAAAATAACATATGCGAAAATTAGTGTATGCGAATTTTCACATATGAGAAAATTAGCATAAGCAAAAATTTGCATATGCGAAAATTCGCATATGTTAATTTTCACATATGCGAAAATTCGCACACCAGTCTCACACAGTAGTATTAGTATTAGTATTCTTACACCACACAAGCTGGAAGCAGAGAGGGGTGATCACTGTGATGTGTACTGTGAAAAAAAAAAAATACGAATATTCGTAATTACGAATATATGCGATATTCGCGAATAAAATTCGTATTGCGAATATTCGCGAGCAACACTACTCATTAGGGATATAGGTTGAACGTGATGGACTCTGGTCTTTTTTCAACCTTATGAACTATGTTACTATGTTACAATGATGTTGCGCCTGCTGGGGAACGCCCACTTTCTCCTGCAGGGAGCAAGCGGAAAGGTATGATAAACCCCTTAAGGACCAGGCCCATTTTATTTTAGTATTTTGTTTTTTTCCTCCTCGCATTCTAAAAATCATAACTCTTTCATATTTCCATCCACAGACCCATATGAGGGCTTGTTTTTTGTGTCACCAATTTTACTTTGTAATGACATCAATTATTTTACCATAAAATGTACGGCGCAACCAAACAAATATTATTTATGTGGGAAAATTGAAAAGAAAACCGCAATTTAGCACATTTTGGAAGGTTTTATTTTCACGGTGTACACTTTATGGTAAAAATAACATGTTTTCTTTATTCTGTGGCTCGATACGATTAAAATGATACCCATGATTATATGCTTTTCTATAATTGTACCGCTTAAAAAAATCTCAATCTTTGGCCCCCCTATAATTTTCAAATTTTTCCGTATATGGAGTGATATGAGGGCTCATTTATTTGGGTCGTGATCTGTAGTTTTTATCAGTACCACTTTTTGCTTAGTTATTCCTTTTTTATTATTTTTTTATGAATTTTTTTTGGGAATAAAATATGTCAAAAATGCAGCAATTTTGGACTTAATATATATTTTTTTTTTATGTTTACGCCGTTCACCGTATGGGATGACTAACAATATATTTTGATAGTTCAGACTTTTATGCACGTAGCGATACCAAATATGTTTATTAATTTTTTTTATTTTTTTTTTGGGGGGGGGGGTAAAATGGGAAAAACTTGTGATTTATGTTTTTATTGGGGGAGGGGATTTTTCAAATTTGTTTACTTTTTTTTTTACATTTTTCTTGCTTTTTTTTTTACACTTTTTATGTCCCCATAGGGTACTATTTATTGCAATCCTTTGACTGCTAATACTGTTTGGTGCTATGCATAGGACATAGCACTGATCAGTGTTATCGGTGATCTTCTGCTCTGGTCTGCTCGATCTCAGACCAGAACAGAAGACCCCGGGAGACGTACGGAGGAGGGTGAGGGGACCTCCGTTCACCATCATGGATGATCGGATACCTGCAGCAGCGCTGCGGGCGATCCGTTCACCTATTTAAAGTACCGCACTGCCGCAGATGCCATGATCTGTATTGATCACGGCATCTGATGTATTAATAGCGGACATCTGCACGATCGCGGATGTCCAACATTATCGACAGGTCCCCGGCTGCTGACAGCAGCCGGGACCTGCCGCGAACACCGGCCCGGTGCCCGCGGTCATGGCGGTGCGTAAATGTACATCATGGTGCGTTAAAGGGGTACTCCGGTGGAAATTTTTTTTTTAAATCAACTGCTGACATCACGAGCACAGTGCTCTCTGCTGACATCACAAGCACAGTGCTCTCTGCTGACCTCTCTGTCCATTTTAAGAACTGTCCAGGGCAGCATATGTTTTCTATGGGGATTTCCTCCTACTCTGGACAGTCCTTAAAATGGACAGAAATGTCAGCAGAGAGCACTGTGGTTATGATGTCAGCAGAGAGCTCTGTGTTCCAAAAAGAAAAGAATTTCCTCTGTAGTATTCATCAGCTTATAAGTACTGGAAGGATTAAGATTTTGTAATAGAAGTGATTGTCAGGATCCGGGCTGGCGGAGGGTGAGGACACTGGAAGTGGATCCTCTGTACCAGAGAGGTGATGGGGTGGGCAGTACCAGGGGAATGGAGTCTAAGGGGTTACTGGTATTCACCAGAGCCCACCGCAAAGCGGGATGGACTTGCTGCGGCAGGTAACCCCCAGTTCGTTCCACTCGGTAGCGACTCAACCTCTCTGGTGGCTGAGATGGCGCGGTACAAAAGGGCAAGTAAGGCAAGGTCAGACGTAGCAGAAAGATCAGGGCAGGCGGCAAGGTTCGTAGTCAGGGGCAACAGCAGAGATTCTGGAAACAAAGGCAAGGACACACTGGAACCCTTTCACTAGGCACTAGGCAACTAGATCCAGCAGGGACAGGAAGGGGAAGTGATATTTTATAGGGAAAACAGTGATTGGACTAGATTGGGCCAGGCATCCTCCGGTGACAGGGTAGCCGTGCTCTCGGTCAGCAGCGCCGACCGGAGCGCTGCAAGCAGAGTAACGCCGCGAGTGCTCCGGGGAAGCAACAAGACCCGGAGCGCTCAGCGTTACAGTACCCCCCCCCCCCCCTTGGGTCTCCCCTTCTTTTTGGAACCCAGAAATTTACGAATCAGTTCCTTGTCAAGGATATTGACCTTGGGTTCCCAAGACCTCTCTTCGGGCCACAATTCTCCCAATCAACAAGAAAAATTATTTTACCTCGGACAACCCTGGAGGCGAGGATCTCTTGCACAGAGAAGATATCAGAGGATCCAGAGACAGGAGCAGGAAGAGTGACTTTGGGAGAATAGCGGTTAAGAACAACAGGTTTGAGTAGAGAGACATGGAAAGAGTTAGGAATACGGAGAGAGGAGGGCAGATGAAGTTGGTAAGAGACAGGGTTGATTTGTTTTTTGACTTTGAAAGGCCCTAAAAATCGGGGGACCAACTTGTAACTGGGTACACGGAATCGAATGTACTTAGCAGAAAGCCATACCTTGTCACCAGGGGAAAATACAGGTGGAACCCTTCTCTTTTTATCAGCATGCCCCTTCATTCGAGATGAGGCCAGTAGAAGCGACTTTTGAGTCTCACGCCAAATGAAAGAAAAATCTTGCGTCAATTCATCCACGGCAGGAACCCCAGAGGAAGTGGGCATGGGGAGGGGGGGAAGCGAGTGACGGCCGTACACCACAAAAAATGGGGACTTGGAAGAAGACTCAGAGTTTTTAAAATTGTACGTAAATTCAGCCCAGGGCAGGAGGTCCACCCAATCATCTTGGCGAGAGGAGACAAAATGTCTGATTTACTCTTTCCACTTGACCGTTGGATTGAGGGTGGTAAGCAGAAGAAAAATTTTGTTTGATTTTTAATTGACTGCAGAGTGCCCTCCAAAATTTTTAAACAAACTGGACGCCTCTGTCTGAGACGATGTGCGTGGGAAGCCCGTGGAAGCGAAAAATATGAAGAAAAAATTGTTTCGCCAATTGTGGCGCAGATGGAAGACCCGGCAGAGGAACAAAATGAGCCATTTTAGAAAAACGATCAACGACCACCCAGATGACTGTATTATTGCGGGATGGTGGCAGATCAGTGATGAAGTCCATAGCAATATGGGACCATGGCTGTTCAGGTACAGGTAAAGGAAGGAGGAGACCTGCCGGCTTCTGGCGAGGAGTCTTGTCACGGGCACAGGTAGTACAAGCCCAAACAAAATCAGTCACATCCTTCTGCAAGGAGGACCACCAATAGTGTCTGGAAATCAACTGCACTGACTTCTTGACACCAGTATGTCTGGCCAATAGAGAAGATTGACCCCATTTAAGAATCTTGAGGCAAAGGCGTGGAGGTTCAAAAGTCTTCCCCCGGAGGAACTTGCACAAGAGTGGTAGGAGCGGAGGAGATGAGACACTCAGGAGGTATGATGTGCTGTGGAGGGGCTTCAGATTTGGAAACATCGGTGGAATGTGATGTGCGTCAGCTCTTACATTCTTGTCAGCTGGACGAAAATGAATTTCAAAATTGAAGCGGGCAAAAAACAATGTCCATCTAGCTTGGCGAGAATTTAATCGCAGGGCAGTCTGGAGATGCGATACATTTTTATGGTCCGTGTAAATGATGATGGGATGCAGGGATCCTCTAAAAGATGTCTCCACTCCTCGAGTGACAATTTAATAGCCAAAAGCTCACGATCTCCAACCGAATAATTTTTTTCTGCAGAAGAGAAGGTCTTGGAGAAAAAGCCACACGTGCGATTTTTCCCAGTAGTGGTCTTTTGAGTTAAAACGGCACCGGCACCGACAGAAGAAGCATCTACTTCGAGGATAAAAGGCTTCGAGCGGTCAGGCCTGGACAGAACAGGTGTAGAAGCGAAGGCAGCCTTGAGCAGATTAAAGGTCTCCTCCGCCATTGGTGGCCAGGACCTCGGGTTCGCGTCTTTTTTGGTCAATTCTACAATAGGTGCAACAATGGTGGAGAAGTGGGGAATCAATTGACGATAGTAGTTAGCGAACCTGAGGAAGCGTTGGATAGCTCGCAATCCAGAGGGGCGTGGCCAATACAGAACCGCAGAGAGTTTATCAGGATCCATTTGAAGGCCTTGGCTGGACACAATGTAACCCAAGAAAGATAGACTGCTGCGTTCAAAGAGACACTTTTCAATCTTAGCATAAAGGTGATTTTTGCGTGGGCGCTGTAACACCTGACGGACATGGAGGCGATGTTCCTCAGGGTTAGAAGAAAAAATAAGAATGTCATGCAGGTAGACTACTACACAGGTATACAGCATGTCACGAAAAATGTCATTGACAAAGTCCTGGAAAACTGCTGGAGCGTTGCAAAGGCCGAAAGGCATGACAAGATACTCAAAATGTCCGTCACGGGTGTTGAATGCAGTTTTCCACTCGTCTCTTTCACGTATACGGATAAGATTATAAGCCCCTCTTAGATCGAGTTTGGTAAAAATTTTCACTCCCGCAGACGGTCAAACAGTTCAGAGATAAGGGGGAGTGGATAACGGCTCTTAATGGTAATTTTATTTAAACCGCGGTAATCGATGCATGGACGTAGGGTTCCATCTTTCTTAGCAACGAAGAAGAATCCTGCTTTTTTTAGATTTTCTTGAACATACTCGGACATGGCTTGGGTCTCTGGGGAAGAGAGAGGATAAATCCTGCCACGCAGTGGAGAAGTACCAGGAAGCAAGTCAATAGGGCAGTCAAAGGGTTTGTGTGGTGGTAAGACCTCTGCTTGCTTTTTACAAAAAACATCGGAAAAGTCCTGGTAGGCCTTAGGCAGGCCTGGCAGAGAAGAAGCGACGGTTACTTGACTGATGGGTAAGGTTTTAAAACATTGCTGGTGACAGGTAGGACCCCAACTTCTAATGTCCCCAGAAGACCAATCGAGAGTAGGAGAGTGGAGCTGGAGCCAAGGCAAGCCTAGTAGAACTTCAGAAGTACAGTTGGGAAGCACAAAAAATTCAATCTCCTCATGATGGAGGACACCTACGTTCATGCGCAAGGGCACTGTGCGATAGCGCACGGTACAGTCCAGATTCTGTCTGCTCACAGAGGAAATGAAGAGAGGCTTGTCGAGACGGGTCACAGGGATGTTGAATCTGTTGACTAATGAGGCCTCAATGAAGTTACCTGTTGAACCAGAGTCCACAAAGGCCACGGCAGAAAAGGCAGATTTAGCAGGCAAAGAAATCCGTACAGAAATAGTTAGGCGTGGAGAGGTAGAACCCACACCCAGTAACGCCTCTTCCACATTTACTAGGTGCGTGCGTCTTCCCAGAGGCGGAGGACGAATATGACAGTCTTTCAGGAAATGCTCGGAGCTCGCACAGTAAAGGCAAAGTTTCTCATTCCTGCGGCAAGTCCTCTCAAGTTGGGTCAGGCGAGACCGATCCCCTTGCATAGCCTCCTCAGCGGAAGGCACAGTCACAGGTTGCAGCGGACGCTGGAAGAGAGGTGTTGGGCGGGGAAACCGCCTGGTGTGAACAAGATCTTTTTCTTGGCGTAGCTCCTGTCGCCTTTCTGAAAAACGCATATCAATGCGGGTGGTCAAATGGATTAGTTCATACAGGGTTGAGGGTATCTCTCGTGCGGCCAGAACATCTTTGATGTGGCTGGATAAACCTTTCTTGAAGGTCGCACAGAGAGCCTCATTATTCCACGCTAATTCTGAGGCAAGAGTCCGGAACTGAATGGCGTAATTGCCCACTGTAGAGTTTCCTTGAACAAGATTCAACAAAGCTGTCTCGGCAGAAGAAACCCGGACTGGTTCCTCAAAGACAGAGCGTATTTCTGAGAAGAAGGTCTGGACTGAAGCGGTGGCAGGATCGTTGCGGTCCCAAAGCAGAGTGGCCCAAGACAACGCCTTTCCTGAGAATAAGCTGACCACGAATGCCACCTTTGACCGTTCCGTGGGAAATTGGTCAGCCAACAGCTCCAAGTGCAGAGAACACAGCAGAGTCCCCATCAAACTTATCCGGCAAGGCAAGGTCAGATGTAGCAGAAAGGTCAGGGCAGGCGGCAAGGTTTGTAGTCAGGGGCAACAGCAGAGATTCTGGAAACACAGGCAAGGACACACTGGAACGCTTTCACTAGGCACTAGGCAACAAGATCTGGCAGGGACAGAAAGGGGAAATGATGTTTTATAGGGAAAACAGTGATTGGACTAGATTGGGCCAGGGATCAATTAGTGGTGCACTAATTGCACTAGAGAGCCAGCGCGCGCGCGCCCTAGAGAGTGGGGCCGCGCGCACCGGGACGGGACAGAGGAAGGACGGGGCAGGTGAGAAGAGATATGGGATGCGATCCGTGAGCGCGCGCGTCCCGTCCCGCGGATTGCATCCCCTCCTGTGGCAGGGTAGCAGCGCTCTCGGTCAGCACCACCGACCGGAGCGCTGCAAGCAGAGTAACGCCGCGAGCGCTCCGGGGAAGCAGCGGGACCCGGAGCGCTCGGCGTTACAGTGATTTACAAATCTGTTTTACTTTCTGGCACCAGTTGATTAAAAAAAAAAAAAGTTTTCCACAGGAGTACCCCTTTAACCCCTTAAGGACCTAGGGCATATGGGTACGCCCTGGCTCCCTGATAGTTAAGGACCCAGGGCATACCTGTACGCCAGTGGGAATTTTGGTCCCTGCCGCTCGCCGTGCGGGGACCGGACCAGGATGACTGCTGATATCTATCAGCAGGCATCCTGTGCAAATGCCCAGGGGGGTCCTGAGACCCCCCCATGTCGGCGATTGGTCAATTCAGAACGGCAATTTTCCGCAATTCCGGGTCAATTAGGTCTCTGGTGACCTGGAAAAAAAGGGTGAATGGGGCTGTCCGAGACAGTCCCATTCACCCTTACCCAGCAGGAGTGAGGTGGCATGGGTGCCACCTCACGATCACGTGATTGATCAGTCGGAACGACCGATCAATCACTGTCCTGCTGGGCGGCGACCGGGGAGGAGATCGGGGCTGGCGGGGGTCTCCTACCTTTCCTTGGTCAAGAGGGGGTCCCCTCATAAGCAGCGGTGGCGGTCCAGGTGGCAGGAGCGGTGGCAGCAGCGGCAATGGTCCAAGTGGTGCAGACAGCAGGATACAGCAGGAAGTGAGGCCTGTTCACCTCCTGCTGTTGCATAGCAAAACTCTCAGCATGCACAGCCAAAGGGCATGCTGGGAGTTGTAGTTTTGCAACAGCTGAAGTTCCAACTACAACTCCCAGCATGCCGTTTGGTAGTCTGTGCATGCTGGGGATTGTAGTCATGCAACAGCTGGAGGCACATTTTTTCTATGAAAAAGTGTGCATCCAGCTGTTGCATAACTACAACTCCCAGCATGCACAGACTACCAAAGGGCATGCTGGGAGTTGTAGCAGTGTGCCTCCAGCTGTTGCAAAACTATAAACTCTTAGCATTCCCTTTGACTGTCAATGCATACTGAATGTTGCAGTTTTGCAACAGCTGGAGACACATTGGTTGTGAAACAGAGATTGTGTCCTAACTCAGTGTTTTGCAACCAGAGTGCCTCCAGCTGTGTGAAAAATACAACTCCCAGCATGCACTGAGAGACTGAATATGCTGAGAGTTCTAGTTTTGCAACAGCTGGAGGCACACTGGTTGCAAAACACTGAGTTAAGTAACAAACTCTCAGTTAGAGATGTCACGAATTGTTCGCCGGCGAACAGTTCCCAGCGAACTTAGCATGTTCGTGTTCGCATCGCCGGGCGTACATATGTGAAGCTCGATCCGCCCCCTATACTTTAACATTGCGGTAAACTTTGACCCTGTGAGTCGGAGTCAGCAAACACCTTACAGCCAATCAGCAGCATTCCCTCCCTTCCAGACCCTCCTACCTCCTGCACAGACGCCATTTTATCTTCATTTGGCATGCTGCAGGCTTAGAAAGTGGAGGGACAGAGAAGCTGCTCCTGCTTTAATAGGGAAAGCGATAGCTAGGTTGTTGCTAGGTGAAGTATTCAGGGTCCACTTTGCTCCTAAAGCACTAGTCTAACATCTGCTTTAAGGACAGCACCCAAAAAAGCCCTTTTTAGGGCTCAAATATCAGTCCGTGTGTCTTGTAACAGCTGGAGGCACCCTGGTTGGGAGAGAACCGCTGGTTAAAAGGGGTACCCCAGTGTAAAAATTAAGTTCCTTCAAGCAACTAACTACAGTATTAAAAGGGCTATAAGTTCAGTCCGTGTGTCTTGCAACAGCTGGAGGCACCCTGATTGGGAGGGAACCGCTGGTTAAAAGCGGTACTCCGGTGTAAAACTTAATTTCCTGCAAGCAACTAACTACAGTATTAAAAGGGCTATAAGTTCAGTCCGTTTGTCTTGCAACTGCTGGAGGCACCCTGGTTGGGGACCTCTGCTTAAAAGGGGAACTCCGCTGGCAACCTTTTTTGCTCATTGTCACACTAGTACAAATCACAGTTGGTGTGGCAGTTCAAAAAAAAATTAAAAAAACTTTTTGGGCTGTGAAATAAAACCAGTCAGTTCACGTCACAGTTGTGAGTTTTTTTTGCCTGCAAGGCTAATTGTGTCACCATAGTGCAAATCACATTTGGTGCGACACTTGTGCAAATAAAAAAAATAAAAAATACATTTTTTGGCTGTGAAATAAAACCAGTCAGTTCACGTCACACTTGGGAGTTTTTGGGCCTGCTGGGCTCATTGTCACACTAGTGCAAATCATATGTGGTTGACAGTTGTGTAAATTATAAAAACAAATACCTTTTTTGTCTGTGAAATAAAATTTGTCACTTCCCTTCACACTTGGGAGTCTTTTGGCCCTTAGGGCTCATTGTCACACTAGTGCAAATCATCTTTGGGGTGACCGACCATAGTGTAAATTTGAAAAAATAAATACCTTTTTTGGCTGTGAAATAAAATCATTCAGTTCACTTCACACTTGGGAGTTTTTGGGCCTGCTGGGCTCATTGTCACACTAGTGCAAATCATATGTGGTGTGACAGTTGCGTAAATTTAACAAAAAAAAATACAATTTTGACTGTAATAGATTGAATAGCAGTTAGTTGTCTGCAAGCATGTGTGTCAGGCCTACAGCGCCTACTCTACGTCTACGTCTGTCAAGGACATGTTTGAGCGTAAGATGCCAATGTCACAAGGTCACCCCCTAGCCCGGCGTCTGACAGCTGGCTTGTCTGAACTCATAGCCCGCCAGCTTTAAAAAAATTAATTAAAAAAAAAAAATTAAAAAATTAAAAAAATTTAAAAATTTTTACAAAAAATGGCTAATTTTTTTTTAGCTATTGGGACACCGCAGTGCGCAGTGGAAGGTGCTCAACCAAAATTTCTTTGCACAATAGGCAATCCCCAACCAGTACTCGATTGTGCAACAGGAAGTAATGGCATGTCTGGCACACAGTGTAGGGGCAAGGGTCCATCTGACCACTGATACCTGGTCTGCAAAGCATGGTCAGGGCAGGTATATCACCTACACTGCGCATTGGGTAAACCTGGTGACGCAGTGCAGGGTTGCCGCGGTGGATTTTGAATGAAGACGGACCTCTTGAAGCTGATTGGTCGCTCACTGCTGGATGGTATGGGGGCGACCAATCAGGAACGTGCTGTACATAGCTGTGTACAGTTACACTGTCATAGGAAAAAGTCGGTGAGGGGATGTCATCCAAACATGTGCATGGGGATGGTAGGCTTAACTCCGATTGGCTGTTCGGGATGTCGAGTGAGCCAATCAGAGAGGGGAAGTATGAGTTCATGTTGCAAGTCTTTGCCGCTGGTGGCGGCAGGATGTCTTTCAAATCTTTCACCCAATCGCTGCTGGGCAGGTCCGGGCGGTGACCAATCAGGTTAAAGACGTATAATTCCTCTTTGGGAGATTCCTAGAGGCATCGGCGGCAAATCTTTTTTGAATAATTCGACCAATCGCTGCTGGGCAGGTCCAGGCGGCGACCAATCAGGGATGAGACGTGTAATTCCTCTTTGGAGAGGCATCGGTGGCAACTCTATTTTGAAGAATCCGACCAATCACATTCCGTCTGGGTAAGGTGGCGACCAAGGATGACTTGCATGACTTATCCGCCACCAATTATGGTTCAAGCCGCAATGTTTTAGGGCGCTTTCTGGCTGGGAAACAAACAGAAAATGTTCTGGCTGCTGCTACAGCAGAGGGTGCAACAATACCACATTTTTCAACTATGTGTACATGCCTAATTTTTCTGGTACTCTCTGCTGACATCTCTGTCCATCATGCCAGTGAGGTGCTTGATTTGCGACAGCCCAACACTCCTAATGTTCGACCGCCTGCTCCAACAAGAAAAAGCCACTAATGAATATTTGTATGACCGGGGTGCTAGGACATCATCTGCGGAGCTGGGAATTTGCCACGTTACTGGAGGCTCATGCGCAATGCCTGTAGGCTCATGCGTCCTTTTGAAGAGGTGACAAACCTAGTCAGTCGCACGTATGGCACCATCAGCAACATCATACCATTTGTTTCCCTCCTGGAGCGTGCCCTGCGAAGAGTGCTGGATCAGGCAGTAGATGAGCGTGAAGAGGAAGAGTTGTGGACACCATCACCACCAGAAACAGCCTCATCAGCATCGCTTGCTGGACCTACGGCAACGCTGGAAGAGGATTGTGAGGAAGAGGAGTCAGAGGAGGAATGTGGCTTTGAAGAGGAGGAGGAAGACCAACCACAACAGGCATCCCAGGGTGCTCATTGTCACCTATCTGGTTCCCGTGGTGTTGTACGTGGCTGGGGGGAAGAAGATGATTCCTTCCCTGACATCACTGAGGACAAGGAACGGGACATGAGTAGCTCGGCATCCGTCCTTGTGCAAATGGGGTCTTTCATGCTGTCGTGCCTGTTGAGGGACCCTTTTATTTTGAAAAGGATTTCTTTGTGTTTTTCACCGTCCTGCATTATAGAGTCTTCTGGACTTTATGATAATTTAAACTTGAATTTTCCAGAGTACTAACCATTACACCTAGGAACGTTTGTTGCATGTGATTTTCTAACTTAAATTTTCAAAAGTAAAATACAAAGAGGGAAGAACTCTGTTTCTTTATTTGATGGCCTCTGGTGCTGCTTTTTTTATGCTGCTGCAACTTTTCAGGCCGCTGCTACAGCAGCGGCTGCAACAATACCAACTTTTTGAGCCATGTGTACATGCCTAATTTTTCTGGTACTCTCTGCTGACATCTCTGTCCATTTTAGCAACCGTGCATATTAGATGTATGGTAAGGGTAGCATGGTGGCTCAGAGATTAGCACTGCTGACTTGCAGCGCTGGGGCCTTGGGTTCAAATCCCACTATGTGCTGCCTGAAGGGGGCCTCAACTATGTACTGCCTATAGGGGGGTTCTAACTATGTGAAGGCTAAAGGGGGGATCTAACTATGTGATGCCTAAAGGGGGGCGCTATGTGCTGCCTTAAGGGGGTTAAAGCACGTTGTTCCAAAGAATTTAGGAATGTTAGGTTATTTATGCCCTTTATGGATTAAAACCAGACTCTGCATAAACTATGTAATTTTCCATGGGAGTTTTGCCATGGATCCCCCTCCGGCACGCCACATTCCAGGTGTTAGTTCCCTTGAAACAACTTTTAAATCACTATTGTGGCCAGAAAGAGTCCCTGTGGGTTTTAAAATTCGCCTGCCCATTGAAGACAATGGCGGTTCGCCCGGTTCGCGAACATTTGCAGAAGTTTGCGTTCGCCGTTCGCGAACCGAATATTTTATGTTCGCGACATCACTACTCGCAGTGTTGCGCAACCAGCTGTTGCATAACTACAATTCCCAGCATGTATGGTCTGTCAGTGCATCCTGGAAGTTGTAGTTTTGCAACAGCTGGAGGTTTGCCCCCCCCCCATGTGAATGTACAGGGTACATTCACACGGGCAGGTTTGCAGCGAGTTTTCTGCTGCAAGTTTGAGATGCAGCAAATTTTCCGCCGCAGCTCAAACTCCCAGTGAGAAACTCACTGTAAACCTGACTGTCTAAATGTACCCTAAAAACACTACACTACAGTACACAAAATAAAACACTACATATACACACACCCCTACACAGTCCCCTCATCCCCCCCCAATAAAAAATAAAAAAAGCATCTTGTGCGGCACTGTTTCCAAAACGGAGCCTCCAGCTATTGAAAAACAACAACTCCTGGTATTGCCGGACAGCCACTGACTGCCAAGTCATGTTGGGAGTTTTGCAACAGCTGGATACACTCTGTATTGGAAACACTGCCGTAGGATATTTTCGTGGCGGATGCAAATACCCAAAATAGGCCTCAAATGTGCATGGCGCTCACTCGCTTTGGAGCCCTGTTGTATTTCAAGGAAATAGTTTAGGGCCACATATGGGGTATTTCCGTACTCGGGAGAAATTGCGTTACAAATTTTTGGGGGCTTTTCTCCTTTTACCTCTTATGAAAAGGTAAAGTTGGGGTCTACAACAGCATGTTAGTGTAAAAGAATTTAATTTTTTACATTAACATGCTGGTGTTGTCCCATACTTTTAATTTTCACAAGCGGTAAAAAGGAAAAAAAGAGCCCCAAAATTTGTAACGCAATTTCTCCCGAGTACGGAAATACCCCATATGTGGCCCTAAACTATTTCCTTGAAATACCCCATATGTAGGTGTAAAGTGCTTTGCGGGTGCACAACATGGTTCAGAAGTGAGAGCGCACCTTGTACATTTCAGGCATAAATTGGTGATTTGCACAGGGGTGGCTGATTTTACAGCGGTTCTGACATAAATGCAAAACAATAAATACCCACATGTGACCCCATTTTGGAAACTACACCCCTCACGAAACGTAACAAGGGGTATAGTGAGCCTTAACACCCCACACATTTTTGACAAATTTTCCTTAAAGTTGGATGTGAAAATGAAAAAAATTAGTTTTTTCACTAAAATGCGGGTGTTACCCTAAATTTTTCATTTTCACAAGGGAGAATAGGAAAAAAGCCCCCAAAATTTGTAACCCCATTTCTTCAGTGTAAGAACATATCCCATATGTGGATGTAAAGTGCTCTGCGGGGGCACTACAATGCTCAGAAGAGAATGCGTGCCATTGGGATTTTGGAGAGAGAATGTGTCCGGAATTGAAGGCCATGTGTGTGTAGAAAGCCCCCATAGTGCCAGAACAACGGACCCCCCCCCCCCCCACATATGACCCAATTCTGAAAACTACACCCTTCACAGAATTTAATAAGGGGTTCAGTGATCCTTTACACCCCACAGGTGTCTGACAGATTTTTGGAACAGTGGTCCATGATAATGAAAAAATAAGTTTCATTTGCACAACCCACTGTTCCAAAGATCTGTCAAATGCCAGTGGGTGTAAATACTCACTGCACCCCTTATTAAATTTTGTGAAGGGTGTAGTTTCCAAAATGGGGTCACATGTGAATCCACTGTTCTGGCACCACGGGGGGACTTTTTAAACGCACGTGGCCCCCGACTTCTATTCCAATCAAATTCTCTCTCCGAAAGTTAAATGGCGTTCCTTCTCTTCTGAGCATTGTAGTTTGCCCGCAGAGCACTTTACATCCACATATGGGGTATTTCCATACTCCGAAGAAATGGGGTTACAAATTTTGGGAGGCTTTTTCTCCTATTACCCCTTGTGAAAATGAAAAATGTTGTGTTACACCAGCATTTTAGTGAAAAAAATCTAAGTTTTCTTATCTCCTGCAGACCATCCCTATTCATCTCCCTGCCTCTTTTTGGCGCCTCCTACAGCAATGTTTTGGGTTGTCCGTCTGGTCTTCAACACGGCCTCGCCTGAATCGCTTCCTGCTTTCCAGACCTAAATTATCTGGAGGAGCGGGTCTCCCTTATTGTCGTTTATACTTTCTTGCCTGTGTGCATGCCCATGTCCTTGACTGGTCGCACAACTCCACTTCTAAGCTGTGGGTCCGCCTGGCCCAAGATGTTTGCCCAAAGGCCCTGGCCACCTTACTTTGGACCTGGTCCTCTGCCCAACATGCCTCCTACCCGACTTCTTATTCCCCATGCCACACTCTTACCTCTCTGTACTCTGCGAGGTCAGGTGGTGGACTCATTGATCGCCAGGGTCCCCTCCTACCGATCACAGATCAACCAGGCTTCCCGTCTGGAGCTTCCTCAGAGGGGGCCTTTTTTGTTGCCTCCTTAGCTGCTCCTCTCTGTTATTGTCACATGCTAGCTGAGCTTCAGCCTAAACCACTGGACGACCGGCTCCTGGAGAGGCCGTCTTCCCGATGGGCCTCTTTTGCCTATCTTCAACTGCGCCACTTTTACTCCTCGCTCCCTGCTCATTTTGCGCTGCACCGGGAACTGACACCTTTTGAATGCCTTTGCACTGCCTCATCGTACCCTAGACACTGCATTTCCATTCTCTATGATCTATTACTCTCCCACAGATCTCTCTCCCTGCCAGCTTATTGCCTTGCCTGGGAAGCGGAGTATGGTAAATCATTCTCTTAGGAGGAATGGGCCAGGTGTGTCTTCCTGACTCATAAGGCCGTAATCGCCACCAAGGCTCAAGAAACCTGCTTTAAAATTATGTCCCATTGGTACCCGCGTTCCAGCGCTGCTTCATTGCTGGTACCCTTCGGTTCCCGAGACTTGCTGGAGATGCGGAACTGCAGTGGGTACGATGACGCATATATGGTGGGATTGCTCCGCGCTGGCCCCCTTCTGGCGAATGATTCTCCAAGTGATTTCTGAAGTGTCGAATGTCTCTATCCCTTATACCCCAGAAGCTGTCCTGCTGTTTATGTTCCCGATGGCGCAGTCTAGCTATAAGCGATCCCTTGCACGTCACCTTCTTCAGGCAGCCAAGACTGTCATCCCCAGGAAATGTAAATCTCCAGACCCCCCCCCCCCCCCCCCACCATTGAGGAATGGTTTGCGGAGGTCGCTCAGACTCGGCGTATGGAAGAGTTATTAGCCACCCTTCCTTCTGATGCGGCCCGTGTGGAAGACCAGCTCCCCTGGTCTCTGTTTTGCTCCTCTGAGATAGCTTCTAGAAGCTAGGGTGATGGATTGGCGCGTGCTAAGCTGGTCCTCCCCTCCTCCTTGTTTGTGGTCTGGCCCTCCCTCCCTTGTGATTTCCTCCTGTGTCTTTTCTATGTTCCCTCACTCTGTACTTCTCCTTTCCCTTCTCAATCTTCTATTGTTTGTCCCTTCTTGTGCATTCCTATCCTTAGTATTGCGTTTGCTCGCTGTTCTTGTATTAGAAGTGGCGTGACCTAGTACCCTGCCCTTCCTCTTGACTTGTTCTTCTTTGCAATCCTGCATTCCATTGTAGGTGCCCCCAGGCACCCTATTTGTTTTGCTATTCCTCTCCTTGTCTTGCTACTTTCTTCACTTCTCCATATGAATCGCAATGTACGCTTGATATAATGCCTATTTTGATGACCTCTGCTTTTTTTCCCTCTGGGCCTTCCCTGGCCTCTGGACCCCTGGCCTTCCAGTTACATTTTGCACTACTTGTTGTGTTCTCAATAAAATCTCTTTTGAATTGAAAAAAATCTAAGTTTTCATTTTCACTTCCAACTTTAGTGGAAATTTGTCAAACACCTGTGGGGTGTTAAGGCTCACTGGGCCCCTTGTTACGTGCCTTGAGGGGTGTAGTTTCCAAAATAGTATGCCATGTGTTTTTTTTTTGCTGTCCTGGCACCATAGGGGCTTCCTAAATGGGACATGCCCCCCAAACACCATTTCAGCAAAATTTGCTTTTCAAAAGCCTAATGTGACTCCTTCTCTTCCGAGCATTGTAGTGCGCCAGCAGAGCACTTGACGTCCACACATGGGGTATTTCCATACCCTGGAAAGATGGGGTTACAAATTTTGGGGGGCATTTTCTCCTATACCCACTTGTAAAAATAAAATTTTTGGGGGAAAACTAGCATTTTAGTGAAAAAAAATAAAAATAATAAATATAAATAAATATATATATATATATATATATATATATATATATATATATATAATTTACACATCCAACTTTAATGAAAAGTCTTCAAACACCTGTGGGGTATTAAGGCTCACTGGACCCCTTGTTACGTTCCTTGAGGGGTGTTATTTCCAAAATAGAATGCCATGTGTGGGGAGGGGGGGGTTGCTGTTCTGGCACCATAGGGGCTTCTTAAATGTGACATGCCCCCCAAAAACCCATTCAATAAAACTTACTCTCCAAAATCCCATTGGCGCTCCTTCCCTTCTGAACCCTTTAGTGCACCCACAGAGCACTTGACATACACATATGAGGTGTTTCCTTACTAAATTGGGCTACAAATTTTGGGGGGATTTCTCTCCTTTTACCCCTTGTAAAAATGTAAAAACTTGGTCTACAAGAACATGCGAGTGTAAAAAATTAAGATTTTGAATTTTCTCCTTCAATTTGTTGCTATTCCTGTGAAACACCTAAAGGATTAACAAACTTTCTGAATGTCATTTTGTATACTTTGAGGGGTGCAGTTTTTATAATGGGGTCATTTATGGGGTATTTCTAATATGAAGGCCCTTCAAATCAACTTCAAAACTGAACTGGTCCCTGAAAAATTTTAATTATTTTGTGAAAAATTGGAAAATTGCTGTTATACTTTGAAGCCCACTGATGTCTTTCAAAAGTAAAAACATGTCAACTTTATGATGAAAATTTAGACATATTGTATATGTGAATCAATATATAATTTATTTGGAATATCCATTTTCATTATAAGCCGAGAGCTTCAAAGTAAAAAAAAAATGCAACATTTTCAATTTTTTCAAATTTTTGGAATTTTCTACCAAGAAATGATGCAAGTATCGGTGAAATTTTACACACCAACATAAAGTAGAATATGTCATAGAAACATAGAATGTGTTGGCAAATAAGAACCATTTGCCCATCTAGTCTGGCCAATAATCTGAAACCTATCAATAGTCCCTGGCCCTATCTTATATGAAGGATAGCCTTATACTTATCCCATGCGTGTTTAAACTCCTTCACTGTATTTGCAGCGACCACTTCTGCAGGAAGGCTATTCCATGCACCCACTACTCTCTCAGTAAAGTAATACTTCCTGATATTACTGCAGAAACCTTTGCCCCTCTGATTTAAAACTCTGTCCTCTTGTGGTAGCTTTTCTTCTTTTAAATATGTTCTTCTCCTTTACTGTGTTAGTTCCCTTTATGTATTTAAGTCTCTATCATATCCCCTCTATCTCTTCTTTCTTCTATACATGTTAAGGTCCTTTAACCTTTCCTGGTAAGTTTTATCCTGCAATCCATGTACTAGTTTAGTGTCTTCTCTGAACTCTCTCTAGAGTATCTATATCCTTCTGGAGATACGGCCTCCAGTACTGCACACAATACTCCAAGTGAGGTCTCAGCAGTGTTCTGTACAGCGGCATGAGCACTTCTTTCTACTGCTTATACCTCTCCCTATACACCCATGAGCACTTCTCTCTTTCTACTGCTTATACCTCTCCCTATACACCCATGAGCACTTCCCTCTTTCTACTGCTTATACCTCTCCCTATACACCCATGAGCACTTCCCTCTTTCCACTGCTTATACCTCTCCCTATACACCCATGAGCACTTCTCTCTTTCTACTGCTTATACCTCTCCCTATACATCTAAGCATTCTGCTAGTGTTTTCTGCTGCTCTATTACATTGTCTTCCTACCTTTAAGTCTTCTGAAATAATTACTCCTAAATCCCTTTCCTCAGATAAGGTCACTACTGTGTCAAATAATCTATATTCTGCCCAAGGGTTTTTACGCCCCAGGTGCATTATCTTGCACTTATCCACATTAAATTTCAGTGTCCAGAGTTCTGACCATTCTTCTAGTTTGCCTAAATCCTTTTCCATTTGGCGTATCCCTTCAGGAACATCAACCCTGTTACATATCTTTGTGTCATCAGCAAAAAGACCAATATTTTACCATCGAGAACTTTGCAATATCACTAATGAAGATATTAAACAATATTGGTCCCAGTACAGATCCCTGAGGTCCCCACTGGTAACAAGACCTTGCTCTGAATATTCTCCATTGACTACAACCCTCTGTTTTCTGTCACTCAGCCACTGCCTAACCCACTCAACAATATGGGAGTCCAAGCTCAATGACTGCAGTTTATTGATAAGTCTTCTAAGTGGGACAGTGTCAAAAGCCTTGCTAAAATCTAAATATGTGATGTCTACTGTCCCTCCGCCATCTATTATTTTAGTCCCCCAATCAAAAAAATCAATAAGATTTGCTTGACATGATCTCCCTGAAGTAAACCCATGTTGTTTTCCTCTTGTAATCCGTGGGATTTTAGATGATCCATAATCCTATCCTTTTGTAGGGTTTCCATTAATTTCCCCACTATTGATGTCAGACTTACTGGTCTATAGTTGCTTGATTCCTCCCTACTACCTTTCTAGTGAATGGGCACGACATTTGCTAATTTCCAATCTTCCGGGACACAAAAAACAATCTCGGAATCATAATGAAAGGTAAAAGCATCCCAGAGTTATTAATGCTTAAAGTGCCAGTGGTCAGATGTTCAACAAATGGCCAGGTCGTAAGGTGAAAATTGGCTAGGTCCTTAAGAGGTTAGGTACCACGGCACAGAATTTTTTTTAAGGGCAGGAGGGGTGCTAGGAGTAGTTAAGGAATATAATCTGAGTTAGTTTAGAAAATATGGTTTAATGACAGGTACTCTTTAAAGGGGTATTCTGGCTTTATACATCTTATCCCCTATCCAAAGGATGGGGATAAGATGTATGAATGCAGGGGTCCCGCCGCTGGGGACCCCCACAATCTTGGTGCAGCCCCCGGCATTCTGTGCCAGGCTCTGCCTACGAGACAGGGACGTGATGTCACAGCCACACCCCTAGGGATGTCATGTCAAGCCCCCTCTATTCATGTCTATGGGAGTGGGTATGATGGCCATGCCCCCTAGTAATGTTACACCACGCCCTCCATTCATGTCTATGGGAGGGGGCGTGACAGCCATCACTCCCCCTCCCATAGACATGAATGGAGGGCCATGATGTACCATCCCCGTCTCGGGATGTCGGGGGCTGCACAGAGATCGTGGGGGTCCCCAGCGGAGGGACCCCTGGGATAAGATGTATAAAGCCGGAATGCCCCTTTAAGTCTCTGGTCTTCTTCACACTTAAGGACATGGCAGACTGACTGAGGCTTTTTAATATCTGCTTAATAAGACAAATGTATGGACTTACGGTCCGATTGTAGATGTAATTGTCGCTACCACATCTCTCTTTCCATATTCAGTACAATATAACTTTATTGCATTCAAGGCTGTGTCATCTCCTTTAGTTCCAAGTGGTCGCTCCACCTTAAAAAAAAAACACATTGTAATGTTCATATGGAGATATAGCTTTTTATCAGACAGGACAATGGATATATGGAACACTGCCTAGTAGTTCTTCCACCGACCATTCCTGCTGCCATCCCATCCCATTGATCTTTCACCTAAACTACATACAGAGCTGTCCACCAGAGACGTGCATAGACATTTTGGGGGGCAGGGGCTCAAGTAGAGAAAAAGGGCACTTCTAATAATAATTTAAAAAAAAAACCTTAACACAACACAATTCCTGAGGTGAGGGACCTCTGGCAGTCATGTCACCTGAATGGGCATTATAGGGCAGGTGCATTAAAAGGGCAGGGACTAAAGCCCCCTTTCGAGTCTATATGTGCACGTCCCTGCTGTCCACTCTTACCTTTCCTTTAGATACAAAGTTACATAGTACAGATGAAAAAAGACATATATCCATCAAGTTCAACCAAGATGGTGAAGGCAAGGGGTATGGCAGGATGAAGTGGAGGGGAAGCTAAAATCATGCATATGCATTCATGTTTTTTAGTAAAAGGAATGTATTTAAACCCATTTTGAAGCCCTCAACTGTTTCTGCTTTGACCAGTTCCTGAGGTAGACTGTTCCATAAATCCATAGTTCTTATGGTAAAGAAGACTTGTCATCCCTGGAGATTAAACTTATTTTCCCCAGACGGAGGCAGTGCCCCTTTATCCATTGAGGGAGTTTTATCTGGAACTGTTTTTCCCCATATTTTGTATGGGCCATTTATAGACTTAAAGTACTCCGGTGGAAAACATTTTCTTTTTTTAAATCAACTGGTGCCAGAAAGTTAAACAGATTTGTAAATTACTTCTATTAAAAAAATATTTACCCTTCCAGTACTTTTTAGCAGCTGTATGCTACAGAGGAAATTCTTTTCTTTTTTAATTTCTTTTTTGTTTTGTCCACAGTGCTCTCTGTTGACACCTGATGCCCGTATCAGGAAATGTCCAGAGCAGCATAGGTTTGCTATGGGGATTTTCTTCTGCTATGGACAGTTCCTGATACGGGCATCAGGTGTCAACAGAGAGTACTGTGGACGAAACAAAAAAGAAATTAAAAAAGAAAAGAATTTCCTCTGTAGCATACAGCTGCTAAAAAGTACTGGAAGGGTAAAACATTTTTTATAGAAGTAATTTACAAATCTGTTTAACTTTCTGGCACCAGTTGATTTTAAAAATAAAAATGTTTTCCACCGGAGTACCCCTTTAACCCCTTAACCTCTTCAGGACATAGGGCGTATGGATACGCCCTGCATTCCGAGTCCTTAAGGACCGAGGGCGTATCCATACGCCCGTGGGAAATCCGGTCCCCACCGCTAGCCGGTTGGGGACCAGAGCCGGATGCCTGCTGAAATCGTTAAGCAGGCATCTCGGCATATTGCCCAGGGGGGTCATCATGGCCCCCCATGTCGGCGATCGCAGCACATCGCTCATCAATTCAGATGAGCGATACGCTGCGATTCTGTTCCCCGCCGCTCGCCGGGGATCGGAGCCGGATGTCTGCTGATTTCTATCAGCAGACATCCCGGCAGTGTGCCGGAGGAGGTCCGGAGGACCTCCTATACTGGCGATCGCTGCAGGACGCCGGTAACTACTTACCGGCGTTCTGCATCGGTTCCGGGTCCTCAGGGTCACGTGTGACCCGGATGTAGATGGTGACTGGTGGTGTAGTATACACCACCAATCACCATCCTTGCTTTACTGGGGGCTGGCATTGTGGCCACCCCCCTCAGTACAGTTGTGAGTGGGTGGCCAAAGTGGCCACACCAATCACAATGTAATGGGAGCGGATGGTGGGGGCTAGGAGCATGTTGCTCCGTTCTGCCTGCCATTCCACTCAGATCTGGTGTGCAGGACGGAGCCCCGTGCTGCCCACCATCCCCTCAGTAAAAAAAAAGTTCCCCTTGCCCCCTTTCTGTGGCCCCTTGGCACAGAAATCCCCAGGGATAGCTTTAGATTTAGGTAGGGACAGGTTAGGGTTAAAACATTTTTTTTTTTTTTTGACATACCTCAGTGGGTGTCCGTGGGTCCGTAGCACCTTTAGCTGCGTGACCTCGGCCCTGTTGGGTCGCTGCGGTCTGCCGCCAGCCTTTTTTTTTTTTTTTTTGCGCAGATCTTTTTTTTTTTGTTCCTAAGCGTGTGTGCGGACCGTCTTAGTTCTAAAAGAGCGGTCCGCCACCGTTTGTTAAAGCCCACCCACCGCTGATCAGTCCCGTAGTACTGATCAGCGTTTTTTTTTGTGGTGCCGGCGCTTTTTTACGCGTTTTCTAGCGTTTTTTTGCACCCATAGGCGGTCCGTGCCACCAGTAGCAGGCGTGTACTGTGTGGACGGACCGTACCTGTGTGTGCAGCCTGTCCCACCGCTGTCGGTGATTTATCACTGATCAGCGTATTTTTTGTTGGGTTCAGGCGGGTGCATTTTTTTCGGGGTTAAGCGTTTTTTTATTTTTTGGGGGGGATTTTTTGTGTGGGGGTCTGTGTACAAGCCACCAGCCACTGTTCTGGGCTGAGTGGCCGGACCCCCTCTGACTTCTGAGCCCCTTGCCGCCACAAGCGCTAATCAGTGCGCACACCACTGATTAGATAAACGCATAGGGCTTTTTTGCGCTATAAGTCCCTTTTTTTTTTTTTTTTAAGTCCCTTTTTTTTTTTTTTTTTTCTGTTAGGGCGGGTTAGTTTAGTTAGGTTAGGTTAGGGAGGGTTAGGGCGGGTTAGGGAGGTAGTATCGCACCACAACACACACAGCACATACACCAATAAAGTTTTCCCCCCCACACACACACATACCCGTATTCCCATTAGAGTAGGGAAATGGCCCGCAGAACGTTTTCGGCGGAGGAGGCATATGCCATAATTGCCTCCGACACCGAGAGCGGCTCAGAGGACGATGAAGACCCCACCTTCCTTATTTCATCGTCCTCCTCATCATCTAGTTCTGATGATGAGCCACCAAGGCGGTGGAGACACCGCCGTGCGGTGCCGCAAACCTCCTCTGCCCTTGACCCTGTGCCCCATGCTAGTATGAGTCCCCCTGGCGCTCATACTAGTGAAGCCCCCCTGCCAAGGTCACTGGTACCTCGTACCGGAGAACTTGACTGGGCTGAGCCAGCGGACCACGAGCAAGTGATTCCTGAGTTTGTTGGCGACTCAGGAATAAAGATTAACATCGCCGGGTTCACTGAAAAGGACTTTTTCGGTCATTTTTTCAGTGACGACTTTGTTAATCTAATGGTTACACAGACAAATCTGTATGCCCAACAGTTCGTCGCCGCTAACCCGGGCTCACTTTTAGCTAGACCCGGCGGCTGGACTCGTGCTGCATATGGGTCTAGTTAAAAAACCCAGTGTCAGGCAATATTGGAGTGGGGACATCTTTTACCAGACACCCCTCTACAGTATGGCCATGGCACGTTCCCGGTTCGAGGCCATTCGGAGATGTTTGCATTATGCTGATAATGCGGCATGTCCCCCCCCCCCGAGCTGATCCTGCGTATGACCGCCTGTATAAAATCAAGCCGGTCATCAATCACTTCGGGGCCAGATTTTGGGAGGCCTATGTCCCTGGAAGGGAGGTCGCTATTGATGAGTCGCTCATCAGCTTTAAAGGGAGACTCAGCTTCCGGCAATACATCCCGACCAAGCGAGCGCGGTATGGCGTGAAGATGTTTAAACTTTGCGAGAGTACCTCCGGGTACACTTGCAAGTTTATGGTGTATGAGGGACGAGATTCCCGCATTGAACCCCCAGATTGTTCCCCCACTCTGGGTGTTAGCGGGAAAATAGTTTGGGGCCTTTTGCACCCATTGCTAGATAAAGGTTACCACCTTTACGTGGAAAACTTTTATACTAGTATCCCTCTCTTCACAATCACATCCCTCGCCGCCAGATCCACGCTCGCTTGTGGGACAGTCCGGAAGAATCAAAGAGGCCTTCCTTCCTATCCCCTGCAGACTCCTATCACCGGGGTGAGTCCCGTGCCTTTTCCCATGAGAACCTGTTGTTGGTCCGGTATAAGGACAAGAGGGATGTCCTTATGCTCACCACAATTCATGGGAATGGCAGCACCCCTGTCCCTGTGCGAGGTACCGTGGGACCGGTCCTCAAGCCCGATTGTATTCTGGACTACAATCGGTATATGGGGGGAGTTGATCTTTCTGATCAAGTCCTCAAGCCATATAATGCCATGCGGAAAACAAAGATATGGTACAAAAAAGTTGCGGTCTACATGGTACAGGTTGCCATGTACAACTCTTTTGTACTGTACAAGAACGCTGGCAACACAGGGACATACCTGGAGTTCCAAGAGGAAGTTATAAAGGCCCTCATCTATGGTGACCGCCAAAGAGCGGGTCAGAGCACCTCTGGAACTTCAGGTCCCCGGATCGTCCCCGGCCAACACTTTCCAGGTGTGATCCCCCACACTGGAAAGAAGGGACGATCTCAGAAGAAATGCAGAGTGTGTCACAAGAGAGGGATTCGGTAGGACACCACCACTCAATGCGACACTTGCCCCGATCATCCGGGCCTCTGTATAGGCTGCTTCAGGGAGTATCACACTTCCATGGAGTACTAAATTTTCCGTCCTTTGCCCTAATTTTCATTCCCCACAATTTGACTCCAATGTACCATTCCAGGGTACATTGTCTTCCAAATTTTATACCAACCCCCCCCCCCCCCAAAAAAAAAAAAAAAAAAAAAAACTAACTCTTTTCTCAATACCCCCAATATCTTTTTTTTTTCTTCCCCCTTAAAAATGGGTCATGGGACACAGAGTCAACAGCATTGGAGGTTTGCAGTTGCCTCAAATGCGCAACGCTCTCTCTCCCCACCTGAGCGGGTTGCGCATTTGAGGTAACAGAATAGGGATGGCCCCACACATCCCCTTCCCAGAATGATGATTCAGAGTATAGGGTTTGGGGCGGGCATCATTTTTACTTTTGGCTGTACCCTGGGTCATCATTCTGGGGAAATAATTGGCATATCAGTACTAAAATTGCAATTTTCTTCCCCCCATAGTACTCTTCATCCATTCCTGGAAAATAAATGAAGGGAACACCCGTCTGTTCCAAATCTCCACTTCACCCTATACACCTTCCCTAGGGGGTGTACTGTTTGTAATGATCTCACATATGGGTGTTCCTTTCTTGTATTTTCCTTTGAATGTATGTAACTGTTAGGTCCGTAACAAACATCCGCCTCAAATGCGAAGAGTTCTCGCTGAGCTCTGTCGTATTTCCAGGCGACAATTCGGAGTCACATGTTAGTTGTTCCCAGAAAAATGAAGCAGAGCATAGGTTGAAAATTGCAATTTTCAAAAGCTACCCTTCATCCATTCCTGGAAAATAAATTTAGGAAACACCCATGCGTTCAAAATGTCCTCTTTACCCCTATACCCATTACTTAGGGTGGATACTTTCTGTAATGGTGTCACATGTGGGTGTTTCATTTTTGTATTTTCCTCGGAATGTATGTAACTGTCAGCTACTGATATGCCATAGGCCACAAATACAAAGTGACTTCTGAGCCTTGTTGTGCGCCCGTCCAGCACGTTACCCCATATGTGGATGTATTTTCATAATCAGGGGAAAAAGCCCTCTAAAATTTGTAACCCAATTCCTCATATTACCCCTTGTGAAAATGTTAAAAATTGGGTAACCCCAGCATTTTAGTTTAAAAAAAATCAAATTTTTCAATTTAGGCCCACTTTTCAAAAAACCTGTGAGGTATTATTTCCCACTGTACCCCTTGTTACGTTCATTGAGGGGTTTAGTTTCTAAAATGGTGTCACAAATGAGTTTTTTTTTTTTTTGCTGTTGGGGGCTTTATAAATGCACATGACCCCCGACTTCAATTTCAACAAAATGTTCACTCCTTCCATTCTGAGCATTGCAGTGCGTCCACAGAGCAATTTACATCCACATATGGGGTATTTTTTCTCAGACAAAATTGTTCTACACATTTTGGGGGCCTTTTGCAATATTACCCAATGTGAAAATGAAACATTTGGGGTAACACTATCAATATAGTGCAAAAAAAAAAAATATTTTTCACTTTTATGGCCCACTGTTTAAAAAACCTGTGAGTTGTAAGTACTCACTTTAACACTGTTACGTTCACCGAGGGGTCTAGTTTCCAAAATGTAATGCCATGTGTTTTTTTTTTTTTGCTGTCCTGGCACCACAGGGGCTTCCTAAATGCGGCATTCCCCCAGAGCAAAATTTGCTTCCAAAAAGCCAAAATGTGACTCCTTCTCTTCTGAGACCTGTAGTGCGCCAGCAGAGCACTTTTCACCCCCATATGGGGTGTTTTCTGAATCGGGAGAAATTGGGCTTCAAATTTTTGGGGGTATTTTCTGCTATTTCCCTTTTTAAAAATGTAAAATCTTTGGGAAAACAAGCATTTTAGGTAATTTTTTTCTTTTTTTTACATTTGCAAAAGTCATGAAACCCCTGTGGTGTATTAAGGTTCAGTTTACCCCTTGTTGTGTTCCCCAAGGGGTCTAGTTTCCAAAATGGTATGCCATGTGTTTTTTTTTTGCTGTTCTGGCACCATAGGGGCTTCCTAAATGTGGCATGCCCCCAGATCAAAATTTTCTTCCAAAAAGCCAAATGTGACTCCTTCTCTTCTGAGACCTGTAGTGCACCAGCAGAGCACTTTTCACCCCCATATGCGGTGGTTTCTGAATCGGGAGAAATTGGGCTTCACATTTTGGGGGGTATTTTCTGCTTTAACAGTTTGTAAAAATGTAAAATATTTGGGAAACCAAGCATTTTAGGTATTTTTTTTTATATTTTTTTACATGTGCAATAGTCGTGAAACCCCTGTGGGGTATAAAGGTTCACTTTACCCCTGGTTACGTTCCCCAAGGGGTCTAGTTTCCAAAATGGTATGCCATGTGGGGGTTTTATGCTGTCCTGGCACCATAGGGGCTTCCTAAATGCGGCATGCCCCCAGAGAAAAATTTTCTTCCAAAAAGCCAAATGTGACTCCTTCTCTTCTGAGACCTGTAGTGCGCCAGCAGAGCACTTTTCACCCCCATATGGGGTGTTTTCTGAATCGGGAGAAATTGGGCTTCAAATTTTGTGGGGTATTTTCTGCTATTACCCTTTTTAAAAATGTAAATTTTTTGGGAAAACAAGCAGTTTAGGTAATTTTTGTTTTTTTACATTTGCAAAAGTCATGAAACCCCTGTGGGGTATTAAGGTTCACTTTACACCTGGTTAAGTTCCCCAAGGGGTCTAGTTTCCAAAATGGTATGCCATGTGTTTTTTTTTTTGCTGTCCTGGCACCATAGGGGCTTCCTAAATGTGGCATGCCCCCAGAGCAAAATTTTCTTCCAAAAAGCCAAATGTGACTCCTTCTCTTCTGAGACCTGTAGTGCGCCAGCAGAGCACTTTTCACCCCCATATGGGGTGTTTTCTGAATCGGGAGAAATTGGGCTTCAAATTTTGGGGGGTATTTTCTGCTTTAACCCTTTTTTAAAGTGTAACATTTTTGGGAAACCAAGCATTTTAGGTAATTTTTTTTTTTTTTTTACATATGCAAAAGTCGTGAAACCCCTGTGGGGTATTAAGGTTCATTTTACCCCTTGTTACGTTCCCCAAGGGGTCTAGTTTCCAATATATAATGCCATGTGGTTTTTTTTTTTTTTTTGCTATTCTGGCACCATAGGGGCTTCCTAAATGCGGCATGCCCCCAGAGCAAAATTTGCTTCCAAAACGCCAAATGGGACTACTTCTCTTCTGAGACCTGTAGTGCGCCGGCAGAGCACTTTTCACCCCCATATGGTGTGTTTTCTGAATCGGGAGAAATTGGGCTTCAAATTTTGGGGGGTATTTTCTGCTTTAACCCTTTTTTAAAGTGTAACATTTTTGGGAAACCAAGCATTTTAGGTAATTTTTTTTTTTTTTTTACATATGCAAAAGTCGTGAAACCCCTGTGGGGTATTAAGGTTCATTTTACCCCTTGTTTTGTTCCCCAAGGGGTCTAGTTTCCAAAATATAATGCCATGAGGGGGGTTTTATGCTGTCCTGGCACCATAGGGGCTTCCTAAATGCGGCATGCACCCAGAGCAAAATTTGCTTCCAAAACGCCAAATGTGACTACTTCTCTTCAGAGACCTGTAGTGCGCCAGCAGAGCACATTTTGGAGAAATTGGGTTTCAAATTTTGTGGGGTATTTTCTGCTATTACCCTTTTAAAAATGTAAAATTTTTGGGAAAACAAGCATTTTAGGTAATTCTTTTCTTTTTTTTACATTTGCAAAAGTCATGAAACCCCTGTGGTGTATTACCCCTTGTTGCGTTCCACAAGGGGTCTAGTTTCCAAAATGGTATGCCATGTGTTTTTTTTTTGCTGTCCTGGCACCATAGGGGCTTCCTAAATGTGGCATGCCCCCAGAGCTAAATTTTCTTCCAAAAGGCCAAATGTGACTCCTTCTCTTCTGAGACCTGTAGTGCACCAGCAGAGCACTTTTCACCCCCATATGGGGTGTTTTCTGAATTGGGAGAAATTGGGCTTCACATTTTGGGGGGTATTTTCTGCTTTAACAGTTTGTAAAAATGTAAAATATTTGGGAAACCAAGCATTTTAGGTATTTTTTTATTTTTTTTTTACATGTTCAATAGTCGTAAAACCCCTGTGGGGTATAAAGGTTCACTTTACCCCTGGTTACGTTCCCCAAGTGGTCTAGTTTCCAATATATAATGCCATGTTTTTTTTTTTTTTTTGTTGTTGTCCTGGCACCATAGGGGCTTCCTAAATGCGGCATGCCCCCAGAGCAAAATTTGCTTCCAAAACGCCAAATGGGACTAATTCTCTTCTGAGACCTGTAGTGCGCCGGCAGAGCACTTTTCACCCCCATATGGTGTGTTTTCTGAATCGGGAGAAATTGGGCTTCAAATTTTGGGGGGTATTTTCTGCTTTAACCCTTTTTTAAAGTGTAACATTTTTGGGAAACCAAGCATTTTAGGTAATTTTTAATTTTTTTTTACATATGCAAAAGTCGTGAAACCCCTGTGGGGTATTAAGGTTCATTTTACCCCTTGTTTTGTTCCCCAAGGGGTCTAGTTTCCAAAATATAATGCCATGAGGGGGGGTTTATGCTGTCCTGGCACCATAGGGGCTTCCTAAATGCGGCATGCCCCCAGAGCAAAATTTGCTTCCAAAACGCCAAATGTGACTACTTCTCTTCAGAGACCTGTAGTGCGCCAGCAGAGCAAATTTTGGAGAAATTGGGTTTCAAATTTTGTGGGGTATTTTCTACTATTACCCTTTTTAAAAATGTAAAATCTTTGGGAAAACAAGCATTTTAGGTAATTTTTTTTCTGTTTACATTTGCAAAAGTCATGAAACCCCTGTGGGGTATTAAGGTTCACTTTACCCCTTGTTATGTTCCCCAAGGGGTCTAGTTTCCAAAATGGTATGCCATGTGTTTTTTTTTTTTTGCTGTCCTGGCACCATAGGGGCTTCCTAAATGCGACATGCCCCCAGAGCAAAATTTGCTTCCAAAAAGCCAAATGTGACTTCTTCTCTTCTGAGACCTGTAGTGCGCCAGCAGAGCACTTTTCACCCCCATATGGGGTGTTTTCTGAATCGGGAGAAATTGGGCTTCAAATTTTGTGGGGTATTTTCTGCTATTATCCTTTTTAAAAATGTAAAATTTTTGGGAAAACAAGCATTTTAGGTAATTTTTTTCTTTGTTTCACATTTGCAAAAGTCATGAAACCCCTGTTGTATATTAAGGCTCACTTTACCCCTTGTTGCGTTCCCCAAGGGGTCTAGTTTCCAAAATGGTATGCCATGTGGGGTTTTTATGCTGTCCTGGCACCATAGGGGCTTCCTAAATGTGGAATGCCCCCAGAGCAAAATTTTCTTCCAAAAAGCCAAATGTGACTTCTTCTCTTCTGAGACCTGTAGTGCGCCAGTAGAGCACTTTTCACCCCCATATGGGGTGTTTTCTGAATCGGGAGAAATTGGGCTTCAAATTTTGTGGGGTATTTTCTGCTATTACCCTTTTTAAAAATGTAAAATTTTTGGGAAAACAAGCATTTTAAGAATTGTTTTTATTTTTTTTACATTTGCAAAAGTCATGAAACCCCTGTGGGGTATTAAGGTTCACTTTACCCCTTGTTACGTTCCCCAAGGGGTCTTGTTTCCAAAATGGTATGCCTTGTTTTTTTTTTGCTTTCCTGGCACCATAGGGGCTTCCTAAATGTGGCATGCCCCCAGAGCAAAATTTGCTTCCAAAAAGCCAAATGTAACTCCTTCTCTTCTGAGACCTGTAGTGCACTAGCAGAGCACTTTTCACCCCTATATGGGGTGTTTTCTGAATCGGGAGAAATTGGGCTTCAAATTTTGGGGGGAATTTTCTGCTATTACCCTTTTTAAAAATGTAAAATGTTTGGGAAACCAAGCATTTTAGGTAATTTTTTTTTTTTTTTTTACATATGCAAAAGTCATGAAACCCCTGTGGGGTATTAAGGTTCACTTTACCCCTGGTTACGTTCCCCAAGGGGTCTAGTTTCCAAAATGGTATGCCATGTGGGGTTTTTATGCTGTCCTGGCACCATAAGGGCTTCCTAAATGCGGCATGGCCCCAGAGCAAAATTTGCTTCCAAAAAGCCAAATGTGACTCCTTCTCTTCTGAGACCTGTAGTGCGCCAGCAGAGCATTTTTCACCCCCATATGGGGTGTTTTATGAATCGGGAGAAATTGGGCTTCAAATTTATTGGGGTGTTTTCTGCTATTACCCTTTTTAAAAATGTAAAATCTTTGGGAAAACAAGCATTTTAGGTAATTTATTTTTTTTACATTTGCAAAAGTCATGAAACCCCTGTGGGGTATTAAGATTCACTTTACCCCTTGTTGCGTTCACCAAGGGGTCTAGTTTCCAAAATGGTATGCCATGTGTTTTTTTTTTGCTGTCCTGGCACCATAAGGGCTTCCTAAATGCGGCATGGCCCCAGAGCAAAATTTGCTTCCAAAAAGCCAAATGTAACTCCTTCTCTTCTGAGACCTGTAGTGCTCCAGCAGAGCACTTTTCACCCCCATATGGGGTGTTTTCTGAATCGGGAGAAATTGGGCTTAAAATTTTGGGGGGTATTTTCTGCTATTACCCTCTTTAAAAATGTAAAATTTTTGGGAAAACAAGCATTTTAGGTAATTTTTTTCTTTTTTTTACATTTGCAAAAGTCATGAAACCCCTGTGGGGTATTAAGGTTCACTTTACACCTGGTTAAGTTCCCCAAGGGGTCTAGTTTCCAAAATGGTATGCCATGTGTTTTTTTTTTTGCTGTCCTGGCACCATAGGGGCTTCCTAAATGTGGCATGCCCCCAGAGCAAAATTTTCTTCCAAAAAGCCAAATGTGACTCCTTCTCTTCTGAGACCTGTAGTGCGCCAGCAGAGCACTTTTCACCCCCATATGGGGTGTTTTCTGAATCGGGAGAAATTGGGCTTCAAATTTTGGGGGGTATTTTCTGCTTTAACCCTTTATAAAAATGTAAAATTTTTGGGAAACCATGCATTTTAGGTAATTTTTTTATTTTATTTTATTTTTTTACATATGCAAAAGTCGTGAAACCCCTGTGGGGTATTAAGGTTCATTTTACCCCTTGTTACGTTCCCCAAGGGGTCTAGTTTCCAATATATAATGCCATGTGGTTTTTTTTTTTTTTTTTGCTATTCTGGCACCATAGGGGCTTCCTAAATGCGGCATGCCCCCAGAGCAAAATTTGCTTCCAAAACGCCAAATGGGACTACTTCTCTTCTGAGACCTGTAGTGCGCCGGCAGAGCACTTTTCACCCCCATATGGTGTGTTTTCTGAATCGGGAGAAATTGGGCTTCAAATTTTGGGGGGTATTTTCTGCTTTAACCCTTTTTTAAAGTGTAACATTTTTGGGAAACCAAGCATTTTAGGTCATTTTTTTTTTTTTTTTTTACATATGCAAAAGTCGTGAAACCCCTGTGGGGTATTAAGGTTCATTTTACCCCTTGTTTTGTTCCCCAAGGGGTCTAGTTTCCAAAATATAATGCCATGAGGGGGGTTTTATGCTGTCCTGGCACCATAGGGGCTTCCTAAATGCGGCATGCACCCAGAGCAAAATTTGCTTCCAAAACGCCAAATGTGACTACTTCTCTTCAGAGACCTGTAGTGCGCCAGCAGAGCACATTTTGGAGAAATTGGGTTTCAAATTTTGTGGGGTATTTTCTGCTATTACCCTTTTAAAAATGTAAAATTTTTGGGAAAACAAGCATTTTAGGTAATTCTTTTCTTTTTTTTACATTTGCAAAAGTCATGAAACCCCTGTGGTGTATTACCCCTTTCTGCGTTCCACAAGGGGTCTAGTTTCCAAAATGGTATGCCATGTGTTTTTTTTTTGCTGTCCTGGCACCATAGGGGCTTCCTAAATGTGGCATGCCCCCAGAGCTAAATTTTCTTCCAAAAGGCCAAATGTGACTCCTTCTCTTCTGAGACCTGTAGTGCACCAGCAGAGCACTTTTCACCCCCATATGGGGTGTTTTCTGAATCGGGAGAAATTGGGCTTCACATTTTGGGGGGTATTTTCTGCTTTAACAGTTTGTAAAAATGTAAAATATTTGGGAAACCAAGCATTTTAGGTATTTTTTTATTTTTTTTTTACATGTTCAATAGTCGTAAAACCCCTGTGGGGTATAAAGGTTCACTTTACCCCTGGTTACGTTCCCCAAGTGGTCTAGTTTCCAATATATAATGCCATGTGTTTTTTTTTTTTTTTGTTGTCCTGGCACCATAGGGGCTTCCTAAATGCGGCATGCCCCCAGAGCAAAATTTGCTTCCAAAACGCCAAATGGGACTAATTCTCTTCTGAGACCTGTAGTGCGCCGGCAGAGCACTTTTCACCCCCATATGGTGTGTTTTCTGAATCGGGAGAAATTGGGCTTCAAATTTTGGGGGGTATTTTCTGCTTTAACCCTTTTTTAAAGTGTAACATTTTTGGGAAACCAAGCATTTTAGGTAGTTTTTAATTTTTTTTTACATATGCAAAAGTCGTGAAACCCCTGTGGGGTATTAAGGTTCATTTTACCCCTTGTTTTGTTCCCCAAGGGGTCTAGTTTCCAAAATATAATGCCATGAGGGGGGGTTTATGCTGTCCTGGCACCATAGGGGCTTCCTAAATGCGGCATGCCCCCAGAGCAAAATTTGCTTCCAAAACGCCAAATGTGACTACTTCTCTTCAGAGACCTGTAGTGCGCCAGCAGAGCAAATTTTGGAGAAATTGGGTTTCAAATTTTGTGGGGTATTTTCTACTATTACCCTTTTTAAAAATGTAAAATCTTTGGGAAAACAAGCATTTTAGGTAATTTTTTTTCTGTTTACATTTGCAAAAGTCATGAAACCCCTGTGGGGTATTAAGGTTCACTTTACCCCTTGTTATGTTCCCCAAGGGGTCTAGTTTCCAAAATGGTATGCCATGTGTTTTTTTTTTTTGCTGTCCTGGCACCATAGGGGCTTCCTAAATGCGACATGCCCCCAGAGCAAAATTTGCTTCCAAAAAGCCAAATGTGACTTCTTCTCTTCTGAGACCTGTAGTGCGCCAGCAGAGCACTTTTCACCCCCATATGGGGTGTTTTCTGAATCGGGAGAAATTGGGCTTCAAATTTTGTGGGGTATTTTCTGCTATTATCCTTTTTAAAAATGTAAAATTTTTGGGAAAACAAGCATTTTAGGTAATTTTTTTCTTTGTTTCACATTTGCAAAAGTCATGAAACCCCTGTTGTATATTAAGGCTCACTTTACCCCTTGTTGCGTTCCCCAAGGGGTCTAGTTTCCAAAATGGTATGCCATGTGGGGTTTTTATGCTGTCCTGGCACCATAGGGGCTTCCTAAATGTGGAATGCCCCCAGAGCAAAATTTTCTTCCAAAAAGCCAAATGTGACTTCTTCTCTTCTGAGACCTGTAGTGCGCCAGTAGAGCACTTTTCACCCCCATATGGGGTGTTTTCTGAATCGGGAGAAATTGGGCTTCAAATTTTGTGGGGTATTTTCTGCTATTACCCTTTTTAAAAATGTAAAATTTTTGGGAAAACAAGCATTTTAAGAATTGTTTTTATTTTTTTTACATTTGCAAAAGTCATGAAACCCCTGTGGGGTATTAAGGTTCACTTTACCCCTTGTTACGTTCCCCAAGGGGTCTTGTTTCCAAAATGGTATGCCTTGTTTTTTTTTTGCTTTCCTGGCACCATAGGGGCTTCCTAAATGTGGCATGCCCCCAGAGCAAAATTTGCTTCCAAAAAGCCAAATGTAACTCCTTCTCTTCTGAGACCTGTAGTGCACTAGCAGAGCACTTTTCACCCCTATATGGGGTGTTTTCTGAATCGGGAGAAATTGGGCTTCAAATTTTGGGGGGAATTTTCTGCTATTACCCTTTTTAAAAATGTAAAATGTTTGGGAAACCAAGCATTTTAGGTAATTTTTTTTTTTTTTTTACATATGCAAAAGTCATGAAACCCCTGTGGGGTATTAAGGTTCACTTTACCCCTGGTTACGTTCCCCAAGGGGTCTAGTTTCCAAAATGGTATGCCATGTGGGGTTTTTATGCTGTCCTGGCACCATAAGGGCTTCCTAAATGCGGCATGGCCCCAGAGCAAAATTTGCTTCCAAAAAGCCAAATGTGACTCCTTCTCTTCTGAGACCTGTAGTGCGCCAGCAGAGCATTTTTCACCCCCATATGGGGTGTTTTATGAATCGGGAGAAATTGGGCTTCAAATTTATTGGGGTGTTTTCTGCTATTACCCTTTTTAAAAATGTAAAATCTTTGGGAAAACAAGCATTTTAGGTAATTTATTTTTTTTACATTTGCAAAAGTCATGAAACCCCTGTGGGGTATTAAGATTCACTTTACCCCTTGTTGCGTTCACCAAGGGGTCTAGTTTCCAAAATGGTATGCCATGTGTTTTTTTTTTTGCTGTCCTGGCACCATAAGGGCTTCCTAAATGCGGCATGGCCCCAGAGCAAAATTTGCTTCCAAAAAGCCAAATGTAACTCCTTCTCTTCTGAGACCTGTAGTGCTCCAGCAGAGCACTTTTCACCCCCATATGGGGTGTTTTCTGAATCGGGAGAAATTGGGCTTAAAATTTTGGGGGGTATTTTCTGCTATTACCCTCTTTAAAAATGTAAAATTTTTGGGAAAACAAGCATTTTAGGTAATTTTTTTCTTTTTTTTACATTTGCAAAAGTCATGAAACCCCTGTGGTGTATTAAGGCTCACTTTACCCCTTGTTGAGTTCCCCAAGGGGTCTAGTTTCCAAAATGGTATGCCATGTGGGGTTTTTATGCTGTCCTGGCACCATAGGGGCTTCCTAAATGTGGCATGCCCCCAGAGCAAAATTTTCTTCCAAAAAGCCAGATGTGACTCCTTCTCTTCTGAGACCTGTAGTGCGCCAGCAGAGCACTTTTCACCCCCATATGGGGTATTTTCTGAATCGGGAGAATTTGGGCTTCAAATTTTGTGGGGTATTTTCTGCTTTTACCCTTTTTAAAAATGTAAAATTTTTGGCAAAACAAGCATTTTAGGAATTTTTTTTTTTTTTTTACATTTGCAAAAGTCATGAAACCCCTGTGGGGTATTAAGGTTCACTTTACCCCTTGTTACATTCCCCAAGGGGTCTTGTTTCCAAAATGGTATGCCATGTGGTTTTTTTTTTGCTTTCCTGGCACCATAGGGGCTTCCTAAATGTGGCATGCCCCCAGAGCAAAATTTGCTTCCAAAAAGCCAAATGTAACGCCTTCTCTTCTGAGACCTGTAGTGCGCCAGCAGAGCACTTTTCACCCCCATATGGGGTGTTTTCTGAATCGGTAGAAATTGGGCTTCAAATTTTGGGGGGAATTTTCTGCTATTACCCTTTTTAAAAATGTAAAATGTTTGGGAAACCAAGCATTTTAGGTAATTTTTTTTTTTTTACATTTGCAAAAGTCATGAAACCCCTGTGGGGTATTAAGGTTAACTTTACCCCTTGTTATGTTCCCCAAGGGGTCTAGTTTCCAAAATGGTATGCCATGTTTTTTTTTTTTTGCTGTCCTGGCACCATAGGGGCTTCCTAAATGCGGCATGCCCCCAAAGCAAAATTTTCTTCCAAAAAGCCAAATGTGACTCCTTCTCTTCTGAGACCTGTAGTGCTCCAGCAGAGCACTTTTCACCCCCATATGGGATGTTTTCTGAATCGGGAAAAATTGGGCTTAAAATTTTGGGGGGTATTTTCTGCTATTACCCTCTTTAAAAATGTAAAATTTTTAGGAAAACAAGCATTTTAGGTAATTTTTTTCTTTTTTTTACATTTGCAAAAGTCATGAAACCCCTGTGGTGTATTAAGGCTCACTTTACCCCTTGTTGCATTCCCCAAGGGGTCTAGTTTCCAAAATGGTATGCCATGTGGGGTTTTTATGCTGTCCTGGCACCATAGGGGCTTCCTAAATGTTGCATGCCCCCAGAGCAAAATTTTCTTCCAAAAAGCCAAATGTGACTCCTTCTCTTCTGAGACCTGTAGTGCGCCAGCAGAGCACTTTTCACCCCCCATATGGGGTGTTTTCTGAATCGGGAGAAATTGGGCTTCAAATTTTGTGGGGTATTTTCTGCTATTACCCTTTTTAAAAATGTTAATTTTTTGGGAAAACAAGCAGTTTAGGTAATTTTTTTTTTTTTTACATTTGCAAAAGTCATGAAACCCCTGTGGGGTATTAAGGTTCACTTTACACCTGGTTAAGTTCCCCAAGGGGTCTAGTTTCCCAAATGGTATGCCATGTGTTTTTTTTGCTTTCCTGGCACCATAGGGGCTTCCTAAATGTGGCATGCCCCCAGAGCAAAATTTGCTTCCAAGAAGCCAAATGTAACGCCTTCTCTTCTGAGACCTGTAGTGCGCCAGCAGAGCACTTTTCACCCCCATATGGGGTGTTTTCTGAATCGGTAGAAATTGGGCTTCAAATTTTGGGGGGAATTTTCTGCTATTACCCTTTTTAAAAATGTAAAATGTTTGGGAAACCAAGCATTTTAGGTAATTTTTTTTTTTTTACATTTGCAAAAGTCATGAAACCCCTGTGGGGTATTAAGGTTAACTTTACCCCTTGTTATGTTCCCCAAGGGGTCTAGTTTCCAAAATGGTATGCCATGTGTTTTTTTTTTTTTTGCTGTCCTGGCACCATAGGGGCTTCCTAAATGCGGCATGCCCCCAAAGCAAAATTTTCTTCCAAAAAGCCAAATGTGACTCCTTCTCTTCTGAGACCTGTAGTGCTCCAGCAGAGCACTTTTCACCCCCATATGGGATGTTTTCTGAATCGGGAAAAATTGGGCTTAAAATTTTGGGGGGTATTTTCTGCTATTACCCTCTTTAAAAATGTAAAATTTTTAGGAAAACAAGCATTTTAGGTTATTTTTTTCTTTTTTTTACATTTGCAAAAGTCATGAAACCCCTGTGGTGTATTAAGGCTCACTTTACCCCTTGTTGCATTCCCCAAGGGGTCTAGTTTACAAAATGGTATGCCATGTGGGGTTTTTATGCTGTCCTGGCACCATAGGGGCTTCCTAAATGTTAGATGCCCCCAGAGCAAAATTTTCTTCCAAAAAGCCAAATGTGACTCCTTCTCTTCCGAGACCTGTAGTGCGCCAGCAGAGCACTTTTCACCCCCATATGGGGTGTTTTCTGAATCGGGAGAAATTGGGCTTCAAATTTTGTGGGGTATTTTCTGCTATTACCCTTTTTAAAAATGTTAATTTTTTGGGAAAACAAACAGTTTAGGTAATTTTTTTTTTTTACATTTGCAAAAGTCATGAAACCCCTGTGGGGTATTAAGGTTCACTTTACACCTGGTTAAGTTCCCCAAGGGGTCTAGTTTCCAAAATGGTATGCCATGTGTTTTTTTTTTTGCTGTCCTGGCACCATAGGGGCTTCCTAAATGCGACATGCCCCCAGAGCAAAATTTGCTTCCAAAAAGCCAAATGTGAATTATTCTCTTCTGAGACCTGTAGTGCGCCAGCAGAGCACTTTTCACCCCCATATGGGGTGTTTTCTGAATCGGGAGAAATTTGGCTTAAAATTTTGGGGGGAATTTTTTGCTATTACCCTTTTTAAAAATGTAACATTTTTGGGAAAACAAGCATTTTAGGTAAAAAAAATTTTTTACATTTGCAAAAGTCATGAAACCCCTGTGGGGTATTAAGGTTCACTTTACCCCTTGTTATGTTCCCCAAGGGGTCTAGTTTCCAAAATGGTATGCCATGTGTTTTTTTGTTGTTGCTGTTTTGACACCCTAGGGGTTTCCTAAAGGTGACATGCCCCCCAAAAACCATTTCAGAAAAATGTTCTCTCCAAAATCCCCTTGTCGCTCCTTCGCTTCTGAGCACTCTACTGCGCCCGCCGAACAATTAACATAGACATATGAGGTATGTGCTTACTCAAGAGTAATTGGGCTACAAATACAAGTAAAAATTCAAAAATTGGGTCTACAAGAACATGCAAGTGTAAAAAATGAAGATTTTGAATTTTCTCCTTCACTTTGCTGCTATTCCTGTGAAACACCTAAAGGGTTAAAACACTGACTGAAGGTCATTTTGAATACTTTGGGGGTTGCAGTTTTTATAATGGGGTCTTTTATGGGGTATTTCTAATATGAAGACCCTTCAAATCCACTTCAAACCTGAACTGGTCCCTGAAAAATAGCGAGTTTGAAAATTTTGTGAAAAATTGGAAAATTGCTGCTGAACCTTGAAGCCTTCTGGTGTCTTCCAAAACATAAAGTAGACATATTGTATATGTGAATAATAAAATAAATAATTGGAATATCCATTTTCCTTACAAGAAGAGAGCTTCAAAGTTTGAAAAATGCTAAATTTTCAATTTTTTCATGAAATTTTCAAGAAAGGATGCAAGTTACCACAAAATTTTACCACTGTGTTAAAGTAGAATATGTCACGAAAAAACAATCTCAGAATCAGAATGATAAGTAAAAGCATTCCAGAGTTATTAATGTTTAAAGTGACAGTGGTCAGATGTGCAAAAAACGCTCTGGTCCTTAAGGCCATTTTACACCTTAGGACAAGAGCGTTTTTTTGCACATCTGACCACTGTCACTTTAAACATTAATAACTCTGGAATGCTTTTAGTTATCATTCTGATTCCGAGATTGTTATTTTGTGACATATTCTACTTTAAAATAGTGGTAAAACTTTGTGGTAACTTGCATCCTTTCTTGGTGAAAAATTTTGCATTTTTCTAACTTTGAAGCTTTCTGCTTGTAAGGAAAATGGATATTCCAAATAATTTTTTTAATTCACATTTCCAATATGTCCACTTTATGTTTGCATCATAAAATTGACGTGTTTTTACTTTTGGAAGACACCAGAGGGCTTCAAAGTTCAGCAGCAATTTTCAAATTTTTTTCAGGGACCAGTTCAGGTTTGAAGTGGATTTGAAGGGTCTTCATATTAGAAATACCCCACAAATGAGCCCATTATAAAAACTACACCCCCCCCAAAGTATTCAAAATGTTAATCAGTAAGTGTTTTAATCCTTAAGGTGTTTCACAGGAATAGCAGCAAAGTGAAGGAGAAAATTCACAATCTTCATTTTTTACACTCGCATGTTCTTGTAAACCCAATTTTTGAATTTTTTTAAGGGGTAAAAGGTGAAAATGTATACTTGTATTTGTGGCCCAATTTCTCTCGAGTAAGGACATACCTCATATGTCTATGTAAATATTTCGGCGGGCGCAGTAGAGGGCTCAGAAGTGAAGGAGCGACAAGGGGATTTTGGAGAGTACGTTTTTCAGAAATGGTTTTTGGGGGGCATGTTGCATTTAGGAAGCCCCTATAGTGCCATAACAGCAAAAAAAAACACATGGCATACCATTTTGGAAACTAGACCCCTTTGGGAATTTAACAAGGAATAAAGTGAGCCTTAATACCCCACAGGTGTTTCACGACTTTTGCATATGTAAAAAAAAAATAAAAAAATTTCACTAAAATGTGTGTTTCCCCCCAAATTTCACATTTTTGCAAGGGTTAATAGCAGAAAATACCCCCCAAAATTTGTAACCCCATCTCTTCTGAGTATGGAGGTACCCCATAAGTTGACCTGAAGTGCACTACAGGCGAACTACAATGCTCAGAAGAGGAGGAGCACCATTGAGCTTTTGGAAAGAGAATTCGTTTGGAATGGTAGTCAGGGGCCATGTGCATTTACAAAGCCCCCCGTGGTGTCAGAACAGTGGACCCCCCCACATGTGACCCTATTTTGGAAACTACACCCCTCACAGAATTTAATAAGTGGTGCAGTGAGCATTTACACCCCACTGGCGTTTGACAGATCTTTGGAACAGTGGGCTGTGCAAATGGAAAATTTAATTTTTCATTTTCACGGATCACTGTTCCAAAAATCTGTCAGACACCTGTGGGGCGTAAATGCTCACTGTACCCCTTATTACATTACATGAGGGGTGTAGTTTCCAAAATGGGGTCACATATGGGGAGGTCCATTGTTCTGGTACCATGGGGGCTTTGTAAACACAAGTGGCCTTCAATTCCGGACAAATTTTCTCTTCAAAATCCCAATGGCGCTCCTTCTCTTCTGAGCATTGTAGTGCACCCATACATCCACATATGGGGTATGTTCTTACTCAGAAGAAATAGGGTTACAAATTTTGGGGGGCTTTTTTTATTTTCCCTAGTGAAAATGAAAAATTTAGGGTGACACCAGCATTTTAGTGAAAATTTTTTTTTCATTTTCCCATCCAACTTTAATGAAAATTTGTGAGGTGTTCAGGCTCACTATACCCCTTTTTACGTTCCGTGAGGGTGTCGTTTCCAAAATGGGGTCACATGTGGGTATTTATTTTTTTGGGTTTATGTCAGAACCACTGTAAAATCAGCCACCCCTGTGCAAAACACCAATTTAGGCCTCAAATGTACATGGTGCGTTCTCACTCCTGAGCCTTGTTGTGCGTCCGAAGAGCATTTTACGCCCACATATGGGGTATTTCCGTACTCAGGAGAAATTGCGTTACAAATTTTGGGGGTCTTTTTTTCCTTTTACCTCCCGTGAAAATAAAAAGTAAAGGACAACACCAGCATGTTAGTGTAAAAAAAAATTTTTTTTACACTAACAGGCTGGTGTAGACCCCAACTTTTCTTTTTCATAAGGGGTAAAAGGAAAAAAAGCCCCCAAAATTAGTAGTGCAATTTCTCCCGAGTACGGAGATACCCCATATGTGGCACTAAACTGTTTCCTTGAAATACGACAGGGCTCTGAAGTGAGAGAGCGCCATGCGCATTTGAGGACTAAATTAGGGATTGCACAGGGGTGGACATAGGGGTATTCTACGCCAGTGATTTCCAAACAGGGTGCCTCCAGCTGTTGCTAAACTCCCAGCATGCCTGGACAGTCAGTGGCTGTCCAGAAATGCTGTGAGTTGTTGTTTTGCAACAGCTGGAGGCTCTGTTTGGAAAACACTGCCATACAATACGTTTTTTATTTTTATTGGGGGGACAGTGTAAAGGGGGGTATATGTAGTGTTTTACCCTTTATTATGTGTTAGTGTAGTGTAGTGTTTTTAGGGTACGTTCACACTGGTGGAAGATTACAGTGAATTTACCGCTAGGAGTTTGCGCTGCGGCGAAAAATTTTCCGCAGCTCATACTTGATGCAGAAAACTTACTGTAAACCCGCCAGTGTGAATGTACCCTGTACGTTCACATGGGGGGGGGGGGCAAACCTCCAGCTGTTTCAAAACTACAACTCCCAGCATGTACTGACAGACCGTGCATGCTGGGAGTTGTACTTTTGCAACACCTGGAGGCACACTGGTTGGAAAACCTTCAATTAGGTTCTGTTACCTAACTTAGTATTTTCCAACCAGTGTGCCTCCAGCTGTTGCAAAACTTCAACTCCCAGCATGTACTGATCGCCGAAAGGCATGCTGGGAGATGTAGTTATGCAACAGCTGGAGGTACACAACTACAACTCCCAGCATGCAGAGACAGCAAACTGCTGTGTGGGCATGCTGGGAGTTGTAGTTTTGCAAGATCTGGAGGTGCACAGTATAGAGATCACTTTGAAGTGGTCTTAGACTGTAGACCTCTAGCTGTTGCAAAACTGCAACTCCCAGCAAGCCTAAAGAGCTCTCTGGGCATGCTGGGAGTTGTAGTTTTGCACCATCTGGAGGGTTACAGTTTAGAGACCACTATAGTGGTCTCAGACTGTAGCCCTCCAGATGTTGCTAAGTAACTCACCGGCTTCCGTCGTATCCAGGGAGCTGCGTCACGGTCCTTTTCTTCTGCCGATCGTCGCCCGATGCCGCCGCTGATCGTCGCCCGCTGCCGTCACCGATGGGTAAGTGGATATTCGGTTCCGGTCCCTGTCGGTTTCCCCGTCCTACCCCACCTATTGTGGGTGGGCAGAACGGGGAAACCGAAAGTAAACCCCTCCGCCCCCAATCTGCTATTGGTGGTCGCGTCTAGACCACCAATAGCAGAGATAGGAGGGGTGGCACCTCTGCCACCTCACTCCTATCGCTACAGGGGGATCGTGGGTGTCTGGGACATCCGCGATCCCCCTTCTATTCCGGGTCACTATAGACCCGTATGACCCGGAATAGCCGCAAATCACATGTGTGAATTCACTTGCGATTTGCGGTGAACGCTGATGACCCCCCTGGGCATTTGCGCGGGGTGCCTGCTGATAGATATCAGCAGTCACCCCGGCCCGATCCCCGCCCGGCGTGCGGCGGGGACCGAAATTCCCACGGGCGTACAGTTACGCCCTTGGTCCTTAAGGGGTTAAATAAGTTGATCATATCCCCCCTTTAAATGTCTCTTCTTGAATTACATAGTTACATAGTTAGTATGGTTGAAAAAATACATACGTCCATCAAGTCCAACCAGGGAATTGAAGTGTAGGGTGTATGGGGATAAGGGAAAGGGATGTAGTTTTAGAATTCTGCATAAGCATTAATGTTATTTTGTTCCAGGAATGTATCTAACCCTGTTTTAAAGCTGTTAATTGTTCCTGCTTTTACCAGTTCCTGAGGTAGACCGTTCCATAAATTCACAGTCCTCACGGTAAATAAGGCGTGTCGCCCCTTTAGACTAAACCTTTTCTTCTCCAGACGGAGGGAGTGCCCCCTCGTCCTTTTGGGGGGGTTTAACCTGGAACTTATTTAATTATTTTAATCTTTCCTCATAGCCACTGCTAGATGTTCCATGCCCCTTATTAGTTTAGTAACGTGCCTCAATAACCTTTGCAGCTCCAGAATGTCCCTTTTATGAACCAGTGCGCAAAACAGCATATTCCAGGTGAGGCTGCACCAGTGATTTATAAAGGGGGAGTATTATGTCCCTGACCCTCGAGTCCATGCCTCTTCTGATACATGACAATATCCTGCTGGCCTTAGAAGCAGCTGCCTGACATTTTGCTTTTGTGTTGTCTATGATCTACAAGTCACCAGATCTTTCTCTACCAGTGACTCTCTCCCACTTTAACCCCCCCCCCCCCCCCCCCAAGACATATAATGCTGCAGGTTATTCCCGTTAGGCAGGCCGCTCATTCACACTAGCATACAAGATCCTGACATTAGTACCAGGACATTGTGTGCAGTGGCCACAGAGCCGCAGAGCTGTAGAGCTATAAGCTCCGAGCCCCGCCGCTCACTCCATTACCTGCCGGGAGTCCCCCACTGTGCAGGATGTCTGCATCATGGCATGGGCAGTGAAATGATGTGACATCATCACGTCATCTATGCTAGGACGTAGAAGTTACTGCTCTACATGGGCGCGGTGGGAAGGTGAGTTGATTTTTTTGTTTTAAACAAATATTGCCGAAAAAGAGGAGGGAGGGGGGAAGCCTACCTGCTTGCCAATTTACTCTAAAGGGGGGAGCCTGCCTGCATTCCTACCTACTCTAAAGGGGGGAGCCTATCTGCTTACCTACCTACCTGATATAAAGGGGGGGGGAATTTACCTAACTTACATGGAGGGTGAGAAGGGGGGGGAGAAGCCTACCTAACTCCCTCATATGGTAAAAAACTAATATATGGAGGGGGAGAAGGGGCAGCCTGCTTACATACCTAATATAAAGTGGAGGGTCTACATGGTTAATATGAAGGGACAGGGGGTGGGATTACTTAGCTAATATAGAAGGAAGGAGCTAACATGGGTGCTCCGAGGGGGTTTTACTGTATAGAGGACAGAGGGGGGCCTAAATGCATTTGTGGGCACAGAGGGGGCCTAACTGCCACATGCAGGAATAGTGGGGGCCTTACTACTATATGAGGGCACAGAGGGGGCCTAGCTGCTATATGAGGGCCCAGAGAAGGCTTAAGTGCTATATGGGGGCACTATTACATATAAGGCAATATTGATGGGACGTGTGCATTGAGGTGAGGATGATGCTGAAGTGATGAGACTAAAATGTTTGTCTGGCAGGTTCTGTGGAGACAAGTGTTGGCCAGGAGAAATCTTCATGAAGCCCAGGAGAGATGGAGAAGAAAAGTAAAATTGAACGACTGATCAAAGAGGATGTCACCTGTGATTCACTTGGAAAAGACATCCCCTGTGGTTCACTGGATGTAATTGTAAGCATTATTATTATTTGTCCCTTGTATACTGGTATTGGTAATATTGATCTCTGTATACAGGATGTGGTCAGTAACAATATGATGGTAATATGTATGGTGATAATATTTCTCCTTGTTTACTGAAATTATTGGTAATATTGGTCTCTGTATACAGGATTTGGTCAGTAACAGTATGATGGTAACATGTATTGTGGATGTGACAATTAGAGATGAGCGAACTTTTAAAAAATTTGATTCGGCCAATTCGCCGAATTTTCCCGAAAAGTTTGTTTCGATCTGAATTTATTTGCGGCGAATCGATGTTAAAAAAGGCTATTTCTAGCCTACATACAGCCTCTATAGGGGTATAGAACAGTTTGCTGTGTCCTAAAACGCATATGGAGTGTACTGGGGTAGTGAAATAATACTGTTATTCAGAATAACATGCAGATTACCGGCATCACTCTTAGAATCACTGCCGCACAGCAGCACAATGACAGAGCCTGGTGGTGGCATCAGTGTCAGGAGACCATATAGTGACTGAATGACACAGTGTGGAGGTGTTAGCAGCATGAGGAGACCATATAGTGACTGAATGACATAGCGTGGACATGTTGGCAGCAAGAGGAGACCATTTAGTGGCTTAATGGCTCAGCGTGGAGTTGGCTGATGCACTAGTACACTACACACCAGGGCATCACAATCCCCCCCCAAAAAAACAACACATTATATGAAATTTTTCACAAAGATTTCTCATTGGTAGCACCCGCTATCCAAAAGTTAGAAATTTCCAGACCCAGGCCCCACCTCTGCGGCATCAGTAACCCATACATTGCCTGTAGGACACAGACTGGAGTTGTCTGATGTACCAGTACACACCAGGGCTTCACAATCCCCCCTCCAAAATCAACACAATGAGAAATTTTTGTCAAAGATTTCTCATTGGTAGCACCCGCTATCCAAAAATTAGAAATTTCCAGAACCAAGCCCCACCCCTGCGGCATTAGTAACCCATATATTGCCTGCATGACACAGCCTGGAGTTGGTTGATGCAAGAGTACACACCAGGGCTTCACAATCCCCCCCCCCCCCCCCCCCCCAAAAAAAACAACACAATATATGAAATTTTTGTCAAAGATTTCTCATTGGTAGCACCCGCTATCCGAAAATGTTTTACATTTCCAGAACCAGGCCCCACCCCTGCAGCATCAGTAACCCATATATTGCCTGTAGGACACAGCCTGGAGTTTGCTGATGCACCAGTACACACCAGGGCTTCACAATCCCCTCAAAAAACAACAACATTTTAGAAATTTTTTAAAGAAATACCTTTGTGTAAGAACAAGCACATATCCAACAGTTCACAAGACTCTATAATGCAGGACGGTGGACCACCCAAAGACATTCTTCTCAAAAACAATAAACCACACAATGTTTGACATTTTTTTTACAAAAACTAATTCAATATGTGTGTAAGCGCATCTCTCTCCAAAAGATCAGATCACCAAAGAACTTTTTTCACCCAAAATGATGAAGCAGAGTTAATCCCTGTCCGTTTTTTTTATTTTTTTTTTCATTAAAAAATCAAACGCAACAAGCGTTCCGTTGTGTAACGATTAGCATTCTGGAAAATTCAATTTTATTACTGATAAAATTATCAGTAAATCAAAATAAAAAAACACTACCCAAGAGTGTTTAATTACCCCATACATTACACCAGGAGAAGTCAGGAGTAGGCCTCAGCTGTACCCAAGAGGCTTTAATAACCCCCTACCTTTGCATGATCAATTGAGAGATCAAGCAATGCCAGGTGTGTTATGCTCTCTGATTTCCGGGGCCGCAGGCGCGCTCCACTGAACTGATTAGCGTGTCTCTATCTTTCATCGACCGGTGCTGGTAACCCGCTAACTCCCGGAAAGGTAAGCTGCCGCGAAGCAGGTGGTCTCCTCCGGGCACGTTTGGCTCCAGAATTTCCACTACTGCCACACCACGCTGACTGCCAACCGTGCTACCGCCTTGCTGACTCAAGGGAAACCTGCAACTCTCTTCTCCTGATGATGAACCCCCTTCTCCTGAGATTGAGCAATAACAGGTGTGTTATGCCCTCAGATGTCCGGGGCCGCAAGCGCGCTCCACTGAACGGATTAGGGTGTGTCCATCTTTTTTTGTAGCACCCGCAATCCAAAAATTTTAAATTCCCAGATCCAGGCCCCACCTCTGCGGCATCAGGAACCCATTTATTGCCTGAAGGACAAAGCCTGGAGTTAGTTGATGCACCAGTACACACAGGGCTTCACAATCCACCCCAAAATCAACAAAATTGTATACATTTTTTTTTAAATTTACAACTTTATGTAAGCACAAGCGCATATCCAACATATCAGAACACTCTATAAGGCAGGACGGTGGACCACCCAAAGACTTTCTTCCCAAAAATAATGAACCACATAATTGTAGAATTAAAAAAAAAAAATTTTGAAATTCCTAGACCCTGGCCCCACCTCAGCTGCATCAGTAAACCATAGATTGCCTGAAAGACACAGCCTGGAGTTGGCTGATGCACGAGTACACACCCGGGCTTCACAATCCACCCCAAAAAAACGCAATTTTTTTTAAAATTGTCTGACAAAATACCTTTTTGTTAAAACAAGCGCATATACTACAGTTCAGAAGACTCTATAATGCAGGACGATGGGCCACCCAAAGACATTCTTCTATAATATAATAAACCACACAATATGTTCAATTTTTTTAAATAATTGAAATTCCAAGACCAAGGCCCCACCTCTGCTGCATCAGTAACCCATATATTGCCTAACGGACACAGACTGGAGTTGACTGATGCACGAGTACACACTACACACCTATCACCCGGGCTTCACAATCCACCCCAAAAAAACCGCAAAATTTTATCGAAATTGTCAGACAAAATACCTTTTTTTTTTTAAAACAAGCGCATATACAGCAGTTCAGAAGACTCTATAATGCAGGATGGTGGACCACCCAAAGACATTCTTCTCAAAAGTAATAAACCACACAATGTTTGAAATTTAATTAAACAAATTATTACATGTGTGTAAGTGCATCTGTTTCCAAAAAATCAGATGGCAAAAGGATTCTATTCGCCAAAAATGATTAAGCAGAGTTAATCCCTCTCCATCTATTATTATTTTTTCATTAAAAAATCACACGCAACAAGCATTCCGTTGTGTAACGGTTAGCATTCAATTTTATTACTGATAAAATTACCAGTAAATTTAACAATAACACTACCCAAGAGTGTTTAATTAACCCATACATTGCACCAGGAGCAGTCAGGACTAGGCCTCAGCAGTACCCAAGAGGCTTTAATAACCCCTTACCTTTCCCAATCAATTGCGAGATCGAGCAATAACAGGTGTGTTATGGCCTCAGATGTCCTGGGCCGCACTAGCGCTCCACTGAACGGATTGGCGTCTCTCTATCTTTCAAGGACAGGTGCGTGTTGCACGCTGAAACCAGTTTGTGATAGGGATCTGTGATTGCAATTATTTAATCTTAAAACGAGGAATTACCAGTAAGTGAGGGTCATAAGCTGGCGTTTATTAAGTCCCTGCCCTTTGTACACACCGCCCGTTGCTATAAGCGATTGGATTAGTTAGTGAGTTGGTTAGTTAGGTCCTCGGATCAGCCCAGGCGGGGTAGGAGAAGGCCCTGGCAGAGCGCCGAGAATTTAACGATCATTGTTGAAATTTGCATTAAGCATGTATTTAGCTACTGCTAAACATCCAAAAATTTAAGGCCCAAGGCCAGAGGCACCAGGGAGGCAAGTAGTTCCTGAAAGACAGAGAATGAGTCTGGAGCATGCATTTGCAGTACCCAAGAGGTTTTCATAACCCCTTACATTTAAAGATCAATGTTTACATTTGCATTAAGCATGTATTTAGCTACTGCTAAACTTCAAAAAATTATAGGCCCAAGGCCTGAGGCACCAGGGAGGCAAGTAGTTTGTGAAAGACACAGAATGAGTCTGGAGCAGTCATTCGCAGTACCAAAGAGGGTTTCATAACCCCTTACATTTAAAGATCAATATTGACATTTGCATTAAGCATGTTTTTAACTACTGCTAAACTTCAAAAAATTATAGGCCCAAAGCCAGAAGCTTCAGTTTTCCCCATATTAGGAGCATAGTTGTCCACCAGATTAGGCAGCATAGATGTCCCCCAGATTAGGACCATAGTTGTCCCCCAGATTAGGCAGCATAGATGTCACCCAGATTAGGAGCATACTTGTCCCTCAGATTAGGCAGCATAGATGTCCCCCAGATTAGGCAGCATAGTTGTCCCCGAATCAGCGCGGGCCGGTAAGAGCCAATCAAAGGGCCGTATGTGTCAAGCGGGCCGTACAATCCCCAGGTCTGCTCCAGAGGGTTTCATAACGAACCGCAATAGAGAAAATTTGTTGTAGGAGCATGGTCAATCTATTTAGACCCATCTGTCATTGGTGGCTGGAAATCCTGGCTGATACATCCTTGATTCATCTTGACAAACGTAAGTCTCTTCACATTTTTAGTGGACAGACGAGTTCGCCTTGGGGTGACTATGGCCCCGGCCGCACTAAACACCCGCTCTGATGGCACACTACTGGCCGCGCAGGACAGCTTTTCCAGGGCAAACTCCGCTAGTTGCGGCCATAAATCGAGTTTGGCTGCCCAGAAGTCCAGCAGATCTTCAACGGTTGTTGGCAGGGTCATGTCGAGGTAAGCCATCACCTGCTGGTTCAGGTCCTGCTCCATGTCCACCTGCTGCTGATGAGTAGCTTCACTATGCGGCTGAAGAAAGCTGTTACGCCGAGCGCTCCAGGTCCCTAATCCTCCCCGGAGCGCTCGTGGCCTTCTCCTCTCTGCAGCGCCCCGGTAAGACCCACTGACCGGGAGCACTGCACTGACACTGCCGACGGGGATGCGTCTGTCACGTCCTGGTGAGTGCGGCTCCGCTCCCTAGGATTAAGATTTAAAGGGCCAGTGCACCACTAATTGGTGCCTGGCCCAATCAGTGTAATTAACTCCCACCTGCTCCATGCCTTAATAACCTCACTTCCCCTTCCCAGCATTGCCGGATCTTGTTGCCCTTGTGCCTAGTGAAAGCGTTTCCTGTGATTGCCTTACCAGTGTTTCCAGACCTTCTGCCGTTACCATTGACTATGAACCTTGCCGCCTGCCCTGACCTTCTGCTACGTCTGACCTCGCCTCTGTCTAGTCCTTCTGTCCCACGCCTTCTCAGCAGTCAGCGAGGTTGAGCCGTTACCGGTGGATACGACCTGGTTGCTACCGCCGCAGCCAAACCATCCCGCTTTGCGGCGGGCTCTGGTGAATACCAGTAGCATCTTAGAACTGTTCCACCGTTATGGTCCACGCCAATCCCTCGCTGACACAGAGGATCCACATCCAGCCTGCCGAATGATAACAGAAGCTACTCATCAGCGACTGTAGACTAAGGCTGCTGCTGATTGAGCTGGTACTGCTCCTGCCACCCCTCCCCTCCCCAGCAGCCGTGGCAGTGGAAGGTGAGCACAGAGGGCCCCCCGAGTCAGACCTGCGAGTGGATGGACCATGTGGCCGATAGGCATCGGCCAACCGACTACGTAGAAGCTCCCTGAAGTAGGTCAGTTTGTCCTCCCTCTCAGTGGGTGTAAAAAAGGCCCCCATTCTGGGCCGGTAGCGAGGGTCTAATAAGGTGGAGATCCAGAAGTCATCGCGCTGACGAATTTTGACAATTCGGGGGTCACTACGCAAGCAACTCAGCTTGCATCGTGCCATTTGTGACAGTGAGTCACTGGGACTACCTGCCTCCATCTCTACTGCATACTGCCACGGTGTGTCTGAGTCCTCTGTCTTTCCTCCCTCGTAATAACCCTCCAGCTCCTCTGGCTGCTCCTGCTCCTCCCCTCCTGTCCAATGACCAGAAACACCGGCCATCTCATCCACCGTAAACTGTGCTCCGTTCTGCCCCTCATCATCCTCCTCCAGTTCATCCCCCACAGGACTCATGTAGCCTTCTGATGTAGGCGCAACATCTCCATTGCCGTGACCAGCCATGTTTTCAATCATTTTTTGGAGTAAATGTAGGAGTGTAATTACGTCGTTAATGGCTTAATTCGAGCGACTAACAAAAAATGTGGCTTTCTCAAAGGGCCTCAGCAAACGGCAGGTGTCACGTATGAGCTGCCACTCGTTCACATTGAAGTTACACAGGGGAGTACTCCTATCTGCTTGTATCATCAAAAAATCCGTGATGGCTTTTCTTTGTTCGTATAGTCTGTCCAACATATGGAGGGTGGAATTCCAACGTGTGGCAACGTCACAAATGAGACTATGTTGTGGGATACCGTTCTGACGCTGCAGCTCAAGCAAAGTGTGCTTGGCGGTGTACGAGTGGCTGAAGTGCATGCACAGTTTCCTTGCCATTGTCAGGACGTCTTGCAAATGGGGTGAAGACTTGATGAACTTCTTAACAACCAGATTCAACACGCATGCCATGCAGGGCGAATGGTTCACACTTCCTTGTTGCAGCGCGGCCACAATGTTCTTCCCATTGTCGGTCACCATGGTTCCCATTTCCAGATTTCGTGGAGTAAGCCATACTCGGATTTCTTCCCTAATGAACTTCAGCAGTTCCTTCCCTGGAAAGGCAAACCATGTGAAGGACGGCTTGACACAGCTGTGCCGTACACACGTGGTACGATGAAGGGCCGCCGAGATTTGGATGTGCAGTGGAGGCCGAGGACACGGGGAGGAAGAGGAGGAGGCACACACTGTAAAAGGACCAACTGCCTGGGAGTGAGAGCGTGGAGGAGGAAGCGGTGTGACCGGTCCAAGTTGCTGCTGTGGCTGTGCAGGAACAACATTTACCCAGTGGGCAGTAGAAGACATGTATTGTCCCTGCCCGTAGTTACAGCTCCACACATCGGCGCTGCCGTGCACTTTTGAACACACCAACAGGCTCAAGGACTGGCCCACCTTCTCTTGTACAAACTTATGCAGGGCTGGTACTGCCTTCTTCGCAAAGAAATGACGGCTTGGGACTCTCCACCTCGGCTCGGCACAAGCCATTAATTCCCTGAAAGCTGCAGAGTCCACCAGTTGGAAAGGGAGGGACTGCACTACCAGCAACTTGGACAGGAGCACATTCAACTTCTGCGCCGTTGGATGAGTGGGCGCATACTGTTGTCTCTTGGACATGGCTTTGCCGATCGATTGTTGGCGGAATGGCTGACTACGAGAGGAGGAAGCAGGAGCGCAAGAAGGATGGTTTGACACAATGCTTCCTTCGGCTGAGGTGGTGGAGCCTTGGCTGGATGACGGAGGGAGCGGATGGCCACTGGGTGATGTGGCAGGCTGGACCACTACCTCGGAGCCACGGTTATCCCAGGCCGCTTCATGGTGGCGAAACATGTGTTGACGCAGGGCCGTGGTGCCGAGATTGGGACCCTGGCCACGCTTCACTTTCTGCCCACAGATTTTGCATATGACTATGCTAAGGTCCTCCGGATTCTTTATGAAGAACAACCACACCGCAGAGTAGCTGTTTTTCCCACCCGTAGTTCGCACTATTTCACTGCTATTGGCGCCGTCTCCAGGAACCCCTGTTCCACTAGCTCCCTGAATGGTAGCTTGCCGTGAAGCAGGTGGTCTCCCCCTGGCACGTTTGGCTCCTGAATTTCCACTACTGCCACCACCACGCTGGTTGCCAACCGTGCTACCGCCTTGCTGCCTATTAGACAAAGAGCAAATCTCTTCTCCTGATGATGATGCCCCGGCTTCTGCACCCAGCTCCCAATTGCGATCGGCTTCATCATCATCAAAAGATGTGTGCACTTCACTGATGTCCTCCTCATGTTCCACAACAGTGTCTGCCTCAGAACCCTGAGCAATTGAAACACCGCCTCCCACGTCACTCTCTGCATCACTACTTGGCCGCCTTGTGGAGCAAGGGACGCATGTCTCCTCACATTCTTGGCTGCCCATTAGCTGCTGACTGTCCTCTATTACATCGTCCTCACTAAATAGTCGAGCTGAACCCAAAGCATGAGATACTTCTTTGGGAGAGGGAACAGCATAGGACAAAGGCAATGGTATTACAGGGACTGCTCCCGGGCCATGCCAACTGAGGGTTGTGTCTGAGGAACCCACCGACTCTTGACTGGGGTCAGATGTCGCTTGTGATGATGGGGATGAGTGTGCAAACCAATTGACGAGGAGAGATGGGTCGACGACACGACCGCTGGGTGTTAACGGGAGCTCAGGCCTATTGCTGCAACTCCTGCTGCCACTCGTCCCAAGTCTGTTGCCAACTCTGCCTGACATATGTAGGCCTTTGCCCCTTCTCTGTGCACGTCCTGGCACTTCCCTGCCGGACATACTTAGTGCGTTTATGAGGATATAGAACAGCAGCAGGCGATTACTTACGGCTGTCCTTTCAAAGTATATAGGGCCTAGACAGAATAACAGTTACTAAATAGTACACTCCTTTGTTGTATGTATGCCCTTTGCAATGATGAGCACACTGTTAAGCGTATTTATACGCAGAAAAAACTTTTTTTTTTCTTTAATACACCGGCAGGTGTATAATTTGTGGTATAACACTTAATTTAGCACAGAGACAGGAAAAAAAGGTGGTATATGGTACATTATTTGCTTGAATTTAGGCCCTTTGCATTGATAAGGCCACTGAAAAAGCATATTTTTACGCAGGAAAACCTTTTTTTTCTTTAATACACTGGCAGGTGTATAACGTGTGGTATAAAACAGAAATACAGGTACTAAATAGTACGCTATTTGCTTTTATGTAGGCCCTTTGCAATGATAAGGCCACTGTTAAGCGTATTTGTACTCAGGAAAACCTTTTTTTCTTGAATACACCGGCAGGTGTATAACGTGTGGTATAACACTGAATTTAGCACCGAGACAGAAATACAGGTAGTATATGGTACGCTATTTGCTTGTATTTAGGCCCTTTGCAATGATAAGGCCACTGTTAAGCGTATTTGTACTCAGGAAAAACTTTTTTTTCTTTAATACACCGGCAGGTATATAACGTGTGGTATAACACTGAATTTAGCACAGAGACAGAGTAACAGGTGAAAAATGGTAAAAAGGCACTAAAGTCCACACTAATATGACTTATTTCTGAACAGCAGCAGGACCCAACAGTGCAGCACCACCAAAAAAAAAATCCAGGGATTAAACCCTAAATTGCACTCTGTCACACAATTCTGAGCAGCAGAAGATTTGTGGAGAAAAAAAAACTCAATAGAGCTGAAAAATGAGGAGATAAGATGGTTGATAAAGTTCAGGCAGCTTGGAGATCTGTATGAGGCAGCTGACAGCTATCTGCCCCTCTCTGCTGCAATGCTCAATAACGTGAATAGGAGGTTTAGCAATCAATGATCCTTCTCAGAGTAACAGCACAGCACTCTGCACTCCTGCCTTTCCCTAATGCTGATGTGACTAGCAGTTGCAGTGTAACACTGTGGTATAAGCTATTCACACACACGCACAGTCCCGTCCTCTCCATCTGAGTGCATAGATGAAATGAAGAGAGGCAAGATGGCCGCTGATTATATAGGGGCTGTGACAGGGGTGAACACTGATAGGCTGCATCTCACATGTGGTTCAGGGTCAGCCTGCCTACCTTAATTTCCTGTTTCCCGCCCTCCCATAATCCCCTGCCCCATGTACTCACATGTGGATCCACCATCTTAGCTCTACAATAGCCTGGAACGCTGTAAAATGGAGTTTAATGAAGCGTGCGATAGAATCGCGTCGATATTCGTATTCGTTGCGAATCAAATTTTTCATGAAATTCGTAACAAATTCGGGTTCGTCAAGTTCGATTTGCTCATCTCTAGGGACAATATTTCTCCTTGTATACTGATATTATTGGTAATAAAGGTCTCAGTATACAGGACGTGGTCAGTAACAGTATGACGGCAATTTGTTTGGTGATAATATTCCTCCTTGTATACTGGTATTATTAGTAATATTGGTCTCAGTATACAGGATTTGGTCAGTAACAGTATGATGATAACATGTATGGTGATAATATTCATAATTACATAGTTAGTACGGTTGAAAAAAGACATATGTCTATCAAGTTCAACCAGGGTATTGAAGGGTAGGGGTGTGGCGCGATATTGGGGAAGGGATGGGATTTTATATTTCTTCATAAGCATTAAGATGTCTGATCGCGATAGTCCAGCCGCTGGGGACCCCCATGATCTTGCACGCGGCACCCCATTTGTAATCAGTCCCCGAAGCGTGTTCGCTCCGGCTCTGCTTACCGGCGACTACAGGGCGGCGGGTGACGTCATGCCTCTGCCCCCGTGTGACGTCACGATCCGCCCCTCAATGCAAGCCTATGAGAGGGGGCGTGATAGCTGTCATGCCCCCTCCCATAGACTTGCAGTGAGGGGCAGAGCGTGACATCACATGGGGGCGGAGGCGTGACGTCACACACCGCCCGCCCTGTAGTCGCCGGTGACTGCGCGAACACGCTCCGGGGACTGATTGCAAATGGGGTGCCGTGTGCAAGATCACCGGGGTCCCCAGCGGCAGGACTCCCGCGATCAGGCATCTTATCCCCTATCCTTTGGATAGGGGATAAGATGTCTAAGCACCGGAGTACCCTTTTAATGTTACTTTGTTCCAGGAATGTATCTAATCCTGTTTTAAAGCTGTTAATTGTTCCTGCTGTGACCAGTTCCTGAGGTAGACTGTTCCATAAGTTCACAGTTCTTATGGTAAAGAAGGCTTGTCGCCCCTTGAGAGGGAGTGCCCCCTCGTCCTTTGGGGGGGTTTAACCTGGAACAGTTTTTTTTCTCCATATTTTTTGTATGGGACATTTATATACTTATATACGTTTATCATATCCCCCCCCCCCTTAAACGTCTCTTCTCAAGACTAAACAATTGTAACTCCTTTAATCGCTCCTCATAGCTAAGATGTTCCATGCCCCATATTAGTTTAGTCGCGCGTCTCTGCACCCTTTCCAACTCCACAGTGTCCCTTTTATGTACAGGTGCCCAAAACTGAACCGCATATTCCAGGTGAGGCCGTACCAATGCTTTATAAAGGGGGAGTATTATGTCCCTGTCCCTTGAGTCCATGCCTCTTTTGATACATGACAATATCCTGCCGGCTTTGGAAGCAGCAGCCTGACATTGCATGCTATTCTGTAGTCTGTGATCTACAAGTACACCCAGATCCTTCTCTACCAGTGACTCTGCCAGTTTAATCCCCCCTAAGACATACGACACATGCAGGTTATTAGTACCCAGATGCATAACTTTACATTTATCCACATTGAACCTCATTTGCCAAGTGGATGCCCAGAAACTTAGTCTATCCAAATCATCTTGTAACCTATACACATCCTCTATAGACTGTACCCTGCTACAAGGCTTGGTGTCATCTGCAAAGATAGAAACAGAGCTGTTAATACCATCCTCGATATCATTGATAAATAAATTAAATAACAGCGGGCCCAGTACTGAACCTTGGGGTACACCACTAATTACCGGGGACCAATCAGAGTGCGAATCATTGACCACCACTCTCTGGGTACGATCCATGAGCCAGTGTTCAATCCAGTTACAAACTAAAGTTTCCAAGCCCAAAGACCGTAACTTACCTGTCAGACGTCTATGAGGGACAGTATCAAACGCTTTAGCAAAATCCAGAAACACTATATCCACAGCCATTCCTCTATATACAGAGCCCCCCTCTATATACACAGCCATTCCTCTGTCAAGGCTTCTACTCACCTCTTCATAAAAGCAAATTAGATTGGTTTGACAACTTCTGTCCTTAGTAAACCCATGCTGGCTATCACTTATAATACAATTATCCCCTATGTATTCCTGTATGTAATCCCTTATAAGTCCTTCAAACAATTTACCCACAATGCACGTTAGACTTACCGGTCTATAGTTTCCTGGGGAAGACCTAAAGCCCTTTTTGAAGATTGGCACCACATTCGCCTTGCACCAGTCCCTTGGCACAATACCAGACACCAGAGAATCTCTAAATATCATGAACAGGGGTACAGATATTACTGAACTTACCTCTCTAAGAACTCTTGGGTGTAGTTCATCTGGCCCTGGAGATTTGCTTACATTTATATTACTTAACTTACCTTGTACCATCTCTACATTAAGCCAGTTCAGTACATTACATGATGTATTACCAGCACTGACCTGTACATGATGTGTTACCAGCACTGACCTGGCCAATGTCAGCTCCTTTTTCCATAGTGTATACAGAACTAAAGAACCCATTCAGTAGCTCCGCCTTCTCTTTATCGTCTATGACAACCTCCCCATTATCATTATTAAGGGGTCCTACATGCTCTGTCCTTGGTTATATTATAAAAGTACAATTTGTGATGCAAAAAACAAGCCCTTCTATGGGTCTGTAGGTGCAAAATTGAAAGCGTTATGATTTTTAGAAGGGAAGGAGGAAAAAACGAAAATGCAAAAACAAAAATTTGCTTAGTCCTTATGGTGAAAATAGGCTGAGTCCCAAAGAGGTTAAAAGCAGTACAATAATAGCAAAGTATGTAACCATGGGGAACATTTTAATTGTATTTACCCACAGAATAAAGAAAAGATGTCATTTTTACAGTAAAGTGTACAGTGTGACAACAAAAACCCCCAGATTAGCAAAATTTTGATTTTTGTTTAAAGGGGTACTCCGGTGAAAACCTTTTTTCTTTTAAATCAACTGGTGGCAGAAAGTTAAACATATTTGTAAATTACTTCTATTAAAAAATCTTAATCCTTCCTGTACTTATTAGCTAATGAATACTACAGAGGAAATTATTTTCTTTTTGGAATGCTCTCTGATGACAGTTCTCTCTGCTGATGTTATTATAATAATAATAATAACAATGCTTTATTTTTTTGTTGTCCTTAGTGGGATTTGAACCCAAGTCCCCAGTGCTGCAAGGCAGCAGTACTAACCACTGAGCCACCATGCTGCCCTTAGCATACATCTGCTATGCATCTGCAATGCATGGTTACTAAAATGGACAGAGATGTCAGCAGAGAGCACTGTGCTTGTGATGTCATCAGTTTTCCAAAAAGAATGGAATTTCCTGTGTAGCATTCAGCAGCTAATAAGCACTGGAAGGATTAAGATTTTTTAATAGAAGTAATTTACAAATATGTTTAACTTTCTGCCACCAGTTGATTTAAAAGAAAAAAGGTTTTCACCGGAGTACCCCTTTAAATTTCTTTACACAAAAAATATATTTGTTTGGGATTACCATATATTTTAGGGTAAAATGAGTAATGTCATAACAAAGTACAATTGGTCGCACAAAAAACAAGCCCTCATATGGTCTGTGAATGGAAATAAAAATAAGTTATGGATTTTAGAAGGCGAGGAGGAAAAAATGTAAACGCAAAAATAAAATCGGCTGTGTCCTTAAGGGGTTAAGTAAAAAGTAATACTTACTGGGACTTCCAACTCCTCTTTTTTAACCTCTGCACGTATTTCCACTAACACTCGACAACACAAGCACAAAGTAAACTCAGAGAGTCCTGGAGTTAATCTTAGAACACCCGAGACTAATTTACCCCTCCTCTGTGTGCACAACAGACGAAAAACAAAAACTGATAAAGTGTTAACCTGTAACAGTAGTAGCTATATCTGCTGCTGCACAAACCCACTAAATGCAATTACTCCAAATCCACAGATGTACAAACAACTCCTCTTTTTAACTCTGCACTTATTTCCCAAGCATATACACAATCCCCAACAGAGCACGTAGTGTTAAGGATTTCTGTTTCTCATTAAACCAATTCAACACAAAATCAGGACATGTGACCAAAGGACTCAAAATGCTTCATGTATATAACTATCATTGGGGGTCCACACATTGACAATTGCCTGAGAAAAAGTGTCACCAAATCATGTTGTTGTACCCTTAAGCTGAATCCACTTGCTGTGGTCCCAAGAGGACAATACTGCCATTCTCCCCAGTCACCCCAAGGGCCGCCATTAGGAACATAAATTATATCTCCGTAGGTCAATGTTGCCTGTATTAGCAATAACAGTACAAGCGAGGACATCATCTTCTGGAGATCAGGTCCACTTCACCGCAGTATCTCCAAGTGAGTGGAGCTGTCATGTCTCGGTCTGGTTTATAGCCTGGATAGAGCAGAAGGATTTTTTTTTTTAGTGGGTGGGGAGGGATTTATTAGGAAATTAAAGGAATACCAGGTAAGTACTCATGTTCATGTAGCTTATGAGGCATTTTGTTCTTTGCAAAGACCACAAACTCACAAACCAGCATCTTACCCAACATTATAGGAGGAGGAGGAAAACTAAGAAACTCTGGACACAAAAAAACAGAATAATTCTTGTTTATTAAATAAAACATAAATGAGTGCATTGTGAGATAGAAAAGATGAGTCCTTTATTCAGGACCTCTAGAAATAAGTTAGAGTAAGGCTGGGTTCACATGACGTTTTTGCCATACTGTTTTCAATCCGTTTTTCTAAAGAAAACCATATGGCAAAAAAACGGATGGAACAGTATGGGAAAAAGTAAACCGTATGCGTTTTTAACCCCTTAAGGACCAAGGACGTACCGGTACGTCCTTGGTCCTGCTCTCCTGATATAACGCGGGGTTACACAGTAACCCCGCATCATATCACGGCGGACCCAGGGTGTCATAGTGAAGCCGGGACCCGCCTCTAATAGCGTGCAGCATCGATCGCGGCGCCGCGCGCTATTAACCCTTTAGCCGCGCGCTCAGAGCTAAAACCGAAAGTGAAAGCTGCCGGTTAACTCAGTGGGCTGTTCGGGATAGCCGCGGCGAAATCGCGGCATCCCAAACAGCTTACAAGACAGCGGGAGGGCCCCTACCTGCCTCTTCGCTGTCCGATCGCCGAATGACTGCTCAGTGCCTGAGATCCAGGCATGAGCAGTCATGCGGCAGAATTGTCGATCACTGCTGTCCTATGAGAAACCAGTGATCAATGATGAAGATCAGTGTGTGCAGTGTTATAGGTCCCTATGGGACCTATAACACTGCAAAAAAAAAAGTGAAAAACAAAATGAATAAAGATCATTTAACTCCTCCCCTATTAAAAGTTTGAATCACCCCCCTTTTCCCATAAAAAAAAAAAAACACAGTGTAAATAAAAATAAACATATGTGGTATCACCGCGTGCGGAAATGTCCGAATTATAAAAATATATCATTACTTAAACCGCTCGGTCAATGGCGTGCACGCAAAAAAATTCCAAAGTCCAAAATAGTGCATTTTTGGTCACTTTTTATATCATTTAAAAATGAATAAAAAGCGATCAATAAGTCCTATCAATGCAAAAATTGTACCGTTAAAAGCTTCAGATCACGGCGCAAAAAATGAGCCCTCATACCGCCCCATACACGGAAAAATAAAAAAGTTATAGGGGTCAGAAGATGACAATTTTAAACGTATACATTTTCTTGCATGTGGTTATGATTTTTTCCAGAAGTCCGACAAAATCAAACCTATATAAGTAGGATATCATTTTAATCGTATGGACCTACAGAATAAAGATAAGGCGAAAAATGTACTACGTAGAAACGGAAGCCCCCAAAAGTTACAAAACTGCGTTTTTTTTTTCAATTTTGTCGCACAATGTTTTTTTTTCCATTTCACCGTAGAGTTTTGGGCAAAATGACTGATGTCATTACAAAGTAGAATTGGTGGCGCAAAATAAGCCATCACATGGATTTTTAGGTGCAAAATTGAAAGTTATGATTTTTTAAAGGCAAGGAGCAAAAAACGAAAATGCAAAAACGGAAAAAACCCCGTTCCTTAAGGGGTTAAACTCTTAACTGTTTTTAAAAAGTGCATACAGTTCTGTCCTTTTTTATTTAAAAAAACATACGTTTTTGATAATTTTGTCTAATTTTTAATGGGAGGGGTGTTGGGTGGGGACTTTAGGATGCACATGCGCATGTACAAAGTAAAAACCGTATACGGTTTCCCATATGGAACTGTATACATGTGCGTTTCCCATTGACGTCCATGTTAAAAAAAAAACATATGCGGTTTCAGTACTGTTTTTAAACCGGAGACAAAAACGTGGTCAACCACCGTTTTGACTCCGGTTTAAAAACCGTACTGCAAGCGCAGATTTTTTTTAACATGGACGTCAATGGGAAACGCACATGTATACAGTTCCATACGGGAAACCGTATACGGTTTTTACTTTACACATGCGCATTTGCATCCTAAAGTCAAAATTATCAAAAACATATGTTTTTTTTTTTATAAAAACAGACAGAACCATATGCACTTTTAAAAACAGTATACAGTTGAAAAACGCATACAATTTACTTTTTACCATACTGTTTTTCTTTAGAAAAACAGATTATAAACAGTATGGCAAAAACGTGGTGTGAATCCAGCCTAATTCTGGAGGACCTGACAAGACAGCCCATTGGTTTCCATCAACAGCATGTAATATGTAATTGCTCTAGTGGTGGCGCTGCAGAGGAATTAGCCCTTTGGCAACATCCACTGTGAATTCACGGCACTGCCACTAAGGAGTTGGGCACTAGTAGGATGCCCGTTATCATTTTGCAGACTAGCATAATACACTGCAATAAAGTTGTAGATATTCCATTAAACAGAGAAAGGAAAAAAAGTCTGGCACTGCTAGTATATAGGACATATGAACTCCTTCAGAAAATTAATATGAGATTAATATGCTTGTTATTTCTACTAGTGTTTCATCTGGGAGTTCTAAGAAGCCAGCTAAAAGTGTTCATGTTGAATTTGAGTCTGAGAAATGTGATGAGGATAATTGTGAGCTAGATGACACCATGGTGTGATATAGAGGATGAGGACACGATAGAGGAGATCGATGGTCCGTCTGTGGTAAAGTCTGTCTTTCGACCCTCTAAGATTTGTAAGGGTCCGGTGGTGATGGACGGTTCTGCCAGAAGCTGTAGGGTTAATGCTTTCTAGCCCTGTTGTTATTTTGTTGCTGGGACTACTTCTGTGCTTCTGGGGGTGGTTCAGCTTGCCTAGCCAATTAGAATCCTCCTGCTGGCATCACAGGGATATATGAGGAAGACTTTCTAAGTCATCTCTTGCCTGTGAAAGTTCTTGTGACTGTAACCAGCTATCTCTGTACTTATATTGTCTAATCTGGTTCTGTGACTTTTTGGCTTGGCTTTTGACTACCCTTTGGCTTTCTGTTATGGTACTCCATTCCATCCTGGCTTTGATTCGGCTCGTTGACTTCGTATTCAGTGTGTGTGTGTGTGTGTGTGTGTGTGCGTTTAGGTTTTTCCTGTTAGTTTTGTGTGCCTCCAGCTGTTCCCAACCTTTGTCAGTTTTTTTGTAGTTTATTGTTTTGACCTGTGACTGTCCATCACTTATTTAAAAAGGGCCCGGCACCGTGGTTGTGGACCCGCTGCCTAGGGGGGTACGCAAGTTGGCAGGGACAGAAGGAGTGGGCAAGTTCAGGGCTGCACTCTATCCCTGCCCGACATGACAAATATATAGGAGAGAATGAGCGGGCACTCATCGTTCCTGTGGTACTTCAATGGTTAAATTGTATCTCGCACGGAGGTTTAGGAGGGAATGCAGGGGCCCTCTGAGCGCCCCTGCATGCCCTCCTGAACCTCCCTCCGAGATGGAATTTAACCATTGAAATACCACAAGAATGGTGAGTGCCCGCTTATTCTCTCTTGTACTGTATATAACATTGTGTATTGCTGTTTTGTCGGAGCGGACCACCCCTGCCGTGGATTGTGTTATTTATAGCTTCGGCCACTGTGGCAGCTGTGTTTAGTCTCAACACTATCTGCTGTTCTAGTGCCCCTGGTGTGCTCAGGGATTCCTTGTATTCTCACAATCTGCTTCTTAAAAAATTCTAATCTGACCCCCTATAACTTTCTTATTTTTCTGTGCACAGGGGTGCATGGGGGGCAATTTTTGTGCCTAAATCTGTAGTTTTTATCAGTACCATTTTGTGTATGGGTACATCTATTTTTCAATCACTTTTTGCTTCATTTTTTCTGAAATGTGATCAGCAATTTTGGACAATTTTTTTTAATAGTTTATGCTGATCACTGCACAAGTTCATAAACATTATATTTTAATAGTAACTTATAATAGTAATGGAAACTGGGCTAATAGTTTTAATTCTTCTCTACAGCCCTGACCCAGTGATATCCAGTACATTAAAGGAACATTTTCAGCTTGTTAAACTACACTAAACTCCCACAGGGTTATAGTGTGGCTGAATAGTATTCCACAGACGGGGTCACCTACTTAAAGTAGTAGTCCAGTACAGAAAAACGTATCCCCTATCCTATGGATAGGGGATAAGTTTCAGATCACGGGGGGTCCGACCACTGGGGCCCCCTGCGATCTCCTGATCGGGGCCCCGGCAGCCCACGGTAAGGGGGCATGTTGATCACCGCACGAAGAAGCGGCTGATACGCCCTGTCAATACAACTCTATAGCAGTGCTGGAGATTGCTGAAGGCAACGTTATGGCTCTGACATAGAGTTGTATTACCACTTTGTGCAGTGGTAAACACGCCCCCTTCCCGTGGGTTTCCGGGGCCCCTTACAGGAGATCGCGGTGGGACCCAGCGGTCAGACCCCCCGCGATCTATAACTTATCCCCTGATCCTTAGGATAGGGGATACCCTTTTCAGCAATAGACTACTCCTTTACATTGGTCCAGTAGGTCCTGAGATACCAGCTTTCGCATGCTGCATTCCAGAAATTGCACACTGGAGGCGGGGCCCCTCAGCTGGCAGCTTCTGCATCCTATTTGAATATTCATAGTCTTCAATTCCACGTACTAGGGCCGTGGAATCACCAGTCACGTGAGTGTATCGCTCTCTCGACAGAGCGCATGCACCAGAAGATTTCATCAGGACGTATGAGCAGGGAGACATCTTCTGGTGCATGCGCTCTGCCGAGAGAGAGCTGCGCTCCCATGACTGGTGACTCCACGGCCCAAGGACGTGGAGTTGAAGACTATGAATATTAAAATAGCGGGAGAGGTATTAGGACATGACAGGGGGAGGCAGAAGAGGCCACTGCGCAATTCCCTGAATGCAACAACAAAATTTCAGAAGCCTGTTTCTCAGGGCCTACTGGACAAATTAAAAGGGGTACTCCGCTGCTCAGTGTTTGGAACAAACTGGTCCAAACGTTGGAGCAGGCGTCGGGAGCTCATTACATCATAGCCCTGCCCCCTCATGACATCACACCCGACCCCTCAATGCAAGTCTATGGGAGGGAACATTGAGGGGACGGGGCATGACATCATGAGTGGAGAGGGGCTATGGTGTCACGAGCTCCCGGCGCCGGCTCCAGCGTTTGGAACAGTTTGTTCCAAACGCTGAGCAGCGGAGTAGCCCTTTAAGTAAGTTACCTCTCTATGGAATACTGTTCACCCACACTATAACCCAGTGTATAGGATTTATTATGGGTGAACAGGCTGACCGTTTTCCTTTAACTTCAGTTCTGTGATTCATCAAGTGAAGCAAAAAAGACGTTTTACTTCAGTGCACGCCAAATAGTCTTGTGATCAATGGCCCTGCGGGTTTCTCTTTGCCAGGTCATCATGGACCATGTTAGTAACCTTGATTTATGAGAATCATAAGACTGGTACGGTGTAAGTCCGGCATTGTTGTCAGTCAGCTGACGGTCCTTTAATAAACATCCGGCTGACATCAATACAGAGCCTACAGTGCACCTGTATTGTGCTGCTCATAAATCAAGGCTGCCAACGTGGCCCGTGATGACGTGGCAAGGAGAAACATGTAGGACAATAGATTAAGAAATTAACTGGATGAATCCTGGACTAATCCATACTGAGAAGATGAAGTGGGCAACACATTGGCTCAGTGGATAGCATTGATGCCTTGCAGCACTGGGGTCCTGGGTTTAAGTCCAACCAAGGGAATCCTGGATTTTATGTGGAGTGTGTGTCCTATGTTATGGACAAAGAATATAACTAATGTGTATGAAGGAAAGTGTGACACTGCTGTTTACAGTTTATTGAAATGAACCCAATAATGGTGTGAAGGTTTTTGATAGGTATCTGATAAAGTTGTAGACATTATACTGACCCGCTGTGTCTTCTCTCACCCAGCTGTGTATATACTGTACATACAGCAGCACTATAGCTTGTACATGTGAAAGGATAAATCAGAAATGTCCAAGGAAGATGTGAGGAAGAAGAGACTGACTGAAGTACATAGGGGCTGTATAAACACAACACAGAAGTGTACCATGATTTACCATAACATTCAAAGTGCATGTTTTTCAATGGCGTACATACAAGGGGATCCTGTAACGCATATCAAATAGGACCTTCTAGTATTGTGTCTGATTTTTTTCCCAGGACAAAAAGGTCTGGTGATTATTTCCCCTTTATTTTCCATGACCCATTGGTCTACATCCCCTCCATTAATTTGCTGACAATGCAGTTTCCTGGAGAGACGAGTTCTGCACTGTTTACCAATAAAGAAGGGAATGGGAATAACCAGGATGGAGTCTTTAAGGGCCCCATATATGCCGCATGGTCTGCCATTATGGTACGTACGCTCTTACACATTGCTATAAACAATAGGATTTGCTTTCTCACTTGGAGGAAGACTAAAGTATTATGGGTCTGCATAAACACCAGACATCGAAGAATACAACTATAGTGAAGGTTACATTGTAATAAGCCGGAACTGTGGCTTCACTCAACCAGGCTCACCAGGTAGAAGAAACCAAAGTGTCCATTGCGGAAGAAGCTGGGCTTATTGTTGGACCCAGACCTGTTGTAACGTCAGCGCTCCGCCAGACATGCTGGCCATGAGCGCTCTCCTCATGTCCCCGCTGCTGGCAGGGCTGGGATTTGCATCATGGGACGTTCCAGCATGCGAGTTCCAGCCCGTCACTCACCTCCCTGATCTTCCGTGTTCTCAGTACCGGTGCGTGTGCCCCCACTTCCTAGGGCGTGTGCGTGTTGGAGCTTTGTGATTTAAAGGGCCAGTACGCCCTAATTAGTGCCTTTGCCTGTTCCTTCCCTATAAGTGTGTGCACCTCCCCTTGCCCTGGGCCGGATCTTTGTTGCCCTAGTGCCAGAGAGAAAGCTACTGTGTTTTCTGTGTTCCTGTTTATCCGTGTACCTGATCCTTGTTCCGTGACCTGACCCTGCTACTGTGCCAACTGCCCTGACCTTCAGCTTTCCTGACCATGTCTTGTCTTTATCCTTCCGTACCATGGTTCATCCCAGCAACCTGTGTGGTTGAGTCATATCAGGGGTAGCCACCAAGGTGCCGCCTGCCGCAGCAAGACCATCCCGCTTTGAGGCGGGCTCTGGTGAAAACCAGCACCACCTTAGACTCTGCTCCCTGGCACGGCCCATGTCATCATCCACACAGGCCCAGAGGAGCCACCACCTGCCATGACCCTTACACCTGTACACTTGTGGAGGTGTCTATAATACCCACTGATCACTGAGGAGTAGGATGCACTGAGAAATTATGGTACTACTTGTGGGTGCAGCCTGGCTAGTAGAATAGCGAAGGAGAGGAGGATGGTCTGGTTGACACTGGAGACCAGTTCAATGTTTCCACAAGAACAAGTGATGTCTCTTTACGTGTTGAAAGAGAGACATATTACTTACATTTGTGGCTCTACCTGCAGAGCTTGTATAGTACCTATTAGGTAGAGTACTCTAGGGAGGGTCTGCACAGCTGTAGGAAGTCCTTGATCCCAGGTGAGGTCCTGGGGGTGTACCAATGATGGCACACAAAAAAACTGCAATTTAGGGGTTAACTTTACTTAAGTCCACTGGGTATAACCAGACAATACATTGTGAAGTTACAATCTTTTTGATGGATGATTAAAGTTCGGTCATAGTTTTTAGTTGTTTGTTTGTATTTTTTTCTTTTTACAGTAATACTAACAAGAACATCTTTGAATATGCTTTAGGCTCCGTTCACACACAGCATTTATGTCCGTTTTTTAAAATCATGAGTGGAACTGACATAGATAAAAACTATAATGGAAATATTCGCAGCTTTTTCTATGTTTTGAAACCATTCCTGGTTTTGAAAAAAATACTGACGAAAATTCTGACCATCATAGAATGTGTTGCCAGATAAAAACCATTTGACCTATCTAGTCTGCCCAATATTCTAAATGCTATGAATAGTCCCTGGTCCTATCATATATAAAGGACAGACTTGTGCCTAGCCCTATCTTATATAAAGAATAGCCATATGTATGTTCCTATCTTTTATTAAAGATAGTCTTATCCCTATCCTTATCTTATATGGAGGATAGCCTTATGCCTATCCTTATCTTATATGGAGGATAGCCTTATGCCTATCCTTATCTTATATGAAGGATAGCCTTATGCCTATGCTTATCTTATATAAGGGATAGCCTTATGTTATCCATATGTGATATAAAGGATAGCCTTATGCATATCTCTATCTTAAATGAAGGGTAGTGCTATGTCATCCCTATCTGATATAGAGGATAGTCTTATGCATATCCATATATTATATGAAGGATAGCCTTATGTCATCCCTATTTTATGTAGAGAATAGCCTTATGTCATCCCTATCTGATATTAAAGGGGTACTCCGGTGCTTAGACATCTTATCCCCTATCCAAAGGATAGGGGATAAGATGCCTGATCGCGGGAGTCCCGCCGCTGGGGACCCCCGGGATCATGCACGTGGCACCCCGTTTGTAATCAGTCCCTGTTGCGTGTTTGCTCGGGGACTGATTACCGGCGACTCCGCCCCTCTGTGTCACGCCTCCGCCCCTGTGTGACATCACGCTCCGCCCCTCAATGCAAGCCTACGGGAGGGGGTGTGATAGACTTGCATTGAGGGCTGGATCGTGACATCACACAGGGGCGGGGGCGTGACGTCACACGCCGCCCACCCTGTAGTCACCGGTAATCAGTTTGATTACTGATTACATACGTGGTGCCGCGTGGGGGATAAGATGTCTGAGCACCGGAGTACCCCTTTAAGGATAGCCTTATGCATATCCCTATCTTATATGAAGGATAGCATTATGTATATCTCTATCTTATATGAAGGATAGCCTTATGTCCATCCCTATCTGATATATAGGATAGCCTTATGCCCTTCCTATCCATACTTACTCTCTTTCCCTGCATTTGCAGCTACTACTTTTGCAGAAAGGCTATTCCATGTAATTTAATGACTCTTGTGGTAGTTTTTTCCTATATAAATCTCCTCCTTTACCGTGTTTATTTATTTATTTATATAAATATTTCATTCTTATCCCCTCGGTCTCGTCTTTCTTCTATACATCTTAAGATCCTTTAACTAGAGATGTAGCGAATTGTTTGCTGGCGAACAGTTCCTGGCAAATTTAGCATGTTCGCGTTCGCCTCGCCGGGCGAACATATGTGAAGTTCCATCCGCCCCCTATACTTTAACATTGCGGTAAACTTTGACCCTGTGAGTCAGAGTCAGCAGAGACATTGCAGCCAATCAGCAGCAGTCCCTCCCTTCCAGACCCTCCTACCTCTCGCACGGACGCCATTTTACCCTCATTCAGCATGCTGCAGGCTTAGGAAGTGGAGGGTCAGAGAAGCTGCTCCTGCTGTAATAGGGAAAGCGATAGCTAGGTTGCTGCTAGGTTGTGTATTCAGGGTCCAGTTTACTCCTAAAGCACTAGTGTAACATCTGTTTTAAGGACAGCACCCAAAAAAGCCCTTTTTAGGGCTCAAATATCAGTCCGTGTGTCTTGCAACAGCTGGAGGCACCCTGGTTGGGAGGGATCCGCTGGTTAAAAGGGATACTCCAGAATAAAACTTAAGTTCCTTCAAGCAACTAACTACTACAGTATTCAAAGGGCTGAAAGATATCAGTCCGTGTGTTTTGCAACAGCTGGAGGCACCCTGGTTGGAGACCACTGCTTAAAAGGGGAACTCCGCTGGCAAGCTTTTTTTCTTTAAATCAACTAACTACTACAGTATTCAAATGTCTTAAATATATCAGTCCGTGTGTTTTGCAACAGCTGGAGGCACCCTGGTTGGGGACCACTGCTTAAAAGGGAAACTCCGCTGGCAAGCTTTTTTGCTCATTGTCACACTAGTGCAAATCATATTTGGTGTGAGAGTTGTGCAAATTAACCCCTTAAGGACCCAAGACGTATGGGTACGTCCTGGGTCCCAATCCTGCGATATAACGCGGGGTCACACGGTGACCCCGCATCATATCGCGGTGGGCCCCGTGTCATAGTGAAGCCGGGATCCGCCAAAGCTGAGCCGCGCGGCTAAAAACGAAAGTGAAAGTTGCCGGTTAGCTCAGGGAGCTAATCGAGATCACTGCGGTATAATCACGGCATCCCGAACAGCTGTAGCACAGGAGGAGGTCTCTTACCTTCCTTCCTGCAGTCCAATCGCCGATTGAATGCTTCAAGCCTGAGATCCAGGCTTGAGCATTCAATCGCTGAAAACACTGATTGATCCATTCCTATGGAGATGGATCAATCAGTGTAAAAGATCAGTTAACGCAAAGTTATAGACCCCTATAGGAGCTATAATATGGCATAAGAAAAGTGTAAAAAAAAGCATTAACCCTTTCAATTATCCCTTCCCCTAATAAAAGTTTGAATCACCCGGCATTTCCAAGAATAAAAAAAAACATAGTGTAAATAAAAATAAAAGTAAACATATATGGTATCGCCGCGTGCGGAAATATCCGAATTATAAAAATATACCGCTTTTAAAACCGCACGTTAAATGCACATGCAAAAAAATTCCAAAGTCCAAAATAGCGCATTTTTGATCACTTTTTATACCACAAAAAAGTGAATAAAAAGTGATCAAAAAGTCTGATCAGAATAAAAATGGTACCGCTAAAACTTCAGATCACGGTGCAAAAAATGAGCCCTCATAGCGCCCTGAACACAGAAAAATAAAAAGTTATAGGGGTCAGAAAAGGACCATTTTAAATATATATGTCCGGGGAAGCAGCAGGACCCGGAGCGCTCACGGCGTGCTTCTGTCTGCAGCGCCCCTGGTCGGCATTGCTGACCGCGAGCGCTGCTCCCTGGTCCCCGGAGGGGACGCGATCCGAGGCACGGCTCGTGCCCGCCCTCGGATCGCGCCCCATGTCACTCCCCTCTCGCCCCCATCTGCTTCCTCCCTGCGCGCGCGGCCCCGCTCCCTAGGGCGTGCACGCGCCGGCTTGCTAAAATTTAAAGTGCCAGTGCACCACTAATTGGTGCCTGGCCCAATCACTCCCTAACATATAAAAACCCACTTCCCCTTCCTCTCCTTGCCGGATCTTGTTGCCTTGTGCCCTGAGAAAGCGTTATAGTGTGTTCCAAGCCTGTGTACCCAGACCTTCTGCTGTTGCCCCTGACTACGAACCTCGCTGCCTGCCCTGACCTTCTGCTACGTCTGAGCTTGCCCTCGTCATCGCCTCTCTGGCACAGAGGATCCACCTCCAGTGTCTTCACCAGCCGCTAGTCCGGACCCTGACAGTAGACCCGGCCATGGATACCGCTGAAGTGCAGCTGCGAAGCCTCGCTGATCTCACCTCCGTGGTTGCCCAGCAGTCCCAGCAGATTGCTCAACAAGGACAAGAGCTGTCGCAGCTGCTGCTACTTCCACTAGAGTCCGCCTGTCTCTCCCAGATAAGTTTGTCGGGGACACTAAAAAGTGCCAGGGATTCCTGTCCCAATGCTCCCTGCACTTAGAGATGTTGTCGGACCAATTCCCCACAGAACGGTCTAAGGTGGTGTTCGTCGTCAGTTTACTTTCTGGGAAGGCCTTGGCCAGGGCCACGCCGCTCTGGGACCGCAACGATCCTGCCACTGCCTCCGTCCAGTCCTTCTTTTCTGAAGTCCGCAGTGTCTTTGAGGAACCTGCCCGTGCCTCATCCGGGGAAACTGCCTTGCTGAACCTTGTCCAAGGAGACTCTACTGTGGGCGAATACGCCATACAATTCCGTACTTTGGCCTCTGAGTTGGCCTGGAACAATGAGGCTCTCTGCGCGACCTTTAAAAAAGGTTTATCCAGCCATATTAACCCCTTAAGGACCGGAGGTTTTTCCGTTTTTGCATTTTCGTTTTTTGCTCCTTGCCTTTAAAAAATCATAACTCTTTCAAATTTACACCTAAAAATCCATATGATGGCTTATTTTTTGCGCCACCAATTCTACTTTGTAATGACGTCAGTCATTTTGCCCAAAAATCTATGGTGAAGCGGGAAAAAAAATCATTGTGTGACAAAATTGAAAAAAAAAACGCTGTTTTGTAACTTTTGGGGGCTTCCGTTTCTACGTAGTACATTTTTCGGTAAAAATGACACCTGATATGTATTCTGTAGGTCCATACGATTAAAATGATACCCTACTTATATAGGTTTGATTTTGTCGGACTTCTGGAAAAAATCATAACTACATGCAGGAAAATTAATACGTTTAAAATTGTCATCTTCTGACCCCTATAACTTTTTTATTTTTCCGTGTATGGGGCGGTATGAGGGCTCATTTTTTGCGCCGTGATCTGAAGTTTTTAACGGTACCATTTTTGCATTGATAGGACTTATTGATCACTTTTTATTCATTTTTAAATGATATAAAAAGTGACCAAAAATGCACTATTTTGGACTTTGGAATTTTTTTGCGCGCACGCCATTGACCGAGCGGTTTAATTAATGATATATTTTTATAATTCGGACATTTCCGCACGCGGTGATACCACATATGTTTATTTTTATTTTTATTTACACTGTGTTTTTTTTTTTATTGGAAAAGGGGGGTGATTCAAACTTTTAATAGGGGAGGAGTTAAATGATCTTTATTCACTTTTTTTTTTCACTTTTTTTTTGCAGTGTTATAGCTCCCATAGGGACCTATAACACTGCACACACTGATCTTCTATGTTGATCACTGGTTTCTCATAAGAAACCAGTGATCAACGATTCTGCCGGATGACTGCTCATGCCTGGATCTCAGGCACTGAGCAGTCATTCGGCGATCGGACAGCGAGGAGGCAGATAGGGGCCCTCCCGCTGTCCTGTCAGCTGTTCGGGATGCCGCGATTTCACCGCGGCTATCCCGAACAGCCCACTGAGCTAGCCGGGATGCTTTCGGTTTCACTTTAGACGCGGCGTTCAACTTTGAACGCCGCGTCTAAAGGGTTAATAGCGCGCGGCACAGCGATCAATGCCGCGCGCTATTAGCCACGGGTCCCGGCCGTTGTTAGAGGCTGGGCCCGACCCGCTATGACGCGGGGCCACGCCGTGGCCCCGCGTTATAGATCGGGAGTGGACACATGACGTTCCAGTACGTCATGTGTCCTTAAGGGGTTAAGGATTGTCTGGCCGCACGAGCGATACCCTTTTCCCTGACTGAACTCATCCACCTGGCTACCCGCATTGATATGCGCTACATTGAGAGACGTCAGGAGCTCCGCAAGGAGAAAGATCTCGTTTGCACCAGGCGATACCCATGCCTGGCTCCTCTCTTCCAGCATCCTTTGCAGTCAATTACTGTGCCTCCCGCTGAGGAGGCCATGCAAGTGGACCGGTCTCGCCTGACCCAACAAGAGAGGACTCGCCGGAGGAACGAGAACATATGCCTATACTGTGCGAGCTCTGAACATTTCCTAAAGGATTGTCCTCTTCGTCCTCAGCGTCAGGGAAACGCTTGCACCTAGTGATCGTGGGAGAGGCGTCACTGGGTGTAAATTCCTCCTCTCCACGCCTGACTATTCCAGTGCGGATTTCTCCAGCTGATAAAGCCTCCTTCTCTGCGGAGGCATTCTTGGACTCCGGTTCAGCAGGAAACTTCATTAAAGCCTCCTTCATCAACCGGTTTAACATTCCTGTTATCCGTCTCGTCAAGCCCTTCTTCATTTCCTCAGTTACATAGTTACATTGTTACGCCGAGCGCTCCGGGTCCCTGCTCCTCCCTGGAGCGCTCGCGGCGTTCCTCTCTCTGCAGCGCCCCGGTCAGACCCGCATTTTTAAATGATATAAAAAGTGACCAAAAATGCACTATTTTGGACTTTGGAATTTTTTTGCGCGCACGCCATTGACCGAGCGGTTTAATTAATGATATATTTTTATAATTCGGACATTTCCGCACGCGGTGATACCACATATGTTTATTTTTATTTTTATTTACACTGTGTTTTTTTTTTTATTGGAAAAGGGGGGTGATTCAAACTTTTAATAGGGGAGGAGTTAAATGATCTTTATTCACTTTTTTTTTCACTTTTTTTTTGCAGTGTTATAGCTCCCATAGGGACCTATAACACTGCACACACTGATCTTCTATGTTGATCACTGGTTTCTCATAAGAAACCAGTGATCAACGATTCTGCCGGATGACTGCTCATGCCTGGATCTCAGGCACTGAGCAGTCATTCGGCGATCGGACAGCGAGGAGGCAGATAGGGGCCCTCCCGCTGTCCTGTCAGCTGTTCGGGATGCCGCGATTTCACCGCGGCTATCCCGAACAGCCCACTGAGCTAGCCGGGATGCTTTCGGTTTCACTTTAGACGCGGCGTTCAACTTTGAACGCCGCGTCTAAAGGGTTAATAGCGCGCGGCACAGCGATCAATGCCGCGCGCTATTAGCCACGGGTCCCGGCCGTTGTTAGAGGCTGGGCCCGACCCGCTATGACGCGGGGCCACGCCGTGGCCCCGCGTTATAGATCGGGAGTGGACACATGACGTTCCAGTACGTCATGTGTCCTTAAGGGGTTAAGGATTGTCTGGCCGCACGAGCGATACCCTTTTCCCTGACTGAACTCATCCACCTGGCTACCCGCATTGATATGCGCTACATTGAGAGACGTCAGGAGCTCCGCAAGGAGAAAGATCTCGTTTGCACCAGGCGATACCCATGCCTGGCTCCTCTCTTCCAGCATCCTTTGCAGTCAATTACTGTGCCTCCCGCTGAGGAGGCCATGCAAGTGGACCGGTCTCGCCTGACCCAACAAGAGAGGACTCGCCGGAGGAACGAGAACATATGCCTATACTGTGCGAGCTCTGAACATTTCCTAAAGGATTGTCCTCTTCGTCCTCAGCGTCAGGGAAACGCTTGCACCTAGTGATCGTGGGAGAGGCGTCACTGGGTGTAAATTCCTCCTCTCCACGCCTGACTATTCCAGTGCGGATTTCTCCAGCTGATAAAGCCTCCTTCTCTGCGGAGGCATTCTTGGACTCCGGTTCAGCAGGAAACTTCATTAAAGCCTCCTTCATCAACCGGTTTAACATTCCTGTTATCCGTCTCGTCAAGCCCTTCTTCATTTCCTCAGTTACATAGTTACATTGTTACGCCGAGCGCTCCGGGTCCCTGCTCCTCCCTGGAGCGCTCGCGGCGTTCCTCTCTCTGCAGCGCCCCGGTCAGACCCGCTGACCGGGAGCGCTGCACTGACACTGCCGGCAGGGATGCGATTCGCATAGCGGGACACGCCCGCTCGCGAATCGCATCCCAAGTCACTCACCTGTCCCGGTCCCCGGCTGTCACGTCCTGGCGCGTGCGGCTCCGCTCCTTAGGAAGCGTGCGGCTCCGCTCCTGGCCCAATCTGTCTAATTAGCCTCCACCTGCTCCCTGTCTATATAACCTCACTTTCCCTTCCATTCCTTGCCGGATCTTGTTGCCTTGTGCCAGAGAAAGCGTTTATTGTTGTCCAAAGCCTGTGTTCCAGACCTTCTGCTATCGTCATTGACTACGAACCTTGCCGCCTACCCTGACCTTCTGCTACGTCTGACCTTGCCTCTGTCTAGTCCTTCTGTCCCACGCCTTCTCAGCAGTCAGCGAGGTTGAGCCGTTGCCGGTGGATACGACCTGGTTGCTACCGCCGCAGCAAGACCATCCCTCTTTGCGGCGGGCTCTGGTGAATACCAGTAGCAACCCTAGAACCGGTCCACCGACACGGTCCACGCCAATCCCTTGCTGACACAGAGGATTCACATCCAGCTAGCTGAATCATAACAGTAGATCCGGCCATGGATCCCGCTGAGGTGCCGCTGCCAAGTCTCGCTGACCTACCCACGGTGGTCGCCCAGCAATCGCAGCAAATTGCCCAACAAGGACAGCAGCTGTCGCAGTTGACCGCCATGTAACAGCAACTTCTGCCACTGCTACAGCAGCAACCATCTCCTCCGCCAGCTCCTGCACCTCCTCCGCAGCGAGTGGCCGCTCCTAGCCTCTGCTTGTCCCTGCCGGACAAATTTGATGGGGACTCTAGACTCTGCCGTGGCTTCCTGTCTCAATGTTCCCTACATATGGAGATGTTGTCGGACCAATTTCCTACAGAACGGTCTAAGGTGGCGTTCGTAGTTAGTCTTCTGTCTGGAAAGGCCTTGTCCTGGGCCACACCGCTCTGGGACCGCAATGATCCTGCCACAGCCACAGTCCAGTCCTTCTTCGCCGAAGTCCGTAGTGTCTTTGAGGAACCAGCCCGAGCTTCTTCTGCCGAGACTGTCCTGCTGAACCTGTTCCAGGGTAATTCTTCAGTAGGCGAGTACGCCATCCAATTTCGTACTCTCGCCGAAACTCCGAATTATCCTGGAATAACGAGGCCCTCTGCGTGACCTTTAAAAAAGGCCTATCCAGTAACATCAAGGATGTGCTGGCCGCACGAGAAATTCCTGCCAACCTGCATGAACTTATCCATTTGGCCACCAGCATTGACATGCGTTTTTCTGAAAGACACCAGGAGCTCCGCGAGGAAAAAGACCTGGATCTCTGGGCACCTCTCTCACAGTATCCTTTGCAATCTATCCATGTGCCTCCTGCCGAGGAGACTATGCAAGTGGATCGGTCTCGCCTGACCCATGAAGAGAGGACTCGCCGTAGGGATAAAAATTTATGTCTGTACTGCGCTAGTACCGAACATTTCTTGGTGGATTGCCCTATTCGTCCTCCACGTCTGGGAAACGCACGCATGCACCCAGCTAACGTGGGTGTGGCGTCTCTTGGTACGAAGTCTGCTTCTCCACGTCTCACTGTGCCCGTGCGGATTTCTCCTTCTGCCAACTCTTCCTTCTCAGCCGTGGCCTTCTTGGACTCTGGTTCTGCTGGAAATTTTATTCTGGCCTCTTTGGTTAACAGGTTCTGCATCCCGGTGACCCGTCTCGTCAAGCCGCTCTACATTTCTTCGGTCAACGGAGTGAAGTTGGACTGCACTGTGTGTTACCGCACAGAACCCCTGCTCATGAGCATTGGACTGCATCACGAAAAAATTGAATTTTTTGTTTTGCCCAACTGCACCTCTGAAGTCCTCCTTGGTCTGCCATGGCTCCAGCGTCATTCTCCCACCCTTGACTGGACCACCGGGGATATCAAGAATTGGGGTCCTGCTTGCCACAAAAAATGCCTCACGTCTGCTTCCAGTCCCGTCAGGCAAGCCTCAGTGCCTCCTCCTACACCTGGTTTCCCCAAGGCCTATCAGAACTATGCTTTGCCTCCTCATAGCCCCCGTCCTGGTAACACTCTGCCCCGTGCCAAGCTTCACCCTCTGCCCCCCCTCCCCATTCCCACTCCTTCTGAACTGCCTGCCTTTGATGAGGACTTCTCTGTCTTCCAGAAGGAAACTCTACAATCGCTCCCAATGTCCTCGTCCCACGTGAAGCAACTACCGGACAAAAAGAGGGGGAGACCTAAGGGGGGCGTACTGTTACGCCGAGCGCTCCGGGTCCCTGCTCCTCCCCGGAGCGCTCGCGGCGTTCCTATCTCTGCAGCGCCCCGGTCAGACCCGCTGATCGGGAGCGCTGCACTGACACTGCCGGCGGGGATGCGATTCGCATAGCGGGACGCGCCCGCTTGCGAATCGCATCCCAAGTCACTCACCTGTCCCGGTCCCTGTTCCGGTCTAAGATTTAAAGGGCCAGTGCACCAATGATTGGTGTCTGGCCCAATCTGTCTAATTAGCCTCCACCTGCTCCCTGTCTATATAACCTCACTTCCCCTTCCCTTCCTTGCCGGATCTTGTTGCCTTGTGCCAGAGAAAGCGTTTAGTGTTGTCCAAAGCCTGTGTTCCAGACCTTCTGCTATCGTCATTGACTACTAACCTTGCCGCCTGCCCCGACCTTCTGCTACGTCTGACCTTGCCTCTGTCTAGTCCTTCTGTCCCACGCCTTCTCAGCAGTCAGCGAGGTTGAGCCGTTGCCGGTGGATACGACCTGGTTGCTACCGCCGCAGCAAGGCCATCCCGCTTTGCGGTGGGCTCTGGTGAATACCAGTAGCAACCCTAGAACCTGTACACCGACACGGTCCACGCCAATCCATCGCTGACACAGAGGATCCACATCCAGCTACCCGAATCCTAACATACATAGTTACATAGTTAGTCTGGTTGAAAAAAAGTGGAAGAGTGGAAGAGTGTAAGGGGATAGGGGGAATGGATGTAGTTTTATAATTCTGCATAAGCATTAATGTTATTTTGTTCCAGGAATGTATCTAACCCTGTTTTAAAGCTGTTAATTGTTCCTGCTGTGACCAGTTCCTGAGGCACACCGTTCCATAAATTCACAGTCCTCATGGTAAAGAAGGCATGTCGCCCCTTTAGATTAAACCCTTTCTTCTCCAGACGGAGGGAGTGCCCCCTCGTCCTTTGGGGGGGTTTAACCTGGAACAGTTTTTTTCCATATTTTTTGTATGGGCCATTTATATACTTATATACGTTTATTATATCCCCCCTTAAACGTCTCTTCTCAAGGCTAAACAATTGTAACTCCTTTAATCGCTCCTCATAGCTAAGATGTTCCATGCCCCATATTAGTTTAGTCGCTTGTCTCTGCACCCTTTCCAACTCCACAGTGTCCCTTTTATGAACAGGCGACCAAAACTGAACAGCATATTCCAGGTGAGGCCGTACCAATGTTTTATAAAGGGGGAGTATTTTGTCCCTGTCCCTCGAGTCCATGCCTCTTTTGATACATGACAATATCCTGCTGGCTTTGGAAGCAGCAGCCTGACATTGCATGCTATTCTGTAGTCTGTGATCTACAAGTAAACCCAGATCCTTCTCTACCAGTGACTCTGCCAGTTTAATCCCCCCTAAGACATACGATGCATGCAGGTTATTAGTACCCAGATGCATAACTTTACATTTATCCACATTGAACCTCATTTGCCAAGTGGATGCCCAGACACTTAGTCTATCCAAGTCATCTTGTAACTTATACACATCCTCTATAGACTGTACCGTGCTACAAAGCTTGGTGTCATCTGCAAAGATAGAAACAGAGATGTTAATTCCATCCTCTATATCATTGATAAATAAATTAAACAACAGCGTGCCCAGTACTGAACCTTGGGGTACACCACTAATAACCGGGGACCAATCAGAGTACGAATCATTGACCACCACTCTCTGGGTACGATCCATGAGCCAGTGTTCAATCCAGTTACAAACTAAAGTTTCCAAGCCCAAAGACCTTAACTTACCTGTCAGACGTCTGTGAGGGATAGTTAACGGAGAACAACTGAATTCCACCGTGCGTTACTGCACGGCCCCAGTACGCATGACCGTGGGGGTTCTCCATCAAGAAATGATTGAGTTCTTTGTCCTGCCTAACTGCACCTCTGACATCCTTCTTGGCTTACCCTGGCTCCAGCGGCATTCTCCTACCCTCGACTGGACCACTGGGGACATTAAAACCTGGGGCACTTCCTGCCACACACGCTGCCTTAAGTCGCTACCCACCTGCCAAGTCTCCATTGCTTCTCCATTGCTCGGCCTTCCAAAGGCCTATCAAGACTTTTCTGACGTCTTTTGCAAGAAACAGGCAGAGGTCTTACCACCACATAGGCCCTACGACTGCCCTATTGACTTGCTCCCTGGGTCCACACTGCCCCGTGGCAGGATTTACCCTCTCTCCGCTCCAGAAACTGAGGCCATGATGGAGTATATTCAGGAGAATCTCAAAAAAGTTTTCATCAGGAAGTCTTCTTCTCCTGCTGGAGCAGGATTCTTCTTTGTTGCCAAGAAGGATTGGTCTCTACGCCCTTGTATTGACTACCGCGGCCTCAATAAGATCACTATAAAGAACCGCTACCCTCTGCCTCTCATCTCAGAACTTTTTGACCGGCTGCGCGGAGCAAAGATTTTTACTAAGCTTGACCTCAGGGGCGCGTATAATCTCATCAGAATTCGTGAAGGAGATGAGTGGAAAACCGCTTTTAACACCCGAGATGGCCACTTCGAATACCTGGTCATGCCATTCAGTCTTTGCAACGCCCCAGCAGTCTTCCAAGACTTTGTCAATGAAATCTTCCGAGACTTGTTATATACTTGCGTGGTGGTCTATCTCGATGACATTCTAATCTTCTCCTCCAACCTAGAGGAACACCGCCTCCATGTTTATCAAGTGCTCCAGCACCTCCGTGTTAACCATCTCTACGCCAAGATTGAAAAATGCCTCTTTGAACGTACCTGTCTTCCTTTCCTGGGATATCTGGTCTCAGGACAAGGTCTTCAAATGGACCCAGACAAGCTCTCCGCAGTCTTGGATTGGCCGCGCCCCTCCGGACTTCGCTCTATCCATCGCTTCCTCGGATTCGCTAATTACTACCTTCAGTTTATCCCCCACTTCTCCACTATCGTGGCTCCCATTGTGGCTCTGACCAAGAAAGATGCGAATCCGAGATCCTGGCCTCCCCAAGCGGAAGAAGCTTTTACTCGCCTTAAGGCCGCCTTCGCCTCCGCACCAGTCTTGACTAGGCCTGATCCTCTGAAACCATTCTTCCTTGAGGTAGACGCCTCTTCAGTAGGAGCCGGGGCGGTTCTTGTTCAAAACGTCACTTGTGTTTTTTTCTCTAAAACATTTTCTCCTCCTGAAAAAAACTACGCTATTGGTGACCGAGAATTGCTGGCCATTAAAATGGCACTTAAGGAGTGGAGGCATCTCCTGGAAGGATCCCTCCAGCCGATCACCATCTACACTGACCACAAAAATCTGTCATACCTACAGTTCGCCCAGCGCTTAAATCCTCCCCAGGCCAGGTTCCACTGATGCTACGGAGGCAGAAACCTCTCCCCAACACATCCTTCCCCATGAGTGTCTGATCTCTGCTGCTCCTGCTTCTCTGGCGCCAGGTCCTCCAGAAAAAACCTTGTCCCCCCACGTCTTCGCCTCCAGACTCTCAAATGGGGTCACTCCTCCCACTTGGCGGGTCACGCTGGAATCAAGAAATCCATTCAGTTGATTGCCAGACACTATTGGTGGCCTTTCCTTGAAAAAGATGTGACTGACTTTGTACGCTCCTGTACTGTCTACGCACGTGATAAGACGCACGGGTCTTCTTCTTCCTCTGCCGGTACCCGAACAGCCTTGGTCACAGATAGCGATGGACTTCGTCACTGACCTTCCTGTATCACATGGCAACACTGTCATTTGTGTGGTCGTTGATCGATTCTCCAAAATGGCCCAATGCGTTCCGCTTCCTGACCTCCCTTCTGCACCACAATTGGCGAAGCAATTTTTTTTGCACATTTTTCGTTTCCACAGACTGCCTACGCATATCGTCTCCGATAGAGGCGTTCAATTCATCTCGAAATTCTGGAGAGCACTCTGCACTCAATTGAAGATTAAATTGAATTTTTCCTCCGCCTACCACCCGCAATCTAATGGACAAGTGGAGAGAGTAAACCAGATCCTTGGTGACTACCTGCGACATTTTGTCTCCTTCCGCCAAGATGATTGGGTCTACCTGTTACCCTGGGCTGAATTCTCGTACAATTTCAAAAACTCTGAGTCATCCGCCAAGTCTCCATTCTTTGTGGTGTACGCCCGTCACCCGCTTCCCCCCCTCCCCATCCCCACTTCATCTGGAGTTCCTGCCGTAGATGATTTGACCCGGGACTTTTCCTCTATTTGGAAGGAGACTCAAAAGTCGCTCTCGCTGGCCTCCTCTCGTATGAAGAAACATGCGGACAAGAAGAGAAGAATTCCTCCTGTCTTTGCCACTGGTGACAAAGTGTGGCTCTCTGCCAAATATATTCGGTTTCATGTCCCTAGCTGGGTCCACGTTACCTCGGGCCATTTACGGTCAAAAGTCAAATCAACCCTGTCTCTTACAAGCTCTATCTTCCTCCTTCTCTTCGTATTCCTAACTCCTTTCATGTTTCCCTTCTCAAGCCTCTCATTCTTAACCGATTTTCCCCCAAGGTCACCGTTCCTGCTCCTGTCTCGGGGTCCTCTGACGTCTTCTCGGTTAAAGAAATCCTCGCTTCAAAGGTTGTCAGAGGTAAAAAAAAAAAAATTCTTGTTGATTGGGAGAATTGTGGCACCGAAGAGAGGTCTTGGGAGCCAGAGGACAATATTCTAGACAAGGAACTCATCTACAGATTCCTCGGTTCCAAGAAGAGGGGGAGACCCAAGGGGGGGGGGTACTGTCACGCCCGGGTCCCGCTGCCTCCCTGGAGCACTCACGGCGTGCTTCTGTCGGCATTGCTGACCGCGAGCGCTGCTCCCTGGTCCCCGGAGGGGACGCGATCCGAGGCACGGCTCGTGCCCGCCTTCGGATCGCGCCCCATGTCACTCACCTCTCGCCCCCGTCTGCTTCCTCCCGGCGCGCGCGGCCCCGCTCCCTAGGGAGCGCGCGCCGGCTTGCTAAAATTCAAAGGGCCAGTGCACCACTAATTAGTGCCTGGCCCAATCACTCCCAATCACTCCCTAACATATAAAAAACCACTTCCCCTTCCTCTCCTTGCCGGATCTTGTTGCCTTGTGCCCTGAGAAAGCGTTATAGTGTGTTCCAAGCCTTTGTACCCAGACCTTCTGCTGTTGCCCCTGACTACGAACCTCGCTTCCTGCCCTGACCTTCTGCTGTCTGACCTCGCCTCTGTCTAGTCCTTGTGTACCGCGCCAGTCTCAGCTGCCAGAGAGGTCGAGTCGCTACTGGGGAACACGATCTGGTAGTTACTGCCGCAGCAAGTCCATCATGCTTTGCAGCGGGCTCTGGTGAACACCAGTAACTGCTTAGAACCGATTCCCCGCGTCATCGCCTCTCTGGCAGAGAGGATCCACCTCCAGTGTCTTCACCAACCGCAAGTCCGGACCGTGACAGTATACATTTTTCTGCAGTTATTAGTGAATTTTTTTTGAAGTGATACAAAATCAAACCTATACAAGTAGGGTATCATTTTAACCGTATGTACCTACAGAATAAAGATAAGGTATCATTTTTGCCGACAAATGTACTGCGTAAAAATTAAAGCCCCCAAAACTTACAAAATTGTGTTTTTTCATCAAAAAAATTTCATTGCAAAGTGGAATTGGTGCCGCAAAAATAAGCCATCACATAGAATTTTAGGTGAAAATGTTAAAGAGTTATGATTTTTTAAAGTTAAGGAGGAAAAATTGAAACTGAAAAAATGGAAAAAGCCCGGGTCCTTAAGGGGTTAAAAAAATACCTTTTTGGCTGTTAAATAAAACCAGTCACTGTCAGTTCACGTCACAGTTGCCAGTTTTTTGCCTGCAGGGCAAATTGTGTCACCCTAGTGCAAATCATATTTGGTGTGATAGTTGTGCAAATTTAAAAAAAATATATACCCTTTTTGGCTGTTAAATAAAACCAGCCACTGTCAGTTCACGTCACAATTGCCAGTTTTTTTGCCTGCAGGGCAAATTGTGTCACCCTAGTGCAAATCACATTTGGTGTGACAGTTGTGCAAATTAAAAAAAAAATCCCTTTTTTGGCTGTTAAATAAAACCAGTCACTGTAAGTTCACGTCACAGTTGCCAGTTTTTTTTGCATGCAGGGCAAATTGTGTCACCCTAGTGCAAATCACATTTGGTGTGACAGTTGTGCAAATAAAAAAAAATACCTCTTTTGGCTGCTAAATAAAACCAGTCACTGTCAGTTCACGTCACAATTGCCAGTTTTTTTGCCTGCAGGGTAAATTGTGTCACCCTAGTGCAAATCACATTTGGTGTGACACTTGTGCAAATTTAACCAAAAAAATGACAGGCAGAGGAAGGCCACCCCGCAGAGGCCGTCGTGGTGCTGGGATTCCCTTTGGCCCTAGAATGGCCAGTGTTCAGAGGCCACGTACCCTGAACCCCCAAAGTTCTGAGGACTATCACAAGACACCCAATCTACTACAGCTTCCGCTCGGAACCTTGATGCACCATCCTTCTCCTCCTCTAGCTTAGCTTCGGGCACCTCTCATGCTACCACTTGCCCGCCTGCCGCCACCACCAACACTAGCACCACAGCAGCTTTACTTGATCCGTCAATGGAATTATTTACACATCAGTTTGAAGACATGAGTGATGCACAACCATTATTGCCAGAGGATGTAGTTAACAGGGATATGTCTCAGTCAGGCAGCATTACACACAGGGACGTACGGTGTGATGATGATGTTGTACCCGCTGCTGCTTCCTTTCTTCAGGTGTCAGATAGCGGTGAAGGTGTTGATGATGACGATGAGTCCGTGGATGCCACTTGGGTGCCCGCTAGAAGAGAAGAAGAGGGGGAAAGTTCAGATGAGGAGACAGAGAGGAGGAGGAGACGAGTTGGAAGCAGGGGGAGGTCGTCGCAAGGAGCTAGTGGCACAGTCAGACAGCATGCATCGGCACCCGGGGTCAGCCAGACGGGGCGCCAATCAACGCATGCTGTTGCCACCACCAGAATGCCGTCATTGCAGAGCTCAGCAGTGTGGCATTTGTTAGGATTTGGCTGGCTGGATGTGGATCCTCTGTGTCAGCAAGGGATTGGCGTGGACCGTACCGGTGGACCGGTTCTAAGTTGCTACTGGTATTCACCAGAGACTGCCGCAAAGCGGGATGGTCTTGCTGCGACGGTAGCAACCAGGTCGTATCCACCGGTAACGGCTCAACCTCGCTGACTGCTGAGAAAGGCGTGGGACAGAAGGACTAGACAGAGGCGAGGTCAAACGTAGCAGAAGGTCAGGGCAGGCGGCAAGGTTCGTAGTCAATGGTAACGGCAGAAGGTCTGGAAACACTGGTAAGGCAATCACAGGAAACGCTTTCACTAGGCACAAGGGCAACAAGATCAGGCAATGCTGGGAAGGGGAAGTGAGGTTTTAAAGGCGTGGAGCAGGTGGGAGCTAATTACACTGATTGTGCCAGGCACCAATTAGTGGTGCACTGGCCCTTTAAATCTTAGCGCGCCCTAGAGAGCGGAGCCGTGCACGCCAGGACGTGACAGCTGGGGACCGGGACAGGTAAGTAGATTGGGATGCGATCCGCGAGCGGGCGCGTCCCACTATGCAAATCGCATCCCCGTCGGCAGTGTCAGTGCAGCGCTCCCGGTCAGCGGGTCTAACCAGGTCGCTGCAGAGAGGAGAACGCCGCGAGCGCTCTGGGGAGGAGCAGGGACCCGGAGCACTCGGCGTAACAGCATTTTTTTGTGTGTCTGCCTCTGACAACAGCGAGGCAATTTGCAACCTGTGCCAGAAGAAACTGGGTCGTGGGAAGTCCAAAACCCACCTAGGCACAACTGCTTTGCGAAGGCACATGATGTCACGTCACAAACGCCTATGGGGTCAGTACAAGCAGCACACAAAGTCAAAGCCGTCATCCTCTTCCTGGTCCAGCATCTTCAGCCAGATCAACCACTGCTGCCCTCCTTGCCCCCTCTCAACCATCCGCCTCTCCGTCTCTGGCCTTGAGCAGTTCCTACTCATCTGCCCACAGTCAGGTGTCTGTCAAGGAGATGTTTGAGCGCAAGAAGCCAATGTCTCATAGTCACCCCCTAGCCCGGCGTCTGACAGCTGGCTTGTCGGAACTGCTAGCCCGCCAGCTTTTACCATACAAGCTGGTGGAGTCTGAGGCCTTTAAAAAATTTGTAGCCATTGGGACACCGCAGTGGAAGGTACCCAGCCAAAATTTTTTTGCACAAAAGGCAATCCATAATCTTTACTCCATTGTGCAAAAGGAAATGATGGCATGTCTGGCACACAGTGTAGGGGCAAGGGTCCATCTGACCACTGATACCTGGTCTGCAAAGCATGGTCAGGGCAGGTATATCACCTACACTGCACATTGGGTAAACCTGGTGACAGCTGCCAAGCATGGAATGCGTGACTCTGCAGAGGAGTTGGTGACACCGCCACGACTTGCAGGCAGGCCTGCTGCCACCTCCTCTACTCCTCCTACTCCATCCTCTTCCATAACCTCCTCGGCCGAGTCCTCTTCCACTGCTGCGTCTAGATCCACATCACCGGCACCCCCCCAGCTCCCCAGGTGCTATTCCACATCCCGGATACGGCAGTGTAACGCCATCTTGGGGTTGACTTGCCTCAAAACGGAGCGTCTCACCGCACCAGCGCTCCTGTCGGTCCTGAATGCACAGGTGGATCAGTGGCTGACTCCGCACCAACTGATGATCGGCAAGGTGGTTTGTGACAACGGAACAAATTTGTTGGCGGCATTGAGGTTGGGCATTGAAGTTGATGTTACGCAGAGCACTCCGGGTCCCCGCTCCTCCCCGGAGCGCTCGCGGCGTTCACCTTCTTGCAGCGCCCCGGTCAGACCCGCTTACCGGGAGCGCTGCATTAATGTCACCGGCGGGGACGCGACCCGCGTAGCGGGTCGCGCCCGCCCATGGCTCGCGTCCCATTCACCTCACCTGTCCTGTCCCCCTTTGGCTCAGTCCCGGCGCGCGCGGCCCCGCTCCCTAGGGCGCGCGCGCGCCGGCTCTCTGCGATTTAAAGGGCCAGTGCGCCACCGATTGGTGCCTGGCTCAATCAGTGCTCACACCTGTGCCCTCATTATAAAACCTCACTTCCCCTTCCCAGCATTGCCGGATCTTGTTGCCTTGTGCTAGTGAAAGCGTTTCCTGTGTATGTCCCAAGCCAGTGTTCCAGACCCTCTGCCGTTGCCCCTGACTACTATCCTTGTTGCTTGCCCTGACCTTCTGCTACGTCCGACCTTGCTCTTGCCTAATCCCTTGTACCGCGCCTATCTCAGCCTTCAGTTGGGGTTGAGTCGCTATCGGGTGGAGCGACCTGGGGGTTACCTGCCGCTGCAAGTCCATCCCGCTTTGCGGCGGGCTCTGGTGAAAACCAGTTACCCCTTAGACTCTGTTCACCTGGTACGGCCCACGTCATCACCCCACTGACACAGAGGATCCACCACCAGTATCCTCACAGTATCCGGATCCTGATAGTAGATCCGGCCATGGATCCCGCTGAGGTCCCGCTGCCAGTTGTCTCTGACCTTACCACGGTGGTCGCCCAGCAATCTCAACAGATAGCGCAACAAGGACATCAGCTAGCCCAACTGACTCTCATGCTGCAACAACTGCTGCCAAAACTCCAGCAACCATCTCCTCCACCAGCTCCTGCACCTCTTCCGCAGCGAGTGGCTGCTTCCAGCCTCCGCTTGTCCCTGCCGGACAAATTTGATGGGGACTCTAAACAATGCCGTGGTTTCCTGTCTCAATGTTCACTACACTTGGAGATGATGTCAGACCAATTTCCCACAGAACGGTCTAAGGTGGCTTTCGTGGTTAGTCTCCTGTCTGGAAAGGCCTTGTCATGGGCCACACCGCTCTGGGACCGCAATGATCCTTTCACTGTCACTGTCCAGTCCTTCTTCACTGAGGTTCATAGTGTCTTCGAGGAACCAGCCCGAGCCTCTTCTGCCGAGACTGCTTTGTTGAACCTTGTTCAAGGAAATTCTTCTGTGGGCGAATACGCCAATCCAATTTCGTACTCTCGCTTCTGAATTATCCTGGAACAATGAGGCCCTCTGCGCGACCTTCAAGAAAGGCCTATCCAGCAACATCAAGGATGTACTGGCCGCACAAGAAATGCCTGCTAACCTGCATGAACTTATCCATTTGGCCACTCGTATTGACATGCGTTTTTCTGAAAGACGCCAGGAGCTCCGTCAAGATATGGACTTTGTACGCACCAGGCGATTTCTCTCCCCGGCTCCTCTCTGCGCTAGTCCACTGTAATCTGTTCCTGTGCCTTCTGCCGTGGAGGCTATGCAAGGGGACCGGTCCCGCCTGACCCTACAAGAGAGGACTCGCCGCCGCAACGAGAATCTATGCCTGTACTGTGCTAGTACCGAACACTTTCTGAAGGATTGTCCTATCCGTCCTCTGCGTCAGGAAATACGCACTCCAATTCCGCACAAAGGTGAGACAGTTCTAGGTGTGAACTCTGCTTCTCCACGTCTTACTGTACCTGTGCGGGTTTCTCCTTCTGCTAACTCCTCCTTCTCAGCTGTGGCCTTCTTAGATTCCAGTTCTGCAGGAAATTTTATTTTGGCCTCTTTCGTTAATAGGTCTTTTTCGTTAACATCCTAGTGACCAGTCTCGTCAGACCACTCTACATCTCTTCAGTTAATGGAGAAAAATTGGACTGCATTGTGCGTTACTGCACAGAACCCCTGTTAATGTGCATTGGACTACATCACGAAAAGATTGAATTTCTTGTCCTTCCCAACTGCACTTCTGAAACTCTCCTTGGCATGCCATGGCTCCAACGTCACTCTCCTACCCTTGACTGGACCACCGGGGAGATCAAGAGCTGGGGTTCTTCTTGTCACAAAAAATGCCTCACGTCTGCTTCCGTCAGTCAAACCCCTGTGGCTCCACCTATACCAGGCCTTCCCAAGGCCTACCAGGACTATGCCGATGTGTTCTGTAAAAAAACAAGCAGAGACTTTGCCACCTCATAGGCCTTATGACTGCCCTATTGACCTCCTTCCTGGTACTACTCCACCCCGGGGCAGGATCTATCCTTTATCCGCCCCTGAGACTCAAGCCATGTCTGACTAAATCCAGGAAAATTTAAAGAAGGGATTCATTCGCAAGTCCTCATCCCCTGCCGGAGCGGGGTTCTTCTTTGTTTCTAAAAAAGACGGTACCCTACGGCCGTGTATTGACTACCGCGGTTTAAATAAAATCACTATCAAAAACCGCTATCCCTTGCCTCTAATCTCGGAACTCTTTGACCGCCTTTGTGGTGCCAACATCTTCACTAAATTGGACTTAAGAGGCGCATATAATCTCATTCGCATCGGTAAAGGGGATGAGTGGAAAACCACATTTAATACCAGAGACGGACATTTTGAATATCTCGTTATGCCCTTTGGGCTCTGCAACGCCCCTGCAGTCTTCCAGGACTTCGTTAATGAAATATTTCGGGACTTGTTATATACCTGTGTTGTGGTTTACCTGGACGACATCTTGATTTTTCCTCTAGTCTAGAGGAACACCGTCGTCATGTTCGCCTAGTGCTCCAGAGACTCTGCGAAAATCAACTATATGCCAAGATGGAGAAATGTCTCTTTGAATGCCAATCTCTTCCCTTTTTAGGTTACCTAGTCTCTGGCCAGGGACTTCAAATGGACCCAGATAAACTGTCAGCGGTCCTAGACTGGCCACGCCCTTCTGGACTCCGAGCTATCCAACGCTTCTTAGGATTTGCCAATTACTACCGACAGTTTATTCCTCATTTTTCCACCATTGTGGCTCCGATTGTGGCCCTAACCAGGAAGAATGCCAACACTAAGTCCTGGCTTCCCCAAGCGGATGAGGCCTTCAATCGCCTCAAAACTACCTTCGCCTCTGCTCCAGTACTGTCCAGACCTGACCCATCGAAACCCTTCTTGCTGGAAGTGGACGCCTCCTCAGTCGGAGCCGGAGCCGTACTCCTTCAAAAAAACTCTACCGGACATAATATTACTTGTGGTTTCTTTTCTAAAACCTTCTCTCCGGCGGAGAAAAATTACTCCATTGATGATCGTGAACTTCTGCCCATCAAACTAGCTCTTGAAGAATGGAGGCATCTACTGGAAGGTTCCAAACACCCCATTGTCATCTACACAGATCACAAGAATCTCTCGTATCTCCAGTCTGCCCAACGTCTGAACCTTCGCCAGGCTAGGTGGTCGTTGTTTTTTGCCCGCTTTAACTTCGAGATTCACTTTCGTCCTGCTGACAAAAACGTCAGGGCTCACGCCCTTTCACGTTCCTCTGATGCTACCGAATCTGAAGCCCCTCTGCAACACATTGTACCTCCTGAATGCCTGGTCTCCTCTGCTTCAGCTTCTATTAGACAAACTCCTCATGGAAAGACCTTTGTCCCTCCACGCCAGCGCCTCAAGATTCTCAAGTGGAGACACTCCTCACACGTCGCTGGCCACGCTGGCGTAAAGAAGTCCATTCAACTCATCTCTCGCTTATATTGGTGGCCTACCCTGGAGGGTGATGTTGCTGATTTCATTCGGGCCTGTACAGTTTGTGCCCGAGACAAGACTCCTCGCCTGAAGCCTGCTGGACTCCTCCTTCCTTTACCTGTTCCTGAACAACCATGGTCTCAAATTGCCATGGATTTTATCACGGATCTGCCTTTATCCCATGGTAACACAGTCATCTGGGTGGTCGTTGATCGTTTCTCCAAGATGGCACATTTCATTTCGCTTCAAGGTCTTCCTTCTGCGCCACAGTTGGCAAAGCAATTTTTTATGCATATTTTTTGGCTTCACGGGCTTCCCACGCATATCATCTCGGATAGAGGCGTCCAATTTGTATCAAAATTTTGGAGAGCTCTCTGTAATCAATTAAAAATCAAATTAAATTTCTCGTCCTCCTATCATCCCCAATCCAATGGGCAAGTAGAGAGAGTTAACCAGATCCTTGGTGAGTATTTGCGACATTTTGTTTCCTCCCGCCAAGACGATTGGGTCGACCTTCTACCCTGGGCTGAATTCTCTTACAATTTCAAAAACTCTGAATCCTCCGCCAAATCCCCGTTCTTTGTGGTGTACGGCCGTCACCCTCTGCCCCCCCCTCCCCATTCCCACTTCTTCTGGATTGCCTGCCGTTGATGAAGTTACCCGGGACTTCTCTATCATCTGGAAGGAAACTCAGAAGTCCCTCCTACTGGCCTCATCTCGTATGAAGAAGCATGCCGATAAAAAGAGAAGAACTCCTCCTGTCTTCACTCCTGGGGACAAAGTGTGGCTCTCTGCCAAGTATATCCGCTTCCGTGTCTCCAGCTATAAGCTGGGACCACGTTATCTTGGACCTTTTAAAATCAAGAGTAAAATCAATCCTGTCTCCTACAAACTTCTTCTTTCCCCTTCTCTCCGTATTCCTAACTCTTTTCATGTTTCCCTTCTCAAACCTCTTGTCCTTAACCGTTTCTCTCCCAAGGTTGTTGCTCCAGCTCCTGTCTCTGGCTCCTCCGATGTCTTCGCTGTTAAAGAAATTCTCGCATCCAAAACGGTTTGAGGTAAAAAAAAAATTCTCGTAGATTGGGAGAATTGTGGACCTGAAGAGAGGTCTTGGGAACCCTAGGATAACATCCTCGACAAGGAGCTCATTCGCAGGTTTTCAGGTTCCAAAAAGAGGGGGAGACCCAAGGTGGGGGTACTGTTATGCCAAGCGCTCCGGGTCCCCGCTCCTCCCCGGAGCGCTCGCGGCGTTCACCTTCTCGCAGCGCCCCGGTCAGACCTGCTGACCAGGAGCACTGCATTAATGTCACTGGCGGGTACGCGACCCGCGTAGCAGGACGCGCCCGCTCGCGGCTCGCGTCCCATTCACCTCACCTGTCCTGTCCCCCGTCGGCTCAGTCCCGGAGTGTGTGGCCCCGCTCCCTAGGGCGCGCACGCCGGCTCTCTGTGATTTAAAGGGCCAGTGCGCCACTGATTAGCGCCTGGCTCAATCCGTGCTCACACCTGTGCCCTCATTATAAAACCTAACTTCCCCTTCCGAGCATTGCCGGATCTTGTTGCCTTGTGCCAGTGAAAGAGTTTCCTGTGTATGTCCCAAGCCAGTGTTCCAGACCCTCTGCCGTTGCTCCTGACTATGATCCTTGCTGCTTGCCCTGACCTTCTGCTATGTCCGACCTTGCTCTTGCCTAATCCCTTGTACCGCGCCTATCCCAGCCATCAGTTGGGGTTGAGTCGCTATCGGGTGGAACGACCTGGGGGTACCTGCCGCTGCAAGTCCATCCTGCTTTGCGGTGGGCTCTGGTGAAAACCAGTAACCCCTTAGACTCCGTTCCCCTGGTACGGCCCACGTCATCACCCCACTGACACAGAGGATCCACCACCAGTATCCTCACAGTATCCGGATCCTGACAGTTGACACATGTGCTGTGCATGGCACATGTGTGTAATCTGATTGTACAACGCTTTGTGCATAAGTACCCAGGTTTACAGGATGTCCAGAAGCAGTCCAGGAAGGTGTGTGGCCATTTCAAGTATTCCTACACGGCCATAGCGCACTTGTCAGATATCCAGCGGCGAAACAACATGCCAGTGAGGTGCTTGATTTGCGACAGCCCGACACGTTGGAATTCAACACTCCTAATGTTCGACCACCTGCTCCAACAAGAAAAAGCCGTCAATGAATATTTGTATGACCGGGGTGCTAGGACATCATCTGCGGAGCTGGGATTTTTTTTGCCACGTTAATGGACGCTCATGCGCAATGACTGTAGGCTCATGTGTCCTTTTGAGGAGGTGACAAACCTGGTCAGTCGCACCAAAGGCATCATCAGCGACATCATACCGTTTGTTTTCTTCCTGGAGTGTGCCCTGCGAAGAGTGCTGGATCAGGCAGTATATGAGTGTGAAGAGGAAGAGTTGTGGTCCCCATCACCACCAGAAACAGCCTTATCAGCTTCGCTTGCTGGACCTGCAGCAATGCTGGAAGAGAATTCTGAGGAAGAGGAGTCAGAGGAGGAATGTGGCTTTGAAGAGGAGGAGGAAGACCAACCACAAAAGGCATCCCAGGGTGCTCCTTGTCACCTATCTGGTTCCCGTGGTGTTGTACGTGGCTGGGGGGGAGGAAATTGATACCATCCCTGACATCAGTGAGGACGAAGAAGGGGACATGAATAGCTCGGGATCCGTCCTTGCGCAAATGGGGTCTTTCATGCTGTCATGCCTGTTGAGGGACCCTTGTATAAAAAAGAGAACGACCTCTACTGGGTGTCCACGCTACTAGACCCCCGGTATAAACATAAAGTGCCTGACATGTTACCGCATTACAGCAAGGCGGAAAGGATTCAACAGGTCCAAAATAAATTAAGAAGTATGCTGTACACAGCGTATAAGGGTCATGTCACAGCACAATAGGGATCTAACAGGGGAAGAGGTGAAAGTAATCCTCCTCCCACGAACACGCCGGCAAGGACAGGAAGCTGTACAGACATGCTGTTGATGGAGGACATGCGGAGCTTTTTAAGTCCTACGCATCGCCACAGCCCTTCGGGGTCCACCATCAGAGAACGACTTGACCGACAGGTAGCAGACTACCTGGCCTTAACCGCAGATATCGACACTCTGAGGAGCGATGAACCCCTTGACTACTGGGTGTGCCGGCTTGAGCTGTGGCCTGAGCTATCCCAATTTGCGCTCGAACTTCTGGCCTGTCCCGCTTCAAGTGTCCTGTCAGAAAGGACCTTCAGTGCAGCAGGAGGTATTGTCACTGAGAAGAGGAGTCGCCTTTGTCAAAAAAGTCTGGATTACCTCACCTTTCTTAAGATGAATGAGGGATGGATCCCGAAGGGACTGACACTGGGCGATACATTTGATTGTACAAGGTCTGATCAGATGTGCTTCCTTGGGCTAAAAATGGTCCACAAGCTGCTGTATTTTACCGCTGAATGCCGGATGACTTGCGTGACTTATCCGCCACCAACTAGGGTTCAAGCCACAATTTTTTAGGGTTTTAGGGCGAAACAAACAGAAATTTTTCTGGCCGCTGCTACAGCAGCCTAATTTTTCTGGCCTCTGGTGCTGCACTTTTTCTGCTGCTGCAATTTTTCTGGCCGCTGCTTTCATCTTGATTTGATGAAAAATTTTATTTTGAAAAGGATTTCTTTGTGTTTTTCACCGTCCTGCATTATAGAGTCTTCTGGACTTTATGATAATTTACACTTGAATTTTCCAGACTACTAACCAATACACCAAGCAACGCTTGTTGCGTGTGATTTTTTATCTTAAATTTTCAAAAATAAAATACAGAGAGGGAAGAACTCTGTTTCTTTATTTGATGAAAAATTGTATTTAGAAAATAATTTCTTTGTGTGTTTCTCCGTCCTGCATTATAGAATCTTCTGGACTATTGGATATGTGCTTGTTCTTATTTTTGAGCCATGTGTACATGCCTAATTTTTCTGGTACTCTCTGCTGACATCTCTGTCCATTTTAGCAACCGTGCATATTAGATGTGTGGTATGGGTAGCATGGTGGCTTAGAGGTTAGTGCTGCTGCCTTGCAGCGCTGGGGCCTTGGGTTCAAATCCCACTATATGATTGTGGTCTGTATATAATTGTTCTGTATATAATATATATTAGGTCTGTATATAATTGTTCTGTATATAATATATATTAGGTCTGTATATAATTGTTCTGTATATAATATATATTAGGTCTGTATATAATAAATGTTAGGTCTGTATATAATTGTTCTGTATATAATATATGTTAGGTCTGTATATACGGTAATATATATTAGGTCTGTATATAATATATGGTAGGTCTGTAAATAATCGTTCTGTATATAATATGTATTAGGTCTGTATATAATATATATTAGGTCTGTATATACGGTAATATATATTAGGTCTGTATATAATATATATTAGGTCTGTATATAATTGTTCTGTATATAATATGTGTTAGGTCTGTATATAATATATATTAGGTCTGTATATAATTGTTCTGTATATAATATATATTAGGTCTGTATATAATTGTTCTGTATATAATAAATGTTAGGTCTGTATATAATTGTTCTGTATATAATATATGTTAGGTCTGTATATACGGTAATATATATTAGGTCTGTATATAATATATATTAGGTCTGTATATAATTGTTCTGTATATAATATGTATTAGGTCTCTATATAATTGTTCTGTATATAATATATATTAGGTCTGTATATAATTGTTCTGTATATAATATATATTAGGTCTGTATATAATTGTTCTGTATATAATATATATTAGGTCTGTATATAATTGTTCTGTATATAATATGTATTAGGTCTGTATAGAATTGTTCTGTATATAATATATATTAGGTCTGTATATAATTGTTCTGTATATAATATATGTTAGGTCTGTACATAATTGTTCTGTATATATTATATGTTAGGTCTGTATATAATTGTTCTGTATATAATATATATTAGGTCTGTATATAATTGTTCTGTATATAATATATATTAGGTCTGTATATAATTGTTCTGTATATAATATGTATTAGGTCTGTATATAATATATATTAGGTCTGTATATAATTGTTCTGTATATAATATATGTTAGGTCTGTATATAATTGTTCTGTATATAATATATATTAGGTCTGTATATAATTGTTCTGTATATAATATATATTAGGTCTGTATATAATAAATGTTAGGTCTGTATATAATTGTTCTGTATATAATATATGTTAGGTCTGTATATACGGTAATATATATTAGGTCTGTATATAATATATGGTAGGTCTGTAAATAATCGTTCTGTATATAATATGTATTAGGTCTGTATATAATATATATTAGGTCTGTATATACGGTAATATATATTAGGTCTGTATATAATATATATTAGGTCTGTATATAATTGTTCTGTATATAATATGTGTTAGGTCTGTATATAATATATATTAGGTCTGTATATAATTGTTCTGTATATAATATATATTAGGTCTGTATATAATTGTTCTGTATATAATAAATGTTAGGTCTGTATATAATTGTTCTGTATATAATATATGTTAGGTCTGTATATACGGTAATATATATTAGGTCTGTATATAATATATATTAGGTCTGTATATAATTGTTCTGTATATAATATGTATTAGGTCTCTATATAATTGTTCTGTATATAATATATATTAGGTCTGTATATAATTGTTCTGTATATAATATATATTAGGTCTGTATATAATTGTTCTGTATATAATATATATTAGGTCTGTATATAATTGTTCTGTATATAATATGTATTAGGTCTGTATAGAATTGTTCTGTATATAATATATATTAGGTCTGTATATAATTGTTCTGTATATAATATATGTTAGGTCTGTACATAATTGTTCTGTATATATTATATGTTAGGTCTGTATATAATTGTTCTGTATATAATATATATTAGGTCTGTATATAATTGTTCTGTATATAATATATATTAGGTCTGTATATAATTGTTCTGTATATAATATGTATTAGGTCTGTATATAATATATATTAGGTCTGTATATAATTGTTCTGTATATAATATATGTTAGGTCTGTATATAATTGTTCTGTATATAATATATATTAGGTCTGTTTATAATTGTTCTGTATATAATATATATTAGGTCTGTATATAATATATATTAGGTCTGTATATAATTGTTCTGTATATAATATATATTAGGTCTGTATATAATATATATTAGGTCTGTATATAATTGTTCTGTATATAATATATGTTAGGTCTGTATATAATATATATTAGGTCTGTATATAATTGTTCTGTATATAATATATATTAGGTCTGTATATAATAGGTCTGTATATAATATATATTAGGTCTGTATATAATTGTTCTGTATATAATATATATTAGGTCCGTATATAATTGTTCTGTATATAATATATATTAGGTCTGTATATAATTGTTCTGTATATAATATATGTTAGGTCTGTATATAATTGTTCTGTATATAATATATATTAGGTCTGTATATAATTGTTCTGTATATATTATATGTTAGGTCTGTATATAATATATGTTAGGTCTGTATATAATTGTTCTGTATATAATATATATTAGGTCTGTATATAATTGTTCTGTATATAATATATATTAGGTCTGTATATAATTGTTCTGTATATGATATATATTAGGTCTGTATATAATTGTTCTGTATATGATATATATTAGGTCTGTATATAATATATGTTAGGTCTGTATATAATTGTTCTGTATATAATATATATTAGGTCTGTATATAATATATATTTGGTCTGTATATAATATATGTTAGGTCTGTATATACGGTAATATATGTTAGGTCTGTATATAATATATATTAGGTCTGTATATAATATATATTAGGTCTGTATATATGTAATGATAGGTCTGTATATAATATATAATAGGTCTGTATATAATATATATCAGGTCTGTATATAATTGTTCTGTATATAATATAGATTAGGTCTGTATATAATATATATTAGGTCTGTATATAATATATATTAGGTCTGTATATAATATATATCAGGTCTGTATATAATTGTTCTGTATATAATATAGATTAGGTCTGTATATAATATATATTAGGTCTGTATATAATTGTTCTGTATATAAGATATATTAGGTCTGTATATAATTGTTCTGTATATAATATATATTAGGTCTGTATATAATTGTTCTGTATATAATATATATTAGGTCTGTATATAATTGTTCTGTATATAATATATATTAGGTCTGTATATAATATATATTAGGTCTGTATATAATATATATCAGGTCTGTATATAATTGTTCTGTATATAATATAGATTAGGTCTGTATATAATATATATTAGGTCTGTATATAATTGTTCTGTATATAATATATATTAGGTCTGTATATAATTGTTCTGTATATAATATATATTAGGTCTGTATATAATTGTTCTGTATATAATATATATTAGGTCTGTATATAATTGTTCTGTATATAATATATATTAGGTCTGTATATAATTGTTCTGTATATAATATATATTAGGTCTGTATATAATAAATGTTAGGTCTGTATATAATTGTTCTGTATATAATATATGTTAGGTCTGTATATACGGTAATATATATTAGGTCTGTATATAATATATTTTAGGTCTGTATATAATATGTATTAGGTCTGTATATAATATATATTAGGTCTGTATATACGGTAATATATATTAGGTCTGTATATAATATATATTAGGTCTGTATATAATTGTTCTGTATATAATATATGTTAGGTCTGTATATAATATATATTAGGTCTGTATATAATTGTTCTGTATATAATATATATTAGGTCTGTATATAATTGTTCTGTATATAATAAATGTTAAGTCTGTATATAATTGTTCTGTATATAATATATGTTAGGTCTGTATATACGGTAATATATATTAGGTCTGTATATAATATATATTAGGTCTGTATATAATTGTTCTGTATATAATATGTATTAGGTCTCTATATAATTGTTCTGTATATAATATATATTAGGTCTGTATATAATTGTTCTGTATATAATATATATTAGGTCTGTATATAATTGTTCTGTATATAATATATATTAGGTCTGTATATAATTGTTCTGTATATAATATGTATTAGGTCTGTATAGAATTGTTCTGTATATAATATATATTAGGTCTGTATATAATTGTTCTGTATATAATATATGTTAGGTCTGTACATAATTGTTCTGTATATATTATATGTTAGGTCTGTATATAATTGTTCTGTATATAATATATATTAGGTCTGTATATAATTGTTCTGTATATAATATATATTAGGTCTGTATATAATTGTTCTGTATATAATATGTATTAGGTCTGTATATAATATATATTAGGTCTGTATATAATTGTTCTGTATATAATATATATTAGGTCTGTATATAATCGTTCTGTATATAATATATATGTTAGGTCTGTATATAATTGTTCTGTATATAATATATGTTAGGTCTGTATATAATTGTTCTGTATATAATATATGTTAGGTCTGTATATAATTGTTCTGTATATAATATATATTAGGTCTGTATATAATTGTTCTGTATATAATATATATTAGGTCTGTATATAATATATATTAGGTCTGTATATAATTGTTCTGTATATAATATATATTAGGTCTGTATATAATATATATTAGGTCTGTATATAATTGTTCTGTATATAATATATGTTAGGTCTGTATATAATATATATTAGGTCTGTATATAATTGTTCTGTATATAATATATATTAGGTCTGTATATAATAGGTCTGTATATAATATATATTAGGTCTGTATATAATTGTTCTGTATATAATATATATTAGGTCCGTATATAATTGTTCTGTATATAATATATATTAGGTCTGTATATAATTGTTCTGTATATAATATATGTTAGGTCTGTATATAATTGTTCTGTATATAATATATATTAGGTCTGTATATAATTGTTCTGTATATAATATATATTAGGTCTGTATATAATTGTTCTGTATATGATATATATTAGGTCTGTATATAATTGTTCTGTATATGATATATATTAGGTCTGTATATAATATATGTTAGGTCTGTATATAATTGTTCTGTATATAATGTATGTTAGGTCTGTATATAATATATATCAGGTCTGTATATAATTGTTCTGTATATAATATATATTAGGTCTGTATATAATATATATTTGGTCTGTATATAATATATGTTAGGTCTGTATATACGGTAATATATGTTAGGTCTGTATATAATATATATTAGGTCTGTATATAATATATATTAGGTCTGTATATATGTAATGATAGGTCTGTATATAATATATAATAGGTCTGTATATAATATATATCAGGTCTGTATATAATTGTTCTGTATATAATATAGATTAGGTCTGTATATAATATATATTAGGTCTGTATATAATATATATTAGGTCTGTATATAATATATATCAGGTCTGTATATAATTGTTCTGTATATAATATAGATTAGGTCTGTATATAATATATATTAGGTCTGTATATAATTGTTCTGTATATAATATATATTAGGTCTGTATATAATTGTTCTGTATATAATATATATTAGGTCTGTATATAATTGTTCTGTATATAATATATATTAGGTCTGTATATAATTGTTCTGTATATAATATATATTAGGTCTGTATATAATATATATTAGGTCTGTATATAATATATATCAGGTCTGTATATAATTGTTCTGTATATAATATAGATTAGGTCTGTATATAATATATATTAGGTCTGTATATAATTGTTCTGTATATAATATATATTAGGTCTGTATATAATTGTTCTGTATATAATATATATTAGGTCTGTATATAATTGTTCTGTATATAATATATATTAGGTCTGTATATAATTGTTCTGTATATAATATATATTAGGTCTGTATATAATTGTTCTGTATATAATGTATGTTAGGTCTGTATATAATTGTTCTGTATATAATATATATTAGGTCTGTATATAATATATGTTAGGTCTGTATATAATTGTTCTGTATATAATATATATTAGGTCTGTATATAATATATGTTAGGTCTGTATATAATATATATTAGGTCTGTATATAATATAAATTAGGTCTGTATATAATTGTTCTGTATATAATGTATGTTAGGTCTGTATATAATATATATTAGGTCTGTATATAATTGTTCTGTATATAATATATATTAGGTCTGTATATAATATATATTAGGTCTGTATATAATTGTTCTGTATATAATATATATTAGGTCTGTATATAATATATATTAGGTCTGTATATAATTGTTCTGTATATAATATATATTAGGCCTGTATATAATTGTTCTGTATATAATATATGTTAGGTCTGTTTATAATTGTTCTGTATATAATATATATTAGGTCTGTATATAATATATATTAGGTCTGTATATAATTGTTCTGTATATAATATATATTAGGTCTGTATATAATATATATTAGGTCTGCATATAATTGTTCTGTATATAATATATGTTAGGTCTGTATATAATATATGTTAGGTCTGTATATAATTGTTCTGTATATAATATATATTAGGTCTGTATATAATTGTTCTGTATATAATATATATTAGGTCTGTATATAATTGTTCTGTATATAATATATATTAGGTCTGTATATAATATATATTAGGTCTGTATATAATTGTTCTGTATATAATATATATTAGGTCTGTATATAATTGTTCTGTATATAATGTATGTTAGGTCTGTATATAATTGTTCTGTATATAATATATATTAGGTCTGTATATAATATATGTTAGGTCTGTATATAATTGTTCTGTATATAATATAGATTAGGTCTGTATATAATTGTTCTGTATATAATATATATTAGGTCTGTATATAATTGTTCTGTATATAATATATATTAGGTCTGTATATAATTGTTCTGTATATAATATATGTTAGGTCTGTATATAATTGTTCTGTATATGATATATATTAGGTCTGTATATAATATATATTAGGTCTGTATATAATTGTTCTGTATATAATATATGTTAGGTCTGTATATAATTGTTCTGTATATAATATATGTTAGGTCTGTATATAATTGTTCTGTATATAATATATATTAGGTCTGTATATAATATATATTAGGTCTGTATATAATTGTTCTGTATATAATATATGTTAGGTCTGTATATAATTGTTCTGTATATAATATGTATTAGGTCTGTATATAACATATATTAGGTCTCTATATAATTGTTCTGTATATAATATATATTAGGTCTGTATATCATTGTTCTGTATATAATATGTATTAGGTCTGTATATAATTGTTCTGTATATAATATATATTAGGTCTGTATATAATCGTTCTGTATATAATATTTATTAGGTCTGTATATAATCGTTCTGTATATAATATTTATTAGGTCTGTATATAATCGTTCTGTATATAATATATGTTAGGTCTGTATATAATATATAATAGGTCTGTATATAATATATATTAGGTCTGTATATAATATATTAGGTCTGTATATAATATATATTAGGTCTGTATATAATATATGTTAGGTCTGTATATAATATATGTTAGGTCTGTATATAATTGTTCTGTATATAATATATGTTAGGTCTGTATATAATTGTTCTGTATATAATATGTATTAGGTCTGTATATAATTGTTCTGTATATAACATATATTAGGTCTGTATATAATTGTTCTGTATATAATATATCGTAGGTCTCTATATAATTGTTCTGTATATAATATATATTAGGTCTGTATATAATTGTTCTGTATATAATATATATTAGGTCTGTATATAATCGTTCTGTATATAATATTTATTAGGTCTGTATATAATATATATTAGGTCTGTATATAATTGTTCTGTATATAATATATATTAGGTCTGTATATAATATATATTAGGTCTGTATATAATATATATTAGGTCTGTATATAATTGTTCTGTATATAATATATAATAGGTCTGTATATAATATATATTAGGTCTGTATATAATATATTAGGTCTGTATATAATATATATTAGGTCTGTATATAATTGTTCTGTATATAATATATGTTAGGTCTGTATACAATATTTATTAGGTCTGTATGTAATTGTTCTGTATATAATATGTATTAGGTCTGTATATAATATATATTAGGTCTGTATATAATTGTTCTGTATATAATATGTATTAGGTCTGTATATAATATTTATTAGGTCTGTATATAATATTTATTAGGTCTGTATATAATTGTTCTGTATATAATATATATTAGGTCTGTATATAATTGTTCTGTATATAATATGTATTAGGTCTGTATATAATATTTATTAGGTCTGTATATAATATATATTAGGTCTGTATATAATTGTTCTGTATATAATATGTATTAGGTCTGTATATAATATAGATTAGGTCTGTATATAATTGTTCTGTATATAATATATATTAGGTCTGTATATAATATATATTAGGTCTGTATATAATTGTTCTGTATATAATATATATTAGGTCTGTATATAATATATATTAGGTCTGTATATAATTGTTCTGTATATGATATATATTAGGTCTGTATATAATTGTTCTGTATATAATATATGTTAGGTCTGTATATAATATATGTTAGGTCTGTACATAATTGTTCTGTATATAATATATATTAGGTCTGTATATAATCGTTCTGTATATAATATTTATTAGGTCTGTATATAATTGTTCTGTATATAATATATGTTAGGTCTGTATATAATCGTTCTGTATATAATATTTATTAGGTCTGTATATAATATATATTAGGTCTGTAAATAATTGTTCTGTATATAATATATATTAGGTCTGTATATAATATATATTAGGTCTGTATATAATATATGTTAGGTCTGTATATAATCGTTCTGTATATAATATTTATTAGGTCTGTATATAATATATATTAGGTCTGTATATAATTGTTCTGTATATAATATATGTTAGGTCTGTATATAATATATATTAGGTCTGTATATAATTGTTCTGTATATAATATATATTAGGTCTGTATATAATCGTTCTGTATATAATATTTATTAGGTCTGTATATAATTGTTCTGTATATAATATTTATTAGGTCTGTATATAATTGTTCTGTATATAATATATATTAGGTCTGTATATAATATATGTTAGGTCTGTATATAATATAGATTAGGTCTGTATATAATTGTTCTGTATATAATATATATTAGGTCTGTATATAATATAGATTAGGTCTGTATATAATCGTTCTGTATATAATATTTATTAGGTCTGTATATAATTGTTCTGTATATAATATATATTAGGTCTGCATATAATATACCATATTTATCGGCGTATAACACGCACCCCCATTTTAACAGGGAAATTTAAGTAAAAATAATAAAATGTAAAATAAATAACTAGAACTAAATGCCGCATCACACCCCCCCCCCCAACTTTGCTTTCTTCTGCACCACAGTTTGGTCCCGTCCCCCCCAGTGCCCCATCATTCCTTCCCTTTTATCAGTCCCTATGCCACATTTACCCCTCTCATCATCCCCCCATGTCTCATCATCCCCCCACCCTGTCTCATCATGTCCCCATCATTCCCCCCTCATCATCCCCCCACCCTGTCTCATCATGTCCCCATCATTCCCCCCTCATCATCCCCCCACCCTGTCTCATCATGTCCCCCATCATTCTCCCTCATAACCCCCCCACCCTGTCTCATCATGTCCCCATCATTCCCCCCTCATCATCCCCACACCCTGTCTCATCATGTCCCCATCATTCCCCCCTCATCATCCCCCCACCCTGTCTCATCATGTCCCCATCATTCTCCCCCATCATCCCCACACCCTGTCTCATCATGTCCCCCATCATTCTCCCTCATAATCCCCCCACCCTGTCTCATCATGTCCCCATCATTCCCCCCCTCATCATCCCCCCACCCTGTCTCATCATGTCCCCATCATTCCCCCCTCATAATCCCCCCACCCTGTCTCATCATGTCCCCATCATTCTCCCTCATAATCCCCCCACCCTGTCTCATCATGTCCCCATCATTCCCCCCTCATCATCCCCCCACCCTGTCTCATCATGTCCCCCATCATTCTCCCCTCATCATCCCCCCACCCTGTCTCATCATGTCCCCATCATTCCCCCCTCATCATCCCCACACCCTGTCTCATCATGTCCCCATCATTCCCCCCTCATCATCCCCACACCCTGTCTCATCATGTCCCCATCATTCCCCCCTCATCATTCCCACACCCTGTCTCATCATGTCCCCCATCATTCCCCCCCCTTATCATCCCCCTCACCCTGTCTCATCATGTCCCCATCATTCTCCCTCATAATCCCCACACCCTGTCTCATCATGTCCCCATCATTCTCCCTCATCATCCCCCCACCCTGTCTCATCATGTCCCCATCATTCTCCCTCATCATCCCCCCACCCTGTCTCATCATGTCCCCCATCATTCTCCCTCATCATCCCCACACCCTGTCTCATCATGTCCCCCATCATTCTCCCTCATCATCCGCAAACCCTGTCTCATCATGTCCCCATCATTCCCCCATAATCATCCCCCCACCCTGTCTCATCATGTCCCCATCATTCTCCCTCATCATCCCCACATCCTGTCTCATCATGTCTCCATCATTCTCCCTCATAATCCCCCCACTCTGTCTCATCATGTCCCCCATCATTCTCCCTCATCATCCCCACACCCTGTCTCATCATGTCCCCATCATTCTCCCCTCATCATCCCCACACCCTGTCTCATCATGTCCCCATCATTCTCCCTCATCATCCCCACACCCTGTCTCATCATGTCCCCCATCATTCCCCCCTCATCATCCCCCCACCCTGTCTCATCATGTCCCCCATCATTCCCCCCTCATCATCCCCCCACCATGTCTCATCATGTCCCCATCATTCCCCCCTCATCATCCCCATACCCTGTCTCATCATGTCCCCATCATTCCCCCCCTCATCATCCCCACACCCTGTCTCATCATGTCCCCCATCATTCTCCCTCATAATCCCCCCACCCTGTCTCATCATGTCCCCATCATTCTCCCTCATCATCCCCCACCCTGTCTCATCATGTCCCCATCATTCTCCCTCATAATCCCCCCACCCTGTCTCATCATGTCCCCATCATTCCCCCCTCATCATCCCCCCACCCTGTCTCATCATGTCCCCCATCATTCTCCCCTAATCATCCCCCCACCCTGTCTCATCATGTCCCCATCATTCCCCCCTCATCATCCCCACACCCTGTCTCATCATGTCCCCATCATTCCCCCCTCATCATCCCCCCACCCTGTCTCATCATGTCCCCATCATATCCCCCTCATCATTCCCACACCCTGTCTCATCATGTCCCCCATCATTCCCCCCCCTTATCATCCCCCTCACCCTGTCTCATCATGTCCCCATCATTCTCCCTCATAATCCCCCCACCCTGTCTCATCATGTCCCCATCATTCTCCCTCATAATCCCCCACCCTGTCTCATCATGTCCCCATCATTCTCCCTCATCATCCCCCCACCCTGTCTCATCATGTCCCCATCATTCCCCCCTCATCATCCCCCCACCCTGTCTCATCATGTCCCCCATCATTCTCCCTCATCATCCCCACAGCCTGTCTCATCATGTCCCCCATCATTCTCCCTCATCATCCGCAAACCCTGTCTCATCATGTCCCCCATCATTCTCCCTCATCATCCCCCCACCCTGTCTCATCATGTCACCATCCTTCCCCCATCATCTTCCCCCCACCCTGTCTCATCATGTCCCCATCATTCCCCCCTCATCATCCCCACACCCTGTCTCTTCATGTCCCCGTCATTCCCCCATCATCATCCCCCACCCTGTCTCATCATGTCCCCATCATTCTCCCTCATCATCCCCACATCCTGTCTCATCATGTCTCCATCATTCTCCCTCATCATCCCCACACCCTGTCTCATCATGTCCCCCATCATTCCCCCTCATAATCCCCACACCCTGTCTCATCGTGTCCCCATCATTCTCCCTCATCATCCCCACATCCTGTCTCATCATGTCCCCATTATTCTCCCCTCATCATCCCCCCACTCTGTCTCATCATGTCCCTCATCATTCCTCCCTCATCATCCCCCACCCTGTCTCATCATGTCCCCCATTATTCCCCCCTCATAATCCCCCCACCCTGTTTCATCATGTCCCCATCATTCCCCCCCTCATCATCCCCACACCCTGTCTCATCATGTCCCCCATCATTCTCCCTCATCATCCCCCCACCCTGTCACATCATGTCCCCATCATTCCCCCATCATCATCCCCCCACCCTGTCTCATCATGTCCCCATCATTCCCCCCTCATCATCCCCCCACCCTGTCTCATCATGTCCCCATCATTCTCCCTCATCATCCCCACATCCTTTCTCATAATGTCACCATCATTCTCCCTCATCATCCCCACACCCTGTCTCATCATGTCCCCCATCATTCCCCCTCATAATCCCCACACCCTGTCTCATCGTGTCCCCATCATTCTCCCTCATCATCCCCACATCCTGTCTCATCATGTCCCCCACCATTCCCCCCTCATCATCCCCCCACTCTGTCTCATCATGTCCCTCATCATTCCTCCCTCATCATCCCCCACCCTGTCTTATCATGTCCCCATCATTCTCCCCTCATCATCCCTACACCCTGTCTCATCATATCCCCATCATTCCCCCCTCATCATCCCCACACCCTGTCTCATCATGTCCCCATCATTCTCCCCTCATCATCCCTACACCCTGTCTCATCATGTCCCCATCATTCTCCCCTCATCATCCCTACACCCTGTCTCATCATGTCCCCATCATTCCCCCTCATCATCCCCACACCCTGTCTCATCATGTCCCCATCATTCTCCCTCATCATCCCCCCACCCTGTCTCATCATGTCCCCCATCATTCTCCCTCATAATCCCCCCACCCTGTCTCATCATGTCCCCATCATTCCCCCCTCATCATCCCCACACCCTGTCTCATCATGTCCTCCATCATTCCCCCCTCATCATCCCCCCACTCTGTCTCATCATGTCCTCATCATTCCCCCCTCATCATCCCCACACCACGTCTCATCATGTCCCCCATCATTCTCCCTCATCATCCCCACACCCTGCCTCATCATGTCCCCCATCATTCCCCCCTCATCATCCCCACACCCTGTCTCATCAAGTCCCCATCATTCCCCCCTCATCATCCCCCCACCCTGTCTCATCATGTCCCCATCATTCCCCCCCTCATCATTCCCACACCCTGTCTCATCATGTCCCTCATCATTCTCCCTCATAATCCCCCCATCCTGTCTTATCATGTCCCCATCATTCCCTTCTCATCATCCCCACACCCTGTCTCATCATGTCCCCCATCATTCTCCTCTCATCATCCCCCCCACCCTGCCTCATCATGTCCCCATCATTCCCCCCTCATCATCCCCACACCCTGTCTCATCAAGTCCCCATCATTCCCCCCTCATCATCCCCCCACTCTGTCTCATCATGTCCCCCATCATTCTCCCTCATAATCCCCCCATCATGTCTCATCATGTCCAAATCATTCTCCCTCATAATCCCCCCACCCTGTCTCATCATGACCCCATCATTCCCCCTCATCATCCCCCACCCTGTCTCGTCATGTCCCCATCATTCCCCCCCTCATCATCCCCACACCCTGTCTCATCATGTCCCCCATCATTCTACCTCATAATCCCCCAACCCTGTCTCATCATGTCCCCATCATTCCCTTCTCATCATTCCCACACCCTGTCTCATCATGTCCCCCATCATTCTCCCCTCATCATCCCCCCACCATGTCTCATCATGTCCCTATCATTCTCCCTCATCATCCCCCCACCCTGTCTCATCATGTCCCCCATCATTCTCCCTCATAATCCCCCCACCCTGTCTCATCATGTCCCCATCATTCCCCCCTCATCATCCCCACACCCTGTCTCATCATGTCCCCCATCATTCTCCCTCATAACCCCCCCACCCTGTCTCATCATGTTCCCATCATTCTCCCTCATCATCCCCACACCCTGTCTCATCATGTCCCCCATCATTCTCCCCTCATCATCCCCCCACCCTGTCTCATCAAGTCCCCATCATTCTCCCTCATAATCCCCACACCCAGTCTCATCATGTCCCCATCATTCCCCCCTCATCATCCCCCCACCCTGTCTCATCATGTCCCCCATCATTCCCCCCTCATCATCCCCACACCCTGTCTCATCATGTCCCCATCATTCTCCCATCATCATTCCCACACCCTGTCTCATCATGTCCCCATCATTCCCCCTCATCATGCCCACACCCTGTCTCATCATGTCCCCCATCATTCTCCCCTCATCATCCCCCCACCCTGTCTCATCATGTCCCCATCATTTTCCCTCATAATCCCCACACCCTGTCTCATCATGTCCCCATCATTCCCCCCTCATCATCCCCCCACCCTGTCTCATCATGTCCCCATCATTTTCCCTCATCATCCCCCCACCCTTTCTCCTCATGTCCCCCATCATTCCCCCCTCATCATCCCCACAGCCTTTCTCATCATGTCCCCATCATTCTCCCATCATCATCCCCACACCCTGTCTCATCATGTCCCCATCATTCCCCCTCATCATCCCCACACCCTGTCTCATCATGTCCCCATCATTCTCCCCTCATCATCCCCCCACCCTGTCTCATCATGTCCCCATCATTCCCCCTCATCATCCCCACACCCTGTCTCATCATGTCCCCATCATTCCCCCCTCATCACCCCCCCACCCTGTCTCATCATGTCCCCCACCATTCCCCCCTCATCATCCCCAAACCTGTCTCATCATGTCCCCCATCATTCTCCTCTCATCATCCCCCCACTCTGTCTCATCATGTCCCCATCATTCCCCCCTCATCATCCCCCCACCCTGTCTCATCATGTCTCTATCATTCTCCCTCATCATCCCCACACCCTGTCTCATCATGTCCCCCATCATTCTCCCTCATAATCCCCCCACCCTGTCTCATCATGTCCCCATCATTCCCCCCTCATCATCCCCACACCCTGTCTCATCATGTCCCCATCATTCTCCCCTCATCATCCCCCCACCCTGTCTCATCATGTCCCCCATCATTCTCCCTCATAATCCCCCCACCCTGTCTCATCATGTCCCCATCATCCCCCCTCATCATCCCCACACCCTGTCTCATCACGTCCCCCATCATTCTCCCTCATAACCCCCCCACCCTGTCTCATCATGTCCCCATCATTCTCCCTCATCATCCCCACACCCTGTCTCATCATGTCCCCATCATTCCCCCCTCATCATCCCCCCACCCTGTCTCATCATGTCCCCATCATTCCCCCTCATAATCCCCCACCCTGTCTCATCATGTCCCCATCATTCCTCCCCTCATCATCCCCCCCTGTCTCATCATGTCCCCCATCATTCCCCCCTCATCATCCCCCACCCTGTCTCATCATGTCCCCATCATTCTCCCTCATCATCCCCACACCCTGTCTCATCATGTCCCCATCATTCCCCCCTTATCATCACCCCTGTCTCATCATGTCCCCCATCATTCCCCCCTCATCATCCCCCACCCTGTCACATCATGTCCCCATCATTCCCCCCTTATCATCCCCCCTGTCTCATCATGTCCCCCATCATTCTGCCTCATCATCCCCCCACCCTGTCTCATCATGTCCCCATCATTCCCCCCTCATCATCCCCACACCATGTCTCATCATGTCCCCATCATTCCCCCCCATCATCCCTCACCCTGTCTCATCATGTCTCCATCATTCTCCCTCATCATCCCCCCATTCTGTCTCATCGTTTCCCCCATCATTCTCCCTCATCATCCCCACACCCTGTCTCATCATGTCCCCCATCATTCTCCCTCATCATCCCCACACCCTGTCTCATCATGTCGCCCATCATTCTCCCTCATCATGCCCAAAACCTGTCTCATCATGTCCCCCATCATTCTCCCTCATCATCCCCCCACTCTGTCTCATCATGTCCCCATCATTCCCCCCTCATCATCCCCCCACCCTGTCTCATCATGTCTCTATCATTCTCCCTCATCATCCCCACACCCTGTCTCATCATGTCCCCCATCATTCCCCCTCATCATCCCCACACCCTGTCTCATCATGTCCCCATCATTCCCCCCTTATCATCCCCCCTGTCTCATCATGTCCCCCATCATTCTTCCTCATCATCCCCCACCCTGTCTCATCATGTCCCCATCATTCTCCCCTATCATCCCCCCACCCTGTCTCATCATGTCCCCATCATTCTCCCTCATCATCCCCACACCCTGTCTCATCATGTCCCCCATCATTCTCCCTCATCATCTCCACACCCTGTCTCATCATGTCCCCCATCATTCCCCCTCATCATCCCCACACCCTGTCTCATCATGTCCCCATCATTCCCCCCTTATCATCCCCCCTGTCTCATCATGTCCCCCATCATTCTTCCTCATTATCACCCCACCCTGTCTCATCATGTCCCCATCATTCTCCCTATCATCCCCCCACCCTGTCTTATCATGTCCCCATCATTCTCCCTCATCATCCCCACACCCTGTCTCATCATGTCCCCCATAATTCTCCCCTCATCATCCCCCCACCCTGTCTCATCATGTCCCCCATCTTTCCCCCCTCATCATCCCCACACCCTGTCTCATCATGTCCCCCATCATTCTCCCTCATAATCCCCCCACCCTGTCTCATCATGTCCCCCATCATTCTCCCTCAACATCCCCACACCATGTCTCATCATGTCCCCATCATTCTCCCTCATCATCCCCACACCGTCTCATCATGTCCGCCATCAATTCCCCTCATCATCCCCCCACTCTGTCTCATCATGTCCCCCATCTTTCCCCCCTCATCATCTTCCACCCTGTCTCATCATGTCCCCATCATTCTCCCCTCATCATCCCAACACCCTGTATCATCATGTCCCCATCATTCTCCCCTCATCATCCCCCCACCATGTCTCATCATGTCCCCCATCATTCTCCCTCATAATCCCCCCACCCTGTCTCATCATGTCCCCATCATTCCCCCCTCATCATCCCCACACCCTGTCTCATCATGTCCCCATCATTCTCCCCTCATCATCCCGCCACCCTGTCTCATCATGTCCCCCATCATTCTCCCTCATAATCCCCCCACCCTGTCTCATCATGTCCCCATCATCCCCCCCTCATCATCCCCACACCCTGTCTCATCATGTCCCCCATCATTCTCCCTCATAACCCCCCCACCCTGTCTCATCATGTCCCCATCATTCTCCCTCATCATCCCCACACCCTGTCTCATCATGTCCCCATCATTCCCCCCTCATCATCCCCCCACCCTGTCTCATCATGTCCCCATCATTCCCCCTCATAATCCCCCACCCTGTCTCATCATGTCCCCATCATTCCTCCCCTCATCATCCCCCCCTGTCTCATCATGTCCCCCATCATTCCCCCCTCATCATCCCCCACCCTGTCTCGTCATGTCCCCATCATTCTCCCTCATCATCCCCACACCCTGTCTCATCATGTCCCCATCATTCCCCCCTTCTCATCCCCCCTGTCTCATCATGTCCCCCATCATTCCCCCCTCATCATCCCCCCTGTCTCATCATGTCCCCCATCATTCTGCCTCATCATCCCCCCACCCTGTCTTATCATGTCCCCATCATTCCCCCCTCATCATCCCCACACCCTGTCTCATCATGTCCCCATCATTCCCCCCCATCATCCCTCACCCTGTCTCATCATGTCTCCATCATTCTCCCTCATCATCCCCCCATCCTGTCTCATCATGTCCCCCATCATTCTCCCTCATCATCCCCACACCCTGTCTCATCATGTCCCCATCATTCCCCCTCATCATCCCCCCACCCTGTCTCATCATGTCCCCCATCATTCTCCCTCATCATCCCCACACCCTGTCTCATCATGTCCCCCATCAATCTCCCTCATCATCCCCAATACCTGTCTCATCATGTCCCCCATCATTCTCCCTCATCATCCCCCCACTCTGTCTCATCATGTCCCCATCATTCCCCCCTCATCATCCCCCCATCCTGTCTCATCATGTCTCTATCATTCTCCCTCATCATCCCCACACCCTGTCTCATCATGTCCCCCATCATTCCCCCCCCTTATCATCCCCCTCACCCTGTCTCATCATGTCCCCATCATTCCCCCCTTATCATCCCCCCTGTCTCATCATGTCCCCCATCATTCTTCCTCATCATCCCCCACCCTGTCTCATCATGTCCCCATCATTCTCCCCTATCATCCCCCCACCCTGTCTCATCATGTCCCCATCATTCTCCCTCATCATCCCCACACCCTGTCTCATCATGTCCCCCATCATTCTCCCTCATCATCCCCACACCCTGTCTCATCATGTCCCCCATCATTCCCCCTCATCATCCCCACACCCTGTCTCATCATGTCCCCATCATTCCCCCCTTATCATCCCCCCTGTCTCATCATGTCCCCCATCATTCTTCCTCATCATCCCCCCACCCTGCCTCATCATGTCCCCATCATTCTCCCTATCATCCCCCCACCCTGTCTCATCATGTCCCCATCATTCTCCCTCATCATCCCCACACCCTGTCTCATCATGTCCCCCATAATTCTCCCCTCATCATCCCCCCACCCTGTCTCATCATGTCCCCCATCTTTCCCCCCTCATCATCCCCACACCCTGTCTCATCATGTCCCCCATCATTCTCCCTCATAATCCCCCCACCCTGTCTCATCATGTCCCCCATCATTCTCCCTCAACATCCCCACACCATGTCTCATCATGTCCCCATCATTCTCCCTCATCATCCCCACACCCTGTCTCATCATGTCCGCCATCAATTCCCATCATCATCCCCCCACCCTGTCTCATCATGTCCCCCATCTTTCCCCCCTCATCATCTTCCACCCTGTCTCATCATGTCCCCATCATTCTCCCCTCATCATCCCAACACCCTGTCTCATCATGTCCCCATCATTCTCCCTCATCATCCCCCCACCATGTCTCATCATGTCCCCCATCATTCTCCCTCATCATCCCCCCACCCTGTCTCATCATGTCCCCATCATTCCCCCTCATAATCCCCCACCCTGTCTCATCATGTCCCCATCATTCCTCCCCTCATCATCCCCCCCTGTCTCATCATGTCCCCCATCATTCCCCCCTCATCATCCCCCACCCTGTCTCATCATGTCCCCATCATTCTCCCTCATCATCCCCACACCCTGTCTCATCATGTCCCCATCATTCCCCCCTTATCATCCCCCCTGTCTCATCATGTCCCCCATCATTCCCCCCTCATCATCCCCCCACCCTGTCACATCATGTCCCCATCATTCCCCCCTTATCATCCCCACACCCTGTCTCATCATGTCCCCATCATTCCCCCCCATCATCCCTCACCCTGTCTCATCATGTCTCCATCATTCTCCCTCATCATCCCCCCATCCTGTCTCATCATTTCCCCCATCATTCTCCCTCATCATCCCCACACCCTGTCTCATCATGTCCCCATCATTCCCCCTCATCATCCCCCCACCCTGTCTCATCATGTCCCCCATCATTCTCCCTCATCATCCCCACACCCTGTCTCATCATGTCCCCCATCATTCTCCCTCATCATCCCCAAAACCTGTCTCATCATGTCCCCCATCATTCTCCCTCATCATCCCCCCACTCTGTCTCATCATGTCCCCATCATTCCCCCCTCATCATCCCCCCACCCTGTCTCATCATGTCTCTATCATTCTCCCTCATCATCCCCACACCCTGTCTCATCATGTCCCCCATCATTCCCCCTCATCATCCCCACACCCTGTCTCATCATGTCCCCATCATTCCCCCCTTATCATCCCCCCTGTCTCATCATGTCCCCCATCATTCTTCCTCATCATCCCCCACCCTGTCTCATCATGTCCCCATCATTCTCCCCTATCATCCCCCCACCCTGTCTCATCATGTCCCCATCATTCTCCCTCATCATCCCCACACCCTGTCTCATCATGTCCCCCATCATTCTCCCTCATCATCCCCACACCCTGTCTCATCATGTCCCCCATCATTCCCCCTCATCATCCCCACACCCTGTCTCATCATGTCCCCATCATTCCCCCCTTATCATCCCCCCTGTCTCATCATGTCCCTCATCATTCTTCCTCATCATCCCCCCACCCTGTCTCATCATGTCCCCATCATTCTCCCTATCATCCCCCCACCCTGTCTCATCATGTCCCCATCATTCTCCCTCATCATCCCCACACCCTGTCTCATCATGTCCCCCATAATTCTCCCCTCATCATCCCCCCACCCTGTCTCATCATGTCCCCCATCTTTCCCCCCTCATCATCCCCACACCCTGTCTCATCATGTCCCCCATCATTCTCCCTCATAATCCCCCCACCCTGTCTCATCATGTACCCCATCATTCTCCCTCAACATCCCCACACCATGTCTCATCATGTCCCCATCATTCTCCCTCATCATCCCCACACCCTGTCTCATCATGTCCGCCATCAATTCCCCTCATCATCCCCCCACCCTGTCTCATCATGTCCCCCATCTTTCCCCCCTCATCATCTTCCACCCTGTCTCATCATGTCCCCATCATTCTCCCCTCATCATCCCCCCACCCTGTCTCATCATGTCCCCATCATTCTCCCTCATCATCCCCCCACCATTTCTCATCATGTCCCCCATCATTCTCCCTCATAATCCCCCCACCCTGTCTCATCATGTCCCCATCATTCCCCCCTCATCATCCCCACACCCTGTCTCATCATGTCCCCATCATTCTCCCCTCATCATCCCCCTACCCTGTCTCATCATGTCCCCCATCATTCTCCCTCATAATCCCCCCACCCTGTCTCATCATGTCCCCATCATCCCCCCCTCATCATCCCCACACCCTGTCTCATCACGTCCCCCATCATTCTCCCTCATAACCCCCCCACCCTGTCTCATCATGTCCCCATCATTCTCCCTCATCATCCCCACACCCTGTCTCATCATGTCCCCATCATTCCCCCCTCATCATCCCCCCACCCTGTCTCATCATGTCCCCATCATTCCCCCTCATAATCCCCCACCCTGTCTCATCATGTCCCCATCATTCCTCCCCTCATCATCCCCCCCTGTCTCATCATGTCCCCCATCATTCCCCCCTCATCATCCCCCACCCTGTCTCGTCATGTCCCCATCATTCTCCCTCATCATCCCCACACCCTGTCTCATCATGTCCCCATCATTCCCCCCTTATCATCCCCCCTGTCTCATCATGTCCCCCATCATTCCCCCCTCATCATCCCCCCACCCTGTCACATCATGTCCCCATCATTCCCCCCTTATCATCCCCCCTGTCTCATCATGTCCCCCATCATTCTGCCTCATCATCCCCCCACCCTGTCTCATCATGTCCCCATCATTCCCCCCTCATCATCCCCACACCCTGTCTCATCATGTCCCCATCATTCCCCCCTCATCATCCCCCCACCCTGTCTCATCATGTCTCCATCATTCTCCCTCATCATCCCCCCATCCTGTCTCATCATGTCCCCCATCATTCTCCCTCATCATCCCCACACCCTGTCTCATCATGTCCCCATCATTCCCCCTCATCATCCCCCCACCCTGTCTCATCATGTCCCCCATCATTCTCCCTCATCATCCCCACACCCTGTCTCATCATGTCCCCCATCAATCTCCCTCATCATCCCCAATACCTGTCTCATCATGTCCCCCATCATTCTCCCTCATCATCCCCCCACTCTGTCTCATCATGTCCCCATCATTCCCCCCTCATCATCCCCCCACCCTGTCTCATCATGTCTCTATCATTCTCCCTCATCATCCCCACACCCTGTCTCATCATGTCCCCCATCATTCCCCCTCATCATCCCCACACCCTGTCTCATCATGTCCCCATCATTCCCCCCCTTATCATCCCCCCTGTCTCATCATGTCCCCCATCATTCTTCCTCATCATCCCCCACCCTGTCTCATCATGTCCCCATCATTCTCCCCTATCATCCCCCACCCTGTCTCATCATGTCCCCATCATTCTCCCTCATCATCCCCACACCCTGTCTCATCATGTCCCCCATCATTCTCCCTCATCATCCCCACACCCTGTCTCATCATGTCCCCCATCATTCCCCCTCATCATCCCCACACCCTGTCTCATCATGTCCCCATCATTCCCCCCTTATCATCCCCCCTGTCTCATCATGTCCCCCATCATTCTTCCTCATCATCCCCCCACCCTGTCTCATCATGTCCCCATCATTCTCCCTATCATCCCCCCACCCTGTCTCATCATGTCCCCATCATTCTCCCTCATCATCCCCACACCCTGTCTCATCATGTCCCCCATAATTCTCCCCTCATCATCCCCCCACCCTGTCACATCATGTCCCCCATCTTTCCCCCCTCATCATCCCCACACCCTGTCTCATCATGTCCCTCATCATTCTCCCTCATAATCCCCCCACCCTGTCTCATCATGTCCCCCATCATTCTCCCTCAACATCCCCACACCATGTCTCATCATGTCCCCATCATTCTCCCTCATCATCCCCACACCCTGTCTCATCATGTCCGCCATCAATTCCCCTCATCATCCCCCCACCCTGTCTCATCATGTCCCCCATTTTTCCCCCCTCATCATCTTCCACCCTGTCTCCTCATCCCCCCATTACCCCCCTCCCTCATCATCCCCCCACCCTGTCCCATCATGTCCTCCATCATTTCCCCCCCTCTTCATCCCCCCTGTCTCATCATCCCCCCACCTGTCTCATCATCCACCCCACCTGTCTCATCATCCCCCCATTATTCCCCTCCCTCATCATCACCCCATGTCTCATATTCCCCCACACCCTGTTTCATCATGTCCCCACCATTCCCCCCTCATCATCCCCCACCCTGTCTCATCATCTCCCCATTATTCCCCTCCCTCATCATCCCCCCCTGTATCATCATCCCCACACCCTGTCTCAACATCCTCCCATTATTCCCCTCCCTCATCATCCCCACCGTCTCATCATCCCCCCTCCAACCTGTCTCATCATCCCCCCATCATGTTCCTCCTATGCCAGTGGTTTTAACCCCTTCATGACCCAGCCCATTTTCACCTTCATGACCTGGGCATTTTTTGAAAATCTGACCACTGTCACTTTAAACATTAATAACTTTGGAATGCTTTTACTTATCATTCTGATTCCGAGATTGTTTTTTCGTGATATATTCTACTTTATTTTATCGGTAAAATTTCACTGATATTTGTATCCTTTCTTGGTAAAAAATCTAAAAATTTCATGAAAATTTTGAAAATTTAGCATTTTTCTAACTTTGAAAGTCTCTGCTTGAAAGGAAAATGGATATTCCAAATAAATTACATATTGATTCACATATACAATATGTCTACTTTGTGTTTGCATTAAAAAATTGACAAGTTTTTACTTTTGGAAGACACCAGAGGGCTTCAAAGTTCCGCAGCAATTTTCCAATTTTTCTCAAGATTTTCAAAATCTTAATTTTTCAGGGCCCAGTTCAGGTTGGAAGTGGATTTTAAGGATCTTCATATAAGAAATACCCCATAAATGACCCCATTATAAAAACTGCACCCCCCAAAGTATTCAAAATGACATTCAGTAAGTGTTTTAACCCTTTAGGTGTTTCACAGGAATAGCAGCAAAGTGAAGGAGAAAATTCTAAATCTTCATTTTTTACACTCGCATTTTCTTGTAGACCCAATTTTTTAATTTTTACAAGGGGTAAAAGGAGAGAAATCACCCTAAAATTTGTAACCCAATTTCTCTCGAGTAAGGAAATACCTCATATGCGTATGTAAAATGTTCGGTGGGCGCAGTAGAGGGCTCAGAAGGGAAGGAGCGACAATGGGATTTTGGAGAGTGAGTTTTTCTGAAAGGGTTTTTGGGGGGCATGTCCCATTTAGGAAGCCCCTATGGTGCCAGAACAGTGGACCCCCCCACATGTGACCCCATTTTGGAAACTATACCCCTCATGAAATGTAATAAGGGGTGCAGTGAGCATTTACACCCCCCTGGCGTTTGACAGATATTTGAAACGGTGGACTGTGCAAATCAAAAATTTTATTTTTCATTTTCACAGCCCACTGTTCCAAAAATCTGTCATACACCAGTGGGGTGTAAATGCTCACTGCACCCTTTATTACATTCCGTGAGGGGTGTAGTTTCCAAAATGGGGTCACATATGAATATTTATTGTTTTGCGTTTGTCAGAACTGCTGTAACAATCAGCCACCCCTGTGCAAATCGCCTCAAATGTACATGGTGCACTCTCCCTTCTGGGCCTTGTTGTGCGCCCCCAGAGCACTTTGCGCCCACATATGGGGTATCTCCGTACTCAGGAGAAATTGCGTTACAAATTTAGAGGGTCTTTTTTCCCTTTTACCTCTTGTGAAAATGAAAAGTATAGGGCAACACCAGCATGTCAGTGTAAAAAATGTATTTTTTTACACTAACATGCTGGTGTAGACCCCAACTTCACCTTTTCATAAGGGGTTAAAGAAGAAAAAGCCCCCCAAAATTTGTAAGGCAATTTCTCCCGAGTACGGCGATACCCCATATGTGTCCCAAAACTGTTGCCCTGAAATACGACAGGGCTCCAAAGTGAGAGAGCGCCATGCGCATTTGAGGCCTGAATTAGGGATTTGCATAGGGGTGGACATAGGGGTATTCTACGCCAGTGATTCTCAAACAGGGTGCCTCCAGCTGTTACAAAACTCCCAGCATGCCTGGACAGTCAATGGCTGTCCGGCAATACTGGGAGTTATTATTTTGCAACAGCTGGAGGCTCCGTTTTGGAAACAGTAGCGTACCAGACGTTTTTCATTTTTTGGGGGGAGGGGGGCTGTGTAGGGGTATGTGTATATGTAGTGTTTTTTACTTTTTATTTTAGATTAGTGATAGTGTAGTGTAGTGTTTTTAGGGTACAGTCACATGGGCAGAGGTTCACAGCAAGTTTGCCGCTGGAAGTTTGAGCTGCAGCGCAAAATTTGCGCCATCTCAAACTTGCAGCACTCACTGTAAACCTCCGCCCATGTGAGTGTACCCTGTACATTCACATTGGGGGGAGGGGGCAAACATCCAGCTGTTGCAAACTCCGAGCATGCCCTTTGGCTGTCCGTGCATGCTGGGAGTTGTAGTTTTGCAACAGCTGGAGGAACACTGGTTTGGAAACACTAAGTTAAGTAATAAACTTTCAAGTGTTTTGCAACCAAACTTAGTGTTTCCAAACCAGTGTGCCTCCAGCTGTTGCAAAACTACAACTCCCAGCATGCATGGTCTGTCAGTGCATGCTGGGAGTTATAGTTTTGCAACAATTGCAACAGCTGGAGGCACTGAGGTAGGAAACGGACAATGTTTCCCAACTAGTGTGCCTCCAGATGTTGCAAAACTACAACTCCCAGCATGCCCAGACTGCCAAGGCATGCTGGAAGTTGTAGTTCGGCAATATCTGAAGGATCAGATGTTGCTGAACTACAACTTCCAGCATGCCTGGGCAGTCTGGGCATGCTGGGAGTTGTAGTTTTGCAACATCTGGAGGTCCACAGTTTGGAGACCACTGTATAATGGTCTCCAATCTGTGCTCTTCCAGATGTTAGAGAACTACAACTCCCAGCATGCCTGGACAGACTGAGCATGCTGAGATTTGTAGTTTTGCAACATCTGGAAGAGCACAGATTGGAGACCATTATACAGTGGTCTCCAAACTGTGGACCTCCAGATGTTGCAAAACTACAACTCCCAGCATGCCCAGAAAGCCAAAGGCTGTCTGGGCATGCTGGGAGTTGCAGTTTTGAAACTCTCAGAGGCAGCAGTGAGATCGCTTTACGGCGATCTCACTGCTGCCAATGAAGATGCTGCACTGCTGCCGGAAACTCACCTCCGGGACGCAGCGCAGCCAGGACCGCATGGAGGACGTCGGGACCGCTCGGGACACCGCTCCGACGGGTAAGTGACGCCGGGGGACGGGACAGGGACACTTAGCAGAGCGGTGTGTGTCCCGATCCCCGTGATCGGGACTTACACACCGCGCTGCTAAGTATTTTCATAGCGAAACGCTGCTATCAGCTAGTCAGATTTGACTAGCTGATAGCAGCGATCGCTGGGGGGGGTGGTGGTCGCACAGTAAGATCGCTGGCTATCAGTGATAGCCACCATCTTTCCGGGCGCTGCGGGATGCCGCGAGTAGCGGCAGTAATGTCCATGACGTACCTGTATGTCATGGGTCGGGAACACCTTGCCACCCATGACGTACAGGTATGTCATAGGTCGGGAAGGGGTTAAACCTGCGGACCTCTAGATATTGCAAAACTATGCGGAAGACTATGTCAGATTTTGTGGATTTCGTTGATGACCAGCATTTTTTTTATGTCAATAAAAGGGTTAGCAAGGGCTGTAGGGGAGTGTTTTTTTAAATAAAAAAAAAATGTTTTCAATGTATTGTGTTTTGTATAATTGAATTTTCAGGCTTAGTAGTGGAAGGCGTCTTGTAGATACAATCCATTACTAAGCCGGGCTTAGCGTTAGCGCCCAAAACAGCTAGCGTTAACCTCCAATTATTACCCTGGTACCCACCGCCACAGGTGTTCAGGGATGAGCCAGTATCAACAGGCCCTGAGCGTCAAAATGGCCTAGGCGGTAACAAGCTGGCATTATTTAGGCTGGGGAGGGCCAACCTGGTAACGTCAGGCCGTTTCTGCTTAGTTGGTATCTGGCTGAGACTGAAAAAATTAGGGAACCACATACTTTTTTTTTACATTTATATATATATATCTATATATAGAAAATAATGGTGCAGCACTCCAAAATTGCAAAAAAGTGTAAAAATGTATTCCTTCATGTCAAGATTCAAAGCAACATTTCAGCTCCCCACTGGAGCTTTTTTCAAGCATCATGCTCCAGTGGGGAGAGAAACGTCGCTTTGAATCTTGACATGAAGGAATACATTTTTACACTTTTTTGCAAATTTGGAGTGCTGCGCCATTGTTTTCTATTACATGGACTTTGATCGAGTTGGGGCACTGGCACCGGGCATCTAATGGTGAAGTAGTGCTGCATTGTTTTTGAATATATATATATATATATATATATATATGTATATATATATAATATACATACAAAAATCGCATAGAGTTGCCACTATTTTCAGTATCAGCCAGATACCAACCAAGCAGCAACAGCCTGACGTTACCAGGGTGGGCGAGGACCATTGTTACTGGCCCTCCCCAGCCTAAATAACACCAGCCTGTTACCGCCTAGGCCCAGGAGCACCATTTTTGACACTACAGGCCTTTTGCTACCGGCTCTTCTTGGCAGCCATGTGGCGGTGGGTACCGGGGTAATAATTGGGGGTTAGCACTAGCTTATTTTGGCGTTAACGCTAAGCCCCAGCTTAGTAATGGATTCTGTCTATATGACAGCTTCCACTAATAACCCTGAAAATGTAAAGGGGCACTCCGGTGAAAACCTTTTTTCTTTTAAATCAACTGGTGCCAGAAACAGATTTGTAAATTACTTCTATTAAAAAATCTTAATCCTTCCTGTACTTATTAGCTGCTGAATGCTACAGAGGAAATTCTTTTCTTTTTGGAATTCTCTCTGATGACTTCACAAGCACAGTGCTCTTTGCTGACGTCATTATAATAAAAACTCTTTATTTACTGTTGTCCTTAAGGGGATTTGAACCCAAGGCCCCAGCACTGCAAGGCAGCAGTGCTCACCACTGAGCCACTATGCTGCCTTTAGCATACATCTGCAATAAAAATGACACCTGATATTTATTCTGTAGGTCCATACGGTTAAAATGATACCCTACTTATATAGGTTTAATTTTGTCGTACTTCTGGAAAAAATCATAACTTCATGCAGGAAAATGTATACTTTTAAAATTGTCATCTTCTGATCCCTATAACTTTTTTATTTTTCCGTGTATGGGGCGGTAGGAGGGCTCATTTTTTGTGCCTTGATCTGAAGTTTTAACGGTACTATTTTTGCATTGATAGGACTTATTGATCGCTTTTTATTCATTTTTTCATGATATAAAAAGTGACCAAAAATGCACTATTCTGGACTTTGGAATTTTTTTGCTCGTACGCCATTGACCGTGCGGTTTAATTAACAATATATTTTTATAATTCGGACATTTCCGCACGCGGTGATACCATATATGTTTATTTTTATTTTAATTTACACTGTGTTTTTTTATGGTAAAAGGGGGGTGATTCAAACTTTTAATAGGGGAGGGGGTTAAATGATGTTTATTCACTTTTTTTTTCACTTTTTTTTTGCAGTGTTATAGGTCCTATAGGGACCTATAACACTGCACACACTGATCTCTTATACTGATCATTGTTATCCCATAGGGACCTATAACACTGCACACACTGATCTTTATCATTGATCACTGGTTTCTCATAAGAAACCAGCGATCGATGATTCTGCCGCATGACTGTTCATGCCTGGATCTCCGGCACTGAGCAGTCATTCGGCGATCGGACAGCGAGGAGGCAGGTAGGGGCCCTCCTGCTGTCCTGTAAGCTGTTCGGGATGTCGCGATTTCGCCGCGGCTATCCCGAACAGCCCACTGAGCTAGCCGGCATACTTTCGGTTTCACTTTAGACGCGACGTTCAACTTTGAGTAAAATGACTAATGTCACTGCAAAGTAGAATTGGCGACGCAAAAAATAAGCCATAATATGGATTTTTAGGTGCAAAATTGAAAGGGTTATGATTTTTAAAAGGTAAGGAGGAAAAAACGAAAGTGCAAAAACGGAAAAACCCTGAGTCCTTAAGGGGTTAAGGACACATGACATACTGGATCGTCATGTGTCCACTCCTGATCTATAACGTAAATATACGTCCTGCGTCGTTAAGGGGTTAAAAGAAAAAAGGTTTTCACCGGAGTACCCCTTTAATTATAAAAAACACAACACATTGAAAACATTTTTTTATTTAAAAATAATACTCCCCCACAGCGCTTGTTAACCATTTTATTGAAATAAAAAAAAAACGCTGGTCATCGTCGCAGTCCACTGAATCTGACGTAGTCCTCTGCATTCAGGTATCTGAAATGACAAGAAAAGAAAAACACGAAATATGGGTTAGTAAACTTTTTGCGCTCTCCCCTGGGAAGAGCGCACATAATGCAGCGTGTTCCTAAACAGAGAGCCTTCAATTGTTGCTAAACTACAACTCCCATCATGGGGGACTGTAGTTAAGCAACAGCTGGAGTCTCCCTGTTTGGAAACACACTGCCAGAAAGGCTCTGTTCCCATCATGCAAAACGCATAATGTGAACAGAGATCTGTCCCTCTGCCCTTGGACTACTACTCCTATCATGGTACTGCGTCTGTCCCATGATGGGAGTAGTTGTAGTACCGCAGAGCTGCTGAGGGATGGCACTTGCACTTCGCCCGACTGCGGAACTTTTATAACTACTACCCCCATCATGGACAGGCTCTGTCCATGATGGGAGTTGTAGTCCAGGGGCTGAGGTGCAGATCGCACTGGGTCATTCTGCAGAGACCCGCTGACATCTGCATTTATTAACTGTAAAATCCGGTGGTACATGCGTCTACACTGCGCACCCCGCTGGCTTCTATATACAGCTGTCATAATTCATAATCCCCGCCGCCGAAACACGGGAGCTCTAATTGGACAATAGCTATTCACCAATTAGAGCTCCCCTCTGCCGGCGGGGATTATGAATTATATACAAGTCGCCGGGCAGCGTGATGTAGCCGCATGTACCGCTGGCTTGTTAACTTAAATGCGGATCGCAGCGGGTATCTGCAGAATGACCCGGTGCGACCTGCACCTCAGCCCCTGGACTACAACTCCCATCATGGGCAGAGTCTGTCCCATGATGGGAGTAGCAGTTCTTACTGTGCCAAAATAGACACTTTGGTACGTGTCCTCCCAGATGGTGTATATTTGTGCAAGAAAATGCCATTTGCGCATTATATTGCGGAAAAAAAAAACGCAGTTAGTAAATTCGATTTTACAGTAGTAAATCCTCTACGGTAAACTTAACTGTACACAAGACGATGAAGAATTCTATCAAAATTCGTGCAAAAAAGATGCAAAAAAAAAAAAAATAGACACAAAACATCTCTATCTACAATGATAAATTCCCCAAATACTGTACACATTATATACACACATAGTGCACACATTATATACTGTACATGCATTATATACACACACATACTGTAAGAAGTATACAGCACTGATGAGTGTGATCTGATTTTTTTATTTGTTTTTATTTTTTTTGCTCTTTCTCTGTCTGGGAGATCACAGGTGGAACAGTTAATTAATTAGCAGCAGATAAATTGCAGGTAGCTGGCCCTTTGCATCCAGTCTCTCCCAGCAGTGAAGCAGCAAGGAAGTCTCTGCTAACTATTAGTGTTGAGCGGCATAGGCCATTTTCGAATTTGCGATATTTCACGAATATATGGACAAATATTCGTCATATATTCGGTTCATTCGCATATTCGTAATATTCGCGATTATTTTCACATAAGAAAAAATTTGCATATGCGAAAATTCGTATGCCAGTCTCACACAGTAGTATTAGAGCCTTCTTTACACCACATAAGCTGGAAGCAGAGAGGGATGATCACTGTGATGTGTACTGTGAAAAAAACAAAAAAAAAAAACGAATATTCGTAATTACAAATATATAGTGCTATATTCGCGAATAAAACTCGCATTGCGAATATTCGCGAGCAACACTACTAACTATAAGAGGGAAGCATACAAGCGATTGTTTGAGCTGTATACAAGAGTGTGAAGTATATAAGTGAGTGTGGGTATAAAAGTGCGAGGGACTGAGGCCTTGAGCGTGTGCCCTTACATATGATGTCAGTCTGTCCGATGATGGGGTTCTCGCCAGTGCACCGTGCTGAAAGGCTAGTCCTCTTTATTGTCTCTCTCTCTCTCTGCCTGTGTTTTTCTGTCTCCTTCCAGCTCCTCCTGTCTTCCTTCCGGTCTACCTGGGAGCCTTCTCCCTTTCTGATTTATTCTTGCTCTTCTCTTTTTCTTGTAGGAACACTTGTGCCAGACTAGGTTCTGATATTTTATTGTCTGCCATGTATGCCTAAGTGTTTATTGTTGTCATGTTGGAGTCCTAAAACACTAGTGTTACTGCTCCTAATATGACTTGTTTGCCATACTACCTGTCTATTTCTTTTGGGCGCATGTGCACCACATATTTTGGCCCCTTGGTCACTTGCACATTTACTACTTTGTATGTTTAAAATCTTTAATAAACTTTACTGTTGAAAAAAAAAAAAAGTGTGAGGGACTTAAAATTAGGGGACTTTAAATTCAGGGAGTTTAATTGACATATTTGATTTTTTTGTTTTTATTTACTGATATTTTTGCAATCCCCAAACCTAGAATGGCCTCAATGTTGGAAAATGCAGTCCGGTGTGCATCTTGTACAATGTATGCAATCCTTGAGTAGCAGTTCAAGGGTGAATACTGCTGTGTGAGATGTAAGCGAGTTGTTCGTTTGGAAGCTCAGATCCTGGATCTAGAGGAACAGTTGGCAACATTGAGACGCATTGACAACTTGGAGAGGAGTCTCATGCTCACTGAGCAAGCACTCACTGGGGTAGAGGTGGGGGAGGATAGTGGGACGGAGGTGAAGGACAGTCAGGCAGTTAGCTGGGTTACAGTTAGAAAGCGGGATAGGGGAAAAAGTGTCAGGGAGGCTAGTCCTGAACTGGCACACCCCGACAAGTTTGCCCTGTTGGCGGAAGAGGGGAATGCCATTACAGAGCTAGCAGAACTGCAGCAGGATACTGCCTCTGACCACCAGGGGGGTGTCTGCTCCAGTAAGGAGGGAGGGAGGAGTGCAGGGCAGGCTAGACAGGTACTAGTGGTGGGGGACTCAATTATTAGGGGGACAGACAGGGCGATCTGTCACAAAGACCGGGATCGCCGAACAACGTGTTGTCTGCCTGGCGCACGAGTTCGGCACATCGCGGATCGGGTTGACAGGTTGCTGGGTGGGGCTGGAGAGGACCCAGCAGTCATGGTACATATTGGCACCAATGACAAAGTAAGAGGTAGGTGGAGTGTCCTTAAAAATGATTTCAGGGACTTAGGCTGCAAGCTTAAGGCAAGGATCTCCAAGGTAGTATTATCTGAAATATTCCCTGTACCACGAGCCGCACCAGAGAGGCAGCGGGAGATCAGGGAGGTAAACAAGTGGCTCAGAAGCTGGTGTAGGAAGGAAGGGTTTGGGTTCATGGAGAACTGGGCCGACTTCGCTGTCTGTTACCGGCTCTACCATAGGGACGGGCTGCACCTCAATGGGGAGGGTGCAGCTGTGCTTGGGGAGAAGATGGCTAGAAGGGTGGAGGAGTGTTTAAACTAGGGACTTGGAGGGGAGGGAACCTACAACATAGAGGGGGAAGACAGTGTAGATAGAAAGGGGGGACTTAGTGATGTACCTGGAGGTGGAGCGGAGGGAGGGGTTAGAATACTTAATAGGAATAGGCGTCATAGGAAAATAAAACTTACACCCTTGAATCCCATTAACCCCAATAACAAAAGGATGGAAATGTAAAGTGTATGTTCACAAATGCCAGAAGCCTAGCAAATAAAATGGGGGAGCTTGAGGCCTTGATACTGGAGGAACATATTGATATAGTTGGGGTCACTGAGACATGGCTGAACTCCTCGCATGACTGGGCTGTCAATCTGCAGGGGTTTACATTGTTTCACAAGGATAGAATGAACAGAAAAGGTGGTGGAGTCTGTCTGTATGTAAGAAGTGGTATGAAAGTCAGTGTGAACGATGCCATACTGTGTGATGATTCTGAGGATGTGGAATCATTGTGGGTAGAATTACAAAAGGAGGGAAATACTGAAAAAATAATATTTGGTGTAATCTACAGACCCCCTAATATCACTGAAGAGATAGAAGTTCGGCTGCATAAACAAATAGAGAGGGCCGCCCGGGCAGGTACAGTGGTAATAATGGGAGATTTTAACTATCCAGATATAGATTGGGGTCGGGGGTTGGCAAAAACTGCAAAGTAGCGACAATTCCTAAATTTATTGCAGGATAATTTTATTGGCCAGTTTGTGGAGGACCCAACAAGAAGTGATGCCTTGTTGGATCTGATCATTTCCAACAACGCAGAGCTGGTTGGTAATGTAACTGTGCGTGAAAACCTTGGGAATAGCGACCACAATATAGTTACACTTAAAATGTAGAAAACATAGACAGACGGGGAAGGCAAAAACATATAACTTTAAAAAGGCAAACTTCCCTGGGCTGAGGGCTGCACTACAGGACATAGACTGGGGGGAGGTGTTCTCAAATACTGATACAGAAGGTAAATGGGACATCTTTAAAATCAACTCTAAATAACTATACAGCTAAATATATACCAAAGGGGAACAAATATAAACGATTAAAACTAAATCCTACATGGCTGACAAATGATGTTAAAAGAGCAATAAACAACAAAAAAATAGCCTTCAAAAAATTAAAATCTGATGGGTCAGCTATAATATTTAAACAGTACAAGGAGCTTAAAATCTGTAAACATGTAATAAAAACAGCAAAAATTCAAAATGAGAGACAGGTGGCCAAAGAAAGCAAAACTAATCCTAAATATTAAAGGACAGAGCATGTAGGACCCCTTAATAATTATAATGGGTAGGTTGTCACGGGCGATCAAGAGAAGGCGGAGCTACTGAATGGGTTCTTTAGTTCTATATATACTATGGAAAAAGGAGCTGACATTGGCCAGGTCAGTGCTGGTAACACATCATGTACAGGTCAGTGCTGGTAACACATCATATAATGTACTGAACTGGCTTAATGTAGAGATGGTACAAGGTAAGTTAAGTAAAGTAAATGTAAGCACATCTCCAGGACCGGATGGACTACACCCAAGAGTTCTTAGAGAGGTAAGTTCAGTAATATCTGTACCCCTGTTCATGATATTTAGAGATTCTCTGGTGTCTGGTATTGTGCCAAGGGACTGGCGGAAGGCGAATGTGGTACCAATCTTCAAGAAGGGCTCTAGGTCTTCGCCAGGCAATTATAGACCGGTAAGTTTAACGTGCATTGTGGGTAAATTGTTTGAAGGACTTATAAGGGATTACATACAGGAATACAGAGGGGATAATAGTATTATAAGTGATAGCCAGCATGGGTTTACTAAGGATAGAAGTTATCAAACCAATCTAATTTGCTTTTATGAAGAGGTGAGTAGAAGCCTTGACAGAGGAATGGCTGTGGATATATAGAGGGGGGCTGTGTATATAGAGGGGGGCTGTGTATACAGAGGAATGGCTGTGGATATAGTGTTTCTGGATTTTGTTAAAGCGTTTGATACTGTCCCTCACAGACGTCTGACAGGTAAGTTAAGGTCTTTGGGTTTGGAAACTTTAGTTTGTAACTGGATTGAACACTGGCTCATGGATCGTACCCAGAGTGTGGTGGTCAATGATTCGTACTCTGATTGGTCCCCGGTAATTAGTGGTGTACCCAAGGTTCAGTACTGGGCCCGCTGTTATTTAATTTATTTATCAATGATATAGAGGATGGTATTAACAGCTCTGTTTCTATCTTTGCAGATGACACCAAGCTTTGTAGCACGGTACAGTCTATAGAGGATGTGTATAGGTTACAAGATGACTTGGATAGACTAAGTGTCTGGGCATCCACTTGGCAAATGAGGTTCAATGTGGATAAATGTAAAGTTATGCATCTGGGTACTAATAACCTGCATGCATCGTATGTCTTAGGGGGGATTAAACTGGCAGAGTCACTGGTAGAGAAGGATCTGGGTGACTTGTAGATCACAGACTACAGAATAGCATGCAATGTCAGGCTGCTGCTTCCAAGGCCGGCAGGATATTGTCATGTATACAAAGAGGCATGGACTCAAGGGACAGGGACATAATACTCCCCCTTCATAAAGCATTGGTACGGCCTCACCTGGAATATGCTGTTCAGTTTTGGTCGCCTGTTCATAAAAGGGACACTGCGGAGTTGGAAAGGGCGCAGAGACGTGCGACTAAACTAATATGGGGCATGGAACATCTTAGCTATGAGGAGCGATTAAAGGAGTTACAAATGTTTAGTCTTGAGAAGAGACGTTTAAGGGGGGATATGATAAACGTATATAAGTATATTAATGGCCCATACAAAAAATATGGAGAAAAACTGTTCCAGGTTAAGCCCCCCCAAAGGACGAGGCGAAGAAAGGGTTTAGTCTCAAGGGGTGACACGCCTTCTTTACCATAAGAACTGTGAACCTATGGAACAGTCTACCTCAGTAACTGGTCACAGCAGGAAAATTTGACAGCTTTAAAACAGGGTTAGATACATTCCTGGAACAAAATAACATTAATGCTTATGAAGAAATATAAAATCCCATCCCTTCCCCAATATCCCACCACACCCCTACCCTTCAATTCCCTGGTTGAACTTGATGGATGTTTGTCTTTTTTCAACTGTACGAACTATGTAACATACTGT